>NC_090932.1:208548279-209175862 GCF_040938575.1 Ambystoma mexicanum
CTTTCAGAGACACAAGTGGTTTAGGACAGCTCTGAAAACTCCAGTGAAGAGAGAACAGGAGGCACGTGTGCTCCACTTGCGAGGGAGAGGCAGAGAGGACTGCTGAGGGCGGCAGAGGAGAGTCTGTGAAAAGAGTGAAAGACAGCTAAGGAGGAGTATAACAGGGAGGGGCGAAGATTGTGAATAAGAGCGAGCGATTTAGAGAGAGAAAGAGAGGTGGGAAGTAAACCTGAAGTGGCAGATTCGCAAATTTAGAGCATGATAACAGGCAGGGGGTGGGTAGACGAGGCAGGGGAGAAACAAAGCCCATAACAATGTCATGCTCTGGTTCCCATTGTTTGATATAATGCCAGCAGAGATGTTTGAAGTGTTTGCACTTTGACAGCTTCGTTTTGAAATTGATCCTAATGAATCAGGTGGAATCTAGGCGAGGAGGGATGATATGCGAAGGAGAGACACAGAGATATTAGAGAGAGGGGGCCGCGTGTTTGAGGGGGGGGGCGAAGGATTTCTAGAGAGGAGAGAAATAGCGACGGCAGGGCGGTGACTTGAAAGTTTGACAGAGAGAATGAGAGAGAGAGAAACAGAGATCGATACGGTTTAGAAAGGGGGTGGTGGAATTTGTGAATGGGAGTGAGTGGGGAGACGGCAGAGAGAGAGGGAGAGACTAAGAGCAGGGTCGGAATGGGCCATAACATTGTCTCGGGCACCAATGAAAACGTGGGCCACAGTTGTAAATGGCGATTCATTCCTTTTGTGATACTGTTTGAATAGAACCCAGGGGGGAGTTTTTGATAAAATGTGATGCAAATCTTGCATTTTAAAGAATATTTGTTCAGCAACACCGGTCAAAACGTTTAGCCGCCTAGTGAAGTAACTCATCAAAGTGGCCCACATTGGCCCAAAAAGTAGCCCACAAAATTATTTTGCGTTTTTTGGTTTGGCCATGGGCCTATTGCATTAGAGGCCAGTCTGAGTATTACTGAGAGGCAGAGAGGTAAAAAAAGAGATAGTGTGTGAGAGAGTAAGGAGGATTTCTGGAGAGGATGGGAATAGTGACATGGAGGGCCTGAGAGAGATTTACAGAGAGAGAGATTCACAGAGAGAGTGAGAGAGAGAGCGAGAGAGAGAGAGAGGAACAGAGAGGGAGTGAGGGAGAGAAGAGTAAGAGAGAGAGAGAGAGAGAGAGACATGTACATTGATAATGGTTGAGAGGGATTTATGGACTTATTGAGGGATTTGAATGGAGCATCATGAAGTGAAAGAGAGAGAGAATGATGGTAACAGAGAGACAGAGAAAGGTAGAGATTGATGTAGGGTGACTGATAATGATACAGTTTAGATCAGAGAATCATAGTCCAGCACGGTATGGTATATGGCGATATATACTGATTTAAGACAAACCCAAGGAAGTTCTGAGAACTAGAAAAAAAGGACCTTGCGAAGGCCAACACTCTGGGGTTAAGATCTCACTCGAAAGACTAATACTTTGAATTCCACTTGGAATTCCACCCTGACATTCTCCCCAGAAGACACTATATGGTGCTGTGATTTGGGATAATGATACCGCCATATTCTTATTTTGTTTTTGACCCCCCTACCCTTATTTTCACAATGCATGTTCCCTAATTTCTACATCTCTCTTATTTCCTTCCCTTATATGATATGATATGGCATTTATAACGTGCCTATACACAAGTGTTTCAAGGCGAGACAAGGCAAGCGAGTGGGAACAGAGGGAAGATAGAGACAACGATCTACTAGGCCATGTGATATTGAGATCGTGCAAGTGAAGGGGAGGGGCGAGGGGGAAAGTGCGAGGGGAAAGAGGGAGGGGGCAGTGCAGTACATGGGATCAACAGTATAAATAAATAGAAACAATAAATAAGAAGTGCGGCCAGCTAGTGGCAAATGCAAGGGTAAGTGCAGCCAACAAGTTTCAAGTGCTGGTAGGGGACTCTAGGGATACAGAAACAGACCCTGAGTGCAAGGGTTGCCAGGCAGAACAGTGCAGGTGTGCAACTGGTGGCCAGTGAACCTTGGCCCAAGATCATAGGGTAGCCAAGTGACCAGTGCAGTTTCACTTTCAGCCAGGAGTTCAGCAGGGGAGAGGCAGAGAAAAAGCAGAAATAAAGAGGAAGGCCTTGAGGTGCTTCCAGAACTGGAGATCGTTATCCTGAAGTTTTTAGAGTGGCAGGGAGACTGCTCCAGAGGGAGGCCCCAGCCAAAAAAAGAAATCTACCACCAACTCGTTGCTTGGAGTAGCGACTGACCCTGAGGGTGTTGGAGGCAGATGAGCGAAGTGTGCGAGAAGGAAGATATTTATGAATAGAGAGTTGAAGGTATTGAGGCCCCAGGCCTCAAAAGGCCTTGTGGACAATGCAGAGGGATTTGAACTTAATCCTTGCAGCCACTGGGAGCCGGGGCATAGATTTCAGTCCTGGAGAGATACAATCCCTGGGCTTGAGGCCAAGGACAAGTCTCGCAGTCCTGTTTTAGATGAGTTGCAGAGGGTGAAGAGTTAAGGCAGGCAGATTTAGAAAGAGGCTGTTGCAGTAGTCCAGCCTAGAGAAAACCAGAGCTGTGGAGACAGTGAGCACCTGTGGTAAGGAGAGGAAAGGAAACATATCTGAGGAGGCGCAGCTGGTAGTGTGACTTCATAGAGGCATCAGAGATCTGAGGAGAGAAGGAGAGTGTGGAGTCAAAGATGACCCCAAGAATTTTAGCATCACAGGTGGTAGCAGGAAGAGGGCCAAGAGAGGCCAGGCAGATAGAGACAGGAAAGGCGGGAGCAGGTGTGCCGATGAGGAGAATCTCAGTCTTACTGGCATAAAGGCAGAGATCATTGGTGGTGCACCACTCCTGGATAGCAGACAGACAGTCAGAAATGAGAGAAGGAGAAGAGGTGGCAGAAAAGAGCCTGAAAATTAGCTGTGTCATCCGCGTAGCACTGAAAGTTGTGGCAGAGAGTGACAATGCAGTGGGCCAGAAGTGCCAGGTATTGGTGAACAGCCAGGGAGAGAGGTTAGACACCTGGGGAACACCAGAAGTAGAGATAGAGAAAGGGGAGAAGAAGGACTCAAGTTGAACCTCAGAGGGTCGATCAGAGAGGAAAGAGGTAAGACAAGCCAGGGCCTGATCGGTTACACCCAGGTTATCACAAAGACGGTTGAGCAGGATGGCATGGTTGACCATGTCAAAGGCAGAAGAGAGATCAAGTAAGATGAGGACACAGGGGTATTGGAATTGAGGTTGGAGAGCAAGTCTTCACAGATGTTCAGGAGAGCAGTTTCCGTGCTTCTGGCAGCTCTGAAACCAGACTGATGGTCACGGAGACAACCAACAGATTCAGTGTGAAGATTAAGCTGGGAGATGGCCAGCTTTTCCAGGAGTTTGCCCAGGAAAGGAGTGATGGAGATTGGGCGATAGTTAGCCAGGCAGGAGGGGTCTGCTGACGGTTTCTTAAGAAGAGGGTGCACAAGGAAGTGCTTCAGGGGGGAAGAGAAGACACCAGTGGCAAAGGAATCGTTGCAGAAGTCAGCCCGGGCAAGAGCCAGGGTGTCAATATGGTCCTTGATGTTTTTTTAGGAACAGGTGAGAACCTGTTTTGATGAGACTTTCATAGATCAGACTTGTCTAGAAATCTTGTCTGGTGGGAACAGGGGAAAGCCAGAGAAGGAGGGAGGAGAGGTGGCCAAAGAAGGGCCAGAGGAAGAGCAGGGAGTAGAGGGAGGAGGGGGAGAGGAAGAGAGAGGGGACAGGATGTCCTGAGTTTTAGAGATGAAATGGGAAGCCAGGGCCAAGAAGAGGGCTTGGGAGGGGACAGGAGAGGTAGAGACAACAGCAGGATTGGACAGCTCCTTGCAGATTTTAAAGAGTTTGGCCCTCTTCTCTTCCCTTTGTAGCCCCAGTTTTTCAGCCCTGATCCAGGCAAGGGGTAACAATTTCCCTTCCCGAGAGCAGTAACAGTCCCCATCGGAACCACCCCCACCCCAAGACCCACTGGATGGGGAGGGGTGCTACACCTCCTAATACAATTGCTGTTAACAGGAGAAGGGCTACACCTGAGTTCTTACCTCACTACTGGACACAGACACCAAGTTTGATTTTATAGGGATCGCAACAGGGACATATTCTTTGTGTTTAACACTCTAACTCCCATTCATAACATCTGTCTGATGTGAGTACCATCTATATGGGTTCTGAAACGTCAGTCCACCCTTCCTTGGATTGGTCTCAGAGACCCTTAGGGTGAGTCTGATGCAACAGACCACTTCCCTAACTCTGTGTCACCAACATGAAGTATGAGTCAAGAAGATTGCATCTGTGGGTGGTCCCACTTACGTAGTCAGCCTCTAGCAGGCCACCACATTATCCCATGTCCTCCCCTCTACTGGCATATATATCATACACATATACATAACTTAACACGTGTATTTGTAGAGCGCATGTTCGCCCCCAGAGGGGCCTTTTGGCGCTATGGACAGATAACAGATGTTTATTTTTACCCAACGTAATGGTATTCATTTTAATGACCCCAGAAGGATAAAAGGTTGAATGGACCTGCCGGAATAAGAACCTGTGACCATGAGGTCAAACACAGTCCCCTGTACTCGATGCATTAGTCCACTGGGCCACAGACCCAGACAACTTACATATCATATACCCTGCTTAACATTCCCCTAAAAGGCCTCCACACACTATAATCCCGATACTTAACACTTAACCTGCTTAACATATATTATATACTTAAATACAAACAATGACATACTACATATAAACACAAATAAAATATTATGTGACAATGGGGGTGACTGTTGCAGTCAGTCACCCCGTCACAGTACCTATTAGGTCTGTGTCAGGTGGCTCTGTATATATCCCCATCTGTAGTTGGCTGTACGAGACCCAGCCCCTAATGTAACTGAGTCCTAGCCCCCTGTTGTTCACACAGTGCCACTCACACTCATTTTATGGACTGTGCTGCAAACATTGTCTCGGGTTGGACCCCTGCATTTGTGGGGTTCCCCCTGCAGTCACCGTTGCACCCACTTTCTATGTAATTCTTGATGGTTGGCCCCTTAGCCTGGGAGCACACCTGGCCTCTCAGCTGCTTACAAGGTGCTTTTGCAGATTTTCTGGGTGGCCCTGTTGGAGTGAGTATTCCCTGTGTCGCCACCACGCCCCCAGGAGTCATCTTTTCTGCAGGCCACTTCCTCTGCGGCATGGGAACGATGCTGCTCACACCTCCTGTGGTGCCCTGGTGAAATCAGTAAGCATCTGCATAGCAAGGGAGACACTGCCATTCCTCACCACTGGCCTCCTCCTCTTCTGCTATGTCCCATCAGACTTAAACCGGACCTTCTTAAATTCTGGAAACTGCTCAAAACTCTGCTCTTATCTACCTCTTTCCCTTCCCTGCTAATCACCCCACTGCCCCTGTGACTGGTGGCCTGATCCTCATGAATCTCACTGGGTCCCAGGGCATTCCTCCCAGTCATTACTAGCCCCCTTCCTCCCACTACACTGCCCTGTGGGCCCCTACTTAGTGGCTCCACATCCAACCTTTAGACTCACCTGTACCAGCACTTAGCCTGAGATTCTCCTCCTTGGCTCCCCTTATCACTTCCCTCCTGGTCCCTTCTCCAGCACTTGTCCACTCCTCTGTTCCCTGTCCCACCCCCTTCCCCTTCATTTCTCCTCAATGCACTTGCAAGCCTGAATGTCACAAGGCCTAGCAGGACCACACCTGTATATTAATGTTTTGCCTTTATTATTATTTCCCCTATTCCCTTCCCATTGAGCCTTGTGGTGCTTTGAAGCACAACGCTGTTGTAAAAAGCACCTTACAAATACACAATAAATAAAAAAATAAATGCATTACAGTAACGCTGGGGGCAGGTTGTAGGAGCTTCACCCAGGCTGCCTGCTTGCAGCAGCCTGGGGCTTTTTGTCACCTGGGCTGCTACAATGAGGAAACCTGGGACTGTTGGTATCCTGCTATTCTTACGGGTTACCCTGAGAGACAGTCCGAGCTTCGGCTTCACTGCTCCACCCTCGGAATGGAGTGGACTTTCCCTCCTCGCCTCCTGGGCCACCGTCTAGCTCACGTGGCCTGGAAGGTCTTTAACAAGGGCCAACCACACCGGCCATGGGACTGGCGATTTTGGGCACGGCCAGGCAGCCTGGTTCTGATGCGGCCAGGGCTGGCAGCCTGGTACTGATGCGGACAGGACTGGGCAATTCTTTTTTGGCCCAGACAGCCCCAAGCACGCTGCTCAGGCCTTTCATGTGTCTGCGGCCATCCGGTTTGGCTCCTAGATTGGCCAACACTAGCCACAGCCCTGTGAGCAGCCACGCTGCCTGCAGCCCATGTATCACTGTTATCACCAAATGGCCCGGCGCCCAAATGCCTGGGGGGGGGCTACTTGAGGCAGCGATCCCCCAGCGGGTTCGTCTTTTTTTCTCCCCTTCTATTTTTTGTTCCATTCTTCTCCCTTTTCCTGTGATTTTCTTGTTCTTTCTCTCTTTTCTAACATTTTTTCTGGAACTGTCATTTTTCTTTCAAATCACCTTTGGATTCTTTCCTCCCCTGCCCAGCTCTGCCTATTCTTGGGCTAGGGGTTTCTGTTTATTTCTTAAACATTCCATCCAGCCCCCAGGTGGGTTGGATGGACACGTCCATTTCAAAGACACACATACACAAACAGAAACATTAACTACAGTATATGAATTATTAAACCCTGGTGTCTCTGTTTCTTTTGTAGGTTTACCTTAGGGGACAAGCGTGTATCCCATAATAGCTGGGCCCCTTATGGGTCACAGGCTACAACTTTCTCTGCCCGTCTCATGCCCTTAGATGACCAATTATGTTTGTTTGTTTGTTTTATTATTTGTATTGCGCACCAGACCCAAGGGTATCAGGCACAACAAAGCATAATATAATTCACAGATTGGTTACACATTAGGATAAATACAGTACATGTGAGATATACAAGAAAGAAATAGTATACAAGCAAAAGAAAACAAATTGAAAGCTTGGATATGACATGGTCCGTTGAGAGGAGATATAGAGGATATATATAGGAGACAGTCAGTAATATAACGAATAGCTAGAATTATTTACATGAAGTCAAGCGGGTTCGTCTTGGGTGTCATAAGCCGATCTAGTTGTCAGTTTCTTTGAGCCAACTTATTATGCTCTGATGGAAATTTTGGTACGATTGATCTGCCCTCAGTGGGGTGGGTAGAGAGTTCCAAAATTAGGCTGCCTTGACCTGGAAGCTTCTACCCCCGACACTAGATAGCAGGGGTGCAGTAACATCTGCACCCCTGCAAAACTGTGCAAGCTGCCCAGTAAGTAATGGCTGCCTCCCTGCAAAACTGCACAAGGTCCCTTTTAAATAATGTCTGTACCCCTGAAAAACTGGGCAAGCTGCCCCGTAAGTAACAGCAGCACCGCTGCGAAACTACAGAGCATTCCCCTACTTCCAAGGCATCCAAATGTCTGCCAGATACCCTTAAGTCATAGCAGCCCCCTCTAGCACTGACAACACCCGCCAGCCCCCTCTATTCTATTCTAGTGTATTTCTGTATAGCGCCAACTAACCTGCAGGTCTCAGAGCGCTCCCATAAACAGTACAGGCATAAAACAAGCAAAAAGGGAAAAAACGAGTACACCGTGGCACAGTTGAGCTATGGGCAAATAGTATTCAATGTGGCAGTGACTTACTCACCTCTTCTACTACCCCTAGGCAGACCCTTCAAGTCCTGACACCACCCACCAGCCCCCTTCGCCTCTGGCACTACTCCAGGCAGCAGCTTCAAGTCCCCAGACCACCCACCGCCCCCCCCTAGCCTCTGCCACTACTCCAGGCAGCAGCTTCAAGTCCCTACACCATCTACCAGCCCCCCCTAGCCTCTGACACTACCCCAGACAGCACAAAGCCCTCCAACAACCCATCAGCCCCCCTCAACTCCGCCACTACCCCCATGCAGCACTCTCAAGTACTCACATCCCCCGCCATCCCTCCTCTATTCCGACACAACCCTAGGCAGTGCTCCCAAGTCCTGACCACCCACCAACCCCTCCTCGCCTCCCAAGCAGTCTGCTCAAGTCCCCACACCATGCACCAGCCCCCCTCGCCTCCGACACTACCCTAGGAAGCCCCCCAAGTCCTCCCACCACCCACCAGCCCAGTTCACTTATGACACTACCACAGACAGCACCCTCAAGTGCCAACACCACCCACCATCCCCTCTCACCTCCGACACTACCCCATGCAGACCCCTCAAGTCCTCACACAACTCAACAGCCCTTTCACCTCTGGCACTACCTCCATGCAGCCCCTCAAGTCCTGACACCTCTGTTAGAAAAGATTTCTCTCTACTGCACCTTTCCTCCCATCTTTATGTAACCCCCAAACATTTTGCTTTTAGATTTAATCTGACCTGTACTTTTTGCAGCACAGTAAACTATACTGGCTTTTGCTGATATGTCATGGGGAAATTGACATGCCCTTCAGGCTGTCATTACTGGGAAATATTGTTTCCCTTAATTGTGTTAGTGAGTTACTACTTTTGGTTACTTTTGTATCACTTGTGGTAACTTTTTATCATTGTACAAAGCAGCTTACATTGCAGTACAATGGGTGACATTTATGTTTTGCCCTAGACTAAGACTCAGAGGAGTTTTGGTTACTCTAGGTGTGCTAAAAGGATAAATTGGTGGCAGCAGTGACTTTTTCCCACTTTTTGGGCATTTTTGTTTTAACCTTATCGGGTTTACCGCGTTTGACTACTAACTGTGGCTACTGGTCAAACATGTCCGTGCCACAAGATTTTCACTTGTCCTTTTGACATCTTGTTGTTTAGCCTTCTTCCTGGGCTGAGGGGTCATGCAAATCCTTACAAGGCTTTCCAGTGCCTGGGAAAGCAGAATCTTTTAGCAGGCTACTGAAGGTATGTGTGTGTTTGCAGGCATGATGTGGGCTTACACTGTCTGGTCCCAATCCACAAACTGGTTTCAGTGTGTCTGAGTGGCATGCATGAATGTTCCCACCAATGGTCCTCATTGGACCACTGTGGGTGTGTGAGTGTGGGCTAGTCCTGCTATTGGCCAATTGGAGTTTCAACTCTTACCTGGCTTTTAGTATACAAAGAGGACCCCTGCACTCCTTCTTCAGAGATCCTGGAGAAACCTGAATGAGCCAAGTATCCTTTCCAGCTGTGAGACCTGCAAAGAAACCTAAATCCCGACTGAAGGATGCCTGGCAGCCAACTTCTTCTGCTGTCCTGGAGGAGCCCTGTCTTGCTTGTGATCTTTAGCAATCCTGCGAAGGAGCTACGACACTTGGAGTGGAGGGGCCATACATTCCTGAAGTCTGCTCAGGGCCCTGCCAAAGGAAGCCTTTGAAGTGCCCTGGAACCATCCTGTGGCTGACCAGCTTTGTTTTTGGGCTACCGTGCTTCCAGTGTTACTGTACTGTGGTTTGGCCTAAAACTTGGAGGATCTTCAGTTGCCCCTACTAGACTACCTCCTGCGAAATATTGGCATCTTAGCTTTGAGGGGACCCAAAATAGGAGGGGAAGTCAGTCCGCGGCTGACAAGTCCTTTTGAGTCGCTGTGCTGTGGTGACCACAGTCTGGAATAGCTTACCTGACCCAAGTTCAGACCTGAGAGGGGTCCTGCATTGAGTGTTTCTGCATGTTTCAATCAAGAGTCCATGCAACAGTGAAAGACATCAACTGGACATCTGCTCGAACCTGCAATGCCTGTGAATCGAGGACTACAAGTTTCAGTTAGAAAAGCAACGTTGGACCCCCTTTCTTTGTCATGCCAAGTCAGGAGAAGAATCGGAGTAGAGGGATAAGTTACAGAGTTTGTAACCTATCCCTATACTCCCATTATAACTGAATGGGCGTATAATAAACCTTAATTCTAACATTATTGGCTTTGCCATTGCTTGCTTGTGCAAGACATCTGACTGTTGGGGCTACTTATGGGCACTAGTGTAATTTGAACTCTAACCCTAAGAACCCTTCAGTGGACCCTGAAGACCCTACCTGTGTTTTGTCCTGCTTCATAACTTCTGTGGAACTTTTACCTGAACTATTGGGCAAAAGGCCCCAGACAACATAGGGCTGGACAATTTTAGTTAGGGATCATCTCTGTGGACCTGGTGTGCATAATACTATTCTGACCATTCCTCTGCATGGGTTCAGTTGGCTCATGAGTCTTGGCTTGGTTGTCCCGGGGTCGCATGTAGACCAATCTCCCTTCAGTTCTTGTGCAGTCCATTTTTCTTTCTTGCAACCTATGGTCCAATTGTACCATCAGATTAATGTACTGTGAAAAACACTCGGGAGAGTTGACCACTTGGGCTAGTACATCCTTTAGTTCCCCATGCAATCCCTGATAGAACAGTGTGGTCCTCTTTTCTTCGGTCCAGTTGGTTTGTGCTAGGAGATGATTAAAGGTGGCAATATATGTCAGCCGATCATGGCTTCCCTGTCTGAGGGACAAACGTTTATTATCTAGGGCTTGTCCTTGGGTGTGCCTAACAAACAACTTTTCCAATTCCCGCTGGAATTCTCCAAAATTGTGAAGTAGTGGATCATCCGGATTTACTAATGGTATGAAGCAGTCCGGTGCGCTGCCTCCCAAATAAGTACAAAGGCAACTCTTACACTATCGTTAGGTAAGGTCCCAGGGCAACACAAAAAGTGAAGACGACACTGATTCATGAATATGGCATATTTGTTGGGATTGCCGGTGAATCATTCGGGCGGGGCCAAAGGCACAGGCCTCGTGAGTACCACTTGGACTGGTGGTAATGGCTGTGGCAAAGGGGTTGGTGCAATTCCCGGTAATGGAACCTGCCCTGAATGAGTTTGAAGCATCTGTCTCGCCAGATCGTCATGTTGTTTTCGGGCGACAATAAGGTCTCTCCTTACGGCATTAGTCTCTTGCCTGGAGGCATGCCAACTGGTCAGTTTCCGAGGTTTCATAATGGCCAGTCATAGGTTCAGAGAGGCTTCACGTTCTGTTATGCTCACCTGTTCTCTGTGGGGATGTTGTGGCACGATTGGAACCCTCCCTGGACTTGGCTCCCCTGGATTAGCCTTTACCCCCAGCTGCTGTAGTGTGGACTGCTCTGGTTGCTGTTAATCCCATATGGTCTCACCTGTTGTTTTGTAAGGATGAGCTCTCCGTCCTGCTTCTCGTCAGCAGGGGCACCATTGATGGACCTAGTTGCTTCACTGGTCCATGTGCGTGGCAGCCCAGACCGGCTGTGACCAATCCACTTTGTAGGTAAGTGTTTGTAACTATGATTATTGTCGGTATCCTGTGCAATTTCTTTCCCAATGATTATTGTCCGTAATTCTTGTAATGTCTTTACTCTCCTCAATAGGTGTAAAGGTGGCCATGCAGTGTTGGAAGCTGGTCAAAACGTTGTCAGAGGGGAATTGAACGGTCCCCACACGAAGGTGAGTAGGGTTTTAAGGTTGTATACAAGGCTTATGTGTTGCGCGGCCAAGTGCAAGATGTTTATGCAGTTTCTAAACTGAGCGTTCCTATTCTCTTGCATGGATGACCTGGCGGCGTCTGATGGAGAGCGGCGATCCGAGGACCTGTCGGCAGGTGCCAGATGGATGGATCCGTGAGGATGCTGGAACAGGTGAGGATGTGGCCCGACTCTGGTGGCTCCGGGAATTGGGTAAGAAGCTACACGCTGCAGGCAATGATTTTGCAGAGTCAGGTAAGGTGTACGCTGAAGATGCAGAGTATCAGGTAAGCTGCGCTTCGAGCGATGGTGTGGCTGGAGTCAGGTAAGAAGCGTGCTGAAGATGAAGAGTTGGAATCAGGTAAGCTGCACTTCGAGCGATGGTATGGCTGGAGTCAGGTAAGATGCGCACTGAAGATGCAGAGTTGGAATCTGGTAAGCTGCACTTCAAGCGATGGTCTAGCTGGCGTCAGGTAGGTGCGCGCTGAAGAAGATGTTCAAGAACCTGATGAGGAGTGTGCTGAGCTGCAAACAGGTAAGAGAGCTTCAGACAGCGGTAAGCGTTACGCTGTACACAGCAGACTAATGCGAAGCCCCTGCATGCGGGTGGGGCTGGTTTAAATAGCCTGGACCCAGCCACTCCAGCTTAGTCCAGCCTTGTAGCTCCACCTTGCCACTCCCATAGACTTCTGCACTTGCCTTTCCATGCTTTCCAATGGCCACGCCCGGCCTGGAAGCACATGCCCTAGTCATAAAGTGTGCAGTGCACACTTTCTTATGAGCCTGGTGCCAAAGGTGCCAGGACTGGGTCCGTTTGGACCCTTTGGAGTATAATGGTAGTGGCCCTTTACCCTTTACCAGTGGCCATGACAGTTCTTGTCTGTGCTCACACTACTTTTAACATGTTCATAAGTCCCACGTTTATGTCATAATTATGTCACACTATTTGATTAATCTGATCCTTCCAGTGGCTTACCCAACAGTCATACACTCCCATACAATACAGCCCCCCAAACTTCATTAGGGGTTTGATTTTCTATATGGGTCATCAGAAACAAGTGAGGGCCAAAAACTACTTGTATTACTTTTGACAGCACCTTTGTTTTTCTCCCATAATTCATGGCTGCAAAATGCTTAATCAATTAAATCAAGATGATTGGAGTTTATACTTGCAGACCAATACATGGGTGCACAACATGGCTATTTAGCATAGTGCTTCATAAAGCTATATTTGTTCTTGTTTTAATCATTTCTGATTAATGTTTAAAGTTCAAATTTGCTGTGCAATTAGCAAGGGTCTTTCCGATCTAAAAAAAACACAGTAAGTTTCATGTTCCTAGGTCCTGTAATTCCAGAATTATGAGTAATATTTGGTTTTGCAAATAACATGTCAAGTGTAAAACCCAGGGAAATACACATGTTTTAACAAGCCCTGTAATTCAACTTGCAGTCTCGTGGTCAGCACATGAGTTATAAAAATGGCTGATTGCAAGACCTCTATTAATGATTGATTGGGACCATTGACTGGCCCTGTAGTTGTCATTGCATTAGTACCAACACATGGCTGATATTTATTAGAGCAGGGTCAAAATGAGCAATTCATTCATCTTTGAGAAGGTTAGTAAATCCAGCTATCTGTTCACACGAGATGTTAATCTTGTGGGAAGCTCACAGATTTCATATTCTTGGATTTTAAAGTATTTTTTCTCACATTCTCTCATGGAAGACTCCCACATGTGGCATGGCTAGCTGACTCTGAAATATAACTCAGTACAACTTGTGGTCAGCACAATATCAGGGTGAATCAAACACCAATGGTATGAAAACCTCAAAGAAGAACCACTGATTTTCTACATTTTTACACTGTAGAATGTTATTTAAACACACTATATTATTATTTCCAAATGTTATATTTTAAACTGGTGCATTCTGCATCTCCTTCTTTCACTTCACATTGAAATGTTGGGTGGAATGTACTCAAAGGCCAAATGTGTCAAGTGCTGTCTCTCAGGTGCACAGGTGTGCAGGCCATTACCTACATCCCGTGGTTACACCCTTGTAAAATAATGTATTTTTATGGAGCCTCTCTCACTTAAACTTGAAACAGTCTCAATTGGTTTTTGATTCTCCCTACACTGAGCCATCTGCCACATGCTTTAAAGGAGCAGTGCAGATCACATTTTATTGTCATCAGTTTGCCTTAGGGAAACAGTATTGGGTTCCAGTTATGTTGACAGAGCATCCATTCATGGGCTCTGTCGCAAAGCATAGCAACCCACTAAAGGTACTGGACTCTCTCCTATGGTACATTCACCAACTAAGGATACCTGGCTCTCTTACTGAGTGCTGCTCATGCCTCCTTAAAGCATATAGTGTCTCCTACAGAGCATGACCTCCCAATACAGTTTCCAAACTCTCCCAAAGAGTGCTGTCACTCTCTTGTGTAGGGAGTCTCGCTCTGAAATCAGTGCCTCCCCATGACTCCCATGTTTTTTCTTCCCTGTGCAATGTCCTGCAGGAGTGAAAAATTGTACAGCTTCTCATGCAACCTTATGTTGGCCACAACTACTGGGCAATCCATCTCCCCACACTTACAGCATTCAATGAGTACCTACATGCCTCACGGCTCTGCCCAAGGGGTTCTACCCAAATCCGGCACTGCCAGTAACATACTGCTCCTAACCACTTGTTGTACAAGTTCAGGCAAAAGTGACCTGCTGCTGGCTTCAATTGACACTGCCACTGGTACCAATTGGGCAAGCTGGGTGTTTGTCAGTGTTTTGGCATGGCATGATGTTTATGAAGCTGTGTTTCACACTGGCCCTGGGATATACTGGGAGACACTTGCTTCAACAACTCTGATTGAGGTGGTGGTCTCAGCCCAGTCACGAGTGTGTTCATTGGAGGTAGGGAGCTCAATCACTCTGTAAATGAATGCATGCTGTTTCAGCATGAGAAGAAGGGAGGGCAGCATACCTTTGCTTTTTTGGTCTGAGGGAGCACACATGCAGCTGCTTTGTTTAGGAGTGAGCATGGAATACTTATGATGCATTCTCTGACACTTTCCTCAGACATAGTACTGACTTGTGTACAAGTTGTAAATGTAAGAACACCATTTCAGTGAAAATCCCACATACTCCTTCCTCTCTTCTGTAGTGTAATTAGCTGTTAGTGGGTGAAGCCTTTCCCTGGCTTCAGTAGACCCCTTGTGGGGAACAGCTAACATGTGCATATGCTAATCCCTAAAACCCGTCCCAGTCCTTTAAAGGGCAGCCAATACAACCTGGAGAAATAAAGCATTGCTGTGTTTGCCCTGCTCTGAAAAGGTTAGCTGTGGTACCTGTAGGGAACTCCCCCAGGGACATATAGCTGGCATGTGGCAAGATAGAATGCAAACTTGAGATTGCAATCTTAAAGGAAAGTCCATCATATCCCTATGTTCACAAGCCCTGCCTGTCAGTGCCATCACATTGCTGTTCACCATCATGTACTTGTCACAACTCTCCATCCCCTTTTGTTTTTGCCAAGGTTCTGCACATTTTCTGAGGATTCTAAATTTCAACTATCACTTTTTCTGATACTTGTTTCATTGTTTAGGCACATGTACTTACCTAGCAAGCCGCAACGCCTGGCCAACTCCACTTCTGGCCAGAGCGGAACCTTACCACGTACCCATCACTGCACTCACACCCCTTCCCACAGACGGCTAGGACACTGGGTTCACAACATGCGGCCACTGCCAATTATCAGCTACCTTATTTTGCTATCATAGTAGGACTCACCCTCACCACATCCTTTTGTTCCCCTACTTCCAGCATTGCTAAGATCTATCCACATCACTCCACCTCACACTTTCACACCATGTTCATCAGCAACCCATATCTTAATGACCCCGCCTTATGGCTCCAACACTTCGCCACTAAACCTACACCTAATCAACCTTGCTCGCTCAAAGATAGGAATCTCCGAGTTGGATCTAGACTGCCTCGTGCCCCTCCTGCCCCTGGCACGCGGCATTTCCACACCACCACTACCCTCCCCATTATGCAGAAGACACCACCCTCTCACAGCAACATCTCCACCAAAGAACTCAAGGGCGCCCTCATTAATGCCAGATTTATCACGGCCCACGCGTTGGATATCTCTGATCTTATCACTGCTCAAAACCTCGATTTTGTGGCCATCACTGAAACTTGGTTACACGCAGCCTCTGGCCCACTTCTTGCCCTCGCCATCCCCAACGGATACTCGATTATTAGAGCGGACCGACAACCAACCTCCAAAGGAGGTGGAGTCGCATTCATACATAGAAATAACATCACACTCAGAACTATCCCTAACAGTGAGCTTAGCTCAGCAGAATCCCTCTCTGTGAAACGTACCCTTTCCCCGACCAACACTGCTACTCTCCACCTCATCTATAGACCGCCAGGACCTCTTGGCTCCTTCACAGTTGAGATCACGGCCATTCTGACTGTCAATACCAAACCCAACTCTCAGGTACTGCTTCTAGGCGACGTTAACCTTGACCTATCCAACACTAAGGACCACCTGGCTTCTGAGGTCACTACTACACTAGCTAACTTAGGCTTCCAGCAACGTATAGACAAACCTACCCACATCAAGGGCAGAACGCTCAACTGGATCACTAATCTTAATTGTAACACCACCATAAGTGCCAATTATGCATGCACCTGGTCTGACCATCACACCATCATCTTCCATATACCAGCGACCAACCCACACACCATTCCTACGATAGTGCCTGCTGTCCCCAAAAGGAACAAAAAAGACATTACCAGGGATGAACTACTCCTTCTCATTCTTCCCATCTTGAATGAATGCGTGTCCCATTACAACGACCCCACAGTCCTAGTAGATATCGTCAATCAAACACTGCTTAAAGCCATTGACAATATAGCACCACTCAAACTACGGAAAGCTAAAAAACAAGCCCACCTGAACTCCTGTTTCACCGCGGAGTTACGAACCTTACGTAAAGAAAAGCGTAAAGCTGAATCACTCTGGAAGAGCCACCCATGTGACTCGGACAAAGATCACCTCATTATCACCACCCACAACTACAAGGCTGCAATCCTACAAGCCAAAAAAGAGACTTACAATTTACGTATCTCCCAAGCGGAATCCAACACTAAGGAGCTATTTAAAATCCTTAAAGAATTGGAATCCCCCTCCCCTCCTCCTGATACTTGCATTAAAGACAGCAAGTGGTGCAACAACATCCAAAATGCTCTCCTCAACAAAATCACCACCTTGCAAGCAAAAATTAACACCAAACAAACCACCTTACTCACCAACCCTCCTACCAAACCTCCCATAACCCCCTTGACCTCCTTTCTCACACCCCTTTTAGCTTTACCCCACTCACCATCCTCAAGGTCGAAAACATCATTCGCAACATAAAACCATCTAACTGCCAAGGCGACTCCTGCCAGCACCTATTATTAAGGAAGCGGCACATGACCTCGCTCCTTTTATAACCACCTTCATTAACTTCTCATTCTTAACTGGAACGGTACCCAATAATTTAAAGGCGGCATGGGTTATCCCTCTCCTAAAAAAAATGACTCTAGACCCTGAAACACCAACTAACTACAGACCTATCACTACCGTACCGTTCTTACTCAAAATACTTGACAGAGCAGCATACCTGCAGATTCAGAACTACTTGGAAACTAACAACCTCCTCGGCTCAAGACAATTGGGCTTCAGACCTAAGCACGGGACTGAAACGGCTCTCTTAGACCTCAAAACCCAAATTGAGGACATTAAAGACAACAGTAAAATGGCCCTTCCACTTCTACTGGACCTATCCTCAGCCTTCGATTTGGTCAATCACCAAATACTATGTCGAAATCTGAAGTCCGCCACCCACTTTTCAGACAATGCATCCAATTAGATCAGGTCATTCCTTGACAATAGGCACATGAGAGTTTTCTCTCCGTCCTCATCGGCAGATCCCACACCAGTCCCTTGTGGAGTCCGTCAAGGGTCTTGTGTCTCCCCAACTCTCTACAATGTCTTCACCAAACGACTATTTGATGTGCTTGACCATCTGGGCGTCACCTGCACGAATTATGCCGATGACACCCAGATACTCATACCCATCACTGGTGACGACATTGCCGACTCCAAAACCCTCAATGACATCTACCTTGTCATCCAAGCATGGATGGCCCAACACGAGTTGTGCCTCAATGATGACAAGACTGAGCTTCTCATCTTAGGTACGCAACAGAGACTCAACAAACTGAGTTCTCTATTCAGTTCCTTTAACATTGACGGTAACGTAATTAAAGTATCCAAAGATACTAAAACTTTGGGCATTTATCTGGACTCCTCCTTGACTCTCACTAGACAAACCAATGCAGTAGCTACCACATCTGCTTACACCTGCAAATTGATCTCAGCCTGTCGCCCATTCCTTAACACTCAGAACTGCATCACCTTGGCCAGGACCTTGGTTATGTCCAAACTGGACTATTGCAATGTTTTGTACCAAGGCACTAACCAGGGTAATCTTAATAAACTTCAGATTACCCAAAATAATGCCATCAGAGCGGCCCTCAATATCCCTCGTTCTGCTCACATCTCAGAAACCAGGAAGAACCTCAATTGGCTTTCAGTCGCCAAAAGAATCTCACTTAAAGCACTGGCCCTCACATACAAATGCGTAAACCATCAAGCCCCAAAATACCTTGCCTCACGATTTACACAGCATATTCCATCGCGAGCACTTAGATCTGCACAATCCCAAGGTCTTGCGATCCCTAGATTTAAGCTCCAATCTGCTGGAGGTGCCAGCTTCCCAGTCCTGGCGGCCAAGCTGTGGAACACCATACCTCTTTCTATCAGAACCCTACCTTCATTCAACCTATTCAAACACAAAGCCAAGCTCTGACTAGCCACATCTCACTAACAATCGTTCCTCTGATCATGGCTGGCCCATTGGGTCCCTGTTATGCTCGGCTCCTTCACTACTGCTTTGTGTGTTGTGTTGCTCTGAATTGTAACGCCAATTGTATATTTTGTTCACAATTTATTGTAACCACTGCAACTATATGTCATGCCTGTAACGTTCTTTTAAGATATGCTCCTGGTTGCCCTTGGGCCTGGTCTGCGCTATATCAAATAAAACAAATACAAACACAAAATACAAATACACATTGTGAAACATTCCCTCTAGCCTTGAAGCATCCCTCTGTTACCAATGGCCTGATGCTTCTTCAAAAACGGTTGAGTTGTGACTGTTGTTGGCAGTGGAGAGAGTGTTCTTATTTTGCACTGTGTGAGAAGAGTTTGGGGCTCATTGGGGACAGCAGGGATTCTGGCCCCTGCCTTAACCAATGCCTGATCAACCCTTGACAAATGCTGTGTCCTGCCTTTATGGACACAGGCAAAAGTCCCAGCAGGCCAATGAGCATAGCACCTGAGCATATAAGAGTGAGGTATGAGGCATCTCTCAACCTGCCAACCATCATAATGCGAAAGGTGAAATGGATGCCTGTGGTCTTCAGATTACAAGCTGGACCTTAGGTTCTTGCTTCCCTTAGGCCTTAGCAGGTTTTGTTAATGTCTGAGTTTCCACACCACCCTTTTCCCTCATTTGTCAATTCACAGACTCTTGTTTTATCCTCCAAGGGGTACAATGTATCTATTTAAGATCAATAGAGAACAAGAATGAGGGGGAGAGACAGAGAGACGGAGACAGAAAAACAGACATAGAGACTTAAAGATACAGGTGGACAGATGTGGCACTGTGAGCTTGAGAAATGGGCCCTTTTTGCAAGTGAACAGGGGTAGGAGTGAGGGGTTGATTGTTGTTTTGCCATGTAAAGCCTACTACTGGCTTCCCATACCTAGCTGACTCACATCTGAAATCTCCTACCACCTTACATGACACACATAACCCCCACATATGGTCACCAAAGTCCTAGCCGTTAGCACATTAACCAAGACACAACTAAGTTCTCCTCTTTAGCCATGTCACACTCTCCCACATCAGTGGTTAACCAGTCCCAAAGTGCTGTAAACTATCAGATCTTGAAATCTTCTCTATGGGTGACATATTTCCAAGTTTTTCTACCAAACCCATAGAGAGCAGTTTGGCACTCAGGAACCAGGTACTTCTGAACCCATTAACACAACAGATATTACTACAAAAGAGTGTGGGAAACCCTCTACTGAGAACAAACATGGGTCAAATACCATATTATATGGCATTTCCTCCACCCAGGAGGGTCTACAACCATGTTGTATCTCACTGTACCCCTCACAAAGGAGAAATATCAATTTGCATCTCAGTTTTTGTCCCACCGACAAGGGCAGTCTTGCACTAAAATGCTAGGCCAATCTCCTCTGAACAAGAGTGTCATCAGCAACACCAGACATGTGTTTTGGCCTATTCGGGCCTCAACAGTGAGGTTAAGCTGAGCCTCATTAAGACACAGCGAGCAAACGGTCCACATGTGGATTACCCTGGATTACTTAGGGTGAAACCCCAAGTTTTACAAAGTTACAAAAGAGTGTGGAGCCCCTGTACTGAGAACAAACATGGGTCAAATAGCCTGTGCTATGGAATTTCTTCCACTCAGGAGGGTCTACAACCACATTTTACCCTTCACAGAGGAGAAATATCTATTTGCATACCAGTCTTTGTCCCACCCACAAGGGCAGTCCAGCACCAAAATGCTAGGCAAATCTCCTCTGAACATGAGTGCCATCTGCAACCCCAGACATGTGTTTATAACTTGCATCTGAATTTCCCACTGTCCAACTACAGAGTCAAGCACATCAAGGCCACTAATAGTGGCATTTACAGCACATGACATTATATCACCAAACAAAGTGGTTTAGTATGGCTCTTGCCTTTCGGCTTCCACATCAACTTCTTCCAGCAACCCTCCACCCTGGAGAAAGGCTTCCTCTCCTCCTCCCCTGATGGTCTGCCCTACTGGCAGAGGAAACGACTCCCACAAGCAAGACTATATGGGCTGGGAGTTGGTGGGCATGCCTTAATTCTCTGGTATGCCTGCTGCCCCTGAATCACCCAATCATCAACAGCAGGTGCAGAATAGCATCTCCACAGGCTTACCCAACCTGGAGGCTCCTCCTGAGAGACAAATCCCCCATTGGCACAGTCAGCACCTCCTGAGAGACAAATCCCCCATCGGCACAGTCAGCTTGCACATAGGAGTGCACTTCTTTCTCAAGGTTGTTCTCTCAGGCAGAATCCATCCTATAGTCTTAGTTGATGGTGCTTGCAGTATCCGCTCCCTATGTCCACATGAGAAACATGACTGTGTCCCCATCACTCCACTGTCATGTGTCTGTTCTGCTCCACCTGCCTGGTCTTGGCTGAGGAATCCACAAGAGACCCCTTCTCCCATGCCTCCGTAGGAGCCTCTACTGGAGGCCCTGCCTCTCTTGCCTCTGAGTTTGGGGACTCATCTGATAGCCTTGGACCACACATGTCTCCCACTCATTCTACTGAAAAGAACTCCCCCAAAACATCTGGAAACTCCTCTACCCAATCACAGGACCAGAAATAAGACACAGCCTGGACCTGTCATCCAATGCCAATGAACAGCACAAGGATCCCCCCTCCTCCTCATCTCTAATGGGGAACCTGCTTCGGTCTGCAAGGAGAAATGCACATTCTTGTCATACCTTCCTCCCACATTCTTCTCTTCCCAGCATCCCATGAGCTTCATGAGTGAACTAGCCAAGAACCATCGACAAATAGGTCTCCAAAACATCCTCAGGACCAAAAACATTGACAACACCATGAGAACCAAAACCATCCTGTTAACAAGCCAACTCACTACTAGAAAAAGGACAACTACTCAACACTACACTATGACAAAACAAGACAAACACTTAAAGAACTCCTAGAAAATCTGCTCAAAGAATTCCAAAACAATCTGTGTACACATTCACTCATAGCCTGGAAAAACCCAAATGGAAGAAGACATGCACTAAACCTTTTATAACAAATTCATCTTTTATAACATGCTTAAGACCAGAGGCCACTCGTAAGTGCAGGACTGCAATTCGAACCTGCGTTGGTCTACGTTGCCTTGCTCCTAAGACTAACGTGTTGCCGCTGAGCTATCCTCCCGGCCCTTCTATATAAGATCAAACATCTTTTAGAGATTTAGAGCTGTTATTGGCTGATCTATCTCAATGAATCAGCATGTGAAGGCTCTGATTGTTTGAAGGAACATGATAAGCCTGAGATTCAACTCAAGAAACTAGACTGCTGAATGGAAAATCAATAATTGTGCGAGACACGAAAGCCTTATTAATGCTTAATCTTTGCAAATGTGCTTTGTATCGACTGAAAGATTCACCTTTCCTGAAAGACATTTCTTAGGGCTTTTGGCACAGAGAGCTGTCTTCCAGGAAATACTTGGCCGCATTAAAGGGACCTGTGACCATGCCTCAAAGTGCTCCTTAACCCAACAACTTTTCGACCTTCTCATTCACCTTCTTATTTCCTTCAAAATCTACATAATTTGTAATCATAACCTTAATATTGATTATAGATACATCATGAGGAAGGCAACACTACTGTTTGTGAATAACTCGTTATGAATGTGCTTATTTGATGAAATGCCATTGCAAACACTTAAAAAGAAATCAGAGAAAATTGAAAAAAGTAATAATGATTATGTCCACTTTATGAAATTCATCACATCTGAAGCTATTTTTAGTTTTCAAACGATGGTTCAAACAGAAACCATCAAAATTACAATTATTTAAAATTAGTCTTCTCCAACTTCTGTTGCTTCTACAAGGACTGGGGAAATGTAGAAAGATAAAAGGCACATCTTCCACGGCTAATAATTACTGATATGCTACAGCTTTTGTTATTTTTCCTACAATATTTAATATAGGTTTCAAGTTCTGGCACACGCCGTGCTTTACATAAGTTGCACTTGTCAGGCAAGCATATGCTCAATTGTATAAAGGGAAACAATGGTCATAGCAACATGTAGTCACTTCCCAATGCAACCTCTTGTATGCAGTCACCAGTTCTAATACAGGATATTGACTTATCCTAGTTTCAAAATAAAGATGGCAGATATTGCCTGAAGGGAGAAAGTTAAAATAATTGTGACAACTGGTTAAAGTACAACGACTGATAATATTGTTGCAATATTCCTTTACACTGTATGCTTTTCTGATCCCTTTAAGTACCTTATTTTTAAAAGCCACAGACGTTTGGTTACAAGACAGCCTCTGGAACGAATAGATTGTAATGTCGTTTTTCCTTCCATCTCTTTTTATGCACAATGTAACATGTAATGTCTTGTAAGAAAATCATGAAGGCAGGTAGCTAGTGGGATAGGGAGTTTCATTTTTGAGCAGCAAATGCAAACAGGCAATCTCTGAGGCAAAGTGGGCTAATTAAAACATTAAGGCAGCCCCTAACAGGAGCAAAGTTTTATTTGAAGAAGTCTAGCACTGCACCAAGGCCACACCTACCCCTGAGGTTTCAGCTTCACAACAGAAATATTAATCAATATGTATGTCATTAGCAAAATTGATAAGATCAGAGGTCTCATTGATGCCTGAAAACCTGATGAAGCCCCGAAATCCATCTCCCCTGGGCACTGTCCTCCTAGACTGACTGCGCCCTCCATCTCCTGAGCATCTCTCAGACACACTCACTTCCCTTTGATATCCCCCATAACTGCACACATATTACTGTGCATCCCAAAACATTGCCATTTTGCTAGATTTATAAGTGAGTGGATGGGTTAAGTTAATCATTAATGTGGGGGGTATGGGAGTATCAGCAGGGGTCTCTCCCTGCATATTTATGCAGTCAAATAGCTCAAACAAAAACAAAAATGTGACATTTTGGGAAGCGCAGTAAAAAATGTGCAGTGCTCACATAGCTCCCACACCTACAACCTACACCTACAAGGAAGACCTCCTCCCAGCATCCCTCATTATATTATTCACCGAACCAGCACCCAATGTGCTCCTCAGTATTGTGAACACCCCCCTCAGTGATGGTGCATTTCCGGATGTTTTGAAGACAAGTCTCATACGACCCCTTTTCAAAAAATCTTGATTGACACAAAGGACCCCTGCAACTAGAGACCCATCACAAGCCTCCTGGTCTTTGGGAAGCTTATTCAGAATGTAGTTGTGACTGAACTACTTGTCAAAATTGACGGGCTTGCAAACTTCTGTGAGTGCCATTTCCGGCTTCCATCCCAAAAGTAGCACAGATATTGCAAACATCCAAATGATGGATGATGTACTGTGAACCATCAAACACTCTTCCCACCTCACCGACTAGATGGGCTTCTCCAAAATGGTCCTAAAATGGTTTGGGTCCCTCCGGTTGGGCTGACACCAGGTGTTACAGATGGGTTGATTCAGATTTAACAAACTCTCACTCACATCCAAAATCCCTCAATATTACACCCTCTCCCCAATCACCTTCAATTCATAGAAGAAACCCTTGGGAACTCTCCTAAATGTCTGCAACATAGCCATTTATCAGCACGCTGATGACACACCGCTGTAACGTAAGGATAGTGCCTCCAGAAGGACATTGTTCACCTCCCTGAAAGCTTGGCCTTCATTTCAAAATGGGTGTCAACTGCATACCTTAACAAGAACAACAGCAAGGCTGAATCTGTCATTATCACTTCCACCACCAAGTAATCTTCCAAATAATTTGAATTTAAGAACAGGGGAAATATTATTATAAGAGTAATCAGAACTTTTTCAGAGTAAGCATGTGTTGCTTTCTTTTTTACAGAACAATGTTGTAGGATCACAGATTTTGGGGGTGTCAATATACTGTGAGAACAGTTCCAGCATCTTTGAAATTGAATCACACATTATGGTCAGAATCATATTACACGCTAACTCTATTATTTCAGCCGCTGAGGGATGTCCAGCATTGGATGGCAGAGTTACAACAGAAAGACGTAGGGCATTGACAAGTGCAGACTATTGTATATTTACATGAGTTTATCTTTTATCCAAGAACAGACGTATATGTGTTTGAAGTCTTGATATTATGTTAGAACCGCGAACTATGAACAGACACACCAAATGATGATGGAATGATGTTTCCTACAGTATTTATAATCTTGTCCGTTTTTGTTCAACACACGATTGCATTAATTCTTTATGTTTGTGTAATAAATAATTGTATATTGTTTTTTTCATAAAAAGCTTTGGATTAAATAGGTCTATTATTCTAGGACTTTCTAAAGGTCACATCAGAAAGAACACTGGAGAACATTTTAATTTGAGGTTCTTCCATTCATCTTTTTGATATTGATTTAGCTACCCAGAAAGTAGAAAGGACCCTTTGCCCCCTTTATGTAGTATATGGGTTTGCCGTAATGTCCAGAGAAAACTGGGGCATAGTTGAGAATTATCCAGAACTCTCTGCCGAGTGTTAAAGTGGGGCTCTTACAACTGTGGGAAGGTTCCACCATTTTGTTTCTCTCTGCCTCTATCTTTTCTTCCAGTCTCCTTCATTTGCCTTGTTAGCGTCACACCAAGTATGACTTAAGATCATGTATTCAACCAAAAACGATTGCTCTGCAAAAATACTTAAAGGGCGGCAAACAAATAAGGGAGCCACAAGATTTGCCCTCTCCTCGACTTGGCTCATTTGCTGTACAGTCTGGCAGCAATGATCATGTCGAGCTTTGACAGTTCTCAGGGGGGGGTATACTCTCAGCAACCTCACTGGTGGGTTTTCCTTAAATTTGGAATCAGCTTGGCTCCAAGGTCTGATGTCCACTGTAAATATTATCAACAAAGTGAATTAATTGGCTGAAGAAAATAAATAGCTTTCTCCCTTAAACACCTCACACCTATGTCCAATGACAATATGCTTGCTATTTTCATGTTAGTAGAGACTGGAATTTTGTATAATCATGTGTAGAAAAACTATATCTTTATACGAAGCGTGCATCATGTAGCAATGCCTATTAGATACAAGGCCATACGCAACACCCAGCAGGGCATCCATAATGTTACAATGCATCAGTTCCACTCTCCAGTGGTAGGAGAACACTCAGACTACCAGGAAAACATACAAATGACATCCATGAGCCCCATAAGTTACTGATTATTGTTTGTTTGTGCTTTCATTCTGTAAAATACCATAAATGTCAACACACTAAATGCTCAAAAATAAAAACAGGATAAAACCATCAGAGACCTCAGTAAAATCAAGATCTGATCAATATAAGAAAAATCATTGAAGACACACAACAAAAGAAATGGTACATTTACCATGAACAGTTTAAGTAATTCACAAAGAATTCTTGCAAAATACGGGAGTGCAGAAGATTCTGTCCCTTTTGGGAGGCCAACAATTATAATTGAGCCATAAAAAAAGACAATCAAATTAATCGATCACTGCACCCTCGTTTGTATGATATAATGTTATCACAGACCAAAAGAATACGCCATATATGAGCACAGACAAATATGGTTTGACCTCGGTAACTGCCTTGGGCTAGTTGACATATTTAGATCTTCCTCTCCAAGCCCTCAGCAAGTACCAGCCTATTCCATATGTTGTAGCTTTGGATTTGGCTGCAAGGCATAGAGTCATGGCCTCACTCATAGTATTAACCATGCAAGCTTTGAGAAGAGGCTTTAGAGATCCTCTCCTGAGGTTCCATTGTATGGACAAAGCAGGAAAAAGTGGACCATGTCTTCAATTATGTCCATACAGAAAGGACATGTCAGGGTGACACTCTGATTCCACATGTTCCTTACGGCAGCCAGAGGCAAAAATGCCCATATCAGTCTCAATGAAAAATGTTCACATTTGTTTAGGTTTTATTTGAGCCAAAAAATCCTCATATCCTGTAGACTGCTTTAACACAAGGTATCTTGAAAACTAATTTAGAAATAGAACCCAAGCGTCGGGGCATTACCGTCCCAGGTAATGCCCCAGGGCCCATAGGTAAGGACCCGAGGGAAGCGAGGGCCTTACCGAAGGCTCGGGGCATTACCTGGGACGGTAATGCCCCCAATGCGAGGGTTCTATTGCTATTAGTACCCCGGCCCGCAAAAATTGCGTGACCGGGGCACTAAAATCTTTTTTTTTTGTCCCGAAACGCTGCAGCGTCTCAGCCCTGTGGCGTTTCGGGAGAAAAAAGAAAAGAAAAAGAAAATGGCCACCACCATGGAAAGGGAAAACAGAGTCCGTTTTCCCTTTCCACGGCGGCCATCGGGAACGGACGCGCTGGGAACACAGGTGTTCCCAGTGCGTCCGCTCCTGAAAAAGGATAAAAAGAAGGTAAGTGGGGTTGGGAGGGCAGGAGTGGGACGGGGAAAAAAAAAAGTACCTGCGTCCCCGGTACTTACCTTCTTACCAGCCGTGTGGAGGCGCGTAGCGGGGATGGCTCCGCTCCGAGTCTCCACACTGCTGGAGGCTTCCCTCGTCCCGCGCCGAGGACGTAGGACCAAGAAGGTAAGTTGGGTGGGGTTGGGGAGGGATTGGGGGGGTGGGTGGTAGGGAGGGAAGGGATTAACAAAAAAAAAGACTTACCCGAGTCCCCGGAGGGGGGCAAAGGCAGCCTCTCAGCCGCGGGGAGGCTCGGAGCGGGGATGGCCCCGCTTCGAGCCTCCTCATTGGCTGAGGGGCTGCAACGCCCCCCGCCGGGGACAGAGGTCGTGGAATCCCGACGGAGGGATTCCCGGCCGGGTAGGCACCTGGCGAGAGCCAATCAGAATGCTTGTTGCATTCTGCTTGGCTCTCGCCGGGTTACTAATTTGAGGTAACCTACCCCACACATATTTCCACCTCCCTTGCAACCTTATGGGCATGAATAAAGGAAGCTTTAGAATCTCTGCCAATGATATCAGGACTGGTCCAATAATCAATCAAACCAAAGGCCTGTAATTCCATCTGCAGGAACATGAAACAGGGCAAGGACATGCCTCCTTCCTGAGAGACCCCATCCTCTATTGCCTGCCTGTACTTGAATACATGTTTGCTAGTCCAAAGCCTAGCCCGAAGAAATGATGGGTATGCCCTGCAAGCTTGCTCAATTATATGTAAATCTAGTTTGATGCCAACAGGCAAAGTAGGTGCACAGATGGGTAAACCCAGCAAGTTCTTCAGGTATTTGAATTCATTCACTGCCAGAGGTGTACGTTTAGTCCATCCCCACTGCTCTGCACCAAAGAAGGCTGCCTCTGGGACTGGGCCCTTTGTAGGCCTCTAGAGTAATCTCCACAGTACCCCTATGCTCTCTAGTGAATTTAGCAAATGTACCACTATGCCTAGTAAGCGTCAGCCCAGCTCTGCCCAATTGCTCATTTCAAGTACGGGCCTCTTTAATTCTTATGTCCAGAAAATAATAGGCATGAACTTGTTCAATCAGGCGTCCCTTACAGTCTAATTTGGGGATGCTGCCTTGCCCTGCTTCCTCTAAGGACCATGGCCTTGGTTTACTGGATGTTAATGAACAGACAATTCCCCTGGCAGAAACCTTCAAAGATGCTTAGTTGGTGATGCAGTCCCATAAGTGTTACTGAAACCAGGACTGCGTGAACTGTGAACATGAGAATTGAGATTTGATCACAGCCCGGCAAGGGTGAATCCGTTGGCACCTTCAACTAAACATTAATTACTCCATGATGAACATACAGAGCATTAGGGGTCCAGCACACAACCCTGCTGGACCCCCATTTCTATTTTCACTGTCTTAGACAGAGCTCCATCTATCCCCAATGAATCCCTGCACCATTTCCCACATGTAGGGACCTAATGGCATTCAACAACTCTTCTGGGAAACCCAAGTCCTCCAGAGTATCCCATAGCCTTTTTCTTGTTACTGTGCCTAATGCCGTTTTTAGGTGAATAAAAATGGCATAGATGGGCATTTTCCTCAGGGCTATATATTTGTCACATAGAAGGCGTAACGAAAAGGTGATGGCTGGAAGGTTTTGAATTAAGCATAGCCACAGGCAAAGCTCTGGGCAACACTACAGACCATTGTTTTTCAGTCTGCCAACCCATTACAGAAGGGGAAAAACCATATGCAAATCAGGCTTGGTCCTACCCCAAGAGGGGCAGCCCAGCCCGAACTGCTAGGTCACATTCCTTCTGCACGAGACCACAAGCATCCCAAGACATGTTTCAGCCTTGTTGGGCATCATCAGTGAGGAGTAGCTTGGGTCTCTAGGCCCGGCAGACTCAGGACCCACGTCTGGGCATAGCAGGCCTAGCCTTAGGCACTGGTCCACCATGCTGAATAACTTCTGGAATCCCATCTGTAGGTGACTCAAAACTGGAAAAAAATCTTCAACAGGGCTTTTGCAAAGACCTTACCACCCAAGTCAAGACGGGAGATGGGCCTGTACCTGTAGTAGGCAGACGGGTTTCTATCTCCCTTCTTGAAGATGGGGACTATAACAGCCTGAGTCCATGATTCTGGGACCCTTATCAGGCACAACGCTGCTTTAAAAATCTTGTAGGATATGGAAGCCAAAGCAACGGTTTATCACAAAAGAAATCCACCGGAATCATATCCAGGCCTGGGACCTTACCCTTTCTGGCAATCAAGGGCAATCCTATCTTCTCCCTCCATTAAGATCAGAGGGGAATCAGCTAGCCCGATGGCCGTGCTACTAATGTACCCAGTACCAAACACCTATTTCTCCACGTATAAACTCTCAAAGTGTTTTACTCACATGTCTACCGGTATGGACACTAAGAGGTGATTATGGTCCATTCGTTGTGCAACACCCATAACTTCCCCAAACCATGTCATTTTGCCATTTCTTTTATTGCGTTTACCAATGACTCCCATAGATAATTCTGGTACTCATGTGGTTTGGCATTGGTAATTTGCACATAGTTTTTCTGTGCCCCACATAATGATGCTATTCCTTCAACAGTCACCATTTTAGCCTGTCTTATCAGAACACCTCCAGCTCGCCGATGGTCACCATCATAGCAGGAATTGGTACAAAGTGATTGGGTCTTAAGGGATTTCATTGGCTTAGTGAAGACTCTTCCCATGTTTCTCACTAGGTCTTCATATAATTCCATAATGGCAACTTTTAGATCATGATGCACAGAAAACAAACTCTCAAGGATTGGGTGGATATGATTAATGAGTTCTGGCAGTACAACATTTCAATCAATTTGTACTCAATGCAGGTCTACTCTATCACACCAACGGACTTGGGGAGGGCTGTTATAATCAATGGGTAATGATCTCCCTCAGCCCGAGGTTGTACTTTGAAGTCGATAATTAATGGCCGTACCTCGAGGTTCAGCAATACATAGTCTATCAGGCTGGAGCTGCTGGCACAATGGAAGGTTAGGCCAGCTGGAGAATTGGCCAGGAACTTGCCATTACAGGCTGTCAGACTGGCAGACATCATTAAACTTGACACTTCCTTGGATTTCTTATATTCCCTCTTTGGGACAGCAGCCAACATATCCCGTACAGCACAGAGTCTATCCTCTTCATTGGAGATGTCAGTCATAAGCTCAACCGGTTCATATTGCACATTAAGGTCACCCATGACTAAAATCTTTGACAACTCTCCATGTTTAAGACTCCACATGCTGTCTCATGATTATACAGGTTAATTAGTAGCATACTTGTGCCATCAGGGCAGTTTATATGGAGTTCCAGGAAATCCCATGGGCTAGTTTCAACAACATAGATGATCCCACATGTAGATGGGGCAATGCCAAAAGCAACCCCCCACTTGACCTGTCACCTTTTCCCTGAATTTCAGGGATGAACAAGGACGCATATCCCTGTATACTGGGGGTTACCATTTCCCATGTTTCCTGAAAACCAATGAAATGATGCTTACCTATGAAGCACACTGAAGCCCCATCCTGTAGGTGCATATTAAGGCCGGCTACATTCCAAGATAGTGCCTGCACCCCAAAACTCGGTATCATCACAACTCCAGGAGAACTTAAATCTTCTTGAACCGAATCAGAATAGACTGTATCCATTTGTAATGTACCAAGCGAGATGGGGTGCACCCCCATCAATCAATCTCACCCAATAGGGAGCCATCTGCTCTCATAGTCTTAACATTCGGTACCCCCATACATCTCTCCACTATAAGTTGGGGGGACAACCCTTTGAGGTATAGTTAGGGCAGGTAGGGAGTGTAAAGGGACCAGGGTCTGTTTCTTATGATCTCCAGGGATCATGGATTGGCAGCCTACATCAGCGGTCCAAGAGGAAGTGCAGAGCAGGATACTCTGTGTCGACCAACCAGCTGGTACAGGCCCAACTCTCCCACCACTTCTTTGGCCTGGAATCCCTCCTCTCCCTTTATTTGGCGACACAATTGACTCCATTACTGAGTGAAACAAATTGATTGGCAGTTCCAGCCCCAACAAGGGAAGCACCGTCTGCTCCATGTCCAGAAGGTCCTTCAATAGATGGCCCGAAGCTCGATATACTTCAATTTAATCCCTGTCAGGGGAAGCTGAAAGCAGCTAGAAGGCAATAATATCCTCTCTAATAATGGAACAGCAGCCCCTCTTGGCTCTATGCCAAAGGGTCACCTTATTTATCAGACTATCCTTTGATTCTCCATACTTAGTTGTCTACTTGGGCGCAGATAGAAGCATGTTCTGTTCAAATACCAGTAGGGGGATACTTGGCGGATCTGCTCATAGTGCTTGTGGGATTAACAGGTCTCATCGGTAGATAGCTAGTCTCATGTTCTTTAATTACCTTTGTGATGCTATCCATCGATTTGCCTAAAGGCCTTGGAATTGGTGAATGAATCAACTGTGCTTTTGTGAAAGCAGGGTGAGAGTTAGCTAACTTCTTCCCAGGCACAGGCCTGGGTGCCTGCCGCAGTTCCTTTACCACAGTTTTCAGCCTAATAAACTCGGAATATAGAGCTTTATTAGCAGCTTGAAGATCTATAATTAAAGAGCCTGTGCGGCTACAACACAAGCAATCCACATCATCCGGCAACCCACCCCCCACCACCCCCCCCGATAAGATAAGGTCACCAATGTGATGGTTGCTATGAACCTGCCTGTAATTTATATTATTATTATTAATATTATTATTATAATTGTTCTTTTATAACTCGCTTAATAACAGCAAGTGGTTTCTAAGCACGGGATCAGGATTCAGACCTGTGTGTGCACTGCATTGTTTTGCTTCCAAGACAAACGCATTGTCCCTGAGCTATCCTTCCACACCAGTAGACCAACCTCATCTTCTTTTGGTCTATTAGGACAGGAGCTAGACAGACCTACAAGGGGACTGATCCGATTGGAGGTGGGAATGTTCGGGGTGGTACCCAGATTGAAAGTCACCAGGTCAGAGTCATCAAAAACTTCAAACGAGTTGCTAGATTTTTCAGACCCATCAATTATTTACCCTCCTCCCCCTTGCATCAGACCATTTACTTCTATGGGGATAATGTATCTTGTCCCTTCATATTGTACTGGGATGTTAGGAACTCTATAACCATGTAGGATCTTGGCCACATCCACGTGGACAGGTAGGGATACCTTATTTGTTGTTAAACTTTAATGTGCCAAATTCTTCATATCCTTAAGGGAAACCCATTTTTTTGGGATTGAGGGCCACATGCAGAATGAATGGTCCTTATTACTGGGAAATCCAGTTGCAGACCCAATTGTATGAATTCATCATCATCCACTATGACACAGTTATTAGGCAGCATAGTTCTGCTCTCTTTCCCAGTTTTCTTCGTGTTTTTAGATGGCAGGTTAGCTGGTCATGTTAGTATAGGCTCAATTTCATACAGCAAGGAGGCTATTTCATGTATCATAGTGTTTGCCTAGTCGATGTGTGAAGACGAGGCAGCAAGCCTATTCCCAGCCTGCGCATTAGGAGGAGATTTAGTTGCCTTGCATTTAACCATATTGCACTATACAGAGTGATCACTGTCTCCAATTCAAACAACTCTACCAATGAGAAGAAGCGAACAACTTGCTACCCTAAAATCCTTAATATAAAATGGGACACTCGCTCCTAAAAAGGCCCATTAAACAAAACAATAAGAACAAAACAGACACTATTTGACTAAGACAAAGTTAAAACAATATTGGACCAAGAGCGGTCAGCTGCAATACTCCTGCCCCACAGTACCAGCAGTCCAGGCGAAGCATGCTCCTAGATTCGCATCCAGGGTCTGTCTCCCCCACTCGTCTGTGACTGAATCCATTGGGCCTAGTGGATTACTAATAGAGTTCAAGCCGCCAGATGGGTATTGCTCGTCTCCTCTCCAGGAGCAGTTAAAAGCACATAGAAAACAAGACGGTGAAGCCCCTAGTATGTATTAGAATTCTCCATACTTTTAAGTCCAATCAGGCAAGGGGCGACACAGAGACTATAGAAACACGAGGAGAACAAAGGGTGCCTTATATAAGCGTGTCTGTGGCCCTGCTCCCTTTTTCTTTCCCACGCTGTGACGTAGCTTCCACCCCCTCCCCATGGGCAGAGGCCACCCAGTCAGCCCCCTCCCTCTTGGTTAGCCCCGGGCTCGGTGGGCATCCCCACTAAGGGTGGTGCTCACCAATCGCCGTCCTGTCGGCGCGTTCGCTGAGCAGGAAGGGGTATTATAGCAAGCAATGTCAAATAGTCTTATGCAACCATCGTGCTTGTGGGAGATATAAGGGAAAAGGAAAATAACTCACAGCAAGCAGCAAGTAGACAGTAGGAAAACGTGTTCTTCACATCCTCGGCACCAAACATCCATGGCTTACAACAGATCTCCCTTGGCTTCGCCAGGCTTTGCCGCAGAGGGTCTCCTGACCCGCTTTCGTTCTGTGCGCTCCTTTGCTCGTAAGAGGTGGGCGGGGTAAGTGCAAGCAACTTCCCTGCAGCGTGACAGTGTCTCAGTCACTGCCTTCAGGGGAGAGCATCTCATGACCCGCTTTCCTTCCTTGCGCTCCATGAGAGGTGGATGGTGCAATTGCAGGCAGCTTCCCTGCAGCACGACAGTGGGCCTCATTATGAGTTTGGAGTTTGGAGTGAGCCATGCCGCTATTTGCGGCATGGCTGCCTCCAAACTCGGGTCTGGGTTCCTTGAATGAGGAATTACCGGGCCATTCCAACCTTGGAGGAACCGGTAATTCCTCATTCTAATTACCCATCCCTACTCCCTTTTGAATCCCCATAGGGCTCAAGGGGAATGGGAGGGAGCTAACAACGGGCCCGTTAATAATGGGACCGTTGTTAGCTCCCTGGTCCCCTTACGGGACCCGCAGAGGACGTCAGGTCTGACAAGATGTCCAGAGCGGGTCCCGCGAGGGAACCTCGTAATATGGCAGAATGGGTTTAGCGGCACCGGCACCATTACCAGCGCCGTTAAACACACTCCACCTGGGTCGTAATGAGGCCCAGTGTCTCTGCCTTCAGGTGAGATGATCTCTGGACCCACTTCCATGCCTTGTGCTTCTGCGCTCCTTAAGAGGTGGGTGGGGCATGTGCAGGAAAATTCCCTGCAGCATGACAGTCTCTGTGTTATCACTTATATAGTACACTGTTTACAGGTCGCAGTGCCTGAGATAGTGAGCTAAATCGTACCTGCACAACTTGTTGGCAAGATGCCTCTAAATTAAAACAAATGGCGAACGTGAAAAGCAAGCTGCATGACATAGCACAATAGAAGACATTGCTGTTAATTGCGTTTGCTGGGTTATGCAAATAGGCTGGAGGCACAATTAGAAGCAAAGCTACCTTAGATGCAGCCAGGTGAGTCACATAATATGTTTCCCTGTGGCCGCTGACAGCTGTCAGGAAAAGGTTGTTGCGGATACTGATCTTATATCAGCACCCCCCCACAATTGCCTCCCCCCCCCCCCGCAGGAGGAAGATGGTGCTTCAATGGCTTACAGAGAGCAAAGAAGCCCATTCCAGGATTAGAGCTTGGCAGCCAAAAAGAACATTCTGATCCCGACGCTGATAAATGTTGCTACAGAAATAATTTTGCATAGCAACTGTAAAAGGCCAAATCCTTATCAGAAATATTACCCCGCAGGGTACAGGTTCTGAGAAGCAGACTTCTGATCAAAATATAGTACGCCTCTCAGCGTTGCACTCAAACCCTCTCTCTCACATGCTTAAATTTGTGCTTGGATGCATCACACTGTCAATTAGCAACTACATAGAACTAAGAAGTTTATTTGTTTTTTAATCAATAAATCAATCAGCTTTATTTCAGGCCAGTTCCATAAAAGCATAATACAAAGCACATCAGATATATACAAGTAGAACGAAAATACACATGCACTAAATCAACACTGTCATGTATCATGAAACACCATTCATAAGTTAAAATCTGAACGGAGATATAGGGCCTCATTAGGACTGTATAAGAAAGGGGAATTACCACCCCATTCCGAGGTTGATGGGGCGGTAATTCCCCATGCCACCATGGCCCTTCCCCATTCCCATTTTTGCCCCATAGGGCTCAATGGGAATGGAGAAGGTGCTAATTACGTACAGCAAATTGCGGTACCGTAATTAGCACCAAGGTCCATTTGCGGGTCCCTACTTTAACAGCTGGTAAAACCAGCCGTTAAGGTCGGGTCCCGCAAAGGCACCTCGTAATTAGGCGCTAGGTGTTTAACGGCACCACAGCCTTTTATGGCGCCGTTAAACACTTAGCGCCTGGGTCATAATGAGGCCCATAGTTTCTATTGATCGAATCAAGTGTTTGTGTTTGGCCTGGGGCCTCCATGCCTTGCTTAAGATGTTAAACGCTGCACATATTACGTCCTTATGGTTATACTTTTATATAGGACAAATGCATGGGTTAGGGAGAGTGTATGATACTTAGCAAAGACATGATAAAGCCACCTCCTTCGCAAACTTGGGTAAGCCAGTTAAAGCAGAAGAAAATGTGTGTCAGATTCAACTTCTGAGGTGCAAAATAAGCAAAACCTGGACGAATCATGGGACCATTTACTAAGTTAGTCGGTCAACAGGCAAACTATCAATCTAAATTGATACTCCCCATTCCCTGAGAATCTTCACTCTCCGTGTGCTGTCTTCCACCTTTTGTACTTTCATTTGCCCCCTTACTATGACCTTTCTCAATTCATTTATATTCCCCAAATACCTAGTGTTCCCTCCCCTATTCTTTCTATGCCCCCCATCTTCATGCCCATATCTTTGCCTGCCCCCCAACTCCTTCCATCGCTAAACGATTCCATCCCTGGTACCCTCATTCCGCAGAACTTCCAATACCCCAACCCCAAATCTATTCAACCACCCATTTTGTTACAGTTCTGAATCTTTGCTCCCCCAATGCCTTTCCATGCCTCAACTCATCCCATCCCCCAACTCTTTCCCATTTCACAACTCTTTCTCATTCCCAAACTCTTTCATTCCTCAGTTCTTTCCTTTCCCAATTCATTCCTTTCCCCAATTCTTATCCATTCACCAATCCCTTTAATTTCCCAATCCTTTCCATTCCCTAATTCTTCCCGTGCCCCACTACTTCCCCTCCTTTCCCGAATAGTTTTCATTCCCCCTTCGTTTGCTTTCATTCCCCTTATCACACGCTTCCCCCCAACTCCCTGTTGTTGAAGTTGGAAGGACTCAAAAAGCACCCTATACCTCCCCTTTTTCCTGGGCCCCCCCTCAGTCTTGCACTCCTGGGTGGCGTTCTTTCTGAGCTAGTGGCTGCGCAGTCCCCTTTTGGTATCTGCCAGTGCTTTCTACAGGGATTGACATGTGACTCTGACAAAACTCTCTGCTGGTTACCAGTGGCAGAGAGTTCCCCTCAGTCACCCGGCAGTGGCTTGCCCTAGAACAAGGGACTTACAGCTACCTTTCAAAAAGCATGCACACTAACATCCACCACAAACATTGATGCCAGCAGAAGGCCACCCAGACTGTGCCCGTTGGCGTAACGAACAATGGAGGGGGCCTCTGTCCCCGGCCTTCCTCCTTGCATGAAGGCATCTCTCGTACAGCCTATAATGCAATTGGGCTCCCTATCCAGAGAGCCCTCCGCCTGCCGGCAGTGGCTTTGTGAGTATATTCAAACCTACACCAGTTCAGCTGCATGCATGAGGATGGCAGCACATTCAAATTTGAGGGGAAAAAAATGGTCCCCACCCCTCTGTTAAAGTTAACCCTCTGCTGCCAGACCCGATGCTTCGCACCCCACGCCACTAAGGCCTAGCATTTTCAAAGTGATTAGGGGTGCCTGATCCAACCAATACCTATGCTTTTTTTTTTTAAATGTTCCCATTTTAATGTTCAACTTTTTCCTGGATGTCTCAATACCTTTGTGACAGAGAGCCCCCTGCCAAGTTTGTCAGGGGATTATCTCGGACCATAGTAGTTCTGTGCCCAGAAACCCAATGCCCGTTTTTGTCCCCTGCATGGTGCTCAATAGCTCCCTTCTCCCCAATGACACCAAATTATTGCCCCCCAGATGGATGACTAGAACATGCAGGGGCTCATGGTGTTGTGTACACATGTCTAGTATCCCCACAATTGACCCCATAACAACTCTCCTTTTGCAAATTCATGTTCGTTAGAAACCCAAATTACAATCCCGTCTCTCCTTCCTTGCTCCCTCTGCTGCTTTGGCAACGAACGAGTGGCCAACAACCGATACAGAAGTACAATTTGTGGAGAGATAAACACAAGTTATCCTTTATATGGTACCTAGTTGACAGTACCCTTTGCCCCCTACCCAACCTTTCCACCTCTTTCACCAGCACTCCCACACCAGGCCGTTCTTCCCTTGTTACTGCAGGCATTCAATCACAAGCCAGTCCCCCGTGAGCCTTCTAAGATCTGATGTAAAATTTGAATCTGTCGTAGTCCCATCCCTCTATGTTCTTTATCAAATCATCCCCCAGGTCTTCCCCATGTGCTGTCATGGCCACCCCTATCCGAAATGAGAGTGGCATGTAAAGGCCCAAGTCACACCCTGCTCTGTTGCTGCCGGAACTTTCCTGAATTGGAATTGTGTGCTGCGGGATCTGTCTGAGGGGATATTTCTGCGTGTGAGAAGAGGTACGCTGACATCGCCACCACTGGACAGAATTCATCCTGCCCTAGCCTCCTTAATAACACTGACCAGCATTTGGAACGCTGATCGGTCTTGGACATCGTTATCTTGATGTGCAGTGACCCCTGCTCAATATGGCCACATCCTCCTTCAATCTAAATTGTATATAAAGTGCTCTCTTGTGACTTGGATACATATCTTTTAGATAGGATTCAGGGGTTGTGTCAAGCTTGAATATTAGGTAGCCTGGAAAAGTCATGATATTGGCAGAATTGGAGATCAGGATTACTTGGTATAAAATATCAATTTTAGACCTGAACTGTCACATGTGGCCTCATTACACGGTAGGCGGTGAGCCATGGCGCTATTAGCGCCATGGCGCATGCCGGTAAAATACCGGCACCGCCTTGGCGGAAAGGGGATTTACCGCCCCATTCCAAGGTTGGAGGGGCGGTAAATCCCCCTTCCACCATTGCCCTTCCCCATTCCCATTTCTGCCCCATAGGGCTCTATGGGAATGGGGAAGGCGCTAATTACGGCACCGCAATTTTGCGGTTCCGTAATTAGCTCCGAGGTCCCTTAGCGGGTTGGATTTTAATGCCTGCAAAAAGCAGGCGTTAAATCCCCCAACCCGTAAAGGGACCTCGTAGTAAGGCGGTAAGGATTTACCGGTACCGGTATTTTACCGGTACCGGTAAATCCTTACCGCCTTCCGTGTAATGAGGCCCATGGTGTTTTATCTGTGATTGCAATGGTGTCCAGGAGAAGATGTGATAGCCATATTTTATCTATTTTATCTAATAGGTTACATATATGTCTGTACGATTTCCATGATTTCCAATTGGTGGAATTGACTACATCATAAAAGATGTCTTTATAACAACTTGAAATTGTTTAATTTGTTCAGATGAAGCCACTAAAATAAAGTTGTTCTTCAAGCCACAAATCTAATAGCTGGCACACCTGTTTCCAAAAGAAGAGTTTTCTACTGTCACCAAAAAAGAGGTATCACTATGGCCACAATGATCACATCCATAAAGGGTGGCTGACCGGGCCTGGGCTGAGTACACATCCAGGACCGTTAGGGAGAGGCCAGGGCATGTGTGTAAGTTTGATGTGTGGATAACTCCTCAGCATCTTTTCAGCACACTCTTGGCTATTTGGCCGGTCCATTTTATGTTATCTTCAAACCGTAGCCTTAGGTAATCGTAGCAAAGCTCAAGCCATTCCCCATCGATGGAAATGTGTAAAATTGCATGCCATTGCAACTGTTTTGGATTGATTAATTAGCAAACCTTTCTCTTTAAAGAAATCTGTAAGTATTGCTATCTGTTTTTGGATACCAATTTTTGTCCTTGAATTTAGGACTCTGTCATCCGCGTAAATCAACATACTAACTTTACGACAGGCAATGTTAAGAGCATCTCTACGTATAGACGAAATTCTTAGAGTCAGGCCATTTACATAGATCAGAAAGAGCAACATTGCAAGAAAGCACCCCTGTCGGACTCCAATGTTCACTGGGAATGTTCTTGCCCCCCTATTGGCCACATCTTACTACAGCTCTGTTATTCTTAAACAATTTTTGTATGGGGGCTACAATTTCAATTGGAATACTAATACCTTTTAAGATTTCCCATAAAATCGCACAATCAACTAATTCAATCCACAGAGATGAGGAACAGTGTTTCCTTTTTATGTGACACATACTTGCCTAAAGTTGAATAAAGGCAGCCTGAAAATCATCTGAGATTATACCATTATCCTCTTCCCAGCTCTCAAGGCGGTTTAAGAGCATTTTCCCATATACCTCAGAAAGGCCATCAATCTGGTTAATAAGTCTGTAGTTTGATGGTAATAGCCTGTCACCTTTTATAAAAATCAGAAACATTCTGGCCATATATTTCCAAGGCCCTCTGTATTTCTTCTACACTAAATCCAAGGGGGTCATAATATACCTCTCTTGGCACGGACACAGCAACTCTCCCTCTGTATTAAATTTATAAAGGGAGCTAACATGTTGGTGTCATGTATCTTTAGTTATAAAAGATTCCACCTCACATTTTCAGGATAACCCCGATTGTATGGCTGAGATCAAATTCCAAAATAAAATGCACGGGTGATATTATTTGCTGAAGTTGTTTTCATTGCTTCCCACCTTGCTTCTTCGGCTGCTTATACTTTTCATATTTACCAAAGCTTTATAGCTCGCCTTGAGCCAGAAATTCTCTCGGAATTTGTGTTGGCTTTTAGCTCTCTCCGGAGGTGCCTCTTGGCTGATCTTCCTTCTGAATCATTCAATGTATTGCGGCATGTTGATTTCCTTGGGATTTCAGCAGAAGGTTTGGTAAGAATGGGATTTATAACCAATACCAGCTTACAATAGAAGGTTTCTATAAAGTTGGGGGTTATACTTTCTCACACTAAAGCAAATTCAACTGTTGGTAGGACTGCTTCAAAGATCCTCAGAGTATTGCTCTCGTAAACTCTGCCCATTTAATTTGGATCCTATAGTGTGTGTTGTGTGTACAGTGTCTGATGAAGGATCAGTCCTAATAATCAGATCAAAATATGGATCTCCAATAAATTTCAAACTTATAGGATAGTGATCACTCATTTTACAGGCGTTTACTTCCAATGATTTCCCAGCATCCTAATTACTTTATTGTTTTCTAAAGTAGAGTAAATATTTAGAAGAGCCGTCTGCCGGCTTATTGGCATCGCCCTATGTCCTACACTGCTTATACAATGCAATTTGGATTTTTAAAGCAGGTATCTGTCACTTTAGTGTCCTATGTGTGCTATGTTAATAGGCTTTCAGCTTTCATACGTACCAACTCACCTCCATGAACATTTCAGAACACCTAGGCTTGTCTGTGGAATGGCATACTGTGCCACACAAGTATCTGTGTATCTGTTCTTGCGGTGTGTCATTGGGATGAGTGCTGCATGAGAAGGCGTGCTCCTGGAGGGTGTTCTGTTTCTCTGTGAGGTTGTGCTCTTGTATGTATGCTTCATGAGGAGAGGTGCCCATGTTATATATGCGGATGGGTGTTGCTGAACTGCAGATGGGGTGTTACTCTACACATGCTGTGTGTAGTTGGGATGTGTGCTGCATGAGAAGGTCTGCTCCTGGAGTGTGTTCTGTTTCTCTGTGAGGTTGTGCTCTTGTATGTATGCTTCATGAGGAGAGGTGCCCATGTTATATATGAAGAGGGGTGTTGCACAGTATGTTCATTCTCGTCTTGTTGTCGAAAATGATATAATATTGTTTCGTCTCCATTGTATATGTTGGCCTATGCCCAGTCGCTTTGTGAGGAAATCCGTATTGCAAGGTTGTGACCTTAAGTTAATCAAGCCTCCATTTTAGGTTAAAGCCGCCATTTTGGCTTGTCGTGCAAAGTCACCCTGTGGCCTAAAATGGCCAACCTGTGTCCTCTTGTTTTCATTTTAACCTCTTCAACCTCTGTAGGCGAGTTAATGTCCAACCTGCCTGCAGGCTACATGTTAGGGTCATGTAGACCTTGTCCTTTGTTGACCTAGGGATCAGGGGATTATTCGAATCGGCGATGTTAACCTACAAGTATACAAGAACGATAATGCTATTTAAACATCATATGCAAAACATCTGTTTGACCTGCATTGAAGCAAATGTATAAAGAGTGTAAAGTCAAACTCAGAGAATAATAGTACTTGTTAGTAAATGTGTTAAGAAGTAAACTGCATGCACGAGATATGTAAATTAGGAATGAACCTGGCGCGAACCCTAGCCCAGTACATGATTAACTTGTAAGAGGCTGGACATCGTTACAAAGAAACTGTATAAATATGCTGATGTCCAGCTAGCAATTTCTGTTCACTGCTCACATTGAACCTGCTGGTGGTCTCTGTGAAGTACTGACAGCCAAATAGCTATTTGTGTACTTTGTTTTGTAAACTGTTCAGTGTTGCAATAAAGATTATATGAATCTTTACAAGCCTGTGTTGGTGTATTTCTCTTTGCATGGTGTAAAAGACTTAATATTGTATTTTCTGATTCCACAGATGGCGCCCGAATAGGGACCCTCAAGATTGACTTCGTCTCGTTGAAGGTTGCCTCAGATATCGGACCGGGATTGGACGGTGTCGACAAAAAGGCCCCTCTGGATGAGAAGCGAATTCCTCGACAGAACAGAACGATCCGATCCCTGAACGGTGAGCTGTAGCCCGAGATGACGTCTTGACGAGGGTCCATATATCTAGGTGGGTAAATTTTCAGAAATCACCAGACACGTGGGTCCTTAGATTGTCCTTAGTAACCCGATCGGGCCTCCCAACCCTTTGCTCAGGTGAATCGTGACCCGATTCTTAATCTAACCCTGACAATTTGAATTTGGCGCATTGTACTCGTGAGCACAATTATTTGTCCAGGTAACACCAGAATTCTGATATGCCTGGGAAATTGTCTGCCTGCTTCCAGGCATTATTCCGCAGGGACAGACAATCTTTGGAAGTTAGCGGTCCCGCACCACAGGAGGGGTCGCCGGCATGTACTATGTACTGTAAGAAAGGCTTTGGTAGTATAGCATTTAATGACATTTGGCACAGACAGACCAGACATAACTCTAATCTTCGGTGGCCAACCAATGGTAGCTTTGAAATCCCTTGTATAGAATATTTAGAGTCTGTATTGGTAAAGAAAAAGGCTAGACCTGCAGCATTTGACGCGTTGCACAGTTGGAAAACAGAAGCTTTACAGCAACAAAAGAGTAGAGAGAAACATATGCGTCGACATATGACGAATGACGAAAAAGCACTGTTATATGATCAAAATAAACAATTGGAATCAGTTGGGAACACGGACAGAGCGTTTCAATTAGGCATTCAGAAAATGTACCCTTCGAAAGATTTTCATACGTCCGATGAATTGATTAACAAACTTTTGCATGAACGAAGGCCCGATGCCTCTGCGCCACCCCCATACGTCCCTCCTCCTGGTGCTTTGCCTCTTCCTGTCGTTATTCCTCCTCCTATAGTCCCCCCGGTCCTTCCTATTGTTCTTCCTGTTGTTCCTCCAGCCGTTGCTCCTTTGCCTGCCCCCCTTGCCTCCACCTATTGACATTCAGAATGTGCCTACTCTCACTCTTCCAAGTGATTCCGCATCGCTTGTAGTAGACCTGGGAACGGGATCAAGGATTGTGACTCGTAATACTGTGTCCCCAGATAAAAATAATGAATTAATTGCTTGGGCTAAACATTGTATGGAGAAGGGTGAACAAGCTAATGTTTTTCCCACACTCGAAAACCTAAAAAGTATTCCTGAGAAAAATGTTTTTATTGAAGCACTAGGAATTCATTTGAGCATAATGTGGAATAGATTAAACGATGTGGATCTCCCACAAGCGTTACGGGATTTCAATACCTTAGCGTTGTCTAAGGATATTGTGGAGAAAGTATATGAGCATGTCAAGAGGATTTTTGTGTATAGGAAGGAGTTGGAAGAGTTACAGAATGAAGAAGCAGATGGTGATAGTTTAGGCGCTATATTCTTACAGAAACGGTTTTCTCCTCGCCGTGAATTGATAGGTGAAGAAGCATGAATTTGTACAGGATGCGATAAAATGGATTTCGGATATGTCGATAACTCTAGACGAAGTATATGACACGTATAGTCAGTATACGTTAGAAATGCAAAAGAAAGTGATACAGGTCATGGTAAAATACCTGCAGGATAAGTGTGTAAAAAGAAAGATTTGTTGTCCCGCAGAATTATTGGGTGTTTATAAGAGAGCCTTTTCGATTGATACTTCTTCGACAGCCTTAGCGCTTGATTTGGCTCTGTTGCTTAGTAAGCGTTCGTAGCTACCTACTTCTAAGTTGCCTATGAGAGAGGTCCCTCCGACATTTGTCCCAAAAGTTGAGATTGAGGCCGATGCTGCACGAGGAATAGTCGCTCTGGAGATTCCTGCACATTATGTATCGCAGTTTGTTCACATCCCGTTCTTGAGACAGGAAGTGAACACCATAAAACAATCTATTCCTGATATAAGAAAGAATCCGACGGGATTCTATAAAGAAATAGAGTCGGTCTTACAATCATCGGTATTCACCTTAAGTGATATTGATTTATTATTTCCCGTACTCCTGCCAGTTGATTTGTGGAAACAGATTAGGACTGTAGATGATGTACCTGGGTTAGGAGATACATGGGATAACATGGTTAGGCTAGACAGAGAAAGACCAGCTGGCGAGAGACCGCCTCAAGTGATATTAACTTGATAGGATTATTGTAAAATTAAAAACCATAGTTCCTGAAAAAATAATTATTTGGGACAAGCTTACGGCCTGTGTCCAAGGGAAGTCTGAGGGTGCTACTGAGTTCTTCAACAGGTTCGAACAGATATTTTCAGATTTCAGTGGACAAGACTTAGGCACAGAGTCAGGGAAAAGGCTGTTTGTCGATAAATTTGTACGTGGATTGCTGCCTGACATCCAGTTACAGATTATGTCCACCGAAAGCACTTAGCAGGCGAAGTCTCAATCAGAAGTACTGCACATGGCTCAGTACTATGAAAATTGTGTGAATAATGAAAAGGAAAAACTTGAGAAAAGAAAGGGTGACCTGAAAACAAAAGTACTATTACAACAGATTGTTAGAAGCCGTAGAGGGGGTAATACGCAATTTAGAGGTCAATAGATTCCACAGGGAAGTATGCCCCTGGCTCCGGTAACCATTAACCAGTGTGCCTATTGTCGACAGGAAGGTCAGTGGCGCGCACAATGTCCGACCTTGCAGCAAAGGTCATTTGGGAACATGGGTAGATGATCCAGAGGTCGCCCAGGTGTATGGGGCCCTGGTAGACGTCCGTGTGTGCCAGAAACACAGCAACCTTCTTCACAGGATAAACAAGTTTTGAATGTGGATAATAGAAACATTTTTGATCATCCTTCTGCCGCGCACCTCTCTGAAGAATTTCCTTTTGATGACATTCTGTTTCGTTAGGATTGCCCGAAGCAGGATTTGGAACCTGCGCCTATTCCCATTAATCAAAAAGGTCCCTACGTTGAGATGGCAGTGGGAAATAGGAAGCATCTATTTTTAGTAGATACAGGACCACAAAAGTGTTCCATTGACCATTCACGGGTTCCAAACATTCCCCTGTCAGTGCAATCCAACGTTTCCGTAGGGTTTTCAGGCACACCTGTAGTTTGTCCAGTCCCTTTGCCGGTACCGATAACAGTGGGTCCCTTCACTGAGCAGTGTCCATTTCTATTTACTACAAACTGTGGGGAGAATTTGCTGGGGTTAAATTTGTTGAAGGAATTGAATGCAGTAATACATTGCTCCCCGGACGGAGTGCGTTTAACAATTACACCTCAGCAATCACTAGCCTCTCAGTTCTTGACTCAACCTTTAGCGCCAGAATTCAGTAACATTCTGGAATGCTTATTGGCAATTGATGATAATGATGTGGGCATTCTTCAAATTGAACCTGTTAAAATTATTCTGAAGCATGGAGTAAAACTGCCTCGCATTCCACAATATAAGATCTAAGTTGAAGGTGAACAGGCTTTGAAATGTATAGTTTCTGATTTTGTACATCATGGAGTAATTGAGCTTATTACAGGTAGTTTGTGTAACAGCCCGATTTTGCCAGTATACAAAAAAGGTGATAATGCAATTCCTTTTCGGTTTATAATTGATTTGCGTGCTATTAAAAAAATTGTGGCTCCTCAGTTTCAAATTTTACCTGATATAACAACGATACTAACTATGATTCCGGCTTCTGCCACTCACTTTAGCGTTGTGGACCTCAAAAATGTGTTTTTCAGTATTCCTATACACAAGGATAGTAGGTACTTGTTCGTGTTTACCCTAGATGGACGCTCGTTCACATTCACTCGTGCACCACAAGGGTACACTGATGGTCCAAGTATTTATAGTAGAGCATTGAAAGAGCAACTCGATACTCTCGAGTTGCCTACTACTTGCACGTTACTACAGTATGTAGATGATCTCCTCTTGGCTGCTGATTCCGAGAGTGCCTGTAAAGAAGGCACCATGTTGTTTCTTTGTCATCTAGCAAAACATAGCCACAAAGATTCACTCAAAAAATTTCAATATTGTTGTCAGGGGGTCGCCTATTTAGGCTATCTCCTGTCAAAGGAGGGAAGAAGGTTGACACCTGAATGAATAAAAACTATTTCTGGCATGTCTGTCCCAAATACGCAGAAGGAAGTTAGAGCCCTGATAGGTATGGCTTCTTACTGTAGATTGTGGATCCCTAACTTTTCGTTAACGATTAAACCAATGCTGGCTTTGACAAAGAAGGGCATTTCTTTGCCATTGCCATGGACTTTGGAACATCAGACAGCATTTGATTTACTCAAAACCGCGCTGTGTTCGGCACCGGTTTTAGGACCTCCAAATTATGAAAAGGCCTTTGTGTTGTATGTGCATGAATGTGATGGTTGTGCTTTGGCTGTGTTAACGCAGGAACATGGAGGGTAGAATAGGCCGTGCGGCTATTTCTCATCCGTCCTTGATCCTGTCGCATGCGCTTTGGCGAGATGTTTGAGAGCTGTCGCTGCTGCTGCTGCATCTGTAAAACAGAGCGAGGGGATGGTCCTGGGTCATGCTTTAACCCTAATTGTACCTCACTCTGTAGATGTTCTATTAAATAGAACTCAATCGCAACACCTTACTTCCGCACGATTGACAAGATACGAATTTATCTTGTTTGCTCCCCACATTCAAATTCAGAGGTGTTGTGTATTAAATCCGGCTGAACTTTTACCTGTCCCGCAAGATACTGTTGATGGTGATGAAACGTCACACGATTGCCTTTACACTACAGAACAAGAGACTAAAGGTAGAATCAATTTGAAAGATACACCTTTGGATAGCCCACAAGGAGAGCTATTTTGTGATGGCTCCTGTTTCAAACTTCCGAATGGTACATCCACGGCTGCTTATGCCGTCACTACCTTTAGCACGATTGTGGAAACCAAAAGAATTATGCATAATTCCGTGCAGGCCGCAGAAATTATAGCATTAACTCGAGCTTGTGAACTTTCTGAAGGGCTTACAGTAAATATATATACCGACAGTAAGTATGCCTTTGGGGTAGTTCACAACTTCGGTAGACTTTGGAAAGAACAAGGTTTCTTGACCTCACATGGCACAAAAATACAGCATGGCACTTTAATAGTGCAATTACTTTCAGCGCTCGCACTCCCTGTTCAGTTAGCCATTGTAAAATGTACAGCACATCAGAAGGTTACAGATGATATAGGAAAAGGGAATGCTTTCGCTGATCAGATAGCTAAACAAACTGCCACTGATTTTAGTTCAGAAATATATGCTGTAAGGGAAACTGTAAATGTCTGCACCTTTGGTGAAAGTATTGATTCTGTAAAAGACATTCAAGCAGATGCTGCTGTAGAGGAGACCAAGAAATGGGTCGAGGGTCCAGGGAGATTGGATGGTGATGGGTGTTGGGTGGACAATGTTGAAGTAAAATGGTTACTCCCTGACGCCTATATTACAATGATGGTCATTATGGCTCATGGTCCGACCCATGTCTGTGCGCGTAAATTGACTAAAATGTTACACAGTGTATGGGCCAATGATAACATTTTCAAAATTGCGGAGCACTTTGTCCAAGGGTGCATGGTCTGCTTGCAGTACAATGTAGGAAAAGGTACCTCGACTCCTAGAGGAAGTTTTGCTCCACCTTCTGTTCCGTTTGAGGCCATCCACTTTGATTTTATTGAGATGGAACATTGCAACAATCTTAAATACGTGTTGGTTGTCATTTGTGCATTTAGAAAGTGGGTTGAGGCCTTCCCTGTTAGAGATGCAATGGCCATAACCACGGCAAAGACTCTCTTTAAAGAGTTCTTTCCTAGGTTCGGGCTGCCGGGAGTCATCTGGTCGGATAATGGGCCCCACTTTATCGCTGCTGTAATCCTACAAATATGTGAAGGATTACAGATTGATAAATGGTTCCATTCGGCCCGACATGCCCAAAGTGCCGGATTAGTGGAAAGGCATAACAACATTATAAAGAACAAGCTCGCTACGATGTGTGCTGGCACCAAGTTAAAATGGCCGGACGCCTTACCGATCATGTTGTTGTCGATGAGAACAACCCCTCAAACTAGGACCGGTCCCGCTCCCTTCGAGGTGTTGATGGGGAGGCCTGCTAATATTTGGGTTATGCCAAAGAGTCGCTCATTGCGGGATGTAGAGAAGGTGCTTCTTTCAGATTACTGTAACCAGTTGACTAAAAATCTATTTTCAATTTATCACCAGGTGCAAGAGGCATTGCCTGTGCGATACGAGGGGCCCGGTCACAGTCTACGACCGGGGGACTGGATCCTCATGAAAGTTTTTGAAAGGTCGTCTTGCCTTGCACCTCGGTGGAGGGGTCCCTACCAGGTCCTGCTAGTCACCCAGACTGCGGTGCGGGTAGCAGGGCGGAAGAACTGGATACATGTAATGCACACCGAACGCATCCCGCAGCCCGTGCCATATGATACAGAAGACACAGAATCCCTTTCCAATGCTGTAACCAACGTGCCCGAAACAGCAACAACCGACAAGAGAGTATCGGAGAACGTACCAGAATTCGTAAGGCCAGACAAAACGGCCATCTTGTCTCCGCACTCTCCAACAGTGGTACTTCCGGATAATCCATTTTCTGATCCCATTTCCATTCACTCGCCACTTCCAGTGGGAAGTGACGACATCTTGATCTCTGATCCTTCAGCACTGGAAATTGTGAAATATAATTTACGTCCTAGAAAATAGACGTTTGGCACAGTGTTTCTGAGCAATTGAAGAAATCATTTGAGGGCTTGCCTTTTGGCCCGACTATACGAAAGGATTCTGTTGGCTAAGGGTTGTGGGAAAGACATTAAGAAGACGCGCGACTGTAGTCGCCAGAAAACAAACAATTGGTGTTTTTCGATTGAAGACTACGATGCTTGCACCCGCTACCACTCGTACCGAACTTTTAGATAAATATGTGACTAGCAGAGACAATGAGCAAACGTCTAAGGGGACCCCGAAAACGTATTGTTGCTTTTTTGTAATAATAACTGGGTTTTTAGTAACTACTGGTTTTGGGTTATGGTATCTGGAGGAAGCATATCCGTTAGAGGACTTTTTACCTGTTGAAAATGTATCTGTTATACTCACTCCTTCCGTGCAATTGCATACCTTGTCACCTAGAGATTCTTCGCTTAGACGGAACTATCAGAATAACACTCTTTTGTTAATAATGAATGCCACTCATGCAATTTTTAATAGGACCAACTGCTGGATCTGCTCGCATTTACCGCAACATGGGGATAAGGGGCTAGGTTGGTACATTCATCCTTTACCTTTGACAACTGCTTGTTATGCTTCTCTTAGAGCACTATTCTTTGGCCGTTGGAATGACAGCATCTCAGGGAACTTTGATGATCCAAATTTGAATACTTTTGAAAAACGTGTTTTGACGCCCCTGGGATGCTCACTTTTTGCAAATAGGAGTAAGCCAAATGTTGCTTCTGTTAGGCCCTCTGATAGATTTCCTCATCCTTTTCAGTCTTTGATCTCTTTTAAAATGGCTCCTATAGGCAATAAGGATGCCACGCCTCCATCTTATTCTGTTAGCCATAGCCCCGATTCAGTTTACTTCTGCATACAAAGGAATGGAACACAGTCAATGGGTGATTTTAGAAGTTGCGCCAACGTTGCAAATTTGACTAGTGAGAACAGACCTCTGTATGTAGGTGAACCTGTCTATTTCGTTTGTGGTAATGTGGCATTTCCATGGTTGCCTAGGGATTGGCAAGGAACTTGCTATTTAGGGATTCTATTACCTGAGGTATTTATTGCCAGTACTGCACAAATTTCGAAGACTCGTCCACGACGAGATGTGAAGGGGGATACTCCAGCGCAAACTCTAGGAGACATAATGAAATCCTTTGTGCCATTTTTTGGGCAAATTATGAATTCAGAAGATATCAGGGGACTAGCGAGATTACTGGAGAAAACCATCAACTGGACCACTGTCTATAATATGACTTTAGAACAGAAAGCGATAAGATTAGTAGCTCTTCAGAACCTGATGGCATTAGAAGTCATTCTGGCTGAGTGTGGAGGAGTATGTAAATCAGTGGGGTCCGCTTGCTGCGTTTACGTACCAGACTCCTCTCCAACGCTCTTTAGGGCAATCCAAAATCTACATGTTTTTGTTCGGAAAGTGCATGATCCTGAGGGAACCTGGGAACTTAGTGCATGGTTTTGGGATCTCCTACAGTCGTGGGGATGGAAGCTGCTTTCGGCCTTGCTGATTATCTTGGGTAGTTTATTGTTATTTGTTGTTGTATACAGTGTCTTCCTGTTCGGTATTAGGGGGATGTTGCACGCAAGCAACAAGTGTATTAGGGCATAAAATATACGCCCAGATAAGGTTTCCAAGGAGTACGTGTTGAAAGAAACTCTAGTGTCTGATTTAATTGTAATAGATATGTCTGATAATGATTCGGGGTGTATAGACGTTGAAATGTGGAGTTAGTCGTAAAGTGATTTAGCGCTTTGGCATAGGCCAAAAGGAGGGTTTGTCGAAACTGATATAATATTGTTTCATCTCCATTGTATATGTTGGCCTATGCCCAGTCGCTTTGCGAGGAAATCCGTATTGGAAGGTCGTGACCTTAAGTTAATCAAGCCTCCATTTTACGTTAAAGCCGCCATTTTGGCTTGAAGTGCAAAGTCACCCTTTGGCCTAAAATGGCCGACCTGTGTCCTCTTGTTTTCACTTTAACCTCTTCAACCTCTGTAGGCGAGTTGATGTCTAACCTGCCTGCAGGCTACATGTTAGGGTCATGTAGACCTTGTCCTTTGTTGACCTAGGGATCAGGGGATTATTCGAATCGGCGATGTTAACCTACAAGTATACAAGAACGATAATGCTATTTAAACATCATATGCGAAACATCTGTTTGACCTGCATTGAAGCAAATGTGTAAAGAGTGTAAAGTCAAACTCAGAGAATAATAGTACTTGTTAGTAAATGTATTAAGAAGTAAACTGCATGCACGAGATATGTAAATTAGGAATGAACCTGGCGTGAACCCTAGCCCAGTACATGATTAACTTGTAAGAGGCTGGACATCGTTACGAAGAAACTGTATAAATCGCTGATGTCCAGCTAGCAATTTCTGTTCTCTGCTCACATTGAACCTGCTGGTGGTCTCTGTGAAGTACTGACGGCCAAATAGCTATTTGTGTACTTTGTTTTGTAAACTGTTCAGTGTTGCAATAAAGATTCTGTGAATCTTTACAAGCCTGTGTTGACGTATTTCTCTTTGCATTGTGTAAAAGCCTTAATATTGTATTTTCTGATTCCACATTGTAACTTAGCTATGTTGTGCCTGCAACAGAGCCACAATGCCCAAGGAATGCTGTGTGCCCTTTACAAAAGTAATGAATACATTTTTTTAAAAAAATCTTCAACCTTTGGCTCTTCAGATGATTTGGACTACACTATCCATCAGCCCTAGTCATCATAGTCAATTCTAAGGGGTCATTGGAGTTATAGTGCAAAACATCTGAACAGCCACAGTTTGCAGACAGCTGCACTAGGGGATAAAGACCTTAGGTGGCTTCAGAAATTAAAATGAGCCATGGGGGAATAAGACAATGGTAAAGCTGGAAATCAATGCTATGATGATCATAACAGATTTGGAATGGCTCAGTGTACATATCCCAAATTCATACAAAGATGCTGAGTCCACCGCACAACATGCTCTGATGGGAGCCCAGAGGAACCAGTAAGGGGATGAGAGTGTGAGCACCTCTGAATGGCTTCATGCTGGGTTCTCAGACAAAACGGAAATTGACTACCTTGTGAGACTTCTTCTATTTGTTTTCCATAGCTTGCAATAACCGCCCAGAAAATAAACATACAATGAAAAAAAGTTTGTTTTGCATTTCCACTTCTTTGTGAAATGTAGAATCCTTCTAATTTGTGATTGAAACAGGGAATACATACTGTGTTTTAGTCACCTTCCATTGTGTGTCCCAAGATCCGGTGCGCATCCACGAGTTAGCCAAATATATATTTTTTTTTTCTAGAGTTACTCCTTTCTTATACAGTTATACAAATGGCAAAGCAGGGAAGGGTTTTGTAATTGGAGGGAGAGGTGGAGAGGAAAGGGGATGCAAGCATGTTAATGGCCAGATCATTGCAGAGAACCATGTGGTTTTGTGCTTGTGGGGGTAGGCAACAGAGCCCACAAACAGAGTAAGTCTTGGTAACTTGCAAAAATCAATTTGGGAGATGAAGGGGAGACGAGGAAGGGCTGACATTGAAGGTGTTGCCACTGCCACAAGGCCTGGAGGCATAGGATGGGCCAGGGCTAGAAACAGGAATGTCTCACTATCATAGGAGGAGAAGAAGGTGGATATATAGGTCAAGGATGCAGGGCCAGTAGAGGGAGTCATTGTGCCACAGGAGGTGGTGGCGGGAGTATATGGATAGGTATGGATGGGAAAAGTTGACTTAACAGGAGGATGACATAGTAGTTCTCGTAGATACAATGGAGGAGTTATTAGACACAATCTTAATCTTTGGAATTGGAGAGGATATTGTGTTAAAACAGGGCCATGGTAGACAATAGGTCTCTCAGCTGCTCATACACAGAAAGGAGAGGGTGCAGGTGCTGGCAGAAACAGAAGACACATAGGTTTGGGAGACAAAGGTGGGCCCAAAGCAGTTGTCTGAGGAGAAAGAGGGAATTGGTACTTGGGCACTTGTGCCTCCTATTGGTTGGGGATCAATGTTGGTACAAGTATCCCTTATCAAGTTGCAGGTCGGACAATGTCATCCTGATCTCAAGCCCAGACTGTGCCTGCCTCACCTAGGGTTTGGAAGCACTTTGGCTTGCTGGAGGGGAAGATGGCGAGAAGGCAGCAAAACACTGTGACATGCATCATATACAGATAACTGCTGATGTGGGAAAAACCAAGAAGGGATGCTCCTTGTGGACCATTTCAATGTGCAAGAGCATTGAATGCAATCAATGGCTGACAAGTCCTAATGCATACATGTCAGATTTCAGTGTCACCTTTTCAGAGCACCCTCCAGCAGTGGGGATTGTAATGAGGGAGTGTGTTTCTCAGCAGCCACAGAGCTGGATCAGTTTAACCAGGCAGCCCCCAACCCACCCCTTGCCTTTGGCCATGTCCAGAAATATCTGCCTACCCTTCATTCTCTTTGATTGGCACTGTACATCAGCATTCCCTTGTTCCCAATGCCAGCAGCACCCACCGCACATCCTGTTGTTGTTATTGTGGAGGCACTGTGGCTGTGCCATTACTTGGGCATGCAGGTGAGGAACAAATGATGCATCATAATAGTGCACACTGCCTGTATTGCCTGTTCACAATCAACAGAAAGATCTGAATCCCAAGGTAATGGAGAATACTATGAGGGGAAAATTCTTTAGCATCACTTTACCCTCTTGAAGTGACTGTCTGGTAATAGGTTGCCAGTGAACATTTGGAGGTTCTGGGGCACCTGGGTATTCTGGCAGCCCGTCTTCAAAGTCAGTTGGACTAGCATAGGGGTATGAAGTAAGTCAAAGTGCGTGCCTGAATCATGTTCAACTGCAATCCGTTATTTGCTCATGACTGTTGATAATGGCACTGCAGGAGGACTCCTACTGCAGGCAGAGCCTAGTTATTATTTGCATGATTTAGTGTGTGAAAGCCCTCAGTGCATGAAGGATGGCTTGAATCTCCACCAGGCCCTCTGAGTAGCAGCTAATACTGAAGATCGTGTACCATTCTGCACATTTGCCATCGTGTTATTGACAGTCTGGGGTTTAAGCTCGGTTTTCTAAAGCAACTCTTTAGATGATTATAATTTGGGGAAAGCTTTAAGGGTTGTAGAAAATTTAAATGTAAAACATAAAATGATTTCAGTTGAAAGCAGTGTAGTTTGGACTTCCTTGAACTCATCTAGCAGGGAGTGAAGCTGCCAACATGCACACATTTTGCTGGTCGAAGAAATACCAACGATGAAAACTGTGCCTTATTTTATGATGGCTCTTTCTGCCTTATTGTGTTGATATAAAGCAGGACTATGAAACACGAACAAAACAGCAGTAGCACAAATGCATATACAACTACTCTGGCACCTCGGGTGCCATCAGTCAGGTGATATATGGCATAATAGAAGCAATAGTTTATGTGAAAGTATAGAGTGTGGATGGTATGGTGGCTAGATAGGCTTGATTGAGCTGTACTACAGGTCTTCTGAGATCATCCCAGTCCTGTGGCATCCCATGGCACCAAATGTATGTGGTGCCCGACTAGCTCCTAATTTACTTTCACAACTTGGAGTTTCTTGCTGGAGAAAGAAGATGTCTCCTTTGGTGCTCTTCTGGCAGAGATGGCGGTGGTGGTAGAGTGTGTGTGTGGTTGCCACTTGTTGACATTTTGAACATTCATATCTGATGGGCTGTCTTTAAAATACTCCTTTGGAAAGCTGGAAGGGTGGCTTTATCCTCCCCGCCTATCGCTGTAACTATGACATCAATCTTCTCCTGCTTCTCCTTTGTGTCACTGATTTCCAAAATGATATGTTGTGGTCTGGACTGTAGTATAATTTATTGTATTTTGGAGCACAGCTCCAATTAATGTGATAACATTATTTCCAGCAATAATGTGGCACATATAGCCAGCCCTATGTTGTTAGCATAACATATGGGTATGCAAATGGAGATAGGCTGCAGGTTTAAAAGTATACCAGAATATTTTTTTTTCACTTTTTCTCTTACTTGAAATGCCTCATTCACAGGAGACTACATTAGCTGTCTAATTGACTGACTTAATTAACAAATACTAATGTTAGTACTAACTCAATAACATTATAATGAAATCTCTATGTGGAAAAGAGGCAGAACGACATGCTCTGAGATTCATTTTAAACGTGCATTTGTATTTTATTTTCTCTCTCTGTTCACTGTGTTCGCAGGAAGCAAAATCTGCATGCCAGGAAATGAGTTTAGCTACAGTTTCTTACTGTAGAAATTGAGCTATTGTGGAAGGAAGGATGATACGGTTTTTGTAATTTCATTGGTGCAGAGTGTCTAAAGTGATTCCACATGAGCATAGGGGGATAAGACAGAGGTTTGCTGGATAAATCTGACAGAAAAAAGTTCAGTTTTGCTTTTTGCTGAGCTGCTGACACGGACCATCAGAGATTGGGCTGTGAAGAGGCATTCCTAGTCTCACTTAGCACCGGCTTGAGAACTGCATGTTCTCACTGTGCACTTCAAACTTCAAGATTACGAGGACAACCCTGGGCCCATTCCTCGGAGGCGAGCGAAGGGAGTTCGCGTGTGGGAGAGCTACAGATAGCTGGTAATTATCCAAGTGAATTGAGGTTGTGTGCTGTACCGATGACTTTCTATAAATATCAGGCAGGGAAAGTAGCAATAGGGAATCCCCTGTGTTTAATTGCCACACCATAATGTTGCAAAGTGAATATTGTTCTATCGCTGTAATTTTTCCTTCTTATTGTTACAAATAATGTGGATTCAATTTCGTTTTATTGCTGCATTTGTTTTCTCTTCTGTTTGTTAGATAAGGTGGCAGCAAGAAGGGTAAGGTGTTATTTTGAAATGCAACTGTTTATAAAACACATGTTATGCACAGGAACCGTGTAGAGTGTTTTTGCTTTTGTCTTTTCTTGGTGCATTTAGGATAATATTTCGGGAGAGGGGGAAGATTTTTTTTTTTGCAGTACATGTGTCATGTTTCCCATGCAGATGGAATAATAGCACTAGCAATATAAATAGCTGTGTGCGTGTTTCCACTCAGTGTGTGGTGTCTGAGTGGAATTTAATACAATAGACATTGCTGGGCGTACATGAACCAGCAAAGAGGCCTATGGAAACATAGTTCACTAATGTATCTAAATTAGTGATAATACCACAGGTTATTGAGAATGCTATATGTGAAACTGTGGTGTTTCTGAATGTAAGTCCGAGGCCTCTATAGATCACAAGAACAGTCTAAGAAAAATAAGAGTTTTGTGTACATTGGGGCCACAAATAAAACAGAAACATTATGCTCACTAAAATACCACCAACAATAATGTATACCACTAAATGATCCTATATAATGTAATAAGGAATGGTCACTGAAAGGAAATAAGGCCAAACCCAATCTAAATGCAAGGAGCAGTCATCACCAAATTACCATTATTTTTGGCATTAAGAAAATACCGCCAGACCCCAAATCTACATCAAATATCCAACAGGACCTACATGAGCTCTGAATTTATGTTGGTTGTCATCATAAGCATCATCATCTTCACCACTATCCTCATATTCATCATCAGTGGATGTGAGTGCAGGTGGGGGGCTGTGGGAAACATTGCACATCCTGCACCTCTCCTCTTGATTTTCCAAGCTTGTGTGCAGATGCAATCTATAACTCCTATCCCCTGTCTTCGACGGAGATACTGGTCTGAAACATATATATACCCAAAGAAAGATAGCTTATTAAAGAATCAATTACAGCTATTGGGTATACCTTTTTGCCTGGAAAGACTTCTAGGTTTTGTTGTTCACAACTTCACAAGCAGTGTTTGTTCTGGACACAGACATGTGGCACACTTAGCTACAGTCATTGAATGTAATACCCCAGTAGCTACCAATAATCATATTATTTAACGTAATTTAAAGTAATGTTTGTGATCTTGTGTAAAGCCGTCTGTCACTATCAGTGGTCTCACTGTCCATGTCTCTTCAAGAAAAAAGGGTGTGGAGTTCATTAGTGGGACAGTGAGAGAGGCAGATGTGATTGATACCTGTGATGTTTATGGCTACATGCCATAAATCATCGGTTCCTGTGAGCCAACCTGTTTTCTATGGGTTTGGGAGAACAACTTGGAAGTATGTTATCCATAGGGAAGAACCCAAGATTGAATAGACTACAGTGGTTTGGGTCTGGTTAGCCACTGCTGTGAGAGAGTGAGACATGGCTAGATTTGAGAACGTAGTGGTGGTCTGGATAGTGTTAATGTGTGTTAAGTTAGGCCTACATCTCTCGGTGAGGAGTTTGTGCATGTGTAGAGTAAAATGGTCGGGATCTTAGTTGGACTGGTTAGTTGGATCAAGGGGGAGGAATCTTTAAAATGCAAGACAGCCTGCAACTTTGCAATCCAATCCCTGGCCATTGGCATACAGGTTCCCAGGATCCATTTCTCTGGGACCCAATGCCACCTATCAATCCCACTATATCTGTCTTGCTCTGTCTCAGTTTGGCTCTGTCGCAAATAGATTCACTACATACATAAATGAATGCAACAAGCACCTGTGGGTTGGCAGATGAGGGAAAGGGGCAGTCTGGAAACTCCAGACATTACAATGACCTAAATGCTAAGGGTTATGGGAGGCAAGAGCTATTGGTTCAGGTGAAAGCCTGCATGACATTTTAAGACTGTAGTCACCCATTTTACCTTGCATAGTATGTTAGATGGCATGTGAGTGATGTTTCACTCTCACTCTAAAATGCTCAGCTGCTGTGGATTGTTTATGGATGCAGACATAAGTTAGACTCAAATCCACTGAAAGCACCCTCTTGCCTAAATAGAATTTTAAGAGTTGCTAATCACTTTTGTTCAAACAACAAATGCATGGTGTGGCCAAAACAGATGACCCACTGATTTACAACTTGTATTTTCTCTGTCCACAACATCTCACACACTCAGTTACAGCCACTAAAAAAACTCTGACCTCTAAATAATTTACAGAAGTATTATGTGCAACTTTTAAAGCAAGGTTTACTTTTCTGGGCACACAATGATGGTGCACTGATGTTTTCTTGCAATAGTATGTAATCTCAGCCTGGCAACAAGATTTATACAATTTGTTCTCTACAAAATATATTTCTCAGAGACAAAATGAGAGCACAATCACATACAGCAACTGCAAATAATCTTCATTGCCTACCATGGTGTATATTATTTTTTCCCTGGAACTAGTATATTTCCTCTGGCTACAAGACTCTGACACACTGTTACTGACAACAATGCATTAATTTCCTTGCCGAAAAACAATTCTAAGATTTGTTACATGCAACTTTGCAAGCCACAAGTATTTGACCTGACCACAAAAAATGGAATACTGATATATTACCACTGAATGCAATATGCTGCCTACAAAGAATACTATTTGTTTTTTTCTCTGCAACTAGTATTTTCTCTGCCAACAAAAATCAGATGCTCTCAGTCACAGCTGCTGAATGCACTCTCTGGCCTACAGAGACATCTAAGAACTGTTTTACACAATTTAGCAAGCAACACGACTTTGTTTGGATCACAAACATATTGGACACTAATGTTATAGGCACTGAACGTGAGCTACAATCGGATAATCATTGCATGACTTTTTCTCTGCAAATAGCATTGTCTATGGCCACAGAAAGACAACACATGTTATAGCCACTGAATTGCACTTGTGTTTATGTCATGCAAGGTGATTAGTCACTGATATGTTCTACTCCCTAGGATCTAAATGGTCCTATCACTTACATCTCCTCCTGCCTTACAAGAATTATAAGACATTTCTTTTTCAGCTGATATTTCCTCTGGCCAAAAAAAAAAACACAGAGCCACTGAATGCACCCTCATAGAACCTAATAAGAGATATTTTCTGCACAAGCAACACCCATTTCTCTTGCCACATTAAAAACCGAAATAAAAAACAACAGACTGATGTACTGCCACTAAATGCACGTTTATGCCTACAAGTTATTTTCAGATGTGTTATTCACAACTTTGGAAGCAACAAGTATTTGGTATGGTCACAAAACAATGTCACACTGATTTAAATCCACTGCTGGTAATATTCTCCTGCCTATCAAGAAATAGTAAATGTTGTCTGTCCAATTAATATTTTATCTGGCAAAAAAATAATGGCCCACTTACTTGAAGCCAATATATGTTGGCCCTCATTCCGAGTTTGGAAGTAACCACACCGCTATTTGCGGCATGGCTGCCTCCAAACTCGTTCCGATTCCGCCCTGGTGAATGGTGCAATTACCGCCCCATTCCAAGGTTGGCGAGGGCGCTAATTCCCCATTCACCAGGGCCCTTCCCCATTCCCATTTGAGCCCCCATAGGGCTCAATGGGAATGGAGAAGGTGTTAATAACTGTACCGCAAATTGCGGTACCGTTATTAGCTCAAAAGTCCCTTTGTGGGTCCTTCCTTAACGCCTGCTAAAAGCAGGCGTTAAGGAAGGACCCGCATAGGGAACTCGTAGTAGGGCATTAAGGGTTTAATGGCACTGGTCTTGTTACTGGTGACCGTTAACCCTTACCGCCCTACTTGTAATGAGGCCCGTTCTCTCTTACCTAAATCACATTTTTAAGAAATGTCATTCATACCTTCACAAGCAACAACCATTTGGTCTGCTCACAAAACAATGGTGGAGTAAGTCACAGCCACCACTGAATGCAATATCCTTCTGCCTATGAAGAACTATTAGACATTGGGCCTCATTACAAGTAGGGTGGTAAGGGATCCTGGGCACTGGTAAGGAGACCGGTGCCGGTAATCCCTTACTGCCCTACTACGAGTTCCCTTAGTGTGTCCCTCCTTTAACGCCTGGTCTAACCAGGCGTTCTGGACGGGACCCGTTAAGGGAAATCAGATCCAATAACAACCGCAACCGTTATTAGCTACTTCCCAAATCCCATTGAGCCCTATTAAAATCCAACACACTCAGTTAAAGCCACTGCCTGAGCTCTCTTGCTGAAATCAATATCTAAGACTGCTATCACAAATTCGCAAGGAACTAAGTTTGATCTGGCTTCAAAAGGATGGTGCACTGATTTACAGTCACTGAATAAAATCACTTCCTGCCACCTAGGAATCTGCAACTAAAATATGTGATGGCCATTTACTAACAGACAGTGATGATATTCTCCATTAGCCTCCAAACAATTCTGTGATGGCCTTCTCCTACACCAGTAAGAAATGATGCATGTGCTTATGCCATGCAAGGTATTCAGCTACTGGGATTCTCTCCTACTTAATACTAAAATAGTACAGTAACTTATAACCACAGAATGTAATGTCCTGCTGTCTTTCAGAAAATAGACTGTTTCACAACACTAAGTAATTGCTCTAGCCATAACATATGACACATTCTGTAAAAGCCACTGAGCGCCCCCTGACAAATCTGTACAATTATAAAATATGTCCTGCACATGCAACAATAATCTTCTCTTGTCACGAAGGGGACATCTCAGCCAAAATCAATAAACGCACGCTTATGCTTTAAAAGCATGGTATGATTTTGTATGTGCAACTTCTCAATCGACGATTATTTGGTATGCCCATAAAATATTTGGTGCACTGAAGTGCAGCCATTGGATGTAATCCACTCATGCACACCCAGCATTATAAAACCTTTCCTGTGCAAGCAACATATATCTTCCATGGCCACAATAAGATGGGTCACTTACTTGAAATTATAGAATATGATCTATTTCTGTCTATGATTAATTATTAGAATATGTGCCTGCAGCTGGTAGTTGCTGTTTCTCTGGCCACCAAACGACAGCACATTCATGTGCAGTCACTGAATGCACTCTCCTACCTCCAACGTTTTCTATGCAAGTAACCGTTTCTTTGTCTCCCCCACCCCATCTGGCCACTAGGACATTGTGCACTGATTTACACCCACTGAATGTAAACTTCTGCTTGCATCCAGTCAATGCTGGAATATTCTCCTCCTCACTGTAGCAACAAACATCAATGTGTTTACTTCACAAAAGATGCTCACTAGGATACAATGGAGTCAGAAGTAGCGACAAAAGATGGCTTCTCCTATTGTGGTGTTCTACCTCTCCCTCAACTTACTCCTATATTCCCTTATATATGTTTTTCATGGCCCTCAACTCAAGCTTAGCTCACTGTTCTACCTCTCGCCCAACACAATCCTCTTAATTGTCTACCTCCCTCACAAATACATCACAATACGGTTCTATCTATTATTCACAAAAGCCTATTCTCTCAGATAGATAGTCTAACAACCTCCTGTGTCTGCCACTGCCTAACATGACTGATCCCAACATTGAATGACACATGCCCTGCAAATGCTATCACACCCCAAAACACTGATGATGTTCAGAACATCTCAATTTCCAAAAAAATGCCCAATATTCGGGCTATTATTTGGGCTATGTCTGAGGAGGCTCTCTTAGGCTTACCAATTATAAGTATGGGTATTGTGATATTAATAGTAGTAATACACGTTTTATTTCAGGAATACAAAACATGCCTATAAAAACAAGAAGACAGTATAATTAAAAAATAAAAATAAAGCAAACAGCATTAAAACAAAAATAAATTACACAAGTACAAAAAAGGACTATTCAAGCTGATTTCAATAAAAAAAAAAAATGTCCTCACATATCATGCATTCTCATTGTTATATGTTTCCTGATAAGAAGCACAATTACTAGCCCTTCAAGGCCTGCAAAGAGTTACGTGTGCTATCCTAATACACGCTGTCGTGGATAATTCCCCGTGCACAATCACCCCATCTCCTCTTGCCTGGCATGTAAGGAGAGTGGTAGATGCATGACAGGTAAGTGCCTCTCAATGATAGTTAGTACTGCTGTAGACCCCAACATAGTGCGCATTCTTCGCAAGAGGTTTTTCAGATACACTCTCTTGAATCCTTTTCTCTCGACATGTAACACCAATTAATACATGCAATCCTGGTTTATAGTCAATGTATCGAATGCAATAGAAAAAAAAGCATTGAAAAAAAAGCATCAAATGCATTTTTTTCATGTTTTTTGTATGGGGGGGTCCACCCCAAGCTCCCTTTTTTTACCTTTAAAACCCATATTAATAAAACTAAACCCTTTACCTTTTAAAAAAAAAAAAAACATTCAATGCTTTTTTTGTCGATGTCTTTTTTTCCTCTGGTATGGCATTCAATGCTATTTCATTTGATGCAATTACCAGATACGGAAATCCTCTTTGATTTTCTGACTCTACCTGCCAGCTTTGACTGTGATGGGTTGGGGTACCGTTGGCCCCAGGGATACTGTGTACCTTGTAAAGGTGCAAGTACATTCAGTGAAAGAGTTTTCGTCTTTACTTTATAGGGACTGCATCGTGTGCCTGCATTAAAGAAACGGACCTGTACTCGAACGTGCACTCGCACTGAGCTTGAGGGTTGATAAGCAGCACTTCCAACAGTCACAGTAGACAATCAAGCCCACTCTCTCGCGTGACATTGTTCTAGTGGGAGCAGAAATGGGGCCAATGAGAAGTGAAACATCTAAAAAAGTACTCTTCTCTGGCAGGTCATGTTGCTCCCCATTATTCCGGCATTTAGAGCCAGGTAGTGTGCCAATGAACTTTAACCCTCTCTCATAATTCCCTGTAAACCACTCCTTTGTGCAATTCAATTCTGACGGGCTCCAGCTCCTGTTATGCCAGTTGTTTAACCAGCACATATCTGGGAATGCACGTTCATCCAGAAACTGCGTTTCCAGAATTAGGAACCATGCACAGGTCTTTAAGCAGCAGAGAAAGAACATTGTAAGTTTCTCTCAAAGAAACAGGTGCAATTCAGAGAGCAGCAGTATAAGAGACACCTGCAAGCAACTGCCGCATGCAAACAGCTGTGCCGCACACAATACACATCAGGTAACATATACCAAGCAGCAGTGCACTTGTTCCTAACATGCATCACAGACGTTGTGCAAGCAGAAGAAACACACATTTACCAAATTCAGAAAAGGCAGCAACAGTGCAAACGTTCCCCAGAAGCGCAGTTGTAGCATGGGAAGGTGTAGTGCAAACGCCACTGATGCAGAGAACAAAAACGTGCATTGACACCAGTAAAGTTTTCCTAACGCACGCACACACACACACACACACAAACCGGGAAGGTGGCAGGGCCCTTCAAGATGTTCTGTTGAAAGGGGATTTGAGCCTTAGTGGGGTTGCCTGCAACATCACCCATGTTGCCAGTCTGCAGTCTTATAACACAGCAATGTATGTTGCCAGTCTGCAGTCTTATAACACAGCAATGTATTTGTTTCTATATTACTTTCTTTCTGGAGCTTTAAATATGCGCTTTGCAGCGCTCGCCTTAAAAGCTGTGTTTTGCTGGAGCCCTTCCATCCGTCACTTCCCTCTGGGTATATAGAAGGATCCGTCACTTCCCTCTGGGTATATAGAAGGGTTACCTCACTGCCTTTTAACAAGGGCTAATCCACATCAGCCATTTGTTGACAAAGAAGAATTTACAGATTTTCAGTGGGCATTTGGTACTTCAGCTCTCTGCTGGCTGGCCATCTCGTCATAAACGGTGGCTGTTAAAACCTGGAGGTATTTCTTTGTCTCCATGTTAATGCATGCACCCCATGGGTGCCTCAGGATGTTTGCCACTCTGCTGAATGGCGGCCCCCAACAATCATGTTGAAATGGGCCTGCACCCGAAGCAGTGCAGCATGAGCTTCAGTGTGCAAGCGTCCTTCTCGCACACTGAACAGGTCCAGCAGAAACAGAGCATGTTTGTGCGAAGCTCTTGCTCCATCACACAGCAGCATTCATACTGTCCAATGAAAAGGGACACCAGGATATAATGCTACAAGGTCATACCTGGAACACAATACACCAACTTTAACTCAACAGACCTTGAGCATATATGCACAGTAACATCTTTGTGGTATAGGGGAATAGCAATGCTTTAACCAGGACAAACCATACAATTATATACTTCGGAAATTGTATCATACACTCAATGTATTCACATATACAATATTACCTAAAATCTTACTCGAACATTCTGAGTAAGTGTAAAGTACAACACATAACATTCAGCACATAAAGTGGCATAGACACAAATTTGATAATTTATTGCAATCTTTCATGAAACAATTAATGCATCCAATTCATTAAACGCCAATACATACAAAGGACTATACTACATAAAAGGTTCCATGTGATATTTTCGCCGCAAAAATATCGCGATGCAAAAATATCGCCTATGGCCGTTCCCGACGACCATATGTACGGCGATATTTTTGGTGGCAAAAATATTACCTGATACCCACAAAAGACAAAACTGAAATCGTGCTAAGTATTAACAAGAGCTCCTCACAACTTTAAACACACACCTAACTACTACTAACATACTTCTACCCAATAGGTATAAGAGTAAAAAAATAAAAACGTTTAATTCCTCAAAACAATATTATTTATTTCGGAAAATTCTTCAGGGGTAAAGAGCCTTCTTCACTTGTTGACAGCTTCTCCCACCCTAAGCGTGGCTTACCATTACATATGTGGATTATGACTCTCAACTACGAGCACATTAGCAATGGCCACTGGGTCCAAGAAAACAATGTTGATTGTGCAAAGCGATGCTACCACAGACTGTTTTCAAAATGAGTCTGGTAAACTGGGAAGAGTTTAATTCTTCAAATTCTTCAAAAAGAAACCTTATGAGTTTTAACAGCTGCCACCCGCTTCACCGTATTAGGTCTTGATTGAGGCAAAAAGATTCATGTTCCACGAAAGATCAATTAGTATCTTCCAATGTTCAGTTGAAATCACATATTAGCCCATGTACAAAAGGCCTGTTACACTCTACTCCACTGGAGGTCAGACTAGCTCTGATTAGCCTTTAACCAGATGTTTCAATTCGGGCTATTATTGCATCAGTAGTCACAGACTATAACGTTACCACTTCACGATCAGATTGACTGTTTTGGTATTTCAAACCCAGTTGAACGGAGTCATTCCTCAAGCCTTCTTGCATTTTCTTTACTTGGAGAAAGTGAAAACAATTGAAATACATTGGCATGATTTGGGCAACGCAAGCACCAGTAATATAAAAGCACATGGCATAGCTGACATTCACTGTTTACAAAGGCCCACACACCAGGATTACAACAATTTCACCTAAGGCACATCGTGAAAGCAAGTAAATGAGTTATTAAGCGCAAAAATGCATTACCGCGAACCATTATCAAGGCGCTAAAACAAAAATTGAAACAAAACATTAACGTGACCCTGATTCATGGAATATTTTGCAGGGAAAATAGAGACTTTGCAGGCCATCTTGCATGCAAAACCCACTTCGTTTATTCATGTAATCGACTTTGCAGGACTTTTACAGGCCTTGCAGGGAGACGGCGCTGGTCCAGCACGTCTCTGCGTGCAGTCGAGCACATTGAGCGAGACTTCTCGCAGAGCATGGGTGGGGCAATTGAAGGGACAAAAATAGGGGGCAGAATATACATATAGCTAATTTTCCACATAGAATGAGGAATATCGAGGGCGGGTTGAGGGATGGGACATGCAGTGCCTTAAGTGGCACTACAAATCGAGCCGGGGCTCAGTGAGGGGGCGTGGCCTAACAGCGGGGGCCTTGATGGCCCTTTAGGCCACGCCCCCTTGACGAGCCCCGGCTCAATGGGCCACTGGCATCCCTGCCAGGCAGCCTTTTGTAGAGATTAGCACCCTCTCAGCCTATGCCGGAGTGGGTGCTGATCTCTGCATTTATATTCTATAGGCTTGCCTGGCAGGGGACAGCGCCTCCCTATTCAGCCTTAATGGTGGTGCTGCCCCTCGCCAGCTGGGGAGGGGCAGCATCCCCATCAAGGCTGAAAGTGTGAGGCCACTGGAAGCAGAGGCCTTTTTCCTAAAGACTGAAACTCCCGCCAATCCTCGGGAGCTTCAGTATTTAGAAAGCAAGGCCTCTGCTTCCAGCGGCCTCACGTTTTCTCCATAATGGTGGCGCCGGCCCACGTGCATCACTTGATTAAAGGGATGCCTCGCAGGTGCGGCGACACCATTGTGGCTGAAACGCATTTTTTTCTGAAGCCTGAAGCTCTCGCACACGAGCGAGAGCTTCAGGCTGTAGAAAAAAAAATGCCTTTTCATGTAGTGGCCGGGGCTGCCAGGGGAGATTAGTGGGCCCCGGCAGGGCCCCGCCTCAAAACGAAATTTCGGAGCCTGCCGGAGCCCAGCCCCTGCAGGCCCCGGCCCACTTAAAGCCCTGGGGACATGCAAAGCAATGGCATGCCCAATGCACTGCAAACCCGAACAAATTAATGGATTCTATCACGCAACCTTACATCGGGAAAAGTCACACACAAACCCTGTGGTCTAACTGCCACATTATAGCAGGTGTAAAGTTCAACACGCAAGGGATCCAATGAACTTAAAGCACAAAAAGCACACCATACTAATATCGCACAGCCACGATGGATGCTGCCATTGTGGGAGCCATCCTAAATGGACACAGAAGGAGAAGGCGTCTGTCTAGGGCCCACATTTCTGCTGCACGCACCACGCTGTTTGGGAAGCCTGATGACCAGGTGTATGTACCAGTTCCCACCCCATGCCATCCTAGACCTTGTCAGGGAGTCGGAGCAAGAACTAGAATCATCCAGCATCTTCTCTTAGGCCCTTAGTCCCCTTAGAAGATGCTGACAGCACTACATTTAATTGCCAGTTTCCCTGGCAGCACACGTGACAGCTATATTTACCTCCAGTCAACACTCTACCATTGCCTGTCATCTGGAACATATGGCAAGATTTGGCTCATTGGTGAGTATGAACTGGCAACACAAGCCTACGTACATGCATGTCACACACAGAACAGCAGACCATGCCAATAACAACCATGTAAACATTTTCAGGGGACAGTACCTTCCCACTATGACCGTTCATGATGATGCCATACAGGAATACTGTCACACCAGCTCTGGTAAGATATAATGCTGCCCATGTGGCCACAGGGGGCATGGTGGAGTGCACATTCAGGGTGCTTAAGTCATGTTTCTGCTCCCTAGAAGACTCTGATGGGGTATTGCTATATGCCCCACCAGTAGTCTGTAAAAGCATTGACACATGTGTACTGCACAATGTAGCCACACAGTGTGGCGTACCAGTTTTTTTGCAGGTGGGACATCCTGCTCAGCCACAGGCACCACCCTTGTCCTTGGTTGGCCAAATGGCACAGGGAGAGGCTGCAGGCAACTAGCTGCCGCAAACATAATTTACGTGAAAACCTGCCCCTGTGGAGCACACACAGTGAAGCCACAGCCCTGGCGCCATTCAGTGATGAATTGGGGCAAATCCTGTCTGCACATAACAATACCGTGAGAATGTGTGTCTGCGAGAGGCAAACCATGTGTCCACGAGACATATTATATAACATGCACCGAACACCAACACAGCTATATCAAATGGAAACAGCAGAATCCATTGTGTTGTCTGGAAGCACGTTCAGATACCAGGTCCTCCCAAATGATTCAGATTGTGGAATGAACACTAACCTGTGGGGCATGCACAGGGATGGAGATTAGGGGGAGGGAGAATCATATGGGTAGCGGTAACTGGCAAGAGGCACATTTATTGTAGAAGCACATACATAATCAAGTGAAAAGAACCTCTTGCTTTGCAGAAGTGTCACGTACAATACGTCGGATGCACACAATATATAGAACATGTACTAACAATGTATTTGACAGTAGGCCTCAAAGCTCGCAGGCTGTGTTTGAAACACAGAACAGCAAGGCCTCTTCTCTTTCGTGTCTATCACATCACAATCCCTAGGCAAGGCGGGGAACACACATATACACACACATACAAATATTTATTTATTTTATTTGTACATCCGTAGAGTGCACAATGTTAACAGTCATTCAGTCGCTATTGACTTGACCGGTTAGTACAAGGCAGTACAGGCATGATAAACATACAGTGTGCTTGGATCGACAATTGTTGAGGTGATGATAGTCTGATGAGGTTACTTGAACAGACATGATTGTATAGCTCTCCAGAAAGCCCAGTACGACTGTTCTGCTTGCAAGGAAGGTGGGAGAAGGTTCCATTGCTCGGCTGACATGGCAGGAAGCCTGAACCTCCAGCTTTGACCCATTTGAATATGGTCTGGGTGACTCTGTAGCCACCATGGTGGATTTGAGTGAGGATGTTTTGTTGAACTTTTGGGAGAAATAAGGGGGGGGCATCTTTGGACAAGCATTTGTGTGTGATGGAGAGGATTTTGAAGTGAATTAATTTACAAACAAGAAGCCACTGCTTCAGAGATGTTCTCTATTTTGGGGATATTAAAGGCTGCTTTGAGTGCATTGTTTTGAATAACCTGACATTTCTGAATGTTGTTGTTTGTAGTACCTGCTGGAAGGGCATTGCAGTAGTCAAGTCAGGAGCCTACGGTGTTCGTGATATGGTAATATCGAACAACAAAAATCAGAGACTTCCTCCTTCTCATTTATTTGAATGTTAAGCACCCGCACCAGCTGAAAAATAGTCGACTATGATGCCAACCAACAAACAAACACGTTTAGTCCCAAAAGAAGTTTCTTTTTATGCCTTTATCAAAAAACACTTTTGTTTGAATTACCACATTTTTCGCTTCTGGAGAATGTGATTATGTTAAAAGACAAGTGTTGTCACATACATTCCATATTCACATTCATCAATTCAGCATATTTGTCTTGGGGTAGTAACAGAAAGCATTGCCTAAATCTTGGACCACATGTACGGTTGTTACCCAAACAGCATATTGACCAATATTCACTTGTTGTCAGAACATCTAAATACAGAGCTACAAGGGCAGGAAAAACAACATCAAACGTTTATTTTACAGTCTTATAATTGCAGGCAGTGTGTTTTGAATGTGAAGTTCACTAGATAGTCCGCTTATCAGTCACTGCCTTACACGGCCTTGCGCTTCGTTATTGTCTTGCCTCTTTTAATCTCTGTGGGATATATTATTGTCCATTATCCCAATCTTTGTTTGCCAAAGGATTAAAAACAACTGTTCTTGTGTCGACGCACGACATTTCGGCCAAAATATCAAAGTCTAGATTACATCCCAGGTGGGCTTCCCTCGGCAATTTCACACAGGCCTTCTTCAGGACAACAAAATCTTGTGTGGTAACAACGATCCTCGATCTTCTAACCCCAAAACTTCATTCAGATCAATCTAAAAATAAAACAACACATATATTTAGGAACCAGAATTGTGTATGTTCATGTTAGCTATGCTATACCAGGCTGTGCAGTAATATATTACTGACCTTATTTGGTTATTTGGTTTGCAAAACAGGGATACATCTCTCAATGTGGAACTGTTGTCTCATACAACTATTGCTACCTGAGAGCGCATTTAGTGTGAGAGAATTATTTCCCATCATAATCATATATATGCTCTCATCAATCAATCACTGATGATTTATTTCATATACATTACCTGTGTCATCTCAAAGGTGTCAATATAAATGTTGTATTCTTCTGCTTCGTTTCATTCATCTAGCATGGGCAGGGATGCCCTGGCTTGGAATGGCCCTGGCACTGTGTACACCAGTATCACTTGTTAAATTAGAGTTAAATATACAGTATTGCTTGCATTGCTTATGCGTATCGGATGTTACTCATTGAGATCTAGTGAACACATTTTAAACTGATTATCAAGGGTTTCCACGCACTTCCAATAGGTGCGTGTGGTAGTTCGACTATAACTCCCACTGAGCGTAGTCACAGAAAACATTTCCGTAGAAAAACATAGTTTCACCTCCACTTCAGCACAGAGTGCGGCTGGTGTGTTACTATAATGTCTATCATGTTTTCTTCCTTATTGAAATGAAAGTGCAGGAAGTCTTAGAAAACTAATGGCAGAAGGTACGAAATAGCTGCAGCCTTACTCACATGCACTCTAGACATTGCAGATTCCTTGCGTACATTGGATAATCCTTGGCATTGGGACATTCACCGTCCTTTTCAACACTTCCGCTTCCGTGCACGTAATACTGCCGTAAAGAGAGAAAGGTGACTATGTTTGCTATTAGTTTCGTGACCGGTGACTAATGCCAAAAGTGTCTAAGTGTCAAGATCTGAGATCCACGATGATTATAGTACCTCCGTCCCAAAGTACTAGTCAGAGAAGAGCAATCAACTCGCTGACCGATTATTGAGGCCACAGGTGGTTTGGCAGGAACAGGAAACACCGGTTCCCAGATGACTGTAAGGGAGAAAGAAGGGTTAGCAAACAGGTACAAGGAAACTACTATAGGCACCAAAATGGTAGACAGAAAAAACACCTACCCTAGGGATATCCGGTAACAGCTTGAAACCTAAGTGTTCCTCTTGAAGGAGTGGAGAGCAAGGTAGGAGGGTCCTCAGGGATGGGAAGTACCACCTAGGAGGTAATACTGGGTGAGATAGGAAACAAGGCAGTCCAGTAGCAATCCAGAGGTCTTGAACAGATCAAATGAGGCAGTCCATAATAACCAAATCCAAAGGGCAAAACCAATCCAAGGGTCTTATTCAGTTCCAGTATACAGAGTTCCAAAGGACAAATCCAATAAGAAGGTCTAGAAGCAAAACAAGGTCAAGAATCCAGGAAATCCAAAAATAGGAGTACGAGGAGCACAGAAACTCTACTCGTCGAAGGAACAACTGAGAAGCACTGACTGAGAGGGCTGGAGCTCTCTTATAGGGTTCGTCTGAGTCACGTGACTCCCCTCCTGGTCACGTGACCGGTCACGTGACTGCTAATCGGCTCTCATTTCCTTCTCTTGCAAGGCGCCGTGCCCAATGAGCTCCTATGATGAATGAGAGAGCTTCTGCGTGACTGCAGACGCCAGGGTAAACCCCAGCATGATCGGGGAAGCAGGCGCCAAGGACGGCACAGCATGCGGCATGCTCTCGGAGGCCAGGTGGGCACAGGAGCGGATGTGATCCGCGATCCGCGCCGCTGCTGAGACACTGCCGAACCAGGTGATTGGGAGGAGTTCCGGGGTCCAAGCTGTTGCGAGGAATGCATGACACTAAGCTAAACTTGCACATTGATCCTTATGCTTCATATATATATATATATATATATATATATATATATATATATATATATATATATATATATATATATATATATATATATATATATATATGCAACTATCAGCTGGAGTAGTTCATGATTCACTTTAATGTTGTCCCTAATTCGAAAGGATCCTCTTTGATATGTGCGGTACTTCCATAGATACAGAAAGGGGACAGAGTTTACATGTTTTCCTTGGTAAACAATGGTCACTACTGAATGAATGTATTTGTGTTGTGTTGTAGGCATTAATGTTAACCTCATTCTTTTGCACCTTTGATTTGCTAGGATGGTGATTCATAATTCCTTCAATGTTATATGAAAGGTATTGATTCAAATATCAACAATTACTCATAAATACAAATAGAAAACAATCCTGCAGCAAGATACATCTCTGCAGTAACAGTTGACATGGTGCCTTCTTTTTTCATATGTCTTATCCTTGACATAGCATATTTGGTAGTCTAAACACATCAAACAAATGTTGTGTTACGTGGACAACAGTGCCTTCACAGATATCTCTACTGTGTAGAGATGGACACAAACATATTTTCCATACATTTATGCTTTGTCTTCTATTTTCACAGTACAGATGTCTACTTGTTACTGGCATGCAATGGTAAAATGTTGGGAAAGATGTCTACACCTTGATTGAATTACCTATTGCGTTGCGATGTACATATGCATAGATTGTCTCAATTCTTAGATTTGACAGTACTTGTCTGTATATCTCAATCACAAAGAAATGTTTCTCAGTGGTGGAAACCCAGATTAAGGAGAACACATATTTTCTTGACCCATATGTCAGTCACAGTGTCAGTGTTGCCATGGCAAACAGTTTTTGGGTGCTATATTGGCTGTTCATTTTAGGCTCATTTTCAAATCGAGTACCCACTTAATCTTACATTGGTCTTTGCTGATCTTGCTAGTGTTTACGATGTGAAGTGGACAAGTAGTGGTTTTTACCCCATATTAACTGTCCTGGGCCAAGGTTAAGTATACATGCAGTGGCACATATTCAGAACCAGGACACTGATGTTCAGCAACATACATTCGGGACTGATACTGTTACAAGCAAGCCGGCTTTTTCAGACCAATGCCTCCACTCAGAAAAAAGGGCTCAATTCTAGCTGGTGTTAAGGCTGTCTTTCACATTATCCAATTTGTTAATCCATTTTTGTTCCATTTTCCTGAGGGCAAGGTCTCTATTGCCTCCTCTTTTTGTGGCTTTTACAGTTTGGATCACAAACCATTGCAAGTCAGTGTGGACGTGGATTTTTTTTATCATAGTGCTCTACTAAAGGCTTGTCTGCCACTTTGTTTTTCAAACAAGACCAATGTTCACAAATGTGCTGGCACACTTCTCTCTTAGTTTTTCCTATGTATAGGAAATTGCAGGGGCATTTTATCCCATAGATAGCCCAGGTGGTCTTACAATTTGTGAATTCTTTTAATGTCCACTGTGTAATCTTAGGGCAAGGATTTTCATGTTTTCTGTTAGGACACAGACTGAACATTGTCCACATTTGAAGTGTCCTACAACTGGTAGAAGACCCCATAGAGTGGTCTGTTGTTCTTTACTCACCACCTGGTCTTGGTAGCCATGTATAAGCATCTGTTTAAGATTTTTTGTTTTCTTGAAAGCAAAACACGGTCTAGTGGATTAAAGTCTGGTGTGTCAACTAAAGACCAATGTTTCAGAGTGCTTTTCATAATGGCATTACGCACGGGGCTATATGTTGTTAAACATGTTATCCGTGCTTCCGTTACTTCTGTCTGTTCCGTAAGGCAGATTTCTCGTTGGGTTTTCCTTGCCTTCTGCTTGGCAGTTTTTATCGACCTGTGGGCATATCCTCATTGTTTCAGTCCTTCTGACTGATCTGCTGCATGTACTTCGAACTGTTGAACCATGGAACAGTTTCTTATTATGCGCAAGAACTGGCCGTAAGGTAAACTCGTTTTTATGTTTACAGTATGGTAACTTCTGAAGTGGAGTAACATGTTTTTATCCGTGGGTTCCCGGAAGAGTGTTGTCTCCAGATTCCCTTCTTCATTCTTTTGTATTCTGAGGTCCAGGAAAGGAAGAGTCTTCTTATCGGCTGTTATGGTGAATTTCAAAAAAGGATCTTGGTTGTTTAGCCAGATCTTGTAGGCCTCCAGTTCTTTTAGAGTACCTGTCCAGATAGTAAAAATGTCATCGATATATCAATGTCATTTTTCTATAAATTTCTCAAATGGATTGGTGACATTAAAGATAAACCCTGTTTCAAAATTATCCATGTAAAGGTTAGCAATATTGGGTGAGAAAGTCGTGCCCATGCTGGTTCCATGGATTTGTTGGAATATTTGGTTCTCAAAGATAAAGAAATGTTCAGTTAATGCCACTCAAATGCATTCAATTATAAATGCGGTAGGACTCTTCCTTCGGGGTCTGGTCTTTCATCTAGAAAGTCTTATAACCCGCTGATGCTCGCTGATCATGGTATGCCCGTGTACATTGCCTCGACATCGAAGCTCACGAGAATGTCACCTTCACTGGTTTCTAAGTTCATCACATGTTTGACAATTTCTGTGGTATTGTTTGTGTATGATGTCATTTTATACATGAAAGGTCATAGAAAGAAGTCAGCGTACTGGGATAGCGGTTCAAGTACAGATCCTATAGCCGAAACAATAGGTCTTCCCGGCAGTTTTGTGCTGTTCATATGCACCTTTGACTAGATGTAAAAAGCTGCTATTGTAGGGTGTGTTTTTTTTAGAAACCGTCTTTCATCTTTGTCTATCCACCCTTTCCTCTCTGCATGGGCTGTCAGGCTTTTGATTTCTTCCTGGAGTCTGGTGGTGGAATTGAATTCCAGCGGTCTGTAATGATTCACATTTACCAAAGGTTTCAACAATTCTTTGCGATATTCATATATACCCCACAGCACAATCCTGCCATCCTTATCTTCCGGTTTGATCAACAAATCAGGGTGGGAGTCTAGGCGTGGGATAGCTGCTCTTTCTTCTTTGCTGAGGTTATCTCTGGTGTATTTTGATGTTCTTAAGGTATTTTTCACCTTGTGGAGAACTTTGTTTTCAAAAGCATATATCTCTGGGCTGATGGACTCGGGAGGGGGCATGAAGCTTGAAGGTGGTTTTAAGCCTGTCACACTTGCCGTTTTTGTGAATTCATCATTGTCCCTTTGTTCATGAAAGAAGAATTTTAATCTTAATACCCTGAAAAAACAGCTTAGCTTAATTTCTGTTTGGAAATTGTCTGCTTCTATCATTGGTACATAACTTAGACCTTTTGTGTGTACTCTTTCTTCGACATCTGTAAGGGAATATTTTGACAGATTGAAAATAGGAGCTAACAAGTCTGTTCTTGTCTGTCACTCCATTGGCGGGTGTATAACCCGTATGTCCTTTGGGGTCTCAGTCTCCTTGTTCTGCCTCTTTGCCTCACCTGTCCATGAAAAAACTGTTGTAATGGTGCACTCTGTGCATGCGAGGTTGAGGGGTTGTCGTCTCTGCCTTGTTCTGAGTCACTTGCACTGGTGGTGTTGGAAGTGTCTGAAAAGGTTGGAAATCTTTTTCATGGACCTGCTCATCTTTGAGGACATTTTTGTCCATACCCTTTGTTTTGGTCTTGATAGATGTCTGTTGTTAGGTAAGGATATGTGCATTCTTCTTTGTAAGTCTCTATATCTTTTTTGAGTTTCCAAATCTATTTATCTAGGTTGAATTGGCAGAATTTCTGTGTCTCTTCGATCATCTTTTCTAATAGCAGTTATACATATTTTGTCACAAGATCCTCTGCTAGGTTTATCTCTAGGACTTCCAATTCTTCACCTTGTTTTTTGTTTTCTTCCGATGCTGTTTCTATGACCAGAATGATCCAGTCACGTCTGCACCTGTTGCCGACCCCGCTGAAATTCAACTTAAACTCGAGGTTGTCTATAAATACTCTAGGTACATTCAGGAATTGTAGTCCCTCTGGGGTAACTCCTGCCTTTAAATATTCAAGCATCAATTTCCCGTGGAGTTCTGTGCGGAATCATTTTTTATTTTTTTTGTATAATCAGATCCAGCTCATTGTCGCTTGATTTACTGGGCTGGTGGTTTGGTGATTCTGCAACAGTTATGGCAGCTGAATTAGGCGTTGGAAATGCTCATCAGAAAATGAGATTATGGGTGTTATTACGAGTATGGCAGTAGTGGCTTAAGGATGGCGGTGCCGTTAAGCCCCTACCGCCATATTCTGAGGTCCCTTAGCGGGTCCCAGCAGGAACGGCTGGTCTAACTAGCCGTTCTTTGCTGGGCCCGTCAAGGGACCTTGGAGCCAATAACGGGCCCGCAATTTGCATCAGGGTAACCATGGCAATTGACACCACTGTGCATGGCTGCATCTCCAGTACTGCAATCATTATTCCTCTGAGAGGAAAGGAAACACAAAAAATAAAAATTCCATCTTGTATTGGGGAAAAAACAACACACACCTCCATTCTGGAAGGGGTATTAAAAAATGCGAAAATGGGCTCATCCGGATCAAGGGGTAAAAAAGAAATAAATCAGACCACAGCCGTCAGGTAAAAAATAAATATAAGTCCACCCTAGACTGGAAGTAAAGCAAATGTCCACCCTGGAAGGGGGAGGGAGACAGTGCATGTCAATATCCACATGCGTGGACAAACAAAATAAAACAATAACATTAACCCTCCATGGGCTCATGGACATCACAACAATGGTGGTTGAAGAGGCATGGGCGTGCTGGGACCCACATCCTGCAGTTGATCTGCAGTTGGGTGTGGTGGTGGATCCAATCCACAGAGTGCCAAGGTCTGGTCTTTATTGGCAAGGGCCAGCCGTGACACAAATGCATGCACCAGCATCCCAATGGAGGTGAGGTCAAAATGCACTTCATCATGAATGGCTACAGAGTCTGTAAACATGCTCACTCGTAAAGAATCAATTTGCTGGAAGAGTGTCTGCCTCAAGGCATCCATCTCCTCATGGAGCAGTGTCCTTGTGGCAGAGAGTTCATCATGCAATGTAGTCCTCAAGCTCTCCATTTTACAGCAATGTGATCTACGAGATGCCAACATCTCATGCCTCACGGCCTCTTCATGTGCCCTAGCATCTGCCCTAGCATCTGATGCAGGGACTCCTTTAGACACCACATATCAACCCGTTGGTCCTTGATGTTGGCCCCCACTCCCTGTTTGTGGTGGCGGCTTCAGGACTGCATGATCTGCAGCTGTTACGCATCCCAGCCTACTGGTGGGGTCATGTTCTCGGCCTGTCGATCCATGCCATCAGCATTTCGATCCAACACATTGCCATGCTGGATGCCAGTATGCAACATTTGCTGCTCCCACACTGTCTCTCCAGCCTGCACATGTCCACCACTTGTGCGGGCCCACAGCGGCATGATGGAAAGGACCAGGACAGTTGCTGCTGTGCCCCTGCCATTGGCTTCAGGTCAGCATCCCTCTGTTTGTCATTAGCCCTCAGAACCTGAAAACAACTCATGGGAGGATGGCCTTTCAGCCGTAATCACCACAGACGTGGGGCCCACCATTGACTGGCCTTGTGAAGGCAGCTGCACCATTGCAGACCCAACTGCACCAGCTGACCTGCCTGTTGGGCCACTTACCCTCTCCCTCAGTGAGTCATCCACTTCTGGTTCTGCATCCGAATCAGCAGAGTCAGAAGAGTTTGAAGACGCCGGAGCAGGAAAGATAATGGCCTGTAGCTCCTGTGTATTTTCACAGTGCACAACACCACAATCTTGACTGGTGGGCTGATGTACCACCGCCTCTTCTTCCTCTTAATCCTCTGTATCCGCTGCATCATCACCTGCACATGGACAGAGATTGAGATTTGTAGTCATGTGTGTCCTGCCAAACATGCACATGTGCATCAAAGGGCAGACAGACACACAATGGCAGGACACCCATGCATCTGACATTGTGACCTGGTACACTGTGAGCTGTAAGCCACGGCTATATGGCATTTGCTGACATGCAGCACCACCCCACCCCTGTCCCAGTCCATGCCATTAGTGGACAAATAGACATACTAAAGTGGGGGAAACGATGATACAAGGGATGAGTCATGTGACTGTCATACATCAGCTGATGGACATATACAGGGCTATCATGTCAGACAGGTTTACCATTATGAATTAGATTAACACATTTGTAGATCGACCATGAACCAATCTGACATGCAATGTAGACAGGCACACTCATTGGCATTATTCATGCCCCTAACCTTTTTCATGGGATGCCTACAATCATTTCTATTGGAGTATATGTGACTGCCCTCCTTGCCATGATGACCCATATTCAGTTATTATTCACCATGTTTTGTCTAGTGCATCCCTTTGCATTGCAAATGTCATGTTGCGTATTCAAAAGGCCTGTTAGACAGGGAAGTGGTCTGTGGGCACTTATTCCCCAGGAGGCTGGTCAGACTACACAGTGTCATGACAGGAAGCTCGGATATACATCCTGACAAGGCATCCGGTAAGAGCAGTTGAGGATACAAACTTTAAACTCTGCAGCAAATGATGTGTGTGTTGACCTATATCACATGTACTTGATGCACAATGCAATGAGACAGGGCCCACAACTATGGCAATGAATAATACATGTGGTTGTGGCATTGTTTGGCATGACAAAACAGTGTCACGTGTGGGTGAGGTGTCCCTGTCAGGGTTGCACGTCATGGGGTATTGCAATATGCAAATGTGTCTCATATTCAAACCCTGCATACAAGTACTGGCACAGCTATGTGGGTCAGCAGGCAGTGATTTGAAAAGTCATTCTAACATGTCCCACACATGTGCACCATACAGGGAATTCACTGATTGCAGGCCATGTGACAGAAGTGAACACGGTAGCAAACATGCATTGCCCAAGGATGGCTGACAACTGAAGCCAGCTGTACTACTACACAAATATGGGTAGGTCAAGCATGATTGTCCACACATACGATGCACACAAATGCCACTCACAAGATATTTCCTCATGGGTCTCCATGCCTCCCATGCCTTGCACATGCTCACTGCCGATGAGCTGACACTTGACCTCTTCGATTGGAGCAAGCTCCTCCTCCTCTGCTGGCACTCCTTCAGTGCCAGTGCAGAGGCCAGTTTGGCACTGAGCTTATGCTTGGTCCTCCACGTGAAATCAGTCCATCGCTTATGGACCTGTTCAGCATTGCACCACTGCATAACTAAGGCATTGATGAAGTCAGTGACATGCCAGCAATGCACCAATTGTGGTGCGGTTGTAAACATGCTCCCCGCATATGGGAACATCTCACGATGGTGATTGGTTACATATTCAACAACGATCTGGTGCTCCTCATCAGTGAAACACCTCTTCCTCTGCTGACCTGTCTCCGGTGCTGTGTCTTTGTTTGGAGCATCTACCTGCTATGCAGGACATCCCTTCTTGGCCCAAGTTGCCCTAGGTGGCGCTGCTTCACCTGTTTGGCTGTGACCACGTTGACGTCCAGGTGCCGAATCACTTGTGGTCTGAGACCCAGCACGTCCACCTGTGGCTGGGCTAGATGTGTCCCCACCAAAACCCTGACCCCGTCCACCCCCTTTTTCTTTTGGGGCCTTTAAATGCATGTTTCAGATGTTAAGGCAAAATGGAATGCACGCCATGATATTGTTCTGGGCAATAAGAGGAAGGGAACAGGCTATGTGATGTGCGACTCAAATGGGTGGTCCAGCAAGGCTCCAATGTACCCTAAAAGCAAAAATATGTGTATGCGATATGCCAAGGCACTCCTAAACAAAAGAATTGCATAGGCGATACCTCGAAATCCTCTGAAAGGTGAAAAGAAAACAGTATGTGATACGCAGATGCCCCCCAAAATAGAAAATCGTACATGCACCACTCTATAGGAATCAAAATGGAAATAAATTGCATGCATGTGTGCGCAGAGGCAACCCCCAAAATAAAAATGCAGTATGTGATACCTGAAGGAAACGACTTGCAATAAACCCTTAAATGCATTTATGTAATACTCATCCATCTCGTACCTTTGCACGCACAACCAGGGATGCACGTTACATGCCTTATATTACACTGTCATTGTCGTGAGCCATGTAGGTATTCTGCGAATCCTGTGTAGGTGCGCTGCGTCTAGCGCGTAGGACATAACATGCACATTAAAGGCCTTCACTCTGTTTTCAACTGCTACGGATGAAAGGCACTCGCCACAGTTACTCCTGCATGTGAACTTGTGATTTTGCCTCCTCCAGCCCTGCTTTGACTCGGCCACTGCTTATCTGCTGCTGCCTCCTTGAGTGCGAGGTGAGGGCCTGCTTGGAACCACACTGTCTCAACTATTGCCTATATTCCTGTATTGGGCATTCGTCCACCTCTTCTGTATGTGGGACTTCCACCTCTCCCTGCCAACACCACCACAGCTCCACAACACCTTTCCAGGACCAGGCAAAGCCATACATGCCTTGCAGGTGCGATGTTTGGACCATCAACATCCTCGGAAGAATGCAGCACCCCCACGTCAGCAAGTCAAGTCAGGGGGCTACCAACTTTAACTCCACCAAAGCTGGCATTCTGGTGGATCGGGTCCTGGGATTATATCGCCATCTTCAACCCAGCAACTTGGTGGGCAGTGACGTAAGGCAACAAATCTGGGATGACATCATGGCTGCCATCCTCGTGGAGGGGGTGGCAGGACGTCTGAAGAAGACGGTCTGGAAAAGTTGGGCCTCAAGGCCCAAAGCCATTCTAAGCTGGTGGCAGCCACCGCCAAGAGCCACTGTAGAGGTGTATTATGTGGGATGCCACCAGTTCTCCCAGGTAGAGCTGTGGGTCCTTGAGAGGTTCTACCCTGACCTTCACACCTAGTTCTGTGCACAGAGAAGTCATCTGGAAGCTGCTGGTGAGTACTGCGAGAAACCTGAAGGTATCTCACCTGCTATTCCCCGAGGATCTGTCATCCAGGTGGCCAGAACATGGCCATCGCTTTTGGATCCAGTTCCTGGGGATGGACCAGTGCGGGAGGATCACCTGGGAGACAGGTCCTCAGGGAGTGGAAGTGGGACACCGCGTGGCGAGATGCGGTATCCCCTTCCCTGTAACACCTTCATCCCATCCTACCAGGGAGGGATACTTAGGAGCTCAACTCCCCACCCCTCTCCCAACACAATCACTTTCTCATGGACAACTCACTGTGAGAGAAAACAGGCTAACACTCGAGCCGTATACCTAACATGTCCTAATACAATGGTCAGGCATGGTCAGGCAATCACTAACCATTACACACACCTGACTTCCATCACACTTCTCCACACAGCCCGTCCAGCCACCATTGAGACCTTCTCATCTAAGGGAGAGTTGGCTGGGGGAGCACAAGTAAAATCGGGTGGAGCTACTGGGGGCATGTTCCAGGAGGTTGTTGGGGTGGAGGACTCCTCAGTGGCTGTGGGCCAGGGCGCGGGGACAGAGGAGCCATCCAGGGAAGAAGGCTCTCAGAAGCCGTCCAGGGAGATAGAGGAGGTGTTGGAGGAGGTGACAAGTGAAGGACAGCACATGAGGTCTGTTGTGGGCATCCAGGAGTGTGTTCATGCTGCACCCCTAGGCCAGGGACAGGAGGATGTTCATGCACTGTGGTGGTAGCTACCCAACCCCCTTTCCCTGGTCCATCTGCTGGAGCAGTGCCCCCCTTGTGGATGCCTCCACCCAGACCAAGCTCCCCCTTGTGCCCTAGGAGACCAACCCTGAGTTGTTGCGTGCCCTGCTTGCATGTCTGACGAGGCAAACGGGTATGATTTAAGATGCTGTGACAGCTTCTCGGGATGAGCTGGCACAGCATTGTGATTCAAAATGCCTCTACCTGGGCCAGCACGCATGTGCAGTACTCTTGGGTGGTCTCTTTGAGCTGGCACATTCACTTGCCCCCTCCTCCACTGCCTCCTCTGTGCCCCTGTCCTCCTCTGGGGAACCGTCCTTGCCAGTTCCCATCAAGGTCTCTTCTACACCAATCCCACCGACAATGCCCAGTCCAGTGGTAAGCACATCCCTGCCTCTGGTGGAGGTCCAACATACTACAGAAAAGTTGGTCATTGTGCCTGCCCAGGCACCAACACAGGGACAGGCAGCATTGGGGCAGCTGGCACCTCAGGACAGTGCTGGCACTTTACCACCCAAAGTGAATCCAGATAGCCAGGGGTACCTGCACAGTCTATGATCAGCCCGTCAGCAGCAGATGAGGGGTGCCCAGAGGCAATCCTCGCAGCACCATTCATCATCAAGGAGGCAAGTCAGGTGGGACAGTTCTGACATCTGGCAGGAAGAACGGAGGTGACTCCTTGATATGGTGTGCACCCGAATCCAATTCAGAAGGCAGCTGTTGGCAGAGATGCAGCGGGCTAGGCAGGCGAGGATTGCTAGGGCAGGGCAGAGGCAGTGGAGAGACATAATTTGCGGCAGCTTGTCATCCTGGAGGAGGCTTGCAGGGAAGTTGAGGAGGAGACGAGGATGCTAGGGGACCTGCAAGCCATCCAGGCTGGAACAGAGGACTGCCTCCATGTTGAGAACAAGGAATATGGCTCTGTCCTGGAGGATGCAATGAGAGACAATTGAGCCCACTGCCTGTGTAAATAGTTATTTGTGTGGATTTTATTTTTTGACTTTTTTATTTTTAATCCTTGGATATTTCTCCCTTTGACATAGTTGTTTTTTGTATTATACATATTTTGAATACAGATTTAAGTTTCTTGATCACACAGTTGTTCCTATCTCTTTGTTCATGTGCTGAATTTGATTTGCTACTAGTTTTGGATTGTATTTGTTCTGTGACTGTCATGTGGGTTGGGGCCTCACTGTGGATGTGTGGGATACACTCATCACTTGTGCATTCATTATTCGATAGGTGTGTCCCTCTCAATACATAGCCCCCTACCTGAACACATCAGCTATCACCCAGAAGATGCTCTCATGTCATGCTGCACATCTGCCACTCAAATACTACATCTTCACATACATTGTGTTTTTAAGTGTGGCTGTATACATCATCCATCTCCCTGGCTCACACACTCTCAGACAGCCTTCACATCACCCAATCACATACCAGTTCTACTTGTGCTACTTGCAGGGGCTTTGACAGCTCTACCTTCCTAACTGCCTCCCTTCATTGACTGATTTGTACATGCTACTATTACATGTGACTCTGTCCTATGAGTGATGTCTTGGACTTGTGTGCTCCAAGGTAATTCATTTAGAGCGCTTTGAGCCCATTTCAATGGTACATGTGTACAATGATATGTCACATTACATTGCTTTACTATGTCACACGTACATGATGTGTTCACAGTGTAGCTTGTACTACATTCTACTGTCCTGTTGCTGTGCAACTTAGTGTGATGTACCAGGGAGTCCTTTGATGAGTTACAGACATGGATTCTGCCACAGTACCATCGGTTGTTCAAGCTAGGGGAGGATAAGTGGCCAGTGAGCCTCATGTTGGAGGCAGGCCAGTGGAGTTGAGGTAAGTTGTTGGTCAACATTGGACTAGTATGGGGGTAAAGTGGCAGGGCTAGGCTGGGGTAGTGCCAGAGGTGAGGGTCTGATGGGTGGTGTTAGGGCTGCCTGAGGGTACTGTTGAACGGGAGACAGGCTGTTTGGTGGTGTCAGGGCTGCCAGAGGGTAGTGCTGGGTGTGAGGAGGGCTAGTGGGTGGTGTCAGGGTTGCCTGGGGGCTGTGTCGGAGGTGAGGTGGGCTGGTGGGTGGTGTCAGGGCTGCCTGGGGGTAATGTTGGAAGTGAGGGGGGCTGGTGGGTGGCGTCATGACTTGAGGGGCCGCCTGGTGGGTGGCGTTGGAAGTGGGGGATGCTTGTGGTTAGTGTTAGGAACTGAGGGGCTGCTAGGAGGTAGTGTCAGAGGTGAGGTGGGCTTGTGGGTGGTGGTGTCGGGGATGCTTGGAGGTGGTGTCGGAGGTGAAGGGGTCTGGTGGGTGTTGTCAGGACCTGAGGGGCAGCCTGCTGGTGGTGTCGGAGGTGAGGAGGCTAGTGGGTGGTTCCAGGACCTGAGGGGTTGCTGTTGGAGGTGAGGGGGGCTCATGGGTGGTGTCAGGGCTGCCTGGGTGTGGTGTCAGAGTTGAAGGGGGCTGGTGGGTGGAGTCACTGAGGGCGGCCTTCCAGTCGTGTCAGAGTTGAGCAGGCTAGTGGGTGGTGTCAGGGCCTGAGGGGCTGCATGGGGGTAGTTTCAACAGTGAGGGTGGCCGGTGGTGTCAGGGCTGCCTGGGGTGGTGTCGGAGGTGAAGGGGGCTTGTGGGTGATTTCTGGGCTTGAGAGGGCGGCTGTGCAGTAGGAGTATATGCTAGCAGTTTGTGTGCGTTTGGGTTCGGGGGGACGGTTCACAGTTTCGCAGAGTGCAGGCTTTCCTTATGGGGGACCTCGTGCAGAATTGCAGGGGTGCAGCCGTTACTTACGTGGGACCTCAAAGAGTTGAGCTGGGATGAAGCCTTCACTTACGAGGGACCTCACATAGTTTAGCTGGGGTGCAGCCATTGCTTACAGGGGACCTCACGCAGAATCGCAGGGGTGCAGCTGTTACTTATGTGGGGCCTTGCACAGTACAGCTGGGATTCAGCCTCTATAATGGGGGAACGTGCACAGTTTAGCTGGGGTGCATCCTTTATTTACAGTGGACCTTGTGCAGTGTCGCTAGAGTGCTTGATGTTGGCTCAGAGGTGGACGCAGAGGCTTGCAAACATTTTGGTCTATCGCTATGGTTTTGGTTTGGTGGAGGCGTGTTGTGGGCATTCATTGCACTACTCGGTTTTCTTTGCGGGTCGGGTTGCTTTGCAATTGCAGACTGTGGATTGAGAACCTTGCACATAGGGCCGCCCAGAGTTGTTTTCAGCACAGGGACATTGAGGGACCTCTGCAGGCTTTTCTGTGAATCGTGCTTAAGTAAATTAAAAAAAAACATTTACATAACCATATGGACTATTTAAAAATCGGATCACGGAATCCCCGACAGATGCTACTTTTCTGCACCATGCATTGCCTGCATGTGGGGTTGCACGAGTCTGTCTCCACTATTTGCTGAGATGAATCAGAGTCCCGCGAAAGTACCTCACCACCTGCATGCAGGCTCGCACTGGCCTATAGGAAAATAGGGCAATGCCCAAACCAACAACACAAAATACTAGGGTGGAACCGTTTTTTTCAGTCACAGTGGGCCACTTTTTTGGACAGTGTGGGACGGATTAATAGTTACTTCACCATGCAGCTAGTAAGTTTGACCAGTGTCACTGAATAAATGTTCTTTAAAATGCACAATTTACATCACATTTTATCAAAAACCTCCCCCTTGGGTACTACTCAGTCCGTCACAAAAGTAAAGAATTGCCATTTGCAAATGTGGGTCAAATATTCATTGGCGTCCGAGACAATGTTATGCCCCAGTCTGACCCTACGTGCATATGCCATCACTCACTTTCATGACCCCGGATAGACAACAGGCATATACGCCTTGCTTCTTATGCCCCTGAATGACAGGGCAGCGCCCGGAGGCAGCTACCTCTTTCATATTCACATTGTCATCAGTTTTGGTCGGTCACGCCTTCATCTCTACCCGTGTTTTCAAATCTCCCCCATTTCCCAGTTTCCACTCTAACCTCTAGCTTTTAATCTCTCGTCATTACCTGCGTGGTTTTAGTTCTACCACCCCTGTCCTCCAAATCCACCCCCTGCCTTCTCTCACCTTCACCTAGCTCCTACTCTCAACCGCTCTTTCGCTTTTAACCTCTGCATTTTACGGGTCCAACCGCTCCATCTTCAATTTTCTTTTAGCCTTTTTATGATCTTTGCTTATTTCCTTACTTAGTCACTTCCTTCTCTGTTTTGTCACTTCCTCCTCCCTTTCCTTCACTCGCTCCTCACCCACTTTATAGTATCCCTTACTCTTTTTCTCCACCTTCGTGTGCCCTATCCCCCTCCAGGGACGTCATTTGGGGGTCACCAGAGGTCACAAGTGCGACCTCTGAGGTCTACCTTGCAACCTCTATGGTCTCCCTTGCAACCTCTAAAAAAAAAATATTTTTCTTTTCTTTTTGCAATGCAAGCTCCTGGGTTGCGGCCAGGCACCATGCGGCTCTTTAATTCTGGAGTGGCTAGCTTTCAGGCCCCCTAAAAAAAGAAGAAAAATAAGAACATGAGGGCCACAAGTCTAACACTTTCAGCACTGAACCTAAATAAGAAAGAATAGGAATACCAAAAATGTGTCTTTCTGTAATTCTATACAATAATTGCTAGACTCAATAAAGGTTTATTTCAGGCACACTTCAGGGGGTGAGTCACTGATTTAGTCTGTTCTCAAATGCCTCAACTCAACCTTTCATTCTTCTGAGGTCGATAAATGGGTACCAACACAGGTTGGGTGATATTGCGTGTATAGTTCTTCTATGTAGAGCGCTTTCAGCGTAAGTGGTATATAATAACACATCATTATCATTTGGTCATGGACGTCTGCTGCATTCACAGTAACTTGGTAATATTGGCCTATACACACTGATCTTAACGAAACATCTGGCGATCCATTCAGGTATGAAATGTACATCACATTATAGTGATATCATAAACATATTTTTCGTAGTGTCCAATGCTATGTGATGCCACTTCCTGTTTTGTCAATGGGTGAAAGGTTGTGTTCCATCACTTCCCGTGATTTCACTTCGGGGTGGGGTCAAATGACATCACTTCCTGTGATGTCATCAGGTGTCAAGGGTTGTGCGATGTCACTTCCGCTATCCCTGGCATTTTGGTGAAATGACGTCCCTGTCCCCCTCTGTGTGTTCATTCTTCCATTGATCCCAAACATCTTTCCTTCTTTTTGTTTATCCTCCCTTTGCCTTATTCCCACCTATTTTTCTCTTTTCCCCCTGTTCTTCCTCACTCCTTTATATTGTTCTTCCTTTACCTTTCCATGTCGTGTTCTTTATTGTTAAAAATATTGATCTTTCTGACATATACCCAGCTCTTCTGTACCCTGCTGCTCCATTTTCTCTCTTTTTATTTCTCCCTTTTACTGGTTCTCCTATTGCTAATAGTCTTTTTGTTCTTTCGCTTCCCTTCTCTTTCTTTTCTTTTTTGTACACAAGTGCTAAATAATGGAATCACTTTAGTTGTCTGGCTAGCTCTGTAGTTGAAACGCGAGTGGGATTTGGTAGGGAAGAACAGGATGATGTTACTTTCCTTCTCCAATGTTATTCTCGTAATGTGTTTGTTATTGCTATTAGCTGGCGCTTAAGCACCCCCTTTTAAGCCAAATCTATTGCATTGGAGTACAGAAAGGAGATAGATGGATTTGAAGAGGCACAATAAGCTTGTGGGTGTGTTTTAGTAATTCCTCCAGCAATTCACTGCTCTTGACCATGCGAAGTCTACTCCCTGCCCCTTCCTGCCAGAAATCTTGGATCTCCTTAGCTAACCCATTCAAGCATTAACATCAAACTTTGTTCTGTATAAGGCATGCCAGTGTCATTTCAAAGCCGTCTGCTGGGAGTTCCTGGTTAATTTGCAGCTGTAAATGGTCTACTGGTGTAATAAAATGTCTTACTCAAGAGTGCATTCAGCCACTTAGTTTATACACTTAGGAGCCGATTCATGGGGCCTCATTCCGAGTAGGGCGGTAAGGGATACCGGGCACCGGTAAGGAGGCTGGTGCCGGCAATCCCTTACCGCCCTACTACGAGTTCCCTTTGCGGGTCCCTCCTTTAACGCCTGGTCTGACCAGGCGTTATGGACGGGACCCGTTAAGGGACTTCAGAGCTAATAACGGTACCGCAATTTGCAGTACCGTTATTAGCGCCTTCCCCATTCCCATTGAGCCCTATGCAAATAGCGCCATGACTACCTCCCATCTCGGAATGAGGCCCATGGAATTTATTGCGCAGAAAACAGGCAACTTGCACCCAATCTGCATGCACATTTCTGTCAATTCATGGAATCAAATGCGGAGCACTTTTCCTGGACTTGCATGTATTTCACGCTTGCCTGTCAAAGCTGTGCGAGCCGTCCAAGGCCTTGCGCAAGACTCGAGCACAGGGTAGGTGTGGCCTGTGCAGATGGCTGGAAAGGGGGCGGATCACTAGAAATGGGGAATAACTTGCAAAGAAGTGGGATTTTCGGTCCCTCGCACGCCCACTATTGCACGGCAAGAGATGTATTCATGGAATCGATTGTGCAACATCTCGGCTGCAAAATGCCTAGACAAGTCCTTCATAGCATCAACCACCCGAATGCTGGAACAAGTACACTTGCACCTATGATTTTGAGCGTGCTGGTGGGATTGCATGTCGGATTTCGGGGTGTGTGTACTCACTGAGGGTTCTGATGTAACATAGTGGTGCATGTAAGCTGTGTAGTGGGGTGCAGGAATGTTTTACGTGGTATTGCATGCACATTTCCCAAGTTATTGCTGAGTTATGAATGTTCATACGCATGTTGTTGGGGGGCTGGATACAGTTACGGGAGACTCCTCGCAGGCTCCCCTAGTTGCACACCTGCTTACGGGAGACCCCACGCACTGTTTGCAGGATGCATGTATTCATGCCCGGGGGAGCGTGCAAAGGTAGCTGATCTGGCAGTTTCCTGCTTTACGTGCGGGTGTCGGGGGCGTTCCAGCAGTGACTTGCGAAAACGGTTACTTTGCACAAACAATTCCATGAATACGCGTGACACGCACATTTACTTAATCTGCAGGCTCGCACAGTGGCCTTTTTGGTGCACAGTCCTTGTGCGATTTCTGCAGTTAGTTTCTTGAATCAGCCCCAATATGTGTGTCCTTGCTTCGATTCCTGGCACTGAATTCCTGTTAAAAAAAGAAAGACAAATGAATTAGCAAAGCCAACAGTTTTGGCTTGTCTATAGGTGATATATAGGCCTTTGCCGGGCACTTCATCATATGTTCGGCTACTCACACCCATTTCAGATGTTGCCATCGTTATGATGGTAAATTTCAGTTGGTTGGAGTTGGCTGGATCGGAACTCGTTACCCACTGCGCACCTTCTATTGGTGATTTTCAAGGTCAGCCTGCAGCCTGAATCGTGGTTTGTCTGGGGACCAACTCCAGGGTTCCCATGTGGTTGAATGTTTTGGAGAGATGACAAACCTGTGGATGATTGCGGGCGCTGGATGGATTTGATAATCCAAAAGTTGGCAGTTATGATGGTGCATGGCAAATGCCTAGTCCATGCTTGCACGAAAGCCATAAGTGTTGGGTTTGCCAATGCTTGATTTTCGATTGCTGGGGCAGGTTTATTAGTACAGCACCCAACCCCTATGACGGTTTTTGTAGTTTCTTGGTGTGTGTGGTTATGGGCAACCATTGATACTGATGGCTGCAAAAGTCTGCCTTTTCTTTTTACCTGGTCTTTAACTACTGGATAATCCACACTTTTTTTCCCCTTGAAAAACAGCTTTGCGACATGCGGCGGGTGCTGCAGCTGCAATCCATCAGTGGTCGATTCTTTTTTGCAACCCAACTCTCATTGTACAGAGCTCGAACGCAGGAAATCAGCCGCCTTCACTAAACTGTGACATTTCGTACAAAGATTTGTAAGTAAGTGAATGTGTCTCTGATTAGGGTATTATGTGGGCTCCGGCATGATCGGACATCCCCCATGGTACCCCTGGAGGAAAATAGGGCGTGCTTCACATGAAGCTTCCTAAAGTCCCTTCTTCCTCTAGTAACACCGCGTGCTCTTTTGGGATCAGTGGAGTGTGTGGAGGCATCCTTCCCTGCAGCCCTGAGGTATCTGCATGCCCACGGCATGCTGAAGAACTACTACTGATAGATAGAGCGCATCAGCCCGCGTACCTATGTTTTGTTTTAAGCGTGCATTTTTGTGGCTTCTGTAGCCCAGATCCCGCATTACAGTTTCTGCTATTTTGGTTAGAAAGGGCTGGGCATCAAACCAGCTATTCTGAAGGCCTTGCCTATCAGTCTATATGGAAACTGGTGACATGCTGGGGCCTCCGACGAGCCGGCTGGGCTGGGGCTGATTCAGTCATAAATGTAGGGTGCCTACAGGTGTTTCAGACCAATGGCCTATATGAATTTATTTAGGCAACCAACACTCTCGGTCACCTTTCCTCTGATAGATCTGTTGCTTTTATATTTTGGGCCTTAAATATGACTGATGAGGGCATCCCGCCAGGTTATCACGAAGATGGTTTCCCTGTCACCCCCTGCCCTCCAAATACGGTATGCTGGTCCTGGAATCTGCTCATGGTAACCGGAAATGACAGCAGGAAGAACTTGCGGCAATTAGCACAAGGACATGCAGGACTATTTTTGCCGCCCTCTTTTATTTACGTTTTCTTGTTGATTAACAGGGCACCCATTCTGAACACAGTAACCTCACACCACGTCAAAAGGTGAGGGAATGGAACATTCCAGATCAGTAAAGAGCAAGAGGGGAAAGCGGAAAAGGGCAGGTGTGGTACAACATGCAATAGTGCCATTAGGGTGGTAACAAAATATAACAGTTGGTGCAAACCAGTAAAAGCAAGAGGTCTGGTAAAGAGACAAGTGGCAGATGATATGCCATTAGCATCATTCTTCCCCCTACGACGATCTGAAGATGGCACAAGTTCATGTCTGAGTGAGTCACAGGGCCCGCAGTGCACAGTATAAGTGAGCTGGCATTTCCTGACACTCCAAGTTGAATAAACCCTATCCATGCTGTGAGGAATTCAACCATGCACATGGTGGGTGTGCGCTCGCTGGGATTTTTGAAATGCTGAATTAAATAGAATGATGGTAGACCAACCTCAGGAAAATGTGTGGGGCTAATCCACACATATGTTCCTATGCTCACACCACAAAAAATGCATAGACCCGTGTAATCTGGGTGGTCATAGCCTACAAGCACAGACCACCCTGTCATATTTAGTTGAAATGTGACAGCCAGGAGTGCACAATGTAAACTCCAGTAAGGGGGAGGGTCAACTCTCCATGCCATGGCCAGTTCGATTAACTAAAAAATCTCCATGAATCTGCCCTGCTCCTTTGTTAGGCCCTGCAGCTGGTGGAAGCAATTCACATACCAATAGAGGGTACTTCAGACAGCCCCACATGGAGCCTGGCTGCAGAGGATAACAAAGGGGATAGGAAACTCAATAAACTTTCATATTTACTGTGTAAACCAGAAGCCAGCTCCCACCGTCATTATTAATAACAATGAATTGACTTGTCTGGTTCTTTTGTTGCAGTAGACCACCCCTCTAGGGGAAACCCATTCATAAGGTACCAGAATGTGGTTTGGGGCAGCCAGAAAGTTTGGTCTATCTGCATCTTCAAGGGAGACCTGCCACTTTAATCAGGAACCACAGAGAGATCAGTTAACCAGAGAGACTATTTAATCACCCACAGACAGGAAGGTGGGTGGGAATTGGTATAACAAGGGAGTGTGGTCAACGCTCTTTCTGTTGAGAGGTTTCCACCATCTTGTTTCTGGGAGACACCCTGGTTCCTGTTTAACCCCTTTCCGTTTTCCTGTTGCAAAGCACTCTGTTTATGATCTCGCACTTAGAATATTGTTGATAGGGACCCCGGTATGGGTTCACTAAGATTTGCTTAGCCTACACCAATCACATTTCCCACTTGGCTTTGAAAGAGGGCTGAGCCACCCTTTTGGCAGATCATCTGAAGAATTCACAAGAAGGAAGAAAGAAGAATGCAACCTTGGACCCTGGCTGAGGGTCCAGTCTGCCTTACATATTCCGTAAGTGTAGGAAGGCCCGGATATCCAAAGAGGGAAGCAGGATCTCTCCCCAAAACATCTATCAGGGAACAGGGGGAGATGCAGTACTCAGAGGACCCTCCAACAGCCCCAGAATTGTTATCCAGCCAGCACACAGCCTGCCCTGCTAAGTTCTTCAACAAGCTGTATCGGAAGTGCCAGAAGGTCTCTGAACCTACAATCAGGGACGAGGCAGCTGCCTGCAACACACTCCTCAGCTTTGGGCAATCTTCCTTAAAGGCAGACACAAGCCTATTGAAGAAGCTGGGAGAAGTGCCTCAACAATCGCCTACCGCTGGGCACCTTAAAGGACATTTTGGAGAGAGTTGAGTTCCTCGATCCATAACTGATGGCTACGCTGACCGTTGTCAACCCGCCGTTGCTTAAAGACATTCAAGACATCTCGACCAGTGCTTCAGAACTGCCGATCAGCATTGAGGCGATGATTCCTGACCCCATCTGCCATATAGGCCAGCCTGCAGCCGTTCGTCCAGCTTCGCTCATCAAACTGTTGTGCCGCCTGATACCTGCAGTGACTCCCATCTCAAACTCTGTCACAGAATCCTGCAAAGCATCTTGAGGCTGACTCATCTATGTCGAGCAGCAAAAACATCCACAGCACAAGGTACACTGTGGTTTTCTCCCCCTGGTCCTTCCCAGAAGGCCCCTAGAGACATTTTAAAACCCATTGCTCCCTGTGCGCTAATGCCAAGAAACCTTAAACTGTTGTGGTTATAAACCATACTGCCTAGTCCCATGTCAATATCCAGGTTACATCCCTATTCCTTCTTTGAAACTGTCTGTCCTCTGCATTCTTTTACAGGGTGGGTTGTATTTCATAGTGTTTCCAGAACTGTCTGTTGTGATATAAATAAAGTAGATAATGTTGATACAACCCAGTCCCTTCCCTCATTGGGTATTAATTGCAACTAACCAACGATCCATGACCTTTCGTAGATAAGCCTGCAGTTCCATCCATGTTACCAAAATTGGACAAGAAGGTTTATAATTTGCTTGTTATTCCAATCTGTTTGGATCCCTTCTGGTGTATTAGGTGTGTGGGGATGATTGATGGTTTAGAAACCTATATTGATGACTGTTTCTCTGGAAGTTGATTTGTCACACATGCAAAGCTCTACATGATTCCTTTTGATTGGATGACCACCTCGGGCACTGAGTCTCGACAACCGCCTTTAGATGGACATGACAATTCTGCCAATGGCTCAGTGAGGTGAGTTGAATTGTAGGGATGGAGCCCAACCAAGGAAGTCAGCAGCAACATGTTCCTCCTGAGATGTCACACGGTTACACTTTTCAGCACTCTAATACATGATCTACTGCTTGTCTAACTAACAGGAAGTATTTTGTTACATGTAATGAATGGCAATATTAAGGATGCAACTCACAGCATGTCTGCTGTCACCATTTCTTCCACAACATTGCAAAAGTTGTAAGGAATGCCTTTGTGGCCACTACCTGGCCACATACTGTGCTGATCTCAATAGAACTGACAGTCCGGTGGTCCAGCTCCACTTCTGCTATGCAGGGCATATATTGATCAGCTTGCTGATGTCTTGGTGAAGGCTCATCACCCGTGCTCTGGCTGATGGTCATCTTTGACAATAATTATATATATTGGTTAAGGCCTCACTGATGCAGTTAACACTACATACTCCAAAATGTATCTGTCAATATTAAGTTGGGTAGCTTGCAGTTAATCATCTGTCTTTGTCAGAACTCAGTTGGCCACCCCTTGCCATGTGGTCATGGCCATGATGAAGTCCGTCAGAAAATAAATCTCTACTTTACAGATATTGCCATCAGATAAAAACCCATCACAAGTCACCAAATGTGGATTTTACCAACTTTGGCTTATATTATGGTTGTATGTACCTCTGTTAAAGCTATATAAGCAACACATTGCCTCCATACAAAATTAAATGACCAGAATTATGTCTAGTCCAAGCATGACATTTTGTTTTGGGCATCCTTGATAAAGCAAGCATGATAAATGTTATTATGTAGCTAGACCAGCATTTTAATGCTGCCAATCTAGGCATTACTTACTGTTGCATGACATTTTGCATTGGGCATCTTTGATAAAGCAAGCACGATATGTGTTATTATGCGGCTGGATTGGCATTTTGATCCAGCTAGTCTAGCCATGTCTTACTGTGGCAGGACATTTTGTATTGGTATCTTCAATAAACGAAGCATGATAACTGTTATGTAGTGAGAATGGCTTTTTAACGCACCCATATTAGACATTTCTTATTGTGGTATGACATTTTATATTGGGCAGCTCTGGTAAACCAGATATGATGAGTGCTACTATTATGTAGCCAGACTGGCATTTTGGTGAAGCCAGTTTGTGTATATTTTCACACTGTTGAATGCATTTTTGTCAAGTAAACAGGAATGTGTTGTGGTGGTACTGGTATATATTGGCAGAACCAACGTGGGCATATTTTCTTATACTATCATTACCTGCATTATACACAAAGGAAACATGAGTAGGTTCATATATGGGAATACTGGTATATATTGATGCTGTCAGTTTGGGAATATATGGGCACATCCAGCGTGAACAATCTTTTATGCTTGCACATATTGTGGGCAAAGGCATCACGAAAATATGTTGTGGAAATGCTACTGTGCACATTGGTAACTTGCTTCTATAGGAATTGTTTTCAGGAGTTACCCTGCAAAACCAATTGCAAACTGTTCGCCTGTTTAACCAATTTTTCAAAAAAGTGTGCTGTAAAATGCAACATTTTAACCAATTATTTAAAGAAAATGAATGGGGGAGAACCCCCCCACACCACCCTTAATTGGTTTGGGCTCCCTTGCTACTATCGGTCATGAAGACATATTTGGGGGAAATACTTACACTCCTCGGCTTAAACAATTCACCAGCCACCGCTGCCATTTCTTTCTGTCGCATTGTATAATTTTCGGTGTATCTGTCATAGTAAAGCATCATGATAAGTGTTATTGCTTCGACTGGCATTTTAGTTCAACTACTCTAATTATATCTTAATGTGGCATGGGATGTTTTACTGCAATGTATTTATTACATGCCTAGACTGGTCTACATTGTGTAGCCAGTTAGACATGATTTCATTGTGTTATGGCATTATTAATAGCAAATATCAAAAAGTGGTCATGTCAAGCGGAACAGAACTCAAATTAATACATTAATATTCAACAGACTCCAATGGAATGGCTAAGGAAAATCATCATCAGGTCAAGACAAACAGAACATATTAAAAAATATCGAATTTTATTATTATTGACAAATAGATAAAAACATATTAAATCTACAATAGCCCATAATGCATGTTGGGTCTTCATAGTTACGATAAAGTGCATATAGATTAAAGTGCTAATATAACCCTCATGCAGACCTGACTGGAAGGTCTGCACCAAGCATGTGCAGTTGGGAGGCCAGGTCCCTCAACCAAGTGAAGGGGATCACGTGGAAGAGGGCCGGTACTCACAAATACGCCTGCAAGGAAACTTTCACAAATATACATGAAACATATTCAATCAGATGTTGAAACATCCTAGATGGAAAAATACACAATATAATAAAATGGGGTGCAATTCGTGAACTACAATGTCCTACGGATTACAAGAAAATTGTTTTTTTTCCCTCATAGAACTTTCACATAACATTAGTGGTTTCAAAGTAATAATGCTTCAAACTCGTATCCAGTTGATGCCTGTCTTCTTCAGGACAGCGCACTCCCTTTTGCTAAGCGCCACGTGATAACCTTGAAATATGAATAGGTCCAAGCAATATAGGTTGACTGTTGAGGAAAAAAAAGAATATTTTTCTTGTAGAACCTAGGACATTGTAGTTGACGAATTGCACCCCATTTTATTATATTGCATATTTTTCCATCTAGGATGATGCAACATCTGATTGAATATGTTTCATGTATATTTGTGAAAGTTTCCTTGCAGGCGTATTTTTGAGCTGCAACGCTCCTGCTGAGGACAAGGCGGCTGGAATCCCGGCCGAGAATCGAAGGATTCTCGGCCGGGTAAGGACCCAGCGAGAGCCAATCAGAATGCGTGTTGCATTCTGCTTGACTCTCGCAGGGTGCTAATCTGCAAAACAAGTGTGCTGTATAATGCATTAAAACACATATGTAGGAGCACGATCACCGTAAGTATTGTGCAGGCATGGTGTTCTAGTCCAGCCCCAAGTGTGGCATGACCCAAACTTGTTGCCAAGTTTGGGGATCCCCGTCAGCTTGGCTCACAGGGGGTCACTTAAATTCTGAGCTACACCACTGCAAAGGAGTATTGACAGGTGAAAGGAAAAAAGTGTAAGTTCCTACAAAAACAATAGCAACATGATCACAAACTGGAGTCTAAGGGCCTCATTCCGTCAGGGCTGATTACGAGCTTCCCTTTGCGGGACCCCGATCAGACGTCTGGTAAACAGACCGGGTCCTGCGAGGGGAAGAGGGAGGTAACAACAGCACACTTATAATGTGCCTGTTGTTACCTCCCTCCCCATTCCCATTGAGCCCTATCGGGACTCGAATGGGAATGGGGAATGGTTCCTGCAAGGAGCCATTACTGTGTTCTCCTATGTCGGAATGACTCAGTTATTCCTCATTGCAGGAACCTGGTAAGAGAGCCCGGTTTGGAGGCAGCCATGGAGCTAATAGCTCCATGGCTACTGCCAAACTCCTAATGAGGGCCTAAATGTCTACTCCCACTTTGCAACTGAAGTGGAAGAGGAAGTTTCTATTTGCTAACAGGGGGAGCAGCAGGTGCACAAAAAAAGGAAAGAAGGTTGAACATGAAAGAAATAAAATAATTCAAATATGAATATATTTTCAGGGTAATTCATAGAATTCAGCGCACAAGTGGCGCATGCGGCTGGCGCACAGTGTGCGCGTGTGACTTTCTGCGCGAGCTGCATGTGCTAAAATCCATTTCCGCGCACAGCATATTCACGGATTTTAGCATCCAAAACCAGCTGTGGCGCAGAGTGGCACCGCGACCCTGCAGCAGCGCCAGTTATGCCCCCAACCCCTCCCGTGCACCATGCACAGCGCACAAATCCTATACATGGCGCACAGGCCCCGAACCATGAAAACTCCAGTAAAACTCCCCGCGCACTCCTCTGAATATATGTACACCCCGGCACAGGGAGTTTCCCACGCGATTGGCCCTGTGCGAGCGGGGTACGTGTATTACTGGTGTGCTTGGGATCTTCACATGCGATTGGCCCTGTGCGAGCGGGGTACGTGTGTTACTGGGGTGCGCGGGAACTTTCACACGTGATTGGCCCTGTGCGAGTGGGGTAAGTGTGTTACTGGGATGCGTGGGAAGTTTCACACGCGATTGGCCCTGTGCGCGTGGGGTACCTGTATTACTGGGGTGCGCGGGAGGTTTCACACGCGATTAGCCCTGTGCGAGCGGGGTACATGTATTACTGGGGTGCGCGGGAGGTTTCACACGCGAATGGCCCTGTGCGAGCGGGGTATGTGTGTTACTGGGGTGCGCGGGAGGTTTCACACGCGATTGGCCGTGTGCGAGCGGGGTATGTGTATTACTGGGGTGCGCGGGAGGTTTCACACGTGATTGGCCCTGTGCGAGTGGGGTACGTGTATTACTGGGGTGCGCGGGAACTTTCACACGCGATTGGCCCTGTGCAAGCGGGGTACGTGTATTACTAGTGTGCGCAGGAATTTTCACACGCGATTGGCCCTTTGCGAGCGGGGTACGTGTGTTACTGGGGTGGGCTGGAACTTTCACACGTGATTGGCCCTGTGCGAGTGGGGTACGTGTGTTACTGGGGTGCGCGTGAACTATCACACGCGATTGGCCCTGTGCGAGCGGGGTACGTGTATTACTGGGGTGCGCGGGAGGTTACACACGTGATTGGCCCTGTGCGAGCGGGGTACGTGTATCACTGGGGTGTGCGGGAGGTTTCACATGCGATTGGCCCTGTGTGAGCTGGGTACGTGTGTTACTGGGGTGCGCAGGAACTTTCACACGCGATTGGCCCTGTGTGAGCGGGGTACGTTTGTTACTGATGTGCGCAGGAACTTTCACATGCAATTGGCCCTGTGCGAGCAGGGTACGTATATTACTGGGGTGCGCAGGAACTATCACACGCGATTGGCCCTGTTCGAGCTGGGTACGTGTGTTACTGGGGTGCGTGGGAACTTTCACACACGATTAGCCCTGTGTGAGCGGGGTACGTTTGTTACTGATGTGCGCAGGAACTTTCACATGCAATTGGCCCAGTGCGAGCAGGGAACATGTATTACTGGGGGGTGCGGGAACTTTCACACGCGATTGGCCCTGTGCGAGCGGGGTACGTATATTACTGGGGTGCGCGGGAAGTTTCACACACGATTGGCCCTGTGTGAGCAGAGTACGTGTGTTACTGGGATGCGTGGGAACTTTCACACGCGATTGGCCCTCTGCGAGCGGGGTACGTGTGTTACCGGGGTGCGCGGGAGGTTTCACATGCGATTGGCCCTGTGCGAGCGGGGTACGTGCATTACTGGGATGCGCGCAAGGTTTCACACATGATTGGCCCTGTGCGCGCGGGGTACGTGTATTACTGGGGTGTGCGGGAGGTTTCACACGCGATTGGCTCTGTGCGAGTGGGGTACGTGTATTACTGGGGTGCGTGGGAGGTTTCACACGCGATTTTGCTGTCAGAGCGGGTTACGTGTATCCAGTGTTGTGCGCAGGGAGTCCTACACATGAATTGGCAGTGTGGGTCCTCCCAGGTGTCCCCTCTACCCCCTCCATGGCCCCAGCAGGCAGCCCACACAACAGGGGACTACCCTGCACCGCTGGACATGTCCCGCAGGCAGCCCGTCCACCATGGCCATGCCCCCCAGCCAGGCCACGTGTCACGTTGCACTAGTGATCACCAACTCATGTCCCCCTGCATCCCACCCCCCATCAGTGAGGTGCACCTGCCAGCAGGCCCCCACTCATGTCCCACTCATGTCCCCCAGAACCCCCACCCCCATCAGTGAGGGGCACCTGCCAGCAGGCCCCCACTCACGTCCCACTCATGTCCCCTGCACCCCCACCCGATCAGTGAGGGGCACCTGCCAGCAGGCCCCCACTCATGTCCCCCAGCAGCCCCACCCCCCATCAGTGAGGGGCATCTGCCAGCAGGCCCCCGCTCATGTCCCCCAGCATCCCCACCCCCCAGCAGTGAGGGGGACCTGCCAGCAGGCCCCCACTAATGTCCCACTCATGTCCCTCAGCACCCCCACCCCCCATCAGTGAGGGGCACCTGCCAGCAGGCCCCCACTCATGTCCCACTCATGTCCCCCAGCACCCCCACCCCCCATCAGTGAGGGGCACCTGCCATCAAGCCCCCACTCATGTCCCACGCATGTCCCCCAGCACCCCCACCTCCCATCAGTGAGGGGCACCTGCCAGCAGGCCCCCACTCATGTCCCCCAGCACCCGCACCCCCCAGAAGTGAGGGGCACCTGCCAGCAGGCCCCCACTCATGTCCCCCAGCACCCCCACCCCCCAGAAGTGAGGGGCACCTGCCAGCAGGCCCCCATCCATGTCCCCCAGCACCCCCACCCCCCAGCAGTTAGGGGCACCTGCCAGCAGGCCCCCACTCATGTCCCCCAGCTCCCCCACCCCCCATCAGTGAGGGGCACCTGCCAGCAGGCCCCCACTCATTCCCCCCCAACACGTCAACATGACCCCACAATCATGGCACTCATGGCCACCAAAATCCCACGGCACGCCACCCCTGCCAAGTAACCAACCAAGCATAACATAAACCCCACATTCAAATGCCCATTACATGAAACAACCCAAATGGCATGTATGTACATCAACACATGTCCGTCATACACACACACTGGTTGTCATTGATTGTGTAAACCCACATTTTCACATGCATTAACCCAATGAGCGAATCCCACAAATGGAACTAAAATATGAAAATGTATTATGTACAAAAATAAAGCAATGAAATGAAAGCATAACAAAATAGCAAACATGAAATGAAAAACATGTGCAAAAGATGAGTAAATGAAAAGTACAACCAATCCAAAGTAATCGTAAGAAAAATAGTCAAAACTCTCCCTCCACCAATGCAAATCCAAAGGAAACGTAAAAAGAAAAATCCATTGATCCATGGTGAAATCAAAAGAAAAAGTTCAAAATAATCCATTGTCCAACTATGTACAATCCATTGTCCAAAAGAAAAATCCATTAATCCATGTTCAAAATCAAATAAAAAGTTCAAATAAATCCATTGTGCAACTACGTACAATCCATTGTCAAGAGTCCATGAGCCCAACGAAAGAAATGAAACCTACCTAAGAAACTACCTAATAAAAAAAATATATATAAATGTGTGTGGCATAGTCCATTCACCACAATTCAAAGGAAAAGGAAAAGGAAACCTAACTCTAAAAACTATTTACAATGGCAGCGGGCTAGTCGGACGGCTCACTTTTCGATGTCCCGGGCCAGGGCATCATCAAACTCCCGCTCAATGTCCTGGAGGTGGTCCTCTTCCATGGCCCTGAGGGTTCGCAGGGACAATGACATGTTCACCTCCAACTCCCTGCGAATTGCCTCGAGGCACTCGGCCCGCCTCAGTGCCCTCCGCATGGAGTTCTCCGCCCTGACCATCATGAGCCATGCCTCCTGCCCTCTGGCCATGGCCGCCCTTCCGATGTTGATGTCCCCGAACCATCATGGCTCCCACCTTGTTGCTGCTGCTGCTGTGCCTGTGCCCCTGCTCTTGCTGCCTGCACGTCCTCCTCTGGCTGGTGTGCAGTTGTTGAGGTGGCCACCCCTGGTAGACGTCCGACTCCCGACTGTGGCAGGGATGTGTCCTCCACCAGCCTGGCCGCAGGGTCAGAGGCAGCTCCACAGTGTACCCAGGTGATACATGGGTGGGAAGATGGCATGGAGGACGACTGGCATATAGGGGGTTCAGGTGAGAAGGGGGTCAGAACAAGGTCCAGCAAACAGAGGAATCCGGCCCTGTTGACCCGTCCCAGTAGGTCAACGCGGTCAACGAGGCATTCGAGATGACGTGCAGTGTCCTCACGAAAACACTGCAGGTCACCTCGCATGCCCCGTTTACAGATCGCCATCCCACTCAGAACAGTCTCAACCTGCTCCCAGATAGCCACGTCCACAGGGAGAGGAAGGCCAGTTGTTGTAAGCGGATCTCCTCCCTGAAAACGGGTCTGGACGTAGGCATCCCTGCTGGTGCAGGATGAGGCAGTAACAGGATCGGGGACAGGATTACACACAGGCACCTCTGCGGTGGCTTGTGCTGCCTCCTGTCCCTGCCCCTGCACTGCACCACTAGCACCAGTGCAATCCCCACCTCCAGACCCTGTGTCTGTCCCTTCCACGGCCTCCTCCTCCACCAAACCCCCCACCAACCTGGATGACTCCGTGCCATCTTCCTCTGTCGGACCCTGTGGGGTCTCAGCTGCCCCTTCTGCTGCCGAGGAGTCCAATTCTGACCTCCGCCTCTTGGACCTACCCTCGGCAGCTGTGGCCTGGGACGCGGCACCGGACTCCTCACTCCCTGACGAGATGACAATCTAAGAGGGGAGCCGGGCCTTGCGTCTCCGGCTGGTGGTGCGATCCCTGCTGCCTTGCTCCACAGCACCCTCTCCGCCCTCTTCATCAGTTGACGCTGCAGACAGGGAGAGATAGGACACAGGAATCAGGGCACTGTACAATGGACTGATACACATATGACAGTTGCACATGAGTGGCAGTGTCACACTTCAGATATGGCATCACAATCCCCAACACACATGTCATTTCAACTCACACACATGAGCAATTCCACAGCAATATTGAACCAGGCAGCACCATCCATACACATACAACAGCATGAGCAGCTGAAGGTGAGCCTTACATCACATGAAACACGGGGAGTGCACAAGACATGCACACACGCCACCACACTTACATACATGTGTACATCTCTACCAACTGTCGCAGTGATGAGATCGTCATCCATGTCACATCTGGCATTCAGCCTTCTATATATCAGTGTCACATGCATCCATGTTGCATCACAGTTGCACACTTGTCAAATACACACACATGCACATGTACACAGTGCAGATACATGCAGCTGGAACCACCATCCATGTGTGACACCACAACCATGCCAACGTACATACACAGAAATTCAAACATGTGTGCTCCCACATCTGCATTTGGCCTGCATGCTTACCAACACAAACACCATCAATGTGTCTCACACCTGAGAGGACTCACATGTGTCAGCCTCACGCCCCTGTACATACACATCCCTACATGGCCCTACAAAAACACATGTGCAACCTGCAAACCACTGGCACACCACGACACGCACAGCGTGCAATCAGTATGCATGTACACTTACCACTCAACTTCAGACGGGTCTGCCTCTCAAGGAAATGGACGTGGAGCGCTGGGCGTATGCGTTCCAGGACCCTCATTTGGTGGTCGGACAGGTGGCCCCGGCGCCCCTTGGCATCCGCTACCTTCAAGAGGCGCCGGCCCTTGTTGAGGGCCCTGGACCTGAAGTCCTCCCAGCGCTTCTTGACATGTTGTAAGTCACGGACTGCCACCCTCTCCGCATTGATGGCAGTCACGATGTCCATCCAGATCCTGGTCCGTCCTTCATAGTCAGCGCACAAACTTCCAAAGAGGGCATCATACTGCCCCAGAACTTGCTCCACCAGGACACCAGCTTTCCTGGCAGTGAAGCTGGTGGCCCTCTGCCTCTCTGGCTGGGGGTTGCCAGTGGTGCCAGATGGTGTTGTGCCCGACATGGCAACCCCAGAGGCAGGAGTGGGTGGGCAACTGGGTCCTGGTGCTGGCTGTGGAGCGATTGTTTCCAAGTCGGGAGTCTTCGGTTCCAGCAGGGGTGGTCACAGCAACTGCACCTCTGGCTGACGTGCAGGTAGCAAATAGCAGGGCACGTGGGCAGCAGGCAGTCAGGCAGCAGCAGATGGCAGGTGGGAGCGTGCTCGGGGCTCTGGGGGGCAGTAATTTGGCCTTCTGGGCAGGAGCGTGGTCTTCCGTGTGTTGTTGCGTGGCCAGCTTGATACGGAGTGATTTGGCATGTGAAAAAAATTGCACGTCAGCGTGTAATAGGAGGAAAGGCCCTTAGCGCGTAAGCGCGTCAGCACACGTATGCGATTTCATTGCACCAAAGGCCCTTAGCGCGTAAGCGCTTCTTTGACGTTACGCGTGCGGGCATTTCCCTCGTGACGTGGGCATAGTGGTTCAGCACGCGTGAAAAAACTGCACGTCCGTATGTGAATGCGTGTAATCCGAGGAAAGGGCCTACGCGCGTAAGTGACTTGACACGCACAGGCGTTTCCATCAACACGGGTTCATGGTCATCGTACACGTACAAAAACTGCATGTCTGAGTGTCAGCTCGTGTAATTGGAGGAAAGGGCCTTAGAGCGTACACGCGTAAGTGACGCTGTACTTGTGGGCCACTTTTAAAGGTATGTGTAGGACCCCATTTCCTTGTACGTGCTTTTTGGGGCGAGCGAGTGGGTGAATTCTGTACTTCTTGTCGGTTCACACGCGATTACTTCACAGCGTTTCAAGTTCATACTCCCTATTACCTCTGAAAGCGTTCATTTTTTTTGTTGGGCCTGTTTCCTCAAACAGTGTTCACTTCTTCTTTTGTCCTGTCTCCTCAGACAGCGTACAATTCTTCTTTTGGCGGGGGTGTTGCCAACACGCACACATGCGTTTTTTTCACGTTCTTTTTCCAGGCAGACGGTGAGTCGCGCACGCATTTACCAACTGTGCTTGCCCAGTGTGTCACATACCCCTTCAGAGGTCATTGTAGGCTGCGTGTAACACGCGTATGCTTATTTTTGTTTTTCTGGGTGCCACAGCGTAGTGCGGGTTCATTTTTCCACGAACGTGGTCTAAGAGGGGTTGCATGCACGTTACTTTTTGTTTTCGGGGTGCCTGTGCGTTGCGTGACCCGTCATCTTCCCCCAGGGGTCACAGACAGCCTTGCTAGAGCACTAGGGTACAAATTCAATCTAGTACCCTACCCCATTCACCCCCAATTGCCCAGGACAATTGTTTGCTGCAACTCCCATACGCACAACAACATCAGTGCCATGGTTGGGAGGCAACCAAGCGGTAAGGGAGGCAAAGGTGGCCGACCTCCAAAAGGTGGGCGTGGTGGGCATGGTAGGGGACTTGGCCAGGATTTGCAGGGTGCCCCTAGACCCCCATGTGTGGAGGACCAATCAGGGACACCCATGCCCCCCCCCCATGGTTGAGGGAAACGTGGCTGACACCATCCCAGCTCAGCCCTTGTTGGACCAGCTCATTGTGGCACCTGACCCAGCACAGGATGACTCCCAGGCTGACTTCCAGGTCACCAAGTCTAAGCCACGTGTGCCGGTGCAAGTTGGTGTCACCAGGCCACGTGGATCTGGGGCAGCGATGTCATCTGCTGCCCCAATTAGGCAGGGTGGGGAGGCTGCAGGGGCAGCTGCAGCTCTATCCACCCCAGCTCTGAGTCTCCCAGCCGGGACAGTGTCGGTCCTGGTCCATCAAACTGACGTTGCCCCTGCCAACATTGCACTTCAGCCAATGCCTGCACCAAGTCCTATGGTCATTGAGCCTTCGCACACTCCCAGTACCCAGTCCACCTGTGCTTCTGCCCCTATTAACCAGAGCGGCGCAAGCCACTCAGGCTCCGCTCCACCTTTGAAAAAGAGGAGGAAGGGTGCTCTGGCACTACAGGCTGAGACCCCAGACATGGTTACACAGTCCGGCATGTCAAGGAAGCATAGCTTTAATGACGCCGAACTTGATGCACTTGTGACCTATGTGTCGGCACATAGCCGTGAAATGGTGGTGACTGCAGGGTGCAAGACCACACCTGGTCAACGTAGGGCACACTGGCAGACCATTGCGAACCGCATAAGTGCCCTTGGATTTGTGAGGCGCACAGCTGATGATTGCTACAAGCGGTGGAATGACCTGAAACGCAGAGCAAAGAACAAGCTGGCCTCAAATCATGCCACTACTCTGGTGACTGGCGGTGGGTCTCCACTAGAGGACAACAAACTCACTGAACATGAGTCTGTTGCTGGGACCTTCGTCACAGAGGAACAGATCCAAGGCGTGGGAGAGCTACCTGATTACGATGCATTGTCCAGTGAGTGCCCATGCATGTGTGTGTAATCCATGTGTATGGGTGACGGGTTCTGATTGAGTGCCAGTTGAGGGTGTGTACTCCTGAGTGTTATGGGTCACCCATGTGCTTCCTCCAATACATTCACGTGCCTTTGATTTGGGTATAACAGTATCCCTTCTGCCCACAGTAGCCAATTAGCCCCACATTACTGCTGTTGCACTTGAACTATCATCTTGCAACATCATTGTTCTGATTTTTTCTGTGTTCATTCAGGCTGATTGTTTAGTTTATCCCATTTTTCATATGCTTTTTTCATCCCTAATGCCACATATGTGACATGCTCTGTCATTGTTTAAACCCCACATTGTGCCACTTTAGTTACCTGGTTATGTGAATGATTAGACCATTCCGTGTGAGGGAGTATTGGCCTGCTGAAATGTATTTATGTATTTTGCTTGTGGAACATGATAGTTGTTTCCTGTCATGTTGAAGTGACCAACCATTGATATGTACATCTGCCTACAAACACTGGATGTCTTGCAGTGTGTGGCACATGCATATTTTGCAACACTATTCTGCATTAATCTTCTCATCATATCCATGTGACATGGATGTGTGACAGTACTCATTCACTGACACATCGCTGTAGTTTTCTAATTTACCATGGCTATGCTACATGACATCTGTGTGCTGGCATGTGTCATGTATGTGTATTTGACATGCCACTTACTAGCTGATGTGTGATGCAGGTGCTACACGAAATGCTGTGAATGTGTTGCTTTTCCATCTTGGTGTCCTCATTGTCTGCCTTTTTGACTCCCCTTCAAACTCATTGACAGTGCCTGCATGCCAGGGTTATAGTGATGTGGACATGTGTAAACCATGTACAGGATCTCTGTCTTGTCAGGCTTATGTGTGTGCTATGGTGCTCATGCCTGTTTCCATTTCTTGTATTTCATGTTTTTACAGGTGATGATGCACTTGATGCTGGTGAGGTTCAGGAGATGGTGCACACCCAGGAGGGTTCTCAGCCATGACCAGGCACCAGTGGGGGACGTGGTGTGGTGGTGGGTGAAAACACTTTGGTACTGCAGACCATAGTGTCAAGGGGTGTGTCTGGGTGCAGCTCCCCAGACTTCTATTCAGGTGCTGAGTCGGATGATGAGACTTGTGTGCTGTCACAGGTCAGTGCTTCTGGCAGGGATTCTGTTCTGTCCAGCGCACCTGCACCAGGGTAGAGCCCTCTATGGGGATGTCAGTGTTGGTAGGTCCGCCTTTGGCAGTTACGGATGCAGGGTCACACTCCACAGCATCTGATCCTGTTCTTGGGCCAGCAGATCAGAGGGGGAATGCAGTCCTGCAGCCTCAGGCAGTGCCAGCAGAGCAAGGTGCAGATCGCCTTGCCCTGAACAGGTGTGGTGCCCGCCAATGTGGTGGTCGTGCGCCACCAGGCAATACTGTATGGGAAATCTCCATGTACGTTATGGCAACCCAACAGGCAGCATCAGTAGAAATGATGACTCAGGCAATGGAGAGGGTGGCCACTTCCATTATCCCCCCTGAAAGGCAGATGGAGCAACAACAGCAGGCAACAGACTCCATTTGCCAATCACACAGGGAAGTCATGTTGGCGTCCAACAGGGACCGACGGGCGGCACTGGAGACTCTGCGTGAATCCATATCAATAGAGTCATAGGGTCACAGGGAAGCCCTGAGGGTGAAACTCCATAACCTTAGGCAGAGTCTGCTTGAACTTGAGGCTTCCCGAAATGTTAGGGCAGAACAGCAGCTGGAGCAGCTCACACGTTCGCTCTCAGCTGAGCTGCAGGCAACACGTGAGGAGATCCGGGCATCCCACAAGGCCATGCGTGCAGAAGGGCAGGCAACCCATGACGTGCTGCATGGGGATCTCCACACTTTAATCCTCCAGAATCAGACCTTCCAGACCCGCATACTTGCTGCCATGGAGGACCATACCAGGGCTTTGCGTGGGCTAACTCCCATAGTGCCACCACCTCCTGTTGCAGCAGCAGAGGGTGAAGAGAGCGACAGCAATTCTCCCACAATGGCATAGCCGTGCAGGCCATGAGCCCATGGAGGTATTTTTTTTTTTGCAACATCCAGGCAGGTGGGTATTGGTGTGCACCCTGTCCTCATCTCCTGGGTGGACTCCCCACCCCCTGGCCCCCACCTGGGCATTTTTTTTTTTTACAGTGTGTTGCCTTGTGTGGCTCCCGTGGGCATCCACTGTATTCCGGCTGGGCACATGCAGGCTTGTCCTGAGTTTGGGTTAGATGCTTGGGTTTATGACACACACACCCCTCCTGCTTCCCGTTTCCATGGGCTTGCAAAGGGTGTGACCAAGTGACAGTGACTTACACAGTGACATTGGGCTCCCATGATCTGTGTGGGCAGTCTGTAGTCAATACTGTGTGTACATCCCTAGTGGGTATTGTTGTTGTATTGTACACTGCATGGTGTATTGATATGTGCTTGTGCATCCATGCCTTCCTCCTAATTTGCAGGTTCCTTCCTCATGTCTTCACAAGGCTGTCTCCTTTGCAGATGGAGTTCATGTTGTATGCAGTACCCTGACACATTTGCGTGGCAGAAACACTCTACAGTTGGAAGGAGTCGATGTGCTGGCTTATTCAGGTTGTAAGACTACCACTACTTTGACTTAGTATTGTCATGTTTTTGCAAAGCTTCATGGTTTGTTGCTGTATTGTGTTGGTGGTAAGTATTTGTTCATGTGTGCTGTTTGTTATTGATTACTGGGATTGTCTGTGGGCAGTTTCCATTTGGGACAGTGCACTTTGTGACACTTGTGTCAGGTCTTGTGCATTGCTTTGTTTGATTTCACATTGCATGACATGCCATGGTGTGTTGGGTGGCGGAGCTGGGGAGGGGTTGGGTGACATGGCGCTATTTTCATGTTGTATTTTGCAAGGGGGTAGTCATTCATGCAGCATAAATGTGTGTTTCTTTGTGACACAGCATTGGTTGTCTTTCGGCAGGTAGGGATGCACACAATGTAACAATTCCAGGTAACCAATTTCAGGCTGGTATGGTTGTGATAGTTGACTGTCCCTTATGCCATCATCATTGATTGTCAGCTGGTATGTGCCAGGGCTGTGTGCACTCCACAGGCGTGTGATTTTAGGTGAAGTAATTAGCCACCAGCTGCGTACGGGCTGCCTCACCACATGCCCTTTCCCCTCGCATGCGCAGCGGCCATGCTTGTGGTTGCGGATATGGGGGCACCACCATGTCCACCGGCAGGCCCCGGTGTGTTGCAACGTTGTGCAGGACACATGCTGCCACTATGATCCTGCACACTACTGGGGGCGAGCATAGTAGCTGCCCACCAGAGCGGTCAAGGGAGCGAAAGCGTGACTTGAGCACTCAGAATGTGCGCTCCACTCTGCCCCAGGTTGCAATATGGGCTGTGTTGTATCTTACCTTGGGTGGTGTGGTGGGTTACAATTGGTGTCATCATGTGGGTGCTCAGTGGGTAGACACTCTCCCCTAGGGAGGTGATGATGGGTATCATTAGTGGGGTTGTGACATTACTCAGTATCTGACATGCATGCATGTGCAGGGGCATTTATACTCACCAAGCAGCCATGTATTGTCATGCCGCCCAGCTTTTAGGTCCCGATTTAGGGTTGACATTCTGTAAATGAAACTGTCATGGGTGGACCCTGGATAGTTGGCATATACTGAGGTGATGATTCCCATGGCATCACATACTACCTGCACGTTGATGGAATGCCAGTGCTTGCGGATTCTGTAGATGTGCTCCGTTGCTCTGGGAGGACGTAGAGACACATGGGTGCAGTCCATGGTACCTAGCACTTTGGGAAAGTGTGCCACCCCGTAAACATCCTGGACGACAGCCTGCCTTTCTGCAGGTGTTCTGGGTAGGTGCGCCTGCGGACTGATGGGCGTGCAGTCATGATGGCCAACACCTGGTGCAGGCAGCATGACTGCGTGGCCTGTGAGACCCCTCCCACTATGGCACTTGTCCACTGAAATGAACCAGTGGCCAAGAAGTGCAGTACATTGAGCACCTTTTCCAAGGGGCTCCCTGCTTGGGAGCACAGGGCGGGTGATGTGAGGTCATCCTCCCACTCACTCACCAGGTCGAGTATTATGTGAGGTGGAAACCTGTACCTCCCATACACCTGGTCATCAGGCATCCCAAAAAGGCTGGTTCTGGGTGTAAATATTCTGGCCCTGACTGTCCTCCTCCTCCTCCTGCGGTATCCCACGACCACTGCTGCAAGGAACGGTATATTTATCTTGGCGTCTGAGCTTGTTTATTGTTTGCGCACACTTTTATGCTGCACCGGTCCACGTACGCCTGCTTCCTGCTGGCGTACGTGTTTCCGGATTAACGTGTCTTTTTTGGCGCACGCGTTAGCCCCGTTCGATTCCATGAATACGTGTTGTAGGCGCGCGTGTGGGTGTTCTGCGCATTTGCCGCCTGTACTTCCCCCGTGACGCCCACATTTTCACGCATTGTTCCCCATACCGCGTGTTACGCCCCGTGTTACGCCTACTTTTGTTGTGTGCGCTTCGCTATGTGCGCTTTCGCTGTGCGCGTAGCGCATGCTGTTTGAAGACGTGTGCGTCAGCTTGCGCCACACAGGATTTTAGCACACATCCATGGATTTACACGCGCACAGACTTCCATGAATTGCTGTGCGCGGGTTTCGGCACAATTTTCGCACTTGCGCTGCGATTCGCACGCTTTCGCACACTTGCGTGGGAATTTTCAGCGCACATTAATTCCATGAATCGGCCTCTTTATGTTGCTTGGGTGTCTTACACTCTTCGGGCGCAGTGTCTGTATTTCAGTGTAATGTACACTAACAAAGGAGGATCTTTTGAATTATACCTGGATAATCAATTGTCCACTCTGTTTCCTTTCAAATGCGAAATACGAGCCAATGATGACAAGCTTTGGCAAGCATGTGCTGAGGAAGCAACGGTATTCAGGAATACAATATCATGCCTAGTGATGTCATTTGGGGGTTGTCAGGGGTTGCAGATGCTGCCCTTGGCTCCTTCTCTGCTACCCCTGTCCTTAAGACCCCTGGGCCATTGGACAAAGAGGCAGTGTCAAGAGCAGATATCTGTGTAGCACCTGAAAAAGGTGGATGCAAATGCTGCTTAATGTGCCACAGCTATTTTCACCTGGAATCTAGATCTTGTTAGCTGGAGAGATGCAGGAAATCAATTAAGCCACTATCACTAACCGTTAGCAGTTCTTTAGTGAAGGATGTCTGAATGGTTGGGTTTGGAGGGGGAACTGTCTGTGTAGCTCATACCCAGTACTGTAGCAACAGGAAGGATATGGGGGCTAGGTCTCTGCCTAAGGTTATGGAGTTTCACCCTCAGGGCTTCCCTGTGACCCTATGACTCTATTGATATGGATTCACAATCCTGCCTGGGCACTGTGTGACTTGGCCCCAATTGCCAGACCTGCATCAGAGACTCTGTAGATAGACTCAAAGTGAGATAATTCCTTTAAACAAAGTTGCCCTGCATCTTTGAAATAAACCATCTGTTGCTGCCTCAAGCAAAATATATATATATATATATATATATATATATATATATATATATATATATATATATATATATATATATATATATTTAAAACAAAAAAAAAACCAGCAAAAACACCATTTCGGCGAGCAACACTCCCATGCGTAAGTTTCACTGTCTTTCCAAATGGTTGCAGCAGAACAAAAGTCAACTTACAAACTGCAAGGGTCGGATTAATAAAGCAACCTTTATTCGAAAATAGTGCCGTTTAAAATTCAGTTTTCTCAGTCACATCAATGCCAGCTGGCAGCCTGACGCGTTTCACCACACACCTGTGGCTTGATCTATATGTGTATTTGTAAGGATAGCTCAGGGGCAACACACTTGCTTTGGGAACAAAATGATACAGTGCAACATAGGTTCAGTTCATGTTCCAGTGCTTAGAAGCTGCAGAAGGCTGGCATTAAGTAACATATAAAGGACCAAAGAACATAATAAAATGGACCTTTGCTAGGGGTGATGTCATGGAGCTTCTGCTGCGGTTTACATTTTAAAATAATGAAACACATCCTTCCCCTTTATCGCCCATCTACAAAAAAACCTGTTGGTTACTTACCAAATAAGCAAAACAGAAAGGTGATGGCTGGAAAATTTCAAATCATTCATAACCACGGGCACAGCTCTGGGTATGAGATGTGTGCTTGAGGCTCAATGTTATGGAAGTTTGTACCAGAGACTTAAAATGTTGTACTAGTGTCTTACAGATGTGTTTGAGATGTAATGTGTTGTAAGAGAGTTTAAATGCATTGATTGCATATATAAGATGTTTGAGGAGGGTAATTGAGACTCACACTGTTGGGATGTTGATGGAGGATACCAGAGAGTTGCTAGTTTGCTTGAGGTTGATGGTGTTGAAGAATACCGAAGACATTAGTTGCTTGAGGGTGGTTCTTTGTAAACATGAAGGTGTTGGAGCAAGGCATTGGAGGTTTAAGGTGTTGAAGGACGGGAGTGGGTGCCAGACTTTTAAAGCTGTTGACGGAGGGTCCATAGCGACTCGCATTGGATGGTGGTGTGCCCGTGGTGAAATAGATTGGGGGATATTCAGGCTCTGGGTGATGGCAAGACACGGTTGCTGTGCAATGGTTCAAAATGCACCGTTGACACCAAACTCCCTGTGCATACTGTTAAAGTGTATAAGCTTAAAGCGGTCCAACCTCTGATTGTCTTCTGGTGGACTTGTCTTGGTCTGTTGCTGTTTCGAGTCTATAGCCAGACAATTGGCAGGCCCTGGATGCCTGCGATTTGGGGTTTAGGACCCTTCAAAATGCTCTATCTGTTTACAGTTTAGCCCCAGTGATGTACACTAGTCCAGATTAATGTGTTTGACATCTGCTTACATTCACAATAATTTGGCAATATGGGCCTATACAAACTAATATTAATGCTACATATAGTGATCCGCCAAATATACCATATATCAATGTGACATTGTATTCATGTTGTTTCATTACATAGATCATAACATGTCATTTTTCATACCATGGATATCTACTGACAATCTCTTTTCTATTTTTTTCACTATTGGCAATGTCTTTTTCCTATTCCCATAACCATCCTATCTCCCCCACCCCCTCCAACTCTCTGTGGACCAATGAACACTACAATAATCTATCCTTTAAATTATTATTTCATGGTATGAACAATGACATGTTATGATCTATGTAATTAAACAACATGAATACAATATCACATTGATATATGGTATATTTGGCGGTCCACACCCTGCCAACATGCTACAACAATGTTATTATTCATGCAACACGTTGCCTGTATGTATGTTGTGTTTTGTGATTCCTTACAAAATGTTTTTTGTGTTATTGTTATGGACCAATCAGGTGAAATTGTTGCTTTGGGCTACTATAAGCCATATAATTTGAGTTCACTTTGAATTGCCCTGATTTGAGAAAGGCAGCGTGTCTTGCCGAAACACCTGTTATCATAGAGGGCCACTTTACTTACGAATACTGCTCAATATTAAAACTTGAGTTGGATCTCACTACAATTTTGCTTCAAATAGCTTTTCTGTGGCGCGTGGCTACGTGTAAAGTAATGCTATACTACGTAATGTGAAATGGAGTAGAGGTATTTGTGTCTCCGTTTATGCCTTCAAATGCACGCGACACCTTGAGAAACCACAAGGAAACACAGAGCGGTTAGGTCCAGGAGTTGATATCCCCCAAAAAGTTCCTCACACATTTTTAATTAATCTTTTACAGTGTGTCGCAGTAAGAAAACAAATTAATTACAAAGTGAATCTCCGAAAGGTGAGGCTGGATGAGCCATGAAGCTAAGCCAAGCCGCCATGGTCTTATCAGTCTGGATTGAGCAGACATTGGATACAAATCATGTGAAAGAACGAAACTCCTGTTCAGGAGGCATGAATAAAATAAGGAAGATGTCAGAGGTTTCTTAGAAAATTGTAATTTAATACACCTGAAACTCAATTTTGTGGTCCAGTCACGTGGATGAATGAAGTTAGATGAACATAATGGTCACACCTACGCATGAGGGCAGAGCATGTCTTCACTCCCCTGAATTCCCCAGAGCTAAAAAGACTCCCAAGGACAAGATCAAAGTCCTAATTGACAGCAGACCACTGAGGTGATGATGGATGAATATGCTAATTGGTGGGAAGCTATGATTAAGACTAGCTCACCAGCACCTGGAAGCTCAGCCTGCATGCTGCTATCATAGGAGGAAAAGTACTGACAGAGGTTAGAATGCCAACCAATGGTAGCGGACCGCATGATCAAGGGTACTATAATTTGTATAGCAATAGGATGTTGTGTATTTAGTGACATTCATAGTGACCTGTTTATGGGGAGGATTTAGTTCCCCCACATGATGTTAAGAAAAAAATCACTGTCTTTCACTGCCTTAGACGAGTATGGATCGTATACTTAGATATTCCCTTAGGCCCTATCACACCTACCACTAGTTTTTTGAAGTTTGCCACATAGGATGATGTGGGTAATACGTTGGGTAATGTCATCGTTTTCTTGCTACAAAATAAACCTTTTTTTTTCCAGATGCATTGAAAGTTCTTACGCTGAAACGTCAGTTAATTCCCGGTGTACTTTCTGTTTTTGATAATTGATATTAAAACAGTTATCCTTTTGACAACTACCTGAGTTGTTTCGATAATTGATTTTTGAATAATTTCTGCATCTGCATGCATCTCAAGGGTATTGCTACCTCATCTTAAAGGTCTGGGAGCTCCAGTTCCCAGTGTTTCAGATATTTCATAACTGTGGCTATAATTGTTGCTGTATTATATTTTAAAGTGAAGTGAACATTACTACATCGATATTAGAAATAAATATGGTTCAGTGTATGTTGTAATTATGTTGACATTCTCAGTAAATTGTGAAGATATAGCAAAATTAGTAGGCGTAAGCGTACCATGAGGTTAAGAAGGAATTTGTAGAAATGTTAAGAAATGCAATTCATGAGCATCATGTTAATTAAAATGAAAATGAGCTGGAGGTGAAGTGAAAGTATGTTAACATGATGATGATAGAGTGCAAGGTAACACAATGTGTTCACCAGTGCATGTATATTGCACAGAGGGTATATGTGTATGATACGATCAGTGTAATTTAGAGCTTAATTCACAGAGCATTTTCCAATGGAGTTTTGCCACTATAAAATGTGTCTCCAAATTAGGCCCTTAATTTGAAGTGAAAGAATGTTAAAATTATGATAATATTAAAAATTTCCTGTAGACATGGCCTCCGAGTGATATTCGATATACATGTTTACAAGGTGACACTTTTTGTGTTCACCAATGCATGTATATTGCAAAAAGATAGGTGGAGCTGCATGCACACATTTTAGAAGTTGACACTGTGTGTGTTCCCTAGTGCATGTATTATTGCAGAGTGAGGTGTAGCTGTGTGCACACTATTTACAATGTGACACTTTGTGTTCACCAGTGCATATATATCACACATAGGTAGATGGAGCTGTATGCACACCTTTTACAAGATGACCCTTTATGTGTTCACCAGTGCACTATATTGCACAGAGGTACGTGCATGCCTTTTACAAGGTGAAACCTTATTTGTTCACTAGTGCATTTAGTATTGCACAAGTATTTATGAATAAAATCACTATGGAGGTACAACATTGAAGAAAAAAACAGGGTCTGTCATGGTGGATGTTGGTGCTATATGGGTATCTGCAGAATTGATGTGGAAGAATGTTTCATTATTATCAGCCCTAGAAATATACTGAGGGTGACTTTTCACACTCTCTACATCATCAGCATTTGTATTGAGAGCAATTGTAACATGTTGAGACCAACAGTAAATATGATGTCAGTTATAGCCTGCTGATAAAAACATGGGAGAGAATGTGTTATGCTCTGATTATCTCTCTGAGGCAAGGAGGTCATCGTAGAATGGAATGGTTTGAAAATTCTGACATGGAGTTTTTCTGATGGCCCCAGGAGTGTTCCATGAGGGACAGTTGACATAGGCCTGCTGGAGTAAGGATGGGTGACCGATATTCTGCTATTGATCCATGGCTACTGTCATCATTGCGTGTAACTAGTTACGCGACCCCCAGCAAACTTTCAAGGGATGTGATCTCTGTACTTCCTTTTGCTGATCGACCCTTACAATAGATTGTGTGCTAATATGTTTTGCAAATTCAATAATAATGAATGTTGTTGTGGGGAGCAGTTATGAATTCCTCCTCCCCATATGGTTTTAGCATGTTTTTTTCTGTCTTTTGGTATTTTGGATGTATGTCACTGAATGTTGAGTCGTATTTGAATCCTGCACCATAAATAGCAAGTGTGTGTGATGAATTGTTTAGCCTATTTTAGGCATATTTTGCTGCAGTGTTGCTATGATGAATTGATTAGTGTTTAATAATTTGTGATTAATTTAAATTTACTATTTCCTAATTTTTGTATCACCCCAAATACATTTTGATACATTACTATAAATATTTTTCTCTGGACGATTTTTCTGTTTTTAATATCATTGCGTGCAGCTTCAGGACATACTAGTTTACACTTACAATTAAACACTGGCAAGAAGCGTTTTATTGTTCTGGTAAATGCTGCCTACCATGCACGTATGCTAGGCAGTGTTTACTTATCTGCATGGCAGAGTGCAAATGCGCAGGACAAAAGGTGGTGTACAGGTGTGTACTCCATCTTTTGCCCTGCACATTTGAACTCCGCCATGCAAATTACCAACATTTGGTGGCCGGGAGCCACCTACATGTTTGTCTACATGTAACAGCTTCACACTGCCAAATGTCATCCGGGACAAAAATGAGCTCAACATCGTGTTGGTGCAACAACATTATACAAGAGTAATAGTAAGCTCAAAACTATTTAATTTTGTCTGCTAAACTATACAAATGCAGATAAACTGACAGGCTCAATTAACTCCAAGGGGAGTGGACACTCCCATCCTCTGCACACTATTGTTAAAGGACAAGCAATCCATCTTCAGAACACTCAACAACTTAGTGGAGATGGATACAAAACTTGTTACCATTTATGAACAGTATAAGATAACAGGGGTTAGGTAAGAGAGACAGTTTTGTATTTTTTTATTGTTTTGGCTGCAAATAGCAAACTTTCAATTTAAAATGATTACAATAATACAAAAATATAGAAACGTTTTGTTCATTACACTATGATCAAATCACAAGTTCAAGTAATAAAATCATTTACGTAAGATATTATTTAAAATGATAACAGATACTATTCAACAGCTTCATTTGATAGAATAGGACAACCCACATTCTATTTCTATTTCAGATCTAATTCATTTAAGAACCCAATAGTAGCCAATTGGATAGATATATGCCTTGCACCGAATATCAGTATCCAGAGCTCCTCAATATCTATCGATAAATTAAAATAATGTGCAAAATACTTGTGAAGAAGTGCATACAATGCAGGACAGTAAAAGACAATACGTTTCAGAGTCTCTGGGCTTGTAGAACAATTGCAAAATCGACATATATTCTCACTTGGGCCTAACATCTGACGTCTGCACAAGATATCTTTAGTGATCCACAAATTAAAACAGAATTGTATATATCATTTCTAAATTTATGTGATGGATATTTGATTAGATAAAACTCAGTGATTCTATATTTCTTATGGCCAAAATGTGCAGGAGTCCAGTTTTGATAAAGACCACATGTTTCCTAAATATTGATCCAATCTCTTTGATAGAGTTTAAGCTTAGCACGATTCGGATCATTAATCAGTATTTTTTTTTAAAAGAGCTCAATACATTTTGGGAGAATCCCTTCATCAGGAGCAGATACCAAGTAGATATTCAACAAACAGAAGTCCATTCTATATTTAAAGAAATACATCATTTTCAATGCAGTGTAACATAGGGATTAACAGAATAGTATATAATTCTCTTTTAATGTCCCGTGATTGTCTGAATCTATTGATCTGGAACGTTTAGGCGGTAACCCTTCTCAATGTTCAAATCATATTGGGATACCCCGTAGTGCAGGCAGACACTTAAACAGAGCTTAACCATTGCTTAAAGCAGAATCTGAAAAGACAAATATCAAGAATAGAAAGGTGTGTAGTATTGTGTAAACAATAATGCAAACAGCTTGAAGACTAAATGGAGCTAAATCAGAAAAGCATACCTCACAAAGTGAGTGGTCATATGTTATGCAAATCCAAATTACATAAACAAGTAGAATGTGCATATAAATCAGAGAATATAACATATCTAAGTCAGAGTAAGCAGAGTAACCTGGTAATTACCAAATCTTCTAAAAGAGAAAGTCTTACGCAACTCGGGTAAATTAATCGAACATAAATTCGTGGGTAATGGTCAGAAAGGGAGGAGATCTGTAAATAAAACCAGGAAGTCAAAGTAAGGGTAATCTTAATGAGAATTGTGAGATGCCAGTGATCTTAAACCACAAGACTTACCACTAGAGAGTGTCCACCACGCTTGGACACTTTTTGGTTCCTGATATCTGGCAGAGTTGCAGTTTTCCCCCCTGCACCTGTATCTTTCTTGTTACTGAGATTTTTGTTGAACTCTGTGACTAAGTCTTGGTGTGAGCACTATTCTATTGTATTTTACAGGTGCAATTAAATGGAAAGGTCAGAACACCTTTATTGACCAGAACTGTTCTTCCCTAACGGTTGAAAAATGAAATGGTTTTCAGGCATGTGCCTACCATCAACTCACTTAAATTGAAAATACTGTATGCAATCCTGCTAGAGTAAGAATCTCTCTAAATGAGCAATCCTCTTCTACGAGGAACCTGATGATCTGCAGCAGTAAATCCATCTAGAGACTCATAATTGTGTAGGATCTAATGAATCTGTTGTAAAGTCCACCTTCACTTCCACACAATAGGCCCGATTAATGAAATCTGGTGCAGAAATGGCGCAAGTGGCAGCACGCATATTCATGGATTTCAAGATGCATCAGTAGCCGTCGCACAAGTAATAGCAAGCTGCATGAGGAACGCTCTCAACACGCCTCCACGCACACCAAAAAGCTAGCGAAAGGCCTAGCACTGCGCAAGCATTCCAGCTATCCCTGGAACAGCATCCAGCACCATACCGAAATCGTGCATCTACACCTCACAGTCGCCGACCGCACCCCAGCGTAATCGCATGTAAGTACCTTGCTATCCCCAGCCACACCCCAGAGAAATGCATGTCCACCCATGCAAGTCCAAGATGTACACCAGAAAAATCGCGCATCAACACCTCACAATCCCTTGCCGCACCTCAGCGTAATCGCGCATCAGCACCTCGCTTTCCCCGGTCGCACCCAAGAGAAAATGTGTGCCCTCCCACTCTAGCCCAAGCCGTTCACCAGCAAAATTGCGCAACAACACCTCGCAATCCCTGGCCACACCCCAGCAAAATCGTGCATCAGCACCACGCTATCCCCGGCCACACCCCAGAGAAGATGTGTGCCCTCCCAATCAAGCCCAAGCCCTACATCAGCAAAATCACGTGACAATACCTCGCAATCCCAGGCCGCATCCCAGCAAAATTGCGTCTCAGCACCTTTCTATCCCCGGCCGCACCCCAGAGATATTGCGTGCCCTCCCACGCAAGTTCAGGCCGTACACCAGCAAAATCGTGTGCCCTATGATAAGTGTAGGCTACACACAAATAATGCCCACACACCTTCTGAACCCAGCCTGCCCACATAACCACACACAGCACATCAACCACTATAGTGCACACATCATCCCCAGGCAACCTCACCTGTGACTCCCCCTGCAGGCAGCCTCCTCCAGAAGTGACACCACCCCCAAACCCCATCACCTGTGACATCCCCCTGAAGGCAGCGCCCTCCAGACGGGACATGACCCCCTAGCCTCCATCACCCGTGATGCCACCCACAGGTAGCTCCCTCCAGAAAGGACACCACCTCCCAGCCCCCATCACCTGTGAAACCCCCCTGCAGGCAGCCTCCTCCACAAGGCACTACACCCCCCTAGCACCCATCACCTGTGATGCCACCCACAGGCAGCCCCCTCCAGAAAGGACACCACCCCCCCAAGTGCCCATCACCTGTGACCCCCTGCAGGCAACCCGCTCCAGAAGGGACACCACCCCCCACCAACCATCACCTGTGACGCCTCCCAAAGGAAGTACCCCTCCAGAAGCGACACCACCCCCATCCCCCATCACTTGTGACTCCACCTACAGGCAGACCTCTCCACAAGGGACTCCACCCCCAAGCCTTTCACCTGTGACACCCCCCTGCAGGCAGCACCCTCCAGATGGGACACCACCCCCAGCCCCCATCACCTGTGACACCAACCACAGCAGCCCACTCCAGAAGGGACACCATCCCACAACCCCGATCACCTGTTATATCACCCTGCAGGCAGCCACCTCCAGAAGAGACACCGCCCCCAGCCCCATCACCTGTGACACCCTGCTGCAGGCAGCTACCTCCAGATGGGACACCCTCCTGCATGATGTTCCCTGACAATGTGACACATCATCACTGCAATGATTCTGTGTTGTGCACCTAGACTGCCGTGTTGTGACATCAGCCAGAATATATTCAGGAAAATGTATCCTGCAAATCAAAATAAAACCATTCACCTGAGCTACACACATTTGCTGGATGCAAACATCTCCCAACATACATATGTGACAGGTGAATTTTAAAGTGAGGCACTGCTGTATATGTGACAATGTCATGTCAGCAATTCCCCCGGGACCAAATGTCTAACAATGACAGAATCAAACATACCCTCAATGTGTGCTACATCAAAAAACAATGACCAGGTTTGTCACTGCCTGAGCCTCAATAAGCTGCTATTTTCCAAAGATATTCCCTAACAATCACATCACCATTGGAGGCAAGTGTGAAGGACATGGCAGTCAGGGAGTGCACCATTCACATTGACAGGAGAATTGGGCAGCCATTGTGGACGATAAAGAAATGGCACTACTGTATCCCAGTGCAAGAGGTTGACCAAAACCTGAGATCACAAATACTGTCAAAACACATGCTGGGGAAGGTGAATGCACTACACGTGTGTTACATAGCATTCACAAAGTCAGTTGCCATGATATTGAGCATGTAACACTCACACAGTCACCCCACCCACCTCCCTCCTAACCACAGTGAAGGCAAACACAGAGTGATGCAGAACATGTGAAATGAAATACAATTTGACAGTGCACACCCATCCTTTCACTTCACACACCACCACCGGTCTGCCACATGTGTATATTGCCCTTGCAAATCAACCTAGCAACAATGCCCATGCATGTAAGCAACCAGACACATAACTACCAATGGATAGAATCACGGCTACTAAATAGTCTACGAAACAGGCACACAGCAAAAAGAGCTGCTACACACAATGATTTTTCGTAAATAACAAAATATAATATAAAGCAGTATTACCAGCATAGAGACTATAAAAGCAAAAAGGAAAAAGGTGTCCATGTACATTTGGCCAAAATAAATATAAATGTCATGTCCTAAAATGTCTGTACAATTCAAAACCAAAAGACATGTCCATAAAGTCTGGTTCTCATTACTGGAAAAAATCACACTCAAAAACTATGCACAAAAAAATGGAGTATTGTCAAACATTTCAGCTCCAAAGAATAAAAAACATCAAAGGAAACTTACACTTAAAGAACTATGTAGACAGGCAGTGGGCTAGTCCTCCTTCTCTCCAATCTCACTCAATGTCTGGACCAGGGCATCATCAAACACTGTGTCCATTACCCCCAGGCGGGTCTTTATAGAGTCCTGGAGGGCTTGCAGGCCCTCCAACATGTTCCTCTCCAACCCCTCCGACTCCCTGAAAGTTGACTCCAGGAGTTCAGCCCGCCTCCTTGCCTAACGGAGTGTAATCTCTACTCTGGCCATTGTCACCCTCGCATCCCGAGCCCGCTGCCTATCTGCTCCGATACGGTGCTGGTAGTGCACAAACATAGACGACATTCTGGTTCTCAGTTCGACGTTTGCATCCTACCTGACGCCGTATACCTAGCCCCTTGTGATGGTTCGCCCTGAGTGAAAAAGTCCCTTTCTAAGAGCCTGCTGCTGCCAAAGCGCCCGATGCCTGCTTTGTGTGTCCACCCTCTGGGCTGATGACATTTCCCAGGGGTTGCTGGCCCGTGCCGTGCCCGTGGGTGCCTGCTCTCCCTCCATTTCCTGGATCGGCATGTGACCACTTCAGCTGATCCACTGTCGACTCCCAACTCAGACAGGGATGTTGGCTCCACCAGATGGGCCAATGTGGTTGGGACTGGTACACAGGGGGCACTGGTTGTATCTGGGCCAGACGCGCTGGTTGTATCTGGGCCAGACAGCACCCTAGAAGACTACTGGCACATAGAGGAGGAAGACAAGTATGGGGTTGTATTAGTGGACACCCTACACTGCGTAATTGAGACCAAGAATGCTGCTAGCCAGTTGAGAAGATGCTCGTCCTCATTGTGATGATGTGCAAGCACACGAGAGCAAGCCTGAACATCATCACAAATCACGCTGGAACGCCTCCCAACACCGACCAGCAGGGGTACCACTATAACCCAAATGGCAATAGCCGCCACCATTGGGGTGTCGGTCTGGGTGGAAACATCTGACTCCTGGGGCTGAGTCCCAGCTGAGGCATGCGACCAGATGCATACAGCTGCTTCCGCTGGCCCAGGGATAGGATTTTGCAGAGGCATCTCCATGGTGACCTACACAGCTTCATGCCCCTGGAGCACGACTGCAGCAGTCACGCCCACCTCACCACCCCTACCTGACTTCATGGGCTGCGTTACTACAGCCACCTCCCGACCTCCACCCCCACCAACCTGGATGACTCCCGAGCGTCTTCCGCACTGGATGGCCCCTGTGTTGTCTCACCTGTCCCCACCACTGCTGAGGAGTCCACGTCCACCTTCACCCTCTTGGACTTCCCCTCAGCAGCATTGGCCGATGGTCCAGAGGCGGCACCAGCCTCCTCGCTCCCCAATGATGCTGTGTCAAGGGTGAATGGCTGGGCTTTGCGCCTCTGCCTGGTGGAAGCACCCCTGCTGCCTTGCTCCACAGCACTGTCTCTGCCCTCTTCTTCCAACGCAATAGCGGATAAGGAGACATAGAACACAAACATCAGGGTACTGGACCAATGTGTACATGGCAACACAAACGTGCACATGAAGTACACTGGTAATGGGAACAACCATCATCCACATCCACAACACGCATGTACATGCAATGCACACACATGAACATACATACTTGTCCATCCCAACAGACAATCACATCCGGGGACATGGCACTGTCACAATCTCCCAATCGCGCATGGTACACACACACCCATCATGTGCTCATACACATGTCATGCACACACATCACCTGACCGTCCTCAAGCAGTGCAATGAGCAATCACAGTAGAGTAATGTCCATGGCCTTCCAGCCACATCAGTATGTCACACTAGTGTTTGTCAGTCACACAATCACATTTTAGACACAAACACCACGCATGCACATCAGGTTGACAACACCACCTCATCTGTAACACTTGTCACACGGGCACGTCTCAGATATATGTAACAAACCATGTGTACGTTGTAAAATGATGCAGTACAACACACAATGCAAATGTAATACCATTGAAATTACACATGGTTCACTGCACACATGTAGAGCACTGTCTGGGTCATGCATGCAAACATCCTTACAAGTGGCATACTTGCTGTAAGCCCAAGGTGCACACTCCCAACATAGATGAACATGCACATGCACTGTCAAGCCCAGCAACACATGGACACTCAACTTACGAGTCTAGACGTTGCTGCAACTCTCTGACACGGGTGTGCAGCGGCAGGTAGAACTTCTCCAGGACCCACATGTCGGTGTTGTTGATCCTGCCCCTGCGCCGCTCCCCATTGACACTGGCCTTGAGGAAGCGCAGGGCCTTGTTGTGGGTCCTGTATTTTATGTCCTCCCAGTGCTTGTGCATGTGTATGTAGTTGCGGGATGCCACCCTCTCTGCGTTGATGGTATCCATGATCCCATCCCAGATCAGCTTACATCCTTCTTTGCCGACTTGCATTGGGGCATTGAAGAGGGCATCATAATGCGCCAGGACCTGCTCCACCAGGATGTCAACTTCCTTGGCAGTGAAGTTGACAGCCCTCTGCCTCGCTGCCATGGAGTTGCCACTTACCTCAGAAGATGTTACTTGAGACATGGCAACTCCCGAGGCAGGGGTGGGTGGGCAAGATCATCTTTCAGCAGGGCTATGGAACAGTGGTGAGGTTCAGGTATGTTGGGAATCTTCTGAATCAGATGAGGTGGTTGCAGGGCCAAGGACAGGATCACTGACAATGGCTGACAGTAGGCACTCAAATTGCAGGGCAGGTGGGCAGCAGGCACACACAGTGGGCAGGCAGCAGCAGATGACCCGGTAAGAGGCAGCTCTAGGCAGCAGGAGGCAGGTAAAAAGGCTTGAATGCAGGAATGTGGGTCTTCGTGTCTATAGCATGGGAAGCCGGAAACAGAGTGACGGTTACTCTGTGCATTCGAAATTAGCGCAGACACATGATGTCATGAACCATCGGACGTGTCCTTTCTGGACTTCCTGGTCCCTGTCCCATAGGGGCTTGCACTCAGCAGTACTCCCAACATGGCCGCCAAACGCAGAACACTGTTTACCAGTTTCCATGCCGTACGCATTGCGTTCTATAAAGCGGACACGCCCCCGCGGCCTTGCGAGTCTCAACGCTACTGCTTGCCGTGGCTAGACGTGTGCTGCCATAGTTTTCTTGTGCTTATCCTTTGATTCCTGGTTCCCGGTTCCCCTAAATTCCTCCTCCTTCATTCCCCCTCGTTTTGTCCTCTATTGCATCCCGGATCTTCGTGCACTCGTCTTCCGTATGCACTCTTCGCTGTTTTCCTGGATTTCCTCAGACTTCCCCGAACATCTGAACGTTCCCAGGAGTCGGAAAGCTGAACGCACGCTGGAACCCAAGGACCTACACACAGGGTTATACAAGACCCGAACTGTGCGAAAGAAGACTCCATCGAAGAACTCCAACAAACAACATAGACAGGTGAGAAGGGGGGAAACCTGTGACAGATTGAGACGCCAACAAACTGATACAGATACGGACATGGAGGCTGCAGTTCAAGACCTCATGCGCAGCATGCAAGAGTTAACCACAGAAGTCCAGAATCTCAAAGCCGAGAATGCTGCATTAAAACAACTAGTCCTGACACATGATTCCGCGACCAAGGAAATTGTATTGCTGGGCGGAGTAGTGGATAAATATGATGGCACCTCAAAGAACCTTTGTGGCTTCCTTGATTCCTGTTTAGTGCACTTTACCTTTAAGCCCTACTACTTTTCCACCCCCAGGGAAAAGGTGGGCTTTATGATTTTGCATCTCTCCAGGAATGCATTAGCCTGAGTTACGCCCTTAGTTAATTCTGGAGATGCCCTCCTGGATGATTATGATGGGTTCGTACGTGCTCTAAAGACCCTGTTTGATTGCCCAGAACAGGTTTTCAGTGCCCAAGAACGTCTATTGGATTTCCAACAAGGGTCCCAGGATATGCTTACCTATTGAACATGCTTTAAGAAACTGGCCAAGGAAGCAGATTGGTCCTCGGAGGCCTGCTTTACCCTATTCCGGAGAGGACTAAACGAAGAGATAAAAGACGAGCTAGCCAGGGTAGCTCGCCCAGGTTCCTTCCAGGCCCTTAGGGACCTCTCTTTACAAATAGACTTTCGAATCCAGGAAAGGAAGGCGGAAAAGAAGAAAACAAAGATGCCTTACCAAAAGACCTCTATATAATCTCCCTCTAAACCTGAGCCCACTCCTGCCCCGACCACAGACCCAGAACCCATGCAACTGGGGGCCTTCCGCGGACCCATATCCCTGCAATAAAGATAGCGACGGATTCACACCGGGCTGTGTATGTACTGTGACTCAGATAAACATCTTGTGAGAGAATGTCCTTTGGCCCCTCCACGGCATTCAGGAAACGCCAGCTCCCCATCCTAGATGGAGCACAGCTTCGGGAGAGAGATGTTTGCTCCACATCCATTCCATCCTTGAACTCTCCTGGACAAAACAACCTTGTGGTCTTGCAGGCCTTTTTTATCGCCGTCTAAGAAAGAAACTTACCCCATTCTGGAATTAGTGGATTGTGGAGCCATGGGGATTTTTATAGATCAGGATTGGGTCACTACCCACCACATTCCATATGAAACTCGAGACATCATGCAACCTGTAGAGGCCATTGATGGACGACCTCTCTCTTCAGGACCAATAACCCTGCAAACCAAAGAGATCCAGCTCTCGATAAACCATCATCAAGAGATGATCAAGTTTGACATCATAAGGTCTGCCCATTACCCAATGGTACTGGGTATGTCCTGGTTACAGAAGCACAACCCATACATCAACTGGGCAGCAGGATCCTTGTTTCTTGGCTCCGAACATTGCATGTCTCACTGCCTATCCCTGGATTCCTCGTCAAGATCCTCTGAAGGTACGCTGACAGACCAGCAAGGCCCACTCACAGTCTCAAATATTATCTATGTCCCCAGGGCCTATCAGGATTACACTGATGTGTTTTCAACTGCCATAGTTCAAGCCCTACCCGCTCACAGACCTGAGGACTGCGCTATTGATACTGAACCCTCAGCAGTGATTCCCTTTGGAAAGATGTTCATCCTATCAGAACCAGAGAAAAGGGCCCTCCGAGAATACTTGGATAGTAACCTAGAAAATGGCACCATACGACCATCCAAATCCCTGTTGGGAGCTTTGTTGTTTTTCGTACCCAAGAAAGATACTAAGGAGCTTAGGCCTTGTCTTGATTATCGTGGCCGTAATCAATGCACCCTCAAGGACCGCTACCGTTTGCCCTTAATCTCGGATATCCCGGAAGCGGTGAGAGGAGCTGTAAGCTTCACGAAATTAGATCTCAAAGGTGCCTACCATCTGATCCGTATAAAGGAAGGTGACGAATGGAAAAAAGCCTTTAGAACACACTTTGGTCACTTTGAATACTTGGTGATGCCCTTCGGACTCGCCAATGCCCTGGCAGTCTTCCAACATTTTAAGGACTGGGTGTTCTCCGATATGCTGTTCCTCTTTGTCATAGTTTACCTGGATGACATACTAATATACTCCAAGGACCATCTTAAGCATGAAGAGCATGTCAAGGCAGTCTTACAACGGCTACGTAAACATAAACTCCCGGCTAAACCCGAGAAATGCCTTTTTCATGTCTCTATTGTTCACTATCTCGGATTTGTCCTTAGTCCAGAAGGAATTGTAATGGACCACCCAAAAGTAAATTCCATACTATCCTGGCCTGTTCCAACTACTGTGAAGCAGATTCAATTCTTCCTGGGGCTTGCCAACTTCTACCGGAAATTCATACCTTCCTTTTCAGAGATAGTTCAACCGATCATTACATTGTTGAAGAAGGATACTCCCTTCCGCTGGACCGCAGCCCAAGACGAGGCGTTCCAACGTTTGAAGTCGGAATTTACACAAGCCCCCATCTTGGCTCAACCTGACATTGATCGGCCTTTCCTAGTGGAGACTGATGCCTCCAACTATGCCATCGGAGCAGTCTTAGAGCAGGAACTCGAGGACAAGCTAGAACACCCCATCGCTTATCTGTCGCGACCCCTAACTCCTAGCGAGACCCATTATTCTGTTCTGGAAAAGGAATTGGTGGCCATCCGTCAAGCCTTCACAGAGTGGCAATATCTACTCCTGGGAGCTAAACATCCTGTTCAGGTCCGTACGGATCATCGGAATCTCCAAGTTCTACAATACCTGGAATGTAGGAATAGTCGTCAAGCCCGTTGGGCCTTCTTCTTTGCCCAGTTCCAAATCCATCATGTTGCTGGAACAAACAACATAATTGCTGACGCCTTATTCCAACGTCCCGACTACAAAACTCTTGAATATCAATCCTTCCCAAAGATGTTTCCCCATACAATTTTCGTAGCCCAAATTTCTCCATGAAGACATTCGGATTCAAACACAGTCCTCTGAGATCTGGAAGGAATTTACTGGGAAGAATCGATGGAATCTCAAAACCATAAAACCAAGGACGGATATTTGTTCAAGGACAATGGCCTTGTCATTCCCACACAGAGACTGCGACAAAGGATTACAAGCCTCTTTCATGATACCCTTCATTCAGGACATCGTGGCATTACAAACACTCTCCGTTTAATACAAAGACAGTTTTGGTGGCCAAAAATGAAAGTTGACATCCAGCAGTACATCCAAGCCTGTGCAGTCTGCAATCAAAACAAGCATGATAACAAGAGGCCGGCGGGTCTCCTACTCCAACCAACGCTACCAGCAAGACCCTGGGAATTTATTGCTACAGACTTTATTGTGGAACTACCACCTTCCAGGGGATACACAACTATCATGGTTACCATTGATTTATTCACTCACATGGCTCATTTTACACCCTTGTATAAACTACCATCTTCCTCAGAACTCGCTGGAATCTTCCTGGAACACATATTCTGACTTCATGGACTCCCTTCCAAGATCATATCAGATAGAGGTCCTCAATACATATCTCAATTCTGGAAACACTTATGCCGTATACTAGGAATCCAATGTGCCCTCTCCTCAGGTTATCATCCACAGACCAACGGAGCTACAGAACGTGTGAACCAAACCCTGGAGCAGTATCTTCGTTGTTTCACCACCAAGGTCCAGGACGATTGGTCTCTCTTAATACCTGTGGCTGAATTCGCCTACAACAATTCAATTCACTCAGCTGTCAAGAGCAGCCCCTTCTTCTGCAGACAAGGATTCCACCCTTCGGTTCTACCATCCCTTCTCCCACATCCTACACCAGTTCCTACAGTCGACTCCTGGATTGAAACCCTCATCAACCTACACAAGGAAGCCAAAGAACACCTCGAAAGGGTCCAAGCTAACATCAAGCACTATGTGGACTCCAAAAGAAGACCAGGACCTTCCTATGCAGTGGGTGATAAGGTCTGGCTATCCTCGAAACTACTGCCTCAACACTTACGACCTCATAAATTGGCTCCTCGGTACTATGGCCCCTTTTCCATAAAGGAAATCATTAACCCAGTGGCCTTCTGGCTCAAACTACCAGACTCCTGGAAGAGGATCCACCCAGTGTTTCTCACATCTCTAATGCAACCATACTTGCAGACCTCGTGGACTGCTCCAAGATCTACTCCTGTGGTTGTCGATGACCAGTTAGTATACAAAGTATCCAGAATATGTGACTCCAGGTACAGACGTGGTCAGCTACAGTATCTGGTTGAGTGGAAAGGATATCCACCCAGTGAACGCACCTGGGAACCAGTCTGAAACCTAAACACCCCCAGACTACCTCAAAGGTACCACCTTATACACCCGGGCAAACCCGGAAGAACAGGCCTTCGGAGGAGGCATGTTGTCATGAACCACCAGACGCGTCCTTTCTGGACTTCCTGGTCCCTCACCATTAGGGGCTTGCACTCAGCAGTACTCCCAACATGGCCACCGAACGCGGAACACTGTTTACCAGTTTCTGCGCTGTACGCGTTACGTTCTATAAAGCGGACACACCCCTGCGGCCCTGCGCGTCTCAATGCTACCGCTTGCTGTGGCTTGACGTGTGCTGCCGTAGTTCGCTTGTGCTTATCCTTTGATTCCTGGTTCCCGGTTCCCCTAAATTCCTCCTCCTTCATTCCCCCTCGTTTTGTCCTCTATTGCATCCCGGATCTCCGTGCACTCGTCTTCTGTGTGCACTCTTTTCCTGGATTTCCTCGGTCTTCCCTGGACATCTGAACATTCCCAGGATTCGGAACGCTGAACGCACGCTGGAACCCGAGGACCTGCACACAGGGTTATACAAGACACAAACTGCGCGAAAGAAAACTCCATCGAAGAACTCCAACAAACAACATAAGACAGGTGAGAAGGGGGGAAACCTGTGACACATGAAATTAGAGGAAAGGCCCTCATTGCGTAACTTACGTGACACATGCTTGGCGTTGACATTCATATTCTGGATAAAGAAGTGGATAGCAAACAATCCGACTGTACGTGCAATACTGTGACAGTGCAAACTTCTTGTTCTGGTGGGGGATTTGCCTCCGCACACACGTGCAGGTACTTTTCTTTTACCAGAGGCTAACGGCGAGTCGCATACGCATTATTCATACACTGGATTCCCCTGTGTATAGTGTACCTCCAATATTACCTTTACAGTAGCTTTCCTGGACTTTGCGTATGAATTTTTTGTGTTGCTCGGTTCCACAGCGTATGACGTAATGCTTTTTCTTTTTACGGGAGCTACCGAGGTGTTGCATACACACATTTTTGAATCAGCAAACAATTCAGGACCGTTACACAAAACTGGTTCATGGGATTCTGTCCTTTTATCAACGCAGGGGCTATCACATAGTCACTTGTTGTCAAAACACACAAGATCACTCCTGTGGCCTTCTGCATCCTCACTTGGCAGCTGCTTTTGGTCTGCACAGAGTTTTCCTATTTGCTCAGACAACATTTTAACTTGGGCCTCAAGGCATTGAAATCTGTCCATTTCTCTGGATACCTCTCTTTGAGGCCTAGGCCGGTATTGGTTAAATTGACCCTGACTGCACTTATTTTGGTATCTCTCAGGAGATTGATTTTTTTTTAGTAATTTCTGAATTCTTGATACATAGGAGGTGGAGAACACGGTGTGACCATCCTTTGGCTGTGGTCGACTGGTGGGAACTATCCCCTATGTTGATTTCCATTTTCAATAATATATCCACATACCGTGGTCGGTCTTGATTGCCATACAGCATAGTGTTGGGGTCAAATCTGCTCTCCATTAGGAAAGTCTTTGTTGTCTTCCGGCCCGGACAAAACACTGGCCGTCATTGGCTCAGCACACACGCACTACGTCACTGCTACGAGTCACGTAGTGCGTGTGTGCTGCACCAATGGAGGGCCAGCACTACGGCTGGCTTGGCCAGTAGGGCTTGGTGCCGGAAGGCATTTCAGCCTTGCTGGCCACACCAGCCGTAGTACGATTACACTTACCTCGCCAGCGTTCCAGCTTACCTGCCTTCCAGCACGTCTCCGGTAAGTGGTCTGTGTGTTTGTGTTTGTGTGTCGGGTCTGTTCTGCTGTATGTTTGTGTTGTGTATGTTAAGATGGGTGGGGTGGGGGGGTGTGGGATGTGTATGAATGTTTGTTTTTGAATGTTTGTGTTGTGTATGTTGAGATGGGGGGTGGGGGCGTGTCAGATGTGTATGAATGTTTGTTTTTGAGTGTTTTTGTTGTGTATTTTGAGATGGGGGGCTTGGGGGCCGTGTCTGATGTGTATAAATGTTTGTTTTTGAGTGTTTGTGTTGTGTATGTTGAGATGGGAGGATTGGGGGTGTGTTGGATGTGTATGAATGTTTGTTTTTGAGTGTTTGTGTTGTGTATGTTGAGATGGGGGTGGGTAGTGCGTGTTGGATGTGTATGAATGTTTGTTTTTGAGTGTTTGTGTTGTGTATGTTGAGAGGGGGGTGGGTGGGGGGTGTTGATGTGCGTGAATGTTTGTTTTTGAATGTTCATGTTGTGTATGTTGAGATGCATGTATGGGTGCATGCTTCAGAGTTTGTGTACTGAGTTGGGGGGTTTGGGTCTGTATGGGTGCATGCTTGAGAGTGTGTGTGCTGAGTTGGGGGTGGTGGGTTCGGGTCTGTATGGGTTCATGGTGTATGCTTGAGAGTGTGTGCTGAGTTGGGGGGGTGGGTGGTTCAGGTCCGTATGGGTGCATGTTTGAGAGTGTGTGTGCTGAGTTGGAGGGTGGGGGGGTTCGGGTCTGTATGGGTGCATGTTTGAGAGTGTGCTGATTTGGGGGGTGGGGGGTTTGTGTCTGTATGGGTGCATGTTTGAGAGTGTGTGTGCTGAGTTGGGGGGTGGGGGGTTCTGGTCTGTATGGGTGCATGTTTGAGAGTGTGCTGATTTGGGGGGTGGGGGGTTCGGGTCTATATGGGTGTATGCTTAAGTGTGTTTGGGGCATAGTGTTTGGTTGGGTGTGAGGGGGCTATGGGGCATAGTGTTTGGTTGGGGGTGAGGGGGCCATGGGGCATAGTGTTTGGTTGGGGGTGAGGGACAGGGGGCATAGTGTTTGCTTGAGGCGTGGGGGCCATGGGGCATAGTGTTTGCTTGGGGGGTGAGGGACATGGAGCATAGTGTTTGGTTGGGGGTGGGAGCCATGTGGCATAGTGTTTGGTTGGGGGTGAGGGGGCCATGGGGCATAGTGTTTGGTTGGGGGTGAGGGGGCCATGGGGCATTGTGTTTGCTTGGGGGTGAGGGACAGGTGGCAGTGTTTGCTTGAGGCTTGGGGGCCATGGGGCATAGTGTTTGGTTGGGGGTGGGAGCCATGGGGCATAGTGTTTGGTTGGGGTGAGGGGGCCATGGGGCATAGTGTTTGGTTGGGGGTGAGGGACAGGGGGCATAGTGGTTGCTTGGGGGGTGAGGGACAGGGGGCATAGTGTTTGGTTGAGGGTGAGGGGCCATGGGGCATAGTGTTTGGTTGGGTGTGAGGGGGCTATGGGGCATAGTGTTTGGTTGGGGGTGAGGGGGCCATGGGGCATAGTGTTTGGTTGGGGGTGAGGAAGAGGGGGCATAGTGTTTGCTTGGGGGATGAGGGACAGGGGGCATAGTGTTTGGTTGGGGGTGGGAGCCTTGGGGCATAGTGTTTGGTTGGGGGTTAGGGGGCCATGGGGCATAGTGTTTGGTTGGGGGTGAGTGGGGCCATGGGGCATAGTGTTTGGTTGGGCGTGGGAGCCATGGGGGATAGTGCTGCACTCCAAGAGTGAACTCAATAATAAAGCTAAAACAGGCACAGTTAGGAGATGTACATCCTTTGCTTTTTTGAGGAAACCTGACTCAACGAAGGCCATACTCCTCTTGGGCAACCCAAACAGCAAACTATAGAAGTCCAAAATAACGGAATGTCCAATCAAGGGTCAATAAAATATATATAATTTAATTAAACAGACGATATACAATAACTAAGTTGAAATAAATGATAACAATGGAAAATGTGTAGTACAAAATGTAAGTTTGAAATGCAATAAAAATCGTTAGCCCTCAAAAACATATTCTTTTTCCATGTGTTTGCTAAAAATTGGGGGTTGAAAAAGCCTCCTGACATGTCCCGCCTACCGCCCCGCCCACTTTTACTTTTTGGCCCACTATAGCCCTCATGTAAGGTACTTTCGGCCCTCTGTCAAAATCAGTTGTGCACCCCTGGTCTATACTGTTACCTAGGTATTGGAAGAACTTTAAATATATCATGTACTGTTACTAAGTGATCTTCTATGCAACAATCAACTCCTTTTTTGAATGGTTTAATGAAGGTTTTGATGGATTTCATTGTTTTGATGGGGCTACTTGGCGCAATATTTGGGAGTGCATTATTCTGTCGCTTTTTCCTTGTCTCTGGTGGCCAGGGTTGAAGGTAACCACCGACGGGTGAATCAAACCCCCCAAATGGGATACAATCAGGCCTAACCACAGGTATAGCCATTGGTACATTGCTCCCTCGGGCAGAGATGGAGTTGGGGCTAATCTCAATTCCATGAAATGTGCTGCCTTGTTGTTTTTCCTAAGAATTAACACTAGATATTTGCTTTTCCGAATCTTTGCACCTTTTATGAAGATGGTTGACCTCCTGACAAAGGTTAGAGTTCTCACCACTAATCTTATTAATTACGGCTTGCATTTCATTTATTTACATTTGGCATTGATTAAACTCTCTATCCTTCTTGTCATTTTCCTCCAGCATTTAGTTTTTTCTTGTTCAATAGAATTACATTTGTTTTCTCTCTCCATGTTATTCTTTTGAAGCGTCTGCATCTCCAAAATGGTGTCATCTTTGTCTGGTCTATTGTCTGGTCTATTTGCATCCATTACTCCTTTTAACCATGCCAGTTCCTGTTCACTCTCCTCAAACTGTCTTTTTTTCTGAGATAGCTGTTTATCCAGATTGCTGTTTTTAGATAGCATTTCTATGTTACATGACTCTAATTCCAATGTTAACCTCTTTACTGTTCAACTGCCTCCTCTAAACTCATCTGTAGTTTATTAATTACTCCTAGAGTGTTATCCTATAGTCTTAAAGGCAGATTTAAGAGAAACCAAATCTTCGCACATAACTTTACTAAGCAATCTTTTTCCGCATTATTGTTGGAACCTCTGAAAAGTCTTAATAGGCAGACTTGGACAATACTGCCTTCTTCAGAAATGTCATGAAATGACTCCTTTTGCACTTCCCCACATATGCGGTTTCCCCGTAAGGCAGCATTTTCTGATGACCACACACCATGGGCAAATAGATTGTCCTCCAAGTCGTTCACCAACTCAGAAAAATGTGCTTCAATTTGGGTCATAATGACACTGCGCACAGCGTCACACTATCACCTCACAGAATCAGTTCCCTTTTAATTGCATCAAATGGCTGTTCTGAACACACTTGCTATGTCCAGTAACTGCTTTACAGTTTGTTCCCACAAGGCCAACACACCAAAATATGTCAGGGATTTTGTCAGAGGGCTGTTACATAATTTGCATGGTATTTTAGTACTGTGATAAAATAGTGGTAAAACAGAGCTAACATGGTGGCACAGCGTAACTATCGTGATGTCCTATATGATTTGACTAGACTCCCCTCTAATATCTGTATTCTGCTTAGGGTCAACTGTAAGCGCAAGATAGCAGACTTTGTACCTGCAGGGACACAACATCGCTAACTGTCATTCCAGTCACTTATCTACAAGACTGGACTACAAAGACTGCAGTCTTTGACAGATCAGCTCAGCCATCAGCATGCACGTCTGAGACATGGCACTCACACAATCTGTCTATCTATAAACCCACAGTAAACAAATGACATAACCCGGGTACCGTGAATAATGTATCAAGACACGCGGTAACCGGTAACTTTTAGAATGTGCATTTATAATTGAACTTACTGATTGAAAAACAGGAACATTGAATAGTGACACAAATATTCATGGGAATACAATTAAGCAAAAATAAACAGCAAGAGAGACATTTCAAATGAACTCAGCTCAATGACACAATGTCCGTTTCACCAACTTCGACCTTGGGTCGTGAATATTTGGTAAGAGCCACGTTTAGTATGAAATACACTTTCCCCAAATGACATTTGAAAGGTGCTGACATCTTTTACATAAAAATAACACTTTCCTCAGAGTCCATTCGCACACGTGCGCCTCAATTATCACAAATATACTCACATCAAATATGAGCAAGGTTCTTTGTTGTCCTGCCAGCATACAGCAGTACTGGAACTACCACACTCAGACAACTCAGATGGAAGGCCACAACCTCCCTCCGACCCATGTTCTTAGGCTGCTGCCTGGAGAATCTTGCATTTCTGCACTGCATGGCTCTGCTCTCCAGCTGCTGACATCCAGCCACCCTCCTGTTCGCTTCTGGACAGCAAGACTGACACACCTCTTCTGCCTTCTTAATGTGTCGGATAGCTGTGCCACTCAAACTAAATCCTGCCTTTTCTCCTGATGTCTACTTATCATCCGAGCTGATTTCTCTAGAAGCATGGCTTCATAAAACGTATTGCAACAACAATTCCTCTTGAACAATGAGTCTGTTCAGAGCGTATCTCCTTTCAAAGTTTGTGCATTGAATCACAGGCAGCAAATTGCCTCACGTTAAAACCGCAGATTATTTTTTTCATCTGCCGCATTTTGCACTGCTTGGTTAAGGGTAAATTATCAGTTACTGGGCCGTGTTAGTTGATTATTAATTATGTTAATAGGTTTAGACAGTGCAAGCTGGACATATAATCTATTCACCTTGAAGTGAATCAGTTTAACCATGCTTAATGTGCATTTCCATTTGCTGTCTGTAGTTTGCATTCAGTTTACTGCCTCCACTGAAAGTAATGTCATGTCCTATTTACTGCCTTTCATATATAGTGTCACTACATCTCCATGATCTCTCCCTACACATCTCATTGTAGAGTGTTTACAATAAACTGTGTGTAAACTTTGTCGTAATATTTGAACATATTTAACCCCTTTGTTAGTACATGTCGGCGGTCTCAATTACACTCCTGCACATACGACACAATTGCTTTTTTGCAGTGCATCTTTTCCCACCTCCCTGTATGCTCCAATATGGGTAATACGCTTAAATAACCCATTGGTCAGAATAAGGGAGGCAGACTCCTTCTTGGTTATCTTAAGGCTAGAAAAAAACGTATCCAAAGTTGTCATGATCTTCGCTGAAAAAGGAAGATGCAAAATGGATGGCATCAAAGTCACACATGTTTTGTTTCCCTAACTATTACAAAAAGATCTGCTCATCAGAGATCAAGCCACCAATGTGGTTATCAAAACATTCTTGACACCCTGTTCTCTCACATAAATGTCCAGTTTTGAATCTCTGATTTCTTAACAGAATGGCTGATGAAATAACATTCCTGGCTACATGGAAGGCCCACACACAATAAGGCCTCATAGACAAGTACCAGTGGATTTCCCGAGATATGATAAACTCCACACATTTGCAAGCATCCATATTGTTCTCCAGGGATGCCAAGCACAAGGTACCATTTTTGAGGCCTCTCTGATCATCTATCTTAAGACTTGCTGGCATGCCACCCATTAAATAAAATAGTGGAGCCATCTCCCTTATTAACTTTAAATGTAAAATCGATGCGAGAATCATTGCCACCAGTATCATCAAGGCTACTGTCTGGGTGCATAGTTCCTTAACAAGTCGGTTTCCTGGGTGGGAAACTGGTTTCTGATAACAGAGGCCTTTTTACAATACTTTACATGTGGTCACCAGCTGCTCTACACCTGTAGGTGCAATCTCCCTTGATGCCTAAAGAGCTTTCTATCGGACCGTGTGGCAAAATATTCTGCTTGTGATCAAGTAATTGAGCTATTCTACTATGCCCTAGTTCCTGTGTCTCTGTGATTTGATTTGATTCTTCCTTCTTCAATTGAATAGGGGAGAGCAGCAGTGCTGCCCTTTATAGTCCATTCTATTTATTTTGGTGCTTGTGCTCCTTTTAGTGAGATTCAGGGATTCTCGGGATGCACCCATGGTACAATCCAAAGGCATGATCATCAATCTATAATCATGGAAATGAACAGAACACAAAGTAACCTATGGGAACAACATTCTAAGACATTGGTAAAGGTTCTGGCTCAATTTCGGTGTATCTTCTTGACTGGCATGTAAGCCCACACCCATGGCCATTGATACTTAAGTATACCTACCTCTGAAACCCCCATTTGTCCTGCTGCTAGCAACGTGCCTACCATGGAGGTTCTTTTGGTGCAAAATGTTGTGTGTTGTTCAAATTCTCTCCATGTTAGTCCAGAAGACTGTTCTGCTTGTTTCTTGTTTCCAGCATATTTGGCAAATCCTTGGTTTCAAGAGTCATAATTTACCCAGCAGCCACGTGTTAACCTAACTAGGCAAATGTAGCAGATAGACCGAGTTTAGAAAGTGGTGTTATATACATGTAGAATATTCCCAGAGGAGCCCAGAAAACCGCTTAAGAGGTACGCAGTCTGCACAATGCCCTGGAAACCCCATAGCAGTACTTGCAACGCCCAATGACTGCTCATCAACTGCTTCAGTGAAGTATTGTTAGCAGAGAACCTATATACGAATGGCCAGCCTTACAGGACAGTCTCTTCAGGGTCATCTAGTTACCTATCCAACAAAACTGGCCATTAGGGGTGGATGATCTTTTGGTACACTGTTGCTTACATTGTTGAGCATCAACCTCAAAGATGTTCTCCCCACTAACCACCCTCTGTGTTGTGTGGTGGCCTGACTCTGACCCAAAGAAACCAGCGTATCATAACCCCTGTGTGGTGACAGTCATGTAACACACACAGCCCTAATGTGCAGCAACCATGAGCTGTGCACTCACAGACAAGTGTACAATGATGTGAAGTCCTGCCACTGAAAGTTTTGTTCTATATTGTAGCCAGCTGCTTCGGGCCAGATAGTCACCTTTGAACTCATTTTGCATGTTGCTTGCTCTGCCTTTCCGTGCAGCTTCCCAATAGCAGCTGGCAGAGTCCCACGAACCAAATTCTGTTCTCATTAGGGTGGCCAACTGTCCCGTATTTTGCGGGATTGTTCCGTAATTGGGGACTCTGTCCCGCAGTTTGCAGAGTGGCTGTGCGGGACACAGTTTGTCCCGACTTGCTTTCTTCCTTGCTTTGTTCCCTGGAGTGTTACTCTCGGGAGACCGCAAGTCGGGACATCCTGCCTCCAGTACAGCCACACTGCAAACTGAAGTGTCCGTCTACACAGCACAGCGCTGCCACCTGCTGCTTTCTTTCTCTGGGCGGCTCCGCAGCCCTGGCTCCTTTTGAGCCTGCAGGTTGAGCTGCTAACACGCTGACACATGGCGTCATTCAAATGGTAATGCTTTGTTCCTAGGGTCGTGATGGTCATGTTTGCAGTTAAAAAACGTGACCATCAACTTCCAAGTAAATAACCATTTGCATTTCAATTAATCCGGGTGTTAAGAGCCATCAACAAATTTAAATTACAAATGGACCAGGCCAAACCTGAATGATGCTTGTGGGCAAGTGTCCCGCCAAGGATATCAAAAAGTTGGCCACCCTAGTTCTCATCCCAACAATCTAGTTTACTGACACAGTCAAAATAACAGAGTGGGTCGTCCCTCAATACATTACTTCTGTTAGCATGCATTTATGCAACATTACTTGCGTTGATTCAAGGCATAATATAAATGGTGCCCCAGTTATGTATGGTAAATAAGCTTTATGTTCTGTTTTCCTTTTTTTGCATACATTTTCCCTGCTTATTTCTCTCTCTTTGCACTAATGTGTCATACTAGTTTAAAATACTGTCTTCAGTAATTGTTGAAAAGCTAATAAACTTGGAAAAAATCAATGGAGAGAAAATGGAGACAAACAGGACCCTATGGAGCTCTTACATAATGTATTGAGGCTGCTATCCTTACAAAAAAGAAATAAAAAAAACGTTCCCTGAGCCAAGGTTTGACTGCATCTAACACAAAAGGATTGTCACCATTGGCTAAAAATATCACAGGAGAAGATTTATCTTCTAAAGAGATGGCACTGGGGGAATGCAAGGCTTTCTCCATGCCGCCACTTCACTGGAGCTGCGCACGCGTTCATTAAGGGAAAGAGACCTTGTTTCTCTCTATGTTCTCTCTTTTCAGAACTAATGGTGTCGGTTTCTGCTTTTAATGTGGGCCATGCCTTTGTTTTTCTTCAGATGATGTTTAGCGTTGTCCTTCTTCGAAAGTAGAGGCTTGCATGCAAGACAAGGACACTCATGGTGCTTAGGGCGCGTACACTGAAGCAAAGAGCAAATATTCCCCAGTTAAGTGCAGCCCAAATTAGTTACTGAAAGAAAGTGCTTCCCCTTGAACTCGAAGAGACCATGGGGGGTCGGATGTCCTGATTGGCTAGTGGTAAACATACACTCATTGGCATTCCCTTCCTCGTCCCATTATTTGACACTGAATAGTACTGGTGAGTAATCAGAGCATTATCTTATCATACCTTGTCTCAGTCCTTAACAATGAGTATTTTAAAAGCACATAGATTTTGATACAAGCGATTTGAAAAGTCAACAAGCAGAAATAATATCAGCAAAATTAATAATTATGAAGAATATGCTGTTGTTGTTTGGGGCAAAACTACTGCTCTAGAGAAAGCATACAAGTTTCAACGAAGAAATGTCCCATCAAAGTTGGCAAGAGTGTCCTTAGTAGCGGCCAAGAAAGAGACACCTCTCCGGACTCAAATGAAAAGGCAACCATTCTCCAGTCAATCTCCCTGTTTTTACTGCATTTGCATTTGAATTTCTGTAGTGCAAATCTTGTGAGGAAGCAATGTAGCACTGTACCAGTAATTTGGGGTTGACAGAGGTTAGGTGGAAGGGGCAGTTAAGCTTCAATACCCCATTCTGCAGTGGTGGCACGTCCTTTGGAGTAACAGGTCCCAAGTTACTGTGCCTTGCCTGAAGAGCAAGCTCCTTCCTTCCTGAACTGCAAGTGTGTTGGAGCAGCCCTGGTGTTGACAGAAATGGTGTTTCAGCAGGCTGGGGCATAGCAAGAAAAGCTCTGTGTGTCTCTTTGTGTGTCAGTTTAACTACACGCCTTGCAAAGGACTGGCTCCCAGAGGAGCACATCCTACCTGAGGCTATGGGGTTTGAAGCTACACAGGGTTGTGATCAGGCAGTAGTTGCCTTATATGTGATGTTGTGTAATTCAGGATAGGCGTCCCCAAACATTTGAACCCAGGGGAGTAACAGAACAAGTAGCAAGAGAGAAAAGGGGGTCACGAGAATCAAACCATTGAGCAAATCAACAGGATAAATTGCTCTCTATGTAGGAGCTTAATGAGGGGATAGACCAGGTCAAGGAAAGTATAAAATCAATCAATCTTTAATGTACACATACTTACTGACATTACACATAGTGCTCAAATCACAATAAAAACAGCAAAAAAACAGACAGTCAATAATGGATCTCTCCAGTTAAAGTGCATATTAATCTAGTAAGCGTCCTGTAGTATAAAGTGGACACAATAGAATGCATTACGAATCAGGTGTTAAGGGGTTAACGGCACCGTAAACGGCGCCGACCCTAAACGCCTGATTCCGAGGTCCCTTTGCGCCATGGTGAGTTTAACGCCTGCTTTTTGCAGACGTTAAAATCCATGGCGCTAAGGGACCATGGTGCTAATAACGCCACCGAAATTTACGGTGGCGTAATTAGCGCCTTCCCCACTCCCATTATGCCCTATGGGGCAAAAATGGGAATGGGGAAGGGTAAAATGGGAAATGGGGATTTACCACCCCACTCACCTTGGAATGGGGCGGTAAATCCGCCATCCACCATGGTGTAAACATAGTTTACACCATGGTGGTAAGGGTACGACCCAGGCGGTAACTTACCGCCTGGGTCGTAATGAGGCCCAATGTGCATAAAGTAATTCAGAAACATATTGCACAAGAGCACGGCTCCAATCTCAATTTAATGCCCAGCATATATTCAAAAACAAAGCTATGTAACCAGGAAAAGGCAAAAAGGAGAAAAGGAAAAAAGGAAAAAGAAAAATGAACAAAAACTGTATATATATAGAGGGCACTGTCCAACGCAGGTCCGAACAATCAATATTTCCTGCGCAATTGGATAGTTGTCCCCAATTAGAGATACATTTTACAGTAAATTGACAAGTTGAAAATGCATCAATAATAACCAGAGTAGATGCAATACTTGTCTCCAATTCGACCACAATAGTCCGGATGTTGGCCGTGTTGAATTGATAACCAGTGTAATTCTCTTAGGATGGGGGAGATGTGGGAGAATTCACACAAGGAACAAAACTGTGCTAGCCCTTAAACTTCAGCCGAGAGCTTCCCAATATACTTACAAACAGAAGGGATGGAGGATTTATGACCCTTTGTAACAGGTCTAAAAGGAAGCAAACTGTAATGGTCTGTTTAGGTGCAGTGATGTCATACTGGGCAGTGGAATGTTTGTGCTTGGTGGCTTTGGGGTTCTGAGAGGAACCGTTGATTGTTAGAATTGAGAGAGATAGCTGGATGTGTGTGGGGATCCCGGTGTCTTTCCTTTCTTCCTTCCTTCTTCTATCTGGTCTCTGTGTCTTCCCCACCGTGTGGTCCTCAGGGGTATTCGGGACTGGACAATAAAGGTGTTTACACTTACCTGGCGTACAGACCCAGATTATTACACAAACTTTCTCTTCAGTGAGGGAACAAGGGTGATTCATCACATTACATCAAACTGGTCTTGCTACATGCAAAAGATATAGTCGAGGAGGCTAAGGCGGCAAATGAAGAAATAATAAAATCTTGATATACTTCGGAGGAGCAATATACTTTGTGGCAAAAAAATGTCACCAATAAACCATGACTTTCCAGTTTAAAAAAAAATGATGAAGACCCCTGGACAATTCTTAAAGCTAGGATACTGTCAAATCCCTGGAACCAAAGTGAAATTCCAGGTCAGGAGAGGGCAATGCGGTTGACAGAGCAATTTGAACAATTTACAGAAAACCAAAAGTAGTAGCATTCAATTGAATTTTTCCCACTCCAAGTTCCCTAAAGTTTAAGTTCTGGTGTGGAATTCTACTGCGATAGAATTCCGCACCCTGTTTTTCTATAAGTTGTTTACTTACGTGTGGGGATTCCGATGGAGGGCAGTTGGAGAGGAGAGTGAGGAAGGTGGAGTCCGCTTGGCTCAGGTTGATCCAGTAAAGGAACTTGCACCAGATCCTTCGTGTATGTCTCCTTACAACACAATGAAGTCTACAATTCTTCACCAATGAAACAATTACCACCAATAACATTGGAATAACAAGACATCTGTTTCCAAAACTAGGACAGTAAGAGAACAAGGATTCAAGGACTGGAGAGAAGACTGAACTGCCAGAGCAGTGAAGGAGCTCAAGTTAATAACTACAAATGGGCAAATGAAAATAGCATCACTTACTGGGACCTGGATTTCAAAAGCCATCTAGGGAACTATTCAAATCACTCAAGAGTATTTCAAGTTGAATTTTGGTTTCCTTCTGATAAACATGGAAATCAAATGAAAGACCAACAACAGATGAATGTGTGAGCCAAAAGCAAGGCATCTTTAATCTTTTACAAGAGGAACATCACCAGAGAAGCAATATCCGCAAAGGATAGATTAGGACTGATCTAGAAACATGCCAAACCAAGGGATTCACAAAGACAACCAACCCTTTGAGAGCACTGTGATGGCAGCTCCTGAGAAAAGCAGTACCCTTCTTTACGGTATCAGGACTTTGCATCGAATACCTTTCCATCAAATGCATTTGCATCAAGGGATTTGCAACGAAAAAATATGCATCGAATGCATGTTTTGGGGGTAAAAGGTTAATTTTTGTTGTGGTGGGTTTCAAAGGGTAAAAAACAAGGGCTTGGAGGAACCGAAAAAAAATGCAATTAGTGCACTTTTTTTTAATGCAAAATATTTGATGGAAATGTCCCTCGATGCAAAGATGGAAAGACCATAAACCCATCTATACGAGTGAGGCCATGCACGCACCTTCCCTTGCCAAGCAACTGAGTCAGATCTGCTAGGCTTTGGGGCAAGTTGACCTAATAGGTTACAATGACATATGTTCGAGCTAAAGAGATCAATAGGATCTGGAGAGATGTAGTCTCTTTCCTTGAAAAAGATGTTCCTTGTTGATCCCCCAAAGGAAGGTCAATGGTCATTAATGCATTCACTTGGACCTTGAGAATATATCTTCCAGATACTGGAGACAATTAATGATGTTGGTGAAGGGCCTGATGAAGAGTTTATTCCAATAAACAGCAAACGTCAAATGCCAAAAGACATCTCTCACATGATCTGTAAAAAAATGAGTATTGATGGAGCAGAATCCAGAAAATTATGCACTTTCAGAGTTCTACATGAAGGGATACTACTTTCTCACTGGAAATACAGAACCTTTCTCCTATAACTAATAGACGATGGACAGAAGGACTCAAATAGGATTTAAGACGCTGATGATCCATCCATGGTAAATCAAGCAGAAGCAAATTCACTATCAAGGCTCTGTGCAGGGCTTATTGATGGAACAAGAATCATAAAGTTCTCAATCTAGGGATAGGTGAGATTACGCGTGTCATAATACAGAGACACCAAGAGGGGGCAGAATGTATGATTAACCAGTGGAGCAAAGTACAGATCACAGCATTAGACCTGGACATGCCTGTATCAAAGTAAATAGATTCTGTCACCCATGTGAACATCTAATACATAAAAATAGAATGCACAGTCTTTTGCTCCAGCCTGATTAGGTTAGATCCCATGACACTGAGTATCAAACCATAAGCCATCAGGCACTTGATCATAAAACTGTGTGATGCAATTATAAGATAGGGATTCAGAATCAAGTATCATGCAGGTCATTGACTGGCTAAAATAATCCTGTGATCTGTATAGTTGTCATTGATGCAGCAGATTCCATTCAGAGGCATGCCCATCTCAAGTGCATTGCCACAGTCTAGAAGAATATTGGAGGATAGCCACCCCATTGTTCCTTGAAGCCATCTTCACTAGGAATATCATTGATAGGAACATACTGCCAGTTATTTATCTGGGCTTGGGAATATCACAGCATTTTCCATAAGGAGTTGGACAGTATGAAAACAGACTGGGCTTTAAATGGTTCTTAGGAAAAATGAGCGTCCTGGAATAGAGCAAACTGTGTTTCCCTGCCCACAAGGCTTAAATGTGCAGGAGCGGGAGATGGACTTCCAGAGAACCAATGATGATATGGATGATGATGAGTAGAGGAGGAATTCCTTGGCCTAGCCCACTCTTCCATCTGTTGAGAAGTAGGACGAAGGGCCTTATATATATAACATAGGTTGATGCACAGCCAGTCTAGAAGAAGGCATCTGTACAGTAGTTCTAATCAGAGACACAAAAATACCTTCCTAACAGAGGCTGCTTATTTACATTTCCCAAGCTAAACTTGTTATATATATATATATATATATATATATATATATATATATCACTGTGAGGCCTCTCTGACCTAAAGGGAACGCACCAATACTGCCTCCCTCCTTTCTCAGACAGAAGAGTACGTAAATGGCTGCCCCCACCTGCAGAGAACAGATCTAGGGCCTCATTACGACCCAGGCGGTAAGTTACCGCCTGGGTCGTACCTTTACTACCATGGCGTAAACTACGTTTACGCCATGGTGGTTGGCGGAGTTACCGCCCCATTCCGACGTTGGCGGGGCGGTAAGTCCCCAATCCCCATTTACCCTTCCCCATTCCCATTTTTGCCCCATAGGGCATAATGGGAGTGGGGAAGGCGTTAATTACGCCACCGTAAATTACGGTGGCGTAATTAACAACAAGGTCCCTTAGCGCCATGGATTTTAACACCTGCTAAAAGCAGGTGTTAAATCCTCCATGGCGCTAAGGGACCTCGGAATCAGGCGGTAAGGGTCGGCGCTGTTTACGCTGCCGTAAACCCCTTACCGCCTGGGTCCTAATGAGGCCCCTAGAATACTAAGGGCCTGTGTTAGAGTTCAGTGTAATGTAAAACGCTCCAGTTTTCCACCAGTGGAAACAACCCTATTTTACTTCAGCACCAGACCGGCTTTACACCCAGAATACACCGGTGGAAAGCTTGTGGAAAATCCACTGGTATGCTTCCATGTGTGGCAATGGGGACCAGCACATTCTTAGCCATTTTTCAACCGACGGATACCCGGTGTAAAGTCTCTCTAGTGCTGACTTAAAATAGGGCTGATTCCAACGGTGGAAAACTAGCAGAATTTATGTTACACCAAACTCTAAATTAGGTCCTGAGAGTAATAGTTTCAGGCGTCTGCCCGCTATGGAACCTGAACTCACAAGTTCAGTGTCCAGTGCTCTTTCCAAAGATCTAAATGGGTTTACATCATAATGTTATGAGTCAGAGCTTGTCAAAATTCTATTTGACACAGCAAAACATGTTTTCCCTACAAGGTCATCGCCTTACAGCCAGCATCATCAAAAGGAGTGGAATCCTTTAAAGATTATTCCAAAAGTGAAAGATAATGGATTTTTTCATTCTTCATCAAAGTTATTGCCATCAAATGAACGTGGAAGCACAAACGTTTTCATAAATGGAAAACCAACAAACGCAGAGGTAAAAAGTTGTGTCTTCATCCATCTGAAGTGGAAGATACCACTTTATAGCAGGATTTATAATCTCAGGACTCATCATAACCTGGGACATGGACTTACATACCTGAAGAACATAGTCCAATTCTCTACTCTGCCTTACAAAACATTCATTTATGTGTAGATGACAGCAATAATGTCATCCGCATACGGTGTAATTGCTGAACACATCTTGGGATGCAAAACCTGGGATACACATCTTTAGATGTCTTAACACATCTTTAGATGCCACAGTTGGGGAATACTTGGGGGAAATGAGGAGACCTCAGATGTATTTGCCCTTGCAATTGACTGTTCCTTCCCTCCCCTCCCTAGTTTCTTTTGCATAAACCTGGAAAATTCAGACTTCTGTCATACAACCCATCCTAAACATTGTTGGGGGCCCTATGGAAGTAAGCAGAAAGACGTTGCCATCCGTGTTTTCTTGGTAGGGCTTCATCATGCTCACCATGACACTGTGGAAAACTCAATAGTCTGACCAACATGGAGCCAATGACATGCTTTGGGTCCTTAAGCGCTCTAACCAGAAGCACAAGCCTAGGATTTCGTCAAGCAAAATAAATATATAAATGTGGTACATAAAATAAAAAAGAAACTCCATTCACGGAAGCTACTAGTGGTTTCAAAGGATGAGCCATCACTCTCCAGCCAAAAAGCATTCACATTGTCCACCCTCTGGCCAAGACAGATAACACCTCTTAATCAAAGGAGGAATGTCACCTCCTAATGAAAGGAATCAGCAATATGCCTCAGGGCAGAGTGAAGGAACGGTTTGAGGGGTGGAGATCCTTGCCTTTGAGGACCCAGGGCCTTGGCCTATAAAAGGGCTGCTATTTCATCTTGAACTCAGGAACACCAAGATCAGCAGAAGGCGAGTCTGGAGAAGTGTTTGTCATGTTCTGCTATGTGCCCGGAATAACTTTTATTATCTATGTCCAGCCGTACTATGTTGAAGTGCTACACTGAATTAGCTTTGGTATGCTACATTGTGTTAGGTTATGCTATTCATGTAATGTTTTAAGCTGTAGAACCATGTTTGTAATGTGTTGATCGGCCTGGATCAAAGTGTTCTTTTCCCAAGGCTAAATGAACTTTAACTAGACTCTACTTGAGTGCTACTGTATACAGTCTTTCATTCCTTTTGGGGGAGGCTGGGCATGATGTCAGTTTCCTTTTATACTAGCTGGTTATGATGATGTGCTGGTTAGGTATTGTTATATTATGTTGAGGTTATACTGTTTTGCGTTAAATGTCTGATTTTCAAGTGCCTTTGAAGCAGAAATAAGGCATGAGGTAGCAACCTTCTAAACATGCCAAAAACATTCATAAACAGAAGGTAGATCTGGAAATCTAATCTCTTAACTAGACGATACACTCCTTTTGTGACCTTTCATTTGCATGATGAACTCTTTTAACAGTACAAAACATCTTCAGCCCAGGGTGAGAAGGCTAGTCAAAGGCAGTATAGTGTAAATGAACTCCCAAAAGCACACACCCTCAGTCTAAGAGGATTATGCCTCACACAATAGTATAACTATTACATTAAAGGCCCTAGCAGGACTCATAAACCTCCAGGGAGGCCGGAATGGGCTTATGCTCCCAAGGAAGCCATGGTCAAAATCCCACCCTCAGTTCAATGTAGTCATATTTCCTTCCAGCTTTCCCATATATAGAACCTGGACATTTGTGGAGTAAGCACAGGGCCTGTGAATACCATAGTTTTTTTGGGCATTGTTTTCTATATGACTTTGATGCACCATGACACTGTGAAAGGCTCAAATTCTGGCAATAAGCACTTTGCACACAAGTTTGGGGTTTTGGTAACAATGACATAACTGAGGAAGCCAAACAATTTGACATGTTTTTTGTTTGTTTGTTTTTAATGAAGATTTTGAAAACTTCACCTCTCCATCTATCTCTCCTCTTGGTGCTGCACCCCATAAAATGCAGTTGTGTCCCACAATAAATTTGGTCCATTTGTCCACATAACTCCTCTGCCTTTTCCTTGTCATTCCTTCCTGTGTATATTATCTATCCCTCACCCTCTTCCCAACATTCTACCAGACATTGCTTATCCCATCCCCACCACTACTGAATATACTATCATACTCCTTCTTTTCCGCTCTGGCAGGAAAAAGGAAAAGTGATTTGGATCCATAAACTATGGCAGGAGGCGAGACAGTCTCAGTAAATAACATATCACAGAGCAGCAACCAGGGAAGTCATTTAGGGGTCGTCAGGGGTTGCACTTGTGACCCTGAGGTCTCCCTTGCTACCCCAAAAAAAATTAAAACAAATAAAATAAAATAATATTTATTATATATATATATATATTATTTTTTTACAAATTGAAGCTCCTGGGCTGTGGCCAATGCCATGTTGCTATTTGAGCTATTTGTCTTTCTGGAATTCCATACAATATTTGCAAAACTCATTAAAGGTTTATTTCAAGCACACTTCAGAGGTGAGTCACTGATTTTGTCTGTTCTTAAACAACCCAAATTCACAATACAGACACAATCCTCCAAAAAGCATTTAGAGTTGAATAAGCATCCATTTCGGACTATGTATTTTGCTTTTCGCAAGTCGCAGTTATAGCATGTTATTTTCTACCGATACATACGGTGATCCATTCTTGTATGAAATGTATATCACGTTACAGTAATATTGTAGCCATATTTTTCATATTGTACTTCGAAACAATGCTATGTGACTCAACTTCCTGTTTTGTCAAGGGCTAAACAGTAATGTTCCACTGCTTCCCATAATGTCACTTTGCGGTGGGGTCCAATGACATCACTTCCTGTGATGTCATCAGAGGTCAAGGGTCATGTGATGTAATTTTTTGCTACCCCTGGCATTTTTGTGAAATGACGTCCCTGGCAGCAAAATGTGAACTCAGCAATGAGAGTCTGGAATTCTCTAGGGACATCAACTCTACCTACAACAGATGTAGTTCTATCACGATTCTGGGGTGTGATCATTGTTGAAGAGCTCACTATATTAGAGTTCCCTGTTCCACTAAGACATTCCTCCAGCATGGAATAAAAAGTCACAGAATCAACATTGACTTTGCTCGGCAGGACGTCTGTGCTCCTCCCTCCCCCCAGAACCAGGGTGCAAATGGGGGCGTACTTGCCAGGGCAAGCATGGGTGGCCTTTAGATAGCCACACTGCCCTGGGAAAGCAGACGCAACAGAAAGGGAACTAGGTGAATGTGGCAAGTATGCCAAATTCACTGATGGGTGTTTGGGGGCAGCTCGTTGAAATGTGACTTTTGAAAACAAGTTGTGGACAACTAAGTGGTGTTTTAGAGGTGGGCTCACTAGATTGCTAAGTATTAGACTGAGGAAGAGGAGTGATGAGGTAATGAAGGGGGGACATGACATTCCATAGCTTCTGCAGTGACACCTAGAGGGCAATTAGAGTCTGGCAGTGGCCCTGTTCCTAAAGGGAGCACAGTGTTCCTTTGCAACCTGTGATCAGTGCGAAGATGGACATGGCTAAGGTCCTGGTTAGGAAGCAAAGAGTCGTCAGTTCAAGCAGAGGACATGCGTGTCCCCTGTGAGCATATCAGAAACCGGGAAATGCCTCAAGTTGTGGGAAATGATGCAGGGCCCTCTTAAAGCGAGGCAGGGTAACCGGTGCTCAATGGCTGCCTAGACAGGGGAGAGGGGGAGCAGCAGCCCAACAAATGGGCCAGCACTCCCCCTCTCCCCCACAATACTACAAAGGCGAGCACATTTGCCGCACCAGGAAACACAGAGGGAGGGGCAGAGTGTTAATCAACACCCTGCCCTCCTCACACAGGGATGCAAAACATCAGAGCACCCAAAGGCAGAAAGTAGGCGGAGGAGCTAGGCTGAGGCACCATAAGGTGCAATTAGCTGTCAGCAGATGCGGGCCAGGGAGCTGGCACCACAGCCCCCGCAATACAGAATGACCCAAGGGACAGCCCCTAGGTCCTATATAAGGGCTGCTGCAGCCAAGAGCATATCAGTTTGTGGACCCTGCATAGGGACCCAAACCAAAGAGTACTCTGTGCACTCAGTCTTTCTTCTTTTTCCCAGAACCCTCCCACCCTAAGAAAAAGGATGAGAAGAAGGTGAAAGAAGACAGGTCACTGTATGGTGACCACACTCTCGTGGGACAAGAATGGCAGCACGGGCCAGAGGGGGTAACCTCGGGACCCGATGCCCAAAAGTACAACATATTATGGTTACTGTAATTATGATTATGTTATGTTATGACCATAACTGTGCAATAAAATCCCACGGCCTTTTATTGCCAACAACTACCCAATGTCTTGCGTACTACCTGGGGGTCCGGGAATAAGCATGGGGACAGGGCTCAGTGCCACCCTGGTCATGTTACCACCTGGACGGCATATGGGTCCACTGGTTATCATTCTGATATCTGTCTATCTCTCAGGAGAGAGAGTAATGTCTGAGTCAATGATGCCCGCTGCAGCCTAGAATGTCCAAGCTGGTCTTTGGTGGACAGATGATGTAAAAGGGTTCAAGGGGAGCATGGTTATTATTCTAATAAGGAAAGGGAATATTGCACATGTGCATGCAACTCTCAGGTTCTCATGTGTACCTAAGAGGATCTTCTGACATCAAACCAAGATATGCAGACCATGGTGGCTTGTTTGTTTAATACCCCACTAAATGGAAGTTGGGCTACTGTCTTATATCCTGTACCAAAGAAAGAGTTATTTTTTTTTTTTTTCAGGGTGTTTTGCTAGGCTACACCTAACATGAAGGCCTAAACTTATAAATAGTGGGACATTAATAAAAGCAGTGTTGTAGGTTGGCAGAAGATAGATGATGGCCCAGATGATGATGACCCAGTGCTAGGGAGGGGTCCCTTTAGCATGCCTAGTTACACGTGTGACCAAGGACCTGATTCATGGAATTTTCTGTGCAGTCCAAAGTGAACTGACTTTGGACTGGTGCAAAGTCAGTTTGCATTGCAAAATATCACTTTGCACTGCTCTATGACTCAGGAGTGGGTGTTGGCAGAGCAAAGTCACTGTGCACCACGCTAAATATTCCATGAATCAGGACCCAAGTGTTTTGTGCAGAATAATGCAACCCATGGGAAATTAGATTATAAACTAGAAGAGCACGAGCAATATCCTTAAAAGTGACCCTACTAAAACAGTAGGAAGCTAGCCATGTCTTTCTTTCCAAGGAACATGTACATTCATTGATTAATCAATGATATGTGCCCCGAGTGTTTGACAAAACGAAACACATATATGGTCAACTCTCTGCATGGAACTATGGTAAATACTGACTTTTTTCTCAAAGGGGCAAGGGGGATGAAGGATTTATCCTAGTGTGGGAGAACGAGTGGAGAGCCAGAGGGTGGTCATATGGGTGGTCTGGCTAACGTAAAATCAGCCCGAGTAGGTCAGATATGGCCCTATGTGAAATATGTGGTGGTGAGAGGTGTGGATCTTCAAAGCCTAACCTTAGAGAAGAGGGTTCGAGTAGGAGGCAGATGTGTGCAACCTCATCCTTAGACCTGATGAACTTAATGAGAGGCTCCCGAGCCAAGGAAAAGGGAGGAAGGTCTCTAAAGTGGGCGATGAGAACATTCATGGTTAAGAAGCAATGGCTTGTGGGGTGCTGGAGCCAGGCTTAAGTGGGTGTTATTCATCCTGTAAAGGAGGCAGAGAGAAAAAGTGTGTGAGAGAGAGAGTGAGAGAGTGAGAGAGTGAGAGAGGGAGAGAGAGAGAGGTGGTTGTATCAGGTCCATTTGTTGACAAATTCAGAACTTTCTAGGAAGGCCAATAAACTCTTGCCTCTGATCCCCCATCAGTTTCACCTACCAAGATGGACATCTCTCCTCTTAGCTGCCAAACAGCAAAGATAGCTGAAAGGTGCCCCTGCGAGCATAGTTGCAAGAAGTCTAGAGATCCACACGACAAGATCTCCATGTTAAGCTAAATTCTCGAGGCCTTATTACTCACAAAACTACATTGAGCCATTGTCTGCCAGTGCCACCAGTCACAGTGACCAGTGGCCTGAATAGGTTGCAACACAGCCAGCGATGGGACCCAAATACCCTGTATCAGTTAACTTTAGTGTAGAGGTATTTCAGGAATTCTAGGTGGCACGGCTGCAGCGACTCTCGCGACTGCGCTCCATCCCTGTCCCCTCCTCTCAACCAAACGTGTCCCTTTCACACGAGAAGCGATTCCGAACACTGCATTGGCGGCGAGAGCCTCCTCCCCTTTCTATTGTCGTGGAGCTTGTTTGCTGGAAGTTGCTGAAGCAAACAAATCATAACGCCGTGTAAAGTCTAATGTTTCCGGAAATGTAAATTAGGCGAAGATTAGCCATCAAAACATCAGCTCCCCAGCATTAATCTGTGCTTCACACCCTGCAGGGAAGCTTGCCTCCCGCCCGTGGCATTAGATATGGCGGCTGAGCAGAGCTTATTCGGGGGACGCTCCTGCGGCTGCTCCCGCCCCGGAGTGGCCGAGTTAAGATTTGGGTTTTCACCGCAGCTGAAACCCCATGTGCGTTGCGCTCTGTTCCTAGATTTGGGCTCGAGCTGGTCTCATCCATCACCACGGCGGACAGTCGCTATTTAGACATATTTTTAGAGTATTCCAGCTTTGGAAGACGGAGTGTTGAAGGGTCTTGCGTGACCCACTTTTCTTCCTTTGCGGGTCAAAGGGGGAAGGGTGGGGAGTCTGCTAGGTAAACAGCAGTATTTGTTTGAAGGTGGAGGGGCACCAGATCCCAAAACCAAGCTGAGCTGGCTGACCTTGGGCAGATCACTAAAACTATTGAAAGAAGAAAAGAAGGCGACGAAGAAAAAAGGGAATGTGTCAGAGATATAGTTAGGGAAAGTGGTGATGACAAGGAGACGCTGGGCATGGGCGACTAGTTGAATATCTGCAGTAATATTACGAGGGTGGAATTTTTTGAGTAGCAGACAGTGTGAACCGAATCACTTCCAGGGACTTCTAATTTTGCAACATCAGGCACAGTGGGATAAAGGGATTTGCCCAGCATCACACTGTTTACTTAATTGTTGAAGCTGTGATTTGTCGCTAGTCTGCAACTAAGGCACTTGATCACATATCTTCCCAGCTGCATCTGGTGGAAATATATTTGTCTTTCAACAATGCTCTATTTTATAGCAATGACTTCAAAGTTATACAACGCATAACAAACAACTCTGACAAATACATGAAACCTTACAAAAATATTTCAAGCAAAACAAGTATGCACATATATATATATATTTCCCCAGTGTGAAATGAAGACTACAAATACCAGAATGCAATTCAGCATTATGAGGAATTCGACCCTACGCAAAAGGGGGTGTGCGCTCGCTTGAGCTTTTTTGATTTTTTGGAAATGAAAATTAATGATGGGAGATCAACCTCCGAAAATGTGTGAGGACATTCCTCACACATCTTCCCTGCTCACCGCACGACAAACAGATAGTCATGTGTACTCTGGGAGGACACAACATGCAGGCGCCATCCTCCCCTGTCATGTTCAGCTGGAATATGTTAGCCACAGGTACATCAAAGTAACTTAAGAAGGGGAAGGCGACACCTTCCTCTGGCCATGGGCAGCCTAATTAAAATATCAAAGGATCCATCGATCTGCCTTCCTAGTGACTAAACTGCTGGTGATAGTGCATACTAATAGTGTTAATTAGAACAGGTCTGCGTCATACGCAATGTGTCAAATCGAAGCTAGTTCCCACCCCTCTGTATGAAGGACAGTGGATGGCATGTCTGGGTCTGCTATGAATGGAGGCAACCCCTGCAGAGTGGAGAACGAAGTATGTGATTTGAAGGAGAGATGTCAAATGAGAAAGTATATCGTGCCTCCTATTACAATCAATATATGTATATTGGCCTACGCCAAGCTGCTAACAAGTCGCTTGCGAAGAAATCCGTGTTGCAAGGTCCTGACCTTAAGATCAATGTAAGCCGCCATTTCAGGTCAATCCGCCATTTTAGGTTCGCTTTGTAAAGTCACCTTGTGAGTTAAAATGGTGGACGATGTCATTCTGAAATACAACATGGCAGTCTTGACCTCTGCATGGAGCTAATATGTAAATTGCCTGCAGTACACTTGTTGAGGTCGTGAACTGAGACCTTGTCCTTCGTTGACCTGTGTGTAAAGGATTACTCGTGCAAAGAAACTAATCCGCGAGCATATGTTAAGAACAATGTATTCAAATACTGAACGTAGAATACTTGTTTAACTACATTGTATTAATGTTTGAGAAGATCTACATGGGAAATCCCAGGACACACAGTTGCCGTGTAGGCTTGTTGATATATGTATTAAAAGCAAACCAGTTACATGTGGATATGCGAACTAGGCATGAACCCTAGATCAGTAATGTATTAGAGGAATATTAACCTGAAGGAGAGTTGGACATCATGTTCGCAAATAGTATAAAAGAGCCATGAATTCTAATGTACAGCGTCTCTCACTGAACACACTGAACCACGCTGGAGTTCGCTGTGTTGCACTGAGGGCCGATAGCAATCTGATTTTGCTCTGTTCTTCGTAACTGCATTCAGTATAAAGTACTTTGTATGTTCCTTTGTAACCCGTGTTCAGTGTATTTCCTTTTGGGGTACTCAGCCTCGATATTTTGATTCTGTTTTCACAGTTGGCGCCCGAATAGGGACCCTCAAGATTGATGCCGGATTGTCGAAGGTTGACGCAGGCTATTGGACCGGGAACGGACGGTGTGACAAAAAGGGGCCCCACTGAACGAGACGCGACACCTCAGCAGCGCTGCACGACCCGATCCCTGGACGATTAGCTTGTGGTCCGAGACGGCATCTTGACGAGGGTCCACTTATCGAGGCTGGCAGATTTGCCGAAATCACCATACACAAGGTAAGATTAGTTATAGCATAGGTGGATTTTTTGAAAGCCGGGACTCCCTCACTCCTGCGCACTTTTTATTTGTTTGTTTGATGTATCAGACCTGCAGCCTGAGTCCTGGTTTGTCTAGGGACCAACTCCGGGGTTCCTGATTGTTAAGACGATTTGTGGGGTTTGACAAACTATGGACCGGTAAGGCGCTGGTAGGATTGGGTAGTCCGGTGATAGCTGTTAGGCAGCTTGCTCAGGTAATGGATGAGTCAGATTTTTTGTCAAACAAGAGGTTTGTTTTATTCCTTAGTTAATCAGCACCAATACAAAACACCATTGGGCATAGAGGTGACAGTTTTAACATGTTGATACGTTACACAGCCGATGCGCGTTTCGACCTGAGTCTTTTTCAAGGCTGTGATTTTGTAAGTTGGTGTGGTAGTGATTTGGTATACCCAGTGAGGTGACATTGAAAGCCCATTTGTATTGTGGATATTCATTTTACATCCATTATGCATACATTAATAGACAGTTGCAAGAGATACAACCAGTTGCGAATTTGAACAGAACATATTGTGACACCCAGGAGAGTTGATTTATCATGTTTGGTAATGGTAAGTGATGGTGACACGGTGTAATTAATTGAACAAAGCGATATGGTAGTTAGTAAAATAGAGATGTCAATTTGCGGTATGATTTACAGCAGGAGAAGAAATAATGTACCAAGGGAGAAGAGCAGAAAAGCAAAAGTTTTGGTTAGTTAGGGGAAGGGCTACAGAAAGTTCTAGAATAGCCTGATAGGAAGAAAATTACAAGGTCTTACCCAATTGAGTTATTTGGTGAGCTTCAAGGTGCAATGGGCTGGTCCTACCCATGTAAGGGTGCCAGGGGGCTGGATAGCTGTTCTGGAAGAAAGATGCACAGGGTTGAAGGATGGGATGGGCCTTAGGACAGTTGGAGGGTGAGCATATAAGGGTGTGTCACGTTTAGGCCTGTGGTCATATCTGGCAAGCAGACATGTATGTTGCCGTGGTTAAGTGGGTGTAGCTACTGAGTCTGGACAGTGCCAAGAATAAGGTTAGTTTGATCCAGGTGTTTTAGCTGAACCAGACGTCTGAAGCCTATGAGGGTGCTGCGGCAATTGTAGGTATAAAGGCATGTCAGCCGGTCAGCCAGATGGGCGTACCCGTGCTCTGTTTAATTAGTAATGTTGCCTGATGGTTGTGGGGACAAGCTTAATATTGTGCGTTCTCATGGCTGGTGCCTAGTTTAAGGAAGGGGGGTTATGGTGGTGTGAAGCGGCGCCCACTGGGGAGGTGCCTCATACTGTTGTAAGCGGAGTGAGTATCGCTATGAATTAAGCGTTGTGGTCAGTTGCTATTTGATCGAGTGAGCCGGTTAGAAGGGCAATAAGGGCAGAAGGCCGGCGTGATGCAAGGGGCAAAGCAAGTTGCGTCTACGGTGAGGTGGGGGTACCGCGCGGGAAGCTTACCTGTGGCCGGGTCGGCAGTTACGGTGCTTGGGGTCGTTGAGTCAAGAATCGTCTAACGTAGCAGCACATTGCTTCCTGTAGATAAGGAAGTAGTGCTGTGATTGGTTCTACTAACGAGCGATGTGATTTATTCATTGAAAGCGGCCCACAGATAGGCTGCTGTGTCAGAATGAATCATGACTCTCGGTCGGGCACGGACAGTGTTTAGTTGTGAATGATAGAGGGCATTCAATCCAACATGATAGTCACGGCGGTGGGCGTGGGGAGTGCAACATGATGAGGAATAATAAATTCCGAGGTCACATTGATTTTGTGCATGAAGGCAACCGATCTCACTACGTGGTCAGGGTTGGAGACTCTGAGGGCTGAGTCAACTTTAGTGGTGAAGGCGGAAGGAAGGGGGGGGTTACCCCTGGGTGGGGTGGCAAGAAGCATAAAGAATTTAAGCCTGGTAATGGGCAATTCATTGGTGACGCGGAGCGCAGAGATTTCCATTCTTAGGGTTAGCCCTGGGTAGGTTGGCAAGAATTAAGCCTGATAAAGGGCTATACATTGAAGGAGAGGAGGGCAGGATTGTCCAATACTATGGGGGAGGAATAGGCGGCGGGGTGATCATGCAATTTCTAGGTAATGGAGAGGGTGGATAGCCATACATTGTGAGGTAGGAGTAGGGGGTATAGTGGTTAAAGAGGTTTTTCCGGCACTAATGTCCTTGTATGGTGTTTTGATTATGAATCATGCAGATTTCAATACGTGTAAACATTTTTATAAGAAAACATGGAAATCATGGTCACTGTTCAATCCAAAGGTAACAGATCGATATTTGCATATCAGCTTGGCTTCCTTCTGACGTAGTTGAAGTTCTCTGTCTCCACCTCTTGTATTGATTGGTATTTTTTCCAGACCCATGAAGGTGATGTCTTCCTTGTTATCCAACTGGTATTTCTCCTGCCAGTGTAGCGCCAGTGGGTATCTGGTATCCTGAGAGTGAAGGGAGTTCAGGTGCTCCCTGATCCTTGTTCTGAGCTCTCTTTTGGTGCTTCCAATATATTTACGGTTACAAACACAGTTGATAGCATAAACCACAAATTTGGATTTACAATTAATATATTGCCCAATTGTATGTTTGTTTTTGGTACTAAAAGTTACCGTTTTAGTTGTGGTGGCGAATTTACACATAGAACAGGTTCCACATTTGTAAAACCCTACTGGTTTGTTTTGCTGGTGAGCCAGTTGGTATCAGTTTTGGGGATTAGTGCCATGAATGACAGACTGAGGATGTTTTTGAGTGTTCTGGCTTTAGTATAGGTTAGAGTAGGTTTGTCTGGGATCCATGCCTTAATATCTTCATCAATTGCTAAGATATGCCAATGTCTTTTTAGGATTTTCTGTACTCGATGGCTATCACTGCAAAATTGAGTGATGTAACGTATTGGGCTGTCCTTTGTTGCCTTGTTGCTGGTGTGTAACTTAGGGGTCAGGAGCGTGCTACGTTCTCTATTGTTGGCCATGGTTACAGCAGCTTGAATTGATTGTTCCGGATATCCTCTCTCATGGAAACGTTTACTGAGTGTTGTACATTCCTTTCCAAATGCTGGCAAATCACTACAGTTTCTTTTGGCTCGAAGAAATTCCCCCTTGGGGATATTGTTGATTACAGTTTTTTTGTGGCAGCTTGAAGCATGCAGGACTGAGTTGACTTCCGTTGGTTTTCTGAAGGTTGAGGTCATGAGCCTTGTGCCCGTTGGTGTAATAGTAATGTCCAGAAAATCAATGTTTTCCTTGCTTGAAGAGCCTGTTAGTTCAATGCCAAGATTGTTTTTGTTTAAGTAGAATTTGAATAAATCCAGTTCTTCTTTTGTTCCACACCAGATCATCAGGATATCGTCAATATATTGCACCCAAGTGTGGATCAGTTTGTTAAAGTCAGGGTTCGTAATGGTGCATGAAAAGGTTAGCCATAGACGGTGCATATGTGGCCCCCATGGCTATACCTTTGGTTTGTCTATAGTATTGTTGATCAAATAAGAAGATGGTATTGGTTAGTGAGAATTCCAGAAGTTCTTTCGTGAGTTCCAGGTGCGACCAGAACGAGGCTGATGCTTTTGTAAATGCAAAGTCAATGGCCTTAAGGGCTAATCCGTGGTCTATGGATGTGTACAGGGCGTTGACGTCGAGAGTAACAAGAGTGTAGTCATTGCTCCATACAATTTCTTGAAAAAGCAGCAGGGTGTGCATTGTGTCGCGTAGGAAAGTAGGTATCTTTGGTACCTTGGGTGCCAAAATATTGTTAATGTATTTATTAAGGGGTTCCGTGATCCATCCTATTCCGCTCTATATTGTTCGTCCTTCAGGTATGGGGTCAAACTTCTTATGGATCTTGGGCAAGAAGTAGATTGTTGGCATCCTGGGGTGTGAAGGTTGAAGATACTTCATTTCATCATCTGAAAGGAGTCCACGTTTATGCCATTTGGCCAGCAAGTTGTTTGCTTCCGTTATGATTTCCTTCGTTGGGTTCTTGTTTATGGTTTCATAGCAACCTGGGGTGGTTAGGTGGGTAATGGCCATTTTTACATAGTCAGCTCTGTCCATTATGACCACGTTGCCGCCCTTATCTGCTTCCTTGATTACGATTTGGTGGTTAACTTGTGATCTTTTGAGTGCACCAAATAACTCAATTGGGTAAGACCTTGGAATTTTCTTCCTATCAGGCTATTCTAGAACTTTCTATAGCCCTTCCCCTAACTAACCAAAACTTTTGTTTTTCTACTCGTCTCCCTTAGTACATTGTTTCTTCTCCTGCTGTAAATCATACCGCAAATTGGCATCTCTATTTTACTAACTACCATATCGCTTTGTTCAATTAATTACACTGTGTCACCATCACTTACCATCACCAAACATGATAAATCACCTCTCCTGGGTGTCACAATATGTTCTGTTCAAATTCGCAACTGGTTGTATCTCTTGCAACTGTCTATTAATGTATGCATAATGGATGTAAAATGAATATCCACAATACAAATGGGCTTTGAATGTCACCTCACTGGGTATACCAAATCACTACCACACCAACTCACAAAATCACAGCCTTGAAAAAGACTCAGGTCGAAACGCGCGTCGGCTGTGTAACGTATCAACATGTTAAAACTGTCACCTCTATGCCCAATGGTGTTTTGTATTGGTGCTGATTAACTAAGGAATAAAACAAACCTCTTGTTTGACAAAAAATCTGACTCATCCATTACCTGAGCAAGCTGCCTAACAGCTGTCACCGGACTACCCAATCCTACCAGCACCTTACAGGTCCATAGTTTGTCAAACCCCACAAGGTAAGATTAGTTAAGTAAGATTCTTTGAAATCCGATCGGACCTCCTTAGGCTTGATCAAGTGAGTCGTGACCGGACTCTTAATATAACCCTGATAATTTGATTTTGGCGTATTGTATCTGCAGACACAATTATTGACCAGGTAACACCAATAATTTGATATGCCTGGGAAATTGTCTACCTGCTTCAGGGAGTTGTTCCACAGCGATAGACAATCTTTGGAATTTAGCCATCCGGCACCACAGGAGGGGTCGCCGGCATGTACTATGTACTGTAAACATGGCATTGGAAGTATAGTGTTTAATGACATTTGGCACAGACAAACCAGACATGCCTCCGAACTTCAGTGGCCAATCAATGGTAGTTTTGAAATCCCTCGTATTGAGTATTTAGAGTCAATTCTATTAAAGAAAAAGGCTAGACCTGCAACATTTGATGTTTTGCAGAATTGGAAAAAAGAAGCGTTGCAGCAACTTAAAAGTAGAAAAAAAACATGCGCGCCGTCATAAGACGAATGCTGAAAAAGCATTATTGAATGACCAAGATAAACATTCTGAATCGACTAGGAATATGGATAGGGCTTTCTCACTTGGAATTCAGAAAATATATCCTTCTAAAAACCTTCATGCTTCCGACGAATTCATAGACAAATTGTTAAATGAACGAAGGCCTGGTGCCTCTGCGCCACCTCCGTATGTTCCTCTTCCTGCTGCTTTGCCTCTTCCTCCTGCTATTCCTGCGCTACCTGCTGTTGTTCCCGTTGTTCCTGCCCCTCCTAATGTTCCTCTCCCTCCAGCTCCTCCACCTCTTCTTATCACACCAATAACAGTACCTCCATTGAATTTGCCTGCTCCCTCTCTTCCAAGTGGTCCTGAGCCACTTGTAGTCGATCGAGGTGCATGGTTGAAGGTTGTCACTCGCTATACTGTACCACCAGAGAAGAAATGTGATTTGATTGCATGGGCTAAGCATTGTATGGAGAGCGATGATCAAGCTAATGTTTTTGCCACACTTTGTAATATGGATAATTTTCCTAAGAAAAATGTTTTTATTGAAGGTTTAGGGATCAATTTATGTGTAATGTGGGGTAAATTAAATAATGCAGATCTCCCGCAAGTGTTAAGGGATCTAAATACTTTAGCGTTTTCTAGAGACACTGTGGAGAAAGTAAATGAGCATGTGGAGAGGTTATTTGGGTATAGAAAGGAGTTGGAAAGGTTACAGAATGAGGATGACAAGGGGGAAAGTATGTATGTACAGAAACGGTTCCTTCCTTGTCAAAAATTGATATCTAAGGAAGCACACATTTGTACGAAGGACGCACTTAGATGGATTTCAGATATGTCGATAACTCCAGTTGAGGTATATGACACATATAGTCAGTATACGCCGGAAATGCAGACGAAAGTGATACAGGTAATGATAGAGTACCTACAGGATGATTGTGTAAAACGAAAAATGAGTTGTTCCACAGAGTTATTGAGTATTTATAAGAGAGCTTTTTCACTTGACACTCTTTCGACTGCTTTAGCGCTCAACTTAGCTCTGTTGCTTAGTAAGCGTTCGGAGTCACCTACTTCTCAGTTGCCTATGAGAGAGGTCCCTCCAACATTTGTCCCAAAGGTTGAGATTGCAGCTGATGCTGCACGGGGCATAGTCGCTGTGGACTTTCCTGCACATTATGTATCACAGTTTGTTCACATCCCGTTCTCAAGACAGGAAGTGAATACTATTAGACAAAAAGGTTATTTGTGGAGAAATTTGTGTGGGGATTGCTGCCTGACATCCAGTCACAAATGATGTCTTCTGAGAGCGCTTGGCAGGTAAAGTCCCAATCAGAAGTACTGCATATGGCTCAGCACTACGAGAATCGTGTCAATAATGAAAAAGACAGAGTCGAGAAACGAAAAGGTGATTTAAAGACTAAAGTGCTATTACAGCAAATTGTTAGAGGCCCCAGAGGGGGTAGTTCGCAGATTAGAGGTCAGTATGTCCCACAGGGGAATGTGCCCTTGGGTCCTGTGAACATTAACCAGTGCGCCTATTGTCGTCAAGAGGGTCATTGGCGTGCACAAGGCCCCGTCCTTCAACAGAGGTCGAACAACACATATGGGAATATGTGTAGATGATCCAGAGGTCGCCCGGGTGCAACCTTTTTCTCAGGATAATCAGACTCCGAGTGTGGATACTAGGAACATATTTGATCATCCTTCTGCAGCATATTTATCTGAAGAGCTTCCTTTTGATGACATTCTGTTTCGTTAGGATTGCCCGAAGCAGGGTTTGAAACCTACACCTATTCCCTTCAATCAGAAAGGTCCTACGTTGAAATGATGGTGGGAAATGGGAAACATCAGTTTTTGATAGATACTGGAGCACACAAGTGTTCCATTGATCATTCACGGGTTCCAAACATTCCACTGTCAGGGCAAACCAATGTTTCTGTAGGGATTTCTGGCATGCCAGTTGTTTGTCCAGTTTCTTCGCCGGTACCCATTTCCTTGGGTCCCTTTACAGACCACTGTCCATTTCTGTTGGCTCCGAATTGTGGAGAGAATTTGCTGGGGTTGAATCTGTTAAAAGAGTTAAATGCAGTGAGTTATTGTTCTTCTGATGGAGTTTGCTTGACGATTTCACCACAGCAATTTTCTGTCTCGCAATTCTTGACTAGACCTTTGCCGCCAGAATTCATTAATGTAGAGAGCTTATGGGCTGTTGACGACAATGATGTCAGTATTTTACAGATTGAGCCTGTTAAGATAGTTTTGAAACATGGAATTGAGCTGCCACGCATTCCCCAGTATAAGATTTCAGTTGAGGGCGAGCAAGCTTTGAAATGCATTGTTTCCGATTTTGTGCATCGCAGGGTGATTGAAGAAATTTCAGGAAGTTTGTGTAATAGTCCGATTTTACCCATGTACAAGAAAGGGGATAATGCAATTGCATTCCGTTTCATAATTGATCTACGTGCCATTAATAAAGTCGTCGCTCCACAATTTCCAATTGTGCCTGATGTGACGACAATCTTAACCATGATTCCAGCTACAGCCACTTACTTTAGTGTTGTGGATCTAAAGAATGCTTAGTATTCCTATCCAAGGATAGTATATACTTGTTCGCGTTCACCTTAGGGGAACGCTCGTTCACATTTACTCGTGCACCTCAAGGGTACACAGAGAGTCCTAGCATCTATAGTAGGGCTTTGAAAGAACAACTTGATACCCTTGAATTGCCCTCTACTTGTACATTGCTTCAATATGTTGATGACTTGCTTTTAGCTGCTGACTCTGAGAGCGCCTGTAAGGAGGGCACTGTGTTATTGCTTATCCATCTAGCTAAGCATGGTCACAAAGCTTTGCTTAAAAAGTTTCAATATTGTTGCCAGGAGGTCGCCTATTTAGGCTATCTCCTGTCAAAGGAGGGTAGAAGATTGACACCTGAACGTATAAAACACATTTCTGGCATGTATCTCCCAAATACACAGAAGGAAGTTAGAGTCTTGATAGGTATGACTTCTTACTGTAGGTTGTGGACCCCAAATATCTCACTAGTGATCAAACCGATGTTGGTTTTGAAAAGAAGGGCATTTCTTCGCCATTGCCGTGGAACGCAGAACACCAGCAATCGTTTGATTTACTCAAGACTGCATTATTCTCTGCACCAGTTTTGGGCACACCAAACTATGAAAAGGCCTGTGATGGATGTGCTTAGGTGGTATTAATGAAGGAACATGGAGGGAAGAATAGGCCGGGCGGTTACTTTTCTTCTGCCCTTGATCCTGTAGCATGCGCTTTGCCAAGATGTTTGCGAGCTGTCGCTGCTGCTGCTGTGTCTGTAAAACAGAGTGAGGGAATGGTCCTAGGCCATGATCTAACCCTGATGGTGCCTCACTCTGTAGATGTTCTACTGAACCGAACATAAACGCAACACCTCACTTCTGCACGGTTGACGAGATATGAATTGATCTTGTTTTCTCCTCACATTCAAATTAAGAGGTGTTGTGTTCTTAATCCGGCTGAACTCCTACCTTTCCCGCAAGGCACTACTTGCGGTGTTGAGGAGTCACATGACTGTCTGTATACTACCGAACAAGAGACAAAGGGTAGAATTGATTTGAAAGACACTCCTTTGGATAATCCGCAAGGATAGCTGTTTTGTGATGGCTCCTGCGTCAAACTTCCAGATGGTGCATCCACAGCTGCTTATGCAATCACCACATTAAGCACGGTCGTGGAAACCAAGAGAATCACGCATAATTCTGCGCAGGCCACAGAGATTATAGCATTGACCCGAGCTTGTGAACTTTCCGAAGGGCTTGCAGTAAACATATATACTGATAGTCAGTATGCCTTTGGGGTGGGTCACAACTTTGGGAGACTTTGGTCAGAGAGAGGCTTCTTAACTTCACATGGCACTAAAATCCAACATGGCTCCCTAATAGTACAACTACTCTCAGCGCTTGCGCTCCCTACTCAGTTAGCTGTTATGAAATGTGCAGCGCACCGAAAGATTACAGATGAAATAGGAAAAGAGAATGCTTTTGCTGATCAGATAGCTAGACAAACTGCAACCGATCCCCTTACGGAGATGTATGTTTCAAGGGAGACTGTAAATGCTTATGCAATGGATGAGGGTGTTGGGTCTGTACGGGATATCCAAGCTGATGCCACATTAGAAGAATCCAAGAGGTGGTCTGAAGGCTTGGTGAAACTTGATGATGACGGGTGTTGGGTGGACATAGTTGAAGGGAAATGGCTACTCCCTGACGCGTATATAATGATGATGGTCATCATGGCCCATGGTCCAACGCATGGATGCCCAGAAAGTGACAAAAATGTTAGAGAAAATTTGGGCAAATGACAAAATTTGAAAAATTGCCCAGCGCTACGTCCAGGATTGTATGATTTGCCTACAACACAATGTGGGAAAGGGGACAGCAACTCCAAGGGGAAGTTGTGGGCCACCCTCTGTCCCCTTTGAAGTTATCCACTTTGATTTTATTGAAATGTGGCGGTGCACCAATATGAAATACATGCTGGTGGTCATCTGTGCTTTTAGCAAATGGGTTGAGGCTTTTCCGTCAAAGATGCTACAGCCATGACTACTGCGAAAACCATGTTAAAGGAATATTTTCCACGATTCGGGCTACCAAGAGTTATCTGGTCAGACAATGGTCCACATTTTGTCGCTGCTGTAATCCTGCAGATATGTGTGGCATTACAGATTGACAAACGGTTCCATTCGGCCAGACATGCTCAGAGCGCCGGACTAGTAGAAAGACACAACGGTATTATCAAGAACAAGCTCGCTAAGACGTGTGCCGGCACTAAATTAAAATGGCCGGACGTCTTACCGATCGTGTTATTATCCATACATACAACCCCTCAAACTAAGACTGGGCTCTCTCCATTTGAGGTGATAATGGGGAGACCTGCCAATATCTGGAACCTTCCTAAATGTAACTCGTTAAGAAATGTTGAAAATGTATTACTTTCAGATTATTGCAGCCAGTTGACTAAAAACCTGTATTTGATTTATCACCAGGTACGAGAGGCTTTACCTGTGCGATACGAGGGCCCAGGCCACAGCATACAGCCTGGAAGCTGGGTGCTCATCAAGGTGTTTGAGCGCTCTTCTTGCCTTGCACCTTGCTAGCGGGGCCGGTTCCAAGACCTGTTGGTCCCACGTCAAGAAACTTCCTCACCCTGTGCCACACGATACAGAAGAAACAGAACCCCTCACTAACGCTGCAACCAACGATCCCAAAGCAGTAAATAGCGCTGAGAGTGTGTCGGAGAATCTTTCTGAGCCCGTGAGGCTTGGGGAAACAGTCATTTTGTCTCCACACTCTCCAAAAGCTTTGCATCCGGAAACTGCTGTTTCAAATTCAGCATCTTTACTTGTCTCTGATACGTTGCTTACAACGGGAAGTGACGACACATTGTTTCCAGATCAATCAGTACCGGGAAAAGCAAGGTACAATCTGCGTTCAAGAAAATAGATTTACGGCACGGTTTTGCTGTGCATCTGATAGACTTACGGCATGGTTCGGCTGTGCATTTGCAAAAGGAAAGGATCATTGAGGGCTTGTTTTTGCCCAAATTTGAGAAAAGGGATTCTGTTGGCTAGGGTTGTGGAAGGACTAAGAAGTTGCATGGCCGGGAGGTCACCAGCAACGAACATTGGGGTTTCCGTTTGAAGACTACAATGCCTGCCACTGCTACCGCTCGTATGGGACTTGTAAATGATGGGGTGAACAACCGAGACAATGGACAGTGCACCTGCCCCCCGAAAATGTATTGCTGTTTTTATAATAATATTTGGTTTTTATAATAGTCACTGTCTTAGGATTGTGGTACCTTGAGGAAACACATCCTTTAGAATCCTTGTTGCCCACTGAAAATGTACCTACTGTTCCTACTCCCTTTGTACATTTGCATACTCTGTCCCCGACGGACTCTCAGCATAGACAAAGGTTCCACAATAATACTCTGCTACTTATCATGAATGCTACGCATGCCATTTTTAATAAGTCTAACTGTTGGGTCTGCTCACATTTGCCGCAACACGGGGATAAGGGGCTAGGTTGGTATATTCATCCTTTACCTATGACAAATGCTTGTTATGCTTCTCTTAGAGCATTGTTCTTTGGCCGTTGGAATGATAGCATCTCAGGGAACTTTGATGGCACCCTTTTGAATAGTTTTGAGAAACGTGTTTTGACTCCCCTGGGATGCTCGCTTTTCGCAAACAGGAGTAAACCCAACATTGCTTCTATTAGGTCTTCTGATAGACTTTCTCGTCCTTTCCAATCTTTGATTTCGTTTAAGATGGCTCTGATAGGCAATAAGGATGACATGCCTCCTTCTTACATTGTTAACCATAGCCCCGATTCAGTTTCTTTTTTGCATACAGAGGAATGGAACTCAGTCAATGGGAGATTTTCTAGGTTGTGCCAACGTTGCAAATTTGACTGGGGAAAACAGACCTTTATATGTAGGTGGACCTGTCTACTTTGTCTGCGGTAATGTAGCATTCCCATGGTTGTCCAGGGATTGGCAGGGAACCTGTTATTTAGGGATCCTGTTACCTGGGGTGTTTATAGCTAGCAAAATAGAAGTTTCAAAGGCTCGTCCATGGCGGGACGAGAATGGTGACACTCCAGCACAAATCTTGGGAGATATAGCAAAATCAGATGTGCCATTTTGGGGGCAGATAGCGAATTCCGAAGATATCAGAAGACTAGCGAGAGTACTGGAGAGAACCATCAACCGGACCACAGACATACTCTATAATAGGACATTAGAACAGAAGGCGATAAGACTAGTAGCACTTCAGAACCGGATGGCATTAGATGTCATTCTGGCTGAACGTGGTGGAGTGTGTAAATTAGTGGGGTCCGCTTGCTGTGTTTTCGTACCAGATTCCTCCCCAACTATCTTCAATGCAATACAGAATCTGCACGTCCTTAGTTCAGAAGTGCATGTTCCCGAGGGAAACTGGGATCTTAGCGCTTGGTTCTGGGACTTCTTGCCATCTTGGCATTGGAAGGTACTTTCGGTCTTACTGATCATTTTGGGAATTCTGTTTTTCCTTTGTTGCTTTATTCAGTGTCTACCTAGTATATGTTCGATGCTAGGGGGATGTTGCGCACAAGCGATAGGTACGATAGGACATGAAGTGTATGCCCCATATAAAACTTCCAAAGAATATGTGTTCAAAGAAATTCTAGCGAATTACCTAATGGCAATAGATATTTCCGACAGTGATTCAGGGTGCATGGACGGTGATGCATGGAGCTATTTACAAGGAGATCAGAAGTAGTTTAGCACTTGGCATAGTCCAAAAGGAGGTTTTGTCAAATGAGAAAGTATATCGTGCCTCCTATTACAATGAATATATGTATATTGGACTACACCAAGCTGCTAACAATTTGCTTGCAAAGAAAACCGTGTTGCAAGGTCCTGATCTTAACATCAATGTAATCCGCCATTTCCGGTCAATGCGCCATTTTAGGTTCGCTTTGTAAAGCCACCCTGTGAGTTAAAATGGTGGACGATGTCATTCCGAATTACAACATGGCCGCCTTGACCTCTGCATGTAGCTAATATGTAACTTGCCTGCAGGCCACTTGTTGAGGTCGTGAACTGAGACTTTGTCCTTCGTTGACCTGTGTGTAAAGGATTACACACATGTCTGCAAAGAAACTAATCTGCGAGCATATGTTAAGAACAATGTATTCAAATACTGAACGTAGAACACTTGTTTAACAACATTGTATTAATGTTTGAGAAGATGTACATGGGAAATCACAGGACACACAGTTGCCATGTAGGCTTGTTGATATATATATTTAAAGCAAACCAGTTACATGTGGATATGCGAACTAGGCATGAACCCTAGATCAGTAATGTATAAGAGGAATATTAACCCGAAGGAGGGTTGGACATCATGTTCGCAAATAGTATAAAAGAGCCATGAATTCTAATGTACAGCGTCTCTCACTGAACACACTGAACCACGCTGGAGTTCGCTATGTTGCACTGAGGGCCGATAGCTATCTGATTTTGCTCTGTTCTTCGTAACTGAATTCAGTATAAAATAAAGTACTTTGTAACCCGTGTTCAGTGTATTTCCTTTTGGGGTACTCAGCCTCGATATTTTGATTCTGTTTTCACAGAGAGAGGTCTGTTCCCACCACAAACTTCAAGGAAGACCTGTGCTTTGATCAAGATTCACAGAGGGCTCAGTTAACCAGAGAGAAACTTTGATCAACAACAGACAGGAAGATGGGTTGGATTTATGAGTACATGTTGTCACCTCTTACCTTTCCTGTTGCAAAGAACTCTGGTCCTCACTCATAACAAAAGATTGTTGGTAGGGACCCAGGAATTATTCATTAAGGTAGGTTTATGCTGTACCAATCACTGGGGCCCATTTGGCTTTAAAAGAGGGCTGAGCTCTTCACTTAGCAGATCCTCTGAAGGCTTCACCAGAAGCAGGAAAGAAGAACGCAGTATTTGAACCCTGGCTGAAGGTACAGTCTACCTTACAGCTTCCTCCCATGAAGGAAGGCCAGGATTTCCAAGAGGGAAGCAAGATCCCTCCCCTAAACATCTACCAGCGAACAGAGGGAGATACTGGACTCAGAGGACCCATCCAGTAGCTACATAAACGGTACCCAGCCAGCACACAGCATGCCCTGCTAGGGTCTGCCAGCAAACCTTGTAGGTGGGATGTGCAGAGAGTCTCTGAGCAAAGGACAAGGCCGTTGCCTGCAAACACTCTCCTCAGCTTGGGCCGTCCACCTGAAAGGATTACACAAGCCCTGCGAAGAAGCTAGCAGGAGTGCCACAACAAGCATAAACAAGCATCAACCAGTATCCATCTTTTAAGATTTTTTTTTGAGGCAGTCAAGCTCTTGAACCATGACCAGCTGCACCACTGACTGTTGTCACACTGCAGTCACTAAAGCCATCTGAGATGCCTCGACTAGCACTCCAGATCCTTCAACCAGCACAGAGACAACTATTCTTGACCCAGAGACACTGTGTAGGTCAGCCTGCAGCCGTCCATCCAGCCTCGCTTGCTGAACTGCCTGCCTCCTGATACTCGTAGCTGTCTCCCATCTTTAACTCTGTTGCAGGAGCTGCAAATCATCCAGGAACTGACTCGACGCTGCCGAGCATTAAGATCATCCCAAGCAACAGGTACATTGTGTTTCTGTCCCCCTGGTCCTTCTCTGAGGGTCCCTAGTGACATTTACGACCCCTTGCTCCCTTGGTGCTGAAACCAAATAACCTTGAACAGTTAAAACCGAGTGCTTTACTGACTACCGTCCTGTCAATATCCATACTGCATCCCTTTCCTTCTTGAAACTGTCTGTCCTCTGTGTTCTTATGTAGGGTGGGCTGTATTTTGTAGTGTGCTAGAACTGTCTGTTGTAATAATAATAAAGTATATATTTGTATACAACTTTGACTGGACAGTCCCTTTTATCATTGGGTAATAATTGTATTTTGCTGTGTTGCAACTAACCAACGATCCACGACCTTGTGGAGATAAGCCTACCGTTCCATTCACTTTACCAAAATTAGACAAGAAGGTTTATAATGTACTTGTGTTCTAATCAGTTCGGATCCCTTCTGGTGTACTAGAGGCGTGGGGCTGATTAATGGTTTAGAAACCGATATTCATCCCTGGACCACTGGTGCCCTGGAAGTTGATTCATCACAAGCGTCTTGCTAGAAAATAATCTCTATACTTTCTTACGGTACTTTGAAGGCTCACAGAAATATGTCTGATCAGTTTACTTATAAGTAATTTTCTTTGTTTAACACAGCAATACTTCATATATGAGCTTAATAAAATGTGAGTTTTAAGAAAAAATAAATGCGTTTTGGTATGTCAATAACTCTGTACTGGTAAATGACATTAGAACTAGGAAATGGATCATAATCAGGTACATTTCTTAACTATATACCACCAATATATGACTTTAAGATAATAGCAGAATAATAGTATAACCCCTAGTAACCAGTGAACCTGATAGTGCTGGACAGGGGGTACTCCCATTATTTTTGAATGGTGGATCTTGTATGTACATCTGTATTCTTTATTGAACATACTATCAGTGGAATACTAAGGATTACTGTAATGCGGATTTGTTATGGAGACCTTTGTGCAAATTTAGTGTTTCAGGGCCAAGGGAACCATCCCAAAGATTTTCATTGGAGCTAATGTAGCATACAGTATCCGCAGAAATTAATAGAATAAGGTGAGCGTGCATGTGGGTACTATGATATAACTTAGGAGAAATTGAACACTAATGAGGTATGCATGTCTCATGTTTGGTGACAAACAACATTATTATGCTTGAAATAGGAACTGCACTATACAAATAGTGAAATGTTGGATAAAAATGCTAAAATGTATGACTAAGAATAGACCAGAACTGGGTAGCTCAGCACTGTCAATTACATAAACAGGCACTACATATTGCGAAGAGAACAGATAGATGGGTATGCATGGGATACCATATCTCTACAGTAAGTATAATAAGAGGCAATGGAATTTTAATGTTTAATGGAGTCACACTATTATGAATGCTAATGTGCATTGATTTTGGGCCTAATTTACAGAAGAAAAGTGCTAAATACGCACAGAAGTGCTTGCGCGTGGCTAAGATTGCGTGGCGCTAATGCAATGCGCAAGGTGTCAATTTACAGAAATAAGTGCAGGTAGGGACCTACAGTGCAAATAAAACAGGTTTGCACCAGACACACCCACAACACGCCCCAGGGCAAACCAAGGACCGACTGAAATAGACCTTTTTTAATGCACAATGTGAACTGTGTCAACAGATGCAGCAAAAATAATCCAATATTGCAGGGTGACTACTCACAAGTAATCACCATTACTTGCACGTATTCCAACCATTCACAGTCCCAGTAGTGTTACAAATCTACAACCGTCAAATGTAAATTGCACCTACACCCACTATTCCTACTTCCTGTACAGCCACCAAAATGCACCCCTAAATGCAAATTGCACCTGCGCCCATTATTCCTACTCCCTATATAGCCACCAATCTGCACCCCAATGCAAATTGTACCTATACCCACTATTCCTACTCCCTGTACAGTCACCAATCTACACCCCACACACATAATAGTGCACCCACACTACCCCCACAAAGTACAAACACCCACAAGGAGCACCCCAAAACCTCTTGACTCCACACCCATGCATCGACCTCAAATTGAAACATAGGACATATGGCTGACCCATACATTTGTCTCTGGCTTGTCATCTTTGGCCCCCACTCTGTGGGGAGCATAACAGTGGATGGGAAGTGTCCACCAAAGGTAGCACCTGTGTAGTGCAGCTGTTGGATGCCCCCCCCCCTGCGCCTGTACATGTGCACCTGGAAAGCAGCACGCCAACCACCCCTGAGGTAGCCTGGGTGCCCCCAGTGCAGGCGTCTCCCAATGGCCCAGAGCAAGGCTAAAGTGAGGCCGGAAGCTGTGGGCCATATGGGACCTGGGCTCTGGCAGGGCTCTGAGAGGAAGAGCTGGCAGGGCTCTGTGAGGTGGACCAGGACACACTGTGTTGTCAGCCCTGAGCACCAGGCACCCACCAAATGGTACCAAATGACCAGAGTGGAATGTGAACCCCAACGAAACCCAGCAGCTGGATGCACAGGCATGGTGGGACATGGGTCCTGGATGAAGCTCCACAAGGCATGCAGTGATGTCCCAGGTCTGCACCCCACAAGAACCCATCCCTGTGGGCACCATCCTACGATGCAGGTTTGCAGCTCACCCCTAATCCAGTTCTCGTCCTTAGGTGCCATAGCCCTCACTGGAGGGGATAAATGCCTGGTCCTGGGTAGCAGACTCAAGTGACCCTGCTGATGAAACCCCAGGCCTCCCAGTATGATGGGGAGCTGGGCCACCCCCACCAGGCCAGCCGCTGTGCATGCATTGCTAAGCTGGAGTGGCCTTCATGCTGCCCCCATTCAGTCTAGGTTGGAAGCTTCCTGTAGCCGCCAGTTCCCCCACTGCCCTGGCACCTTTCACCCCACCTAATCCTGTGGCCCCTCCACCAGCGGAGGCAGTCCGGTTTCAGTAGCATTTAAATGGTACGTGCTTATTTTCAGGGAGACATTCAATTACAATGTACGTATTGGGGGGTTCATGCGTCGGTAACAGCTAATGAATGTGTCTCAATATGGGATGCTGTGCCATGCTCTTTCTTTGACATTGTTTAATGGGTCATGATCATGTTACTTTATTGGTTAATTTGTGTAGACCAGTGACCCTGTTATCTGCATTTGTAGGCTTGGGTAAGTCACTTGGGGAAAGCAATATGTAATACTAAGGACTCTACCCATGTTTTCAGGTTTTCATGTGATGGAAGAAGATGGAGGATATTTGTCTTTTTTGAGAATGAGGCACATACCACATTTCCAGCTAGGACTGCCATTCTCAGGTTGTTGATTATGGCTCCAACTGTACTTGCCATGTTTCATCATCGAAGGACATCAGGGATGTGGCTATGGTGTGACTTTCACACTGGATGCTAGTCATGTGAAGTATGTCTGGATGAGCTGATTGCGTTTCTGCTGAACCCTCACACTTTGGCATGCTAATAGTATGTGTAGTACCTGTGGCTGCAACCCCTCATGCACCTCTATTGGTATGCCACATATTATGCAAGATGCAACATGCCAATTTAATTTTACATGACACAGCTGGAGCATACAACAATACTCCACCTGAATAATGAAGGCAGCCAAACCATGAGTTCAGCACTCCAAATGTACACTTGACGATTCCTACAGTGGAAATGTGGGCTGCATTGTAACGGGCCTACAGTGGTGTGGTGGGATTTCAGATAGGCGTCACCAGGAATGGTGATAGTGGGTAAGCACTGTCCCTTGTAAATGACGATCATCAAATATTGTTATGGTATGTGATTCTATAGTGGCTTGTATTGGATGTAACCCCCAATCAGTGTGTTTTGGGGTGTGTTCTGGCTGATGCTCACCAGTGTGCCACTTGTTGCCGATGTTCCCAATGCCAGTGCCTGGTGGATGGGGGAATGGCGTAATATGTTGCTATCGTGGGTGAATCCAGGGTAATTTGCGTTCACATGTGTGATGAGACCCTTTGCATCACAGATGGCTTGCCCGTTCAGCAAATGCCATTTTTTTCAGTTTTGATATGTATGTTCTGTGGCTTGTGGGGGTTGTAGTACAACATGTGTGCAATCAATTGCCCCAAGTACCTGTGGGAAATGGGCAACTGCATAGAATTCTTGACCCACTCTTTGCCCTGCCTGCACGTTGCATGGCATGTCTATGTGTCTATGCACACATGCTATGATGCAGCTCAGGAATTGTTTGAGGCAGCATGATTCTATAGGCTGTTAAATACCCCAGACAATGGTTGTGGTCTGTTGGAATGTGCCAGTCTCCAGGAAGTGAAGGGCAGTTAGGAATTTCCCCAAAGGTGGAATTGGCTGTGAGCACTGGATTGGGGACAGCAGGTAATTCTCCCTCTTCCTAACCAATTCAAGGATTACATGGGTGAAGCAGTATTTGCCATATGCTTCCTCATCAGGCATGCCCAATATAGTTGTGCGTGTATGGTAGATTCAGGCTCTCCTTCTCCTTCCATGAAGCAGTACGTATGCGAGCAATGCAGGAGCAGGCATGGGTGCAATGTTTCTCTATGATTGCATGGTTGTTTTTAATGTAGGAGTCCTACTTTGCGGCTGGTCACTGGTGGCGTATTTGCACAGTGCCCTCCTCCCCGTGCCCATTGTTACCCTCATTTCCCCAATTTAATTAGGACATTTGCATATTCCGCCCCCTTCTTCTACTTTGCAGTGGCCATTCCCTCAAACCTCATTTAATGTGTGCAAATGTTGTGCAATGAACCAGGGACCAGTGCAAAGTCAGACCTGTAAATTTGAGGATATAGTTTTGTAGATTGTAGTAACGTACCCCAATGGGGCACCAAGCACTCCAATGTTATCAAACATTTAGGATTGATTGAATTAAATACGCCAAGTTCCAAAACTTAATTGCAAATGGACATTTTCTTTAGCACAATGCCCATTAGTAAAAGATTTGCTCTGACACGTGTTTCAGCTTCACTTAGGACTTTTTCAAAACCGGGCTATGCATATTAACCAAATGTCATAAGGTTAAAAGGGAAAGACACGTTATCATATTATCAACTCATATGCATTACCATACCATTGAATATCATTTAGAAAATCACATGGGGGGGGGTAATTTCAAGTTTGCTGGTTGGTTAACTACGGTACTGGTAAGCTTGCCGGTACTGTAGTTCCCGACCGGCAAAGTACGAGTTCTGCTCGCGGGTGCTGTTACGGCCGGTGCATCCGACCTCCCCATTCCCATTGAGCCCTGTGGGGCTGGGAATGGAGAGCATTTCATTCCTGCGCCCGCAAATGGGCAATTACCTGGTATGGCAGGGCCGTAATGACCCGGTAATTGCCCATTCGGGGGTGCCAGAATTTTTCAGAAGTTTGGCGGCAGTCTGCCGTTTTTACCAGCAGGGCTACCGCCAAACGTATAATGAAGCCCACAATGTTCAAATTGAATTATAGTTCCAGTTAGACCACAACTAAATATGGTATTGCTCACAAAAATCCCCAAAAATTCAAATTATAAAAATAATAACAATAAATCATTATGTGTACGAACATACAACGAAGTTACACACAGATAAGGTAGGGTGGGCGCAGGGAGGATTGATAGGTAGAGAGAAATAAGAGTCAAATTTGGCCTGTTTTACAGAAAGTAAAGGTGGCGACTTTTACAGTCTGCAGGGATGCACAATTGAATCTGTAAATACGAGTCTTTTTGCACTACGTGGGGCGTATTTGCACAGTGCCTCCCTCCCCATGCCCATGTTATTCCATATTTCCCCAATTTGATTAGGACGTTTGCATATTCCGCGCCCTTCTACTTTGCACTGGCCATTCCCTCAAACCTCATTTAATGTGCGCAAATGTTGTGCAATGAGCCAGGGACCAGTGAAAAGTCAGACCTGTAAATTGTAGGATATAGTTTTACGCGGCTCAAAGTGCACTTTTTTGCACAGAGTGCTTTTGCACTGCGTGAATCTTTCTGTAAATCAGGCCCAAATGTCACTATTATTTGCTTATAATTCTCTCTTCCTATCAATCCTCCCTGCGCTCACCCTACCTTATCTGTGTGTAACTTCATTGTTGTGTGTTCATACACATATTGATTTATTGTTGGTATTTTTGTAATTTGCATTTTTGGGAATTTTCTTAAGCAATACCATATTTGGTTGTGGTCCAACTGGAACTATAATTCAATTTGAACATCGTAGGGTTCATTGTAAGTTTGGCAGTAGTCTTGCCGGTAAAACCGGCAGGCTACCGCCAAACTTCCAAAAAATTCTGGCACCGCGAATCGTCAATTCCTGGGTCATTACGGCCCTGCCGGACCAGGTAATTGCCCATTTGCGGGTGCAGGAATGAAATGCTCCCCATTGCCAGGCCCACGGGGCTCAATGGGAATGGGGAGGTTGGATGCACGGGCCGTAATAGCACCCGCGAGCAGAACTCGTAGTTTGCCTGTCCAGGAACTACAGTACCAGCAAGCTTACCGGTACCGTAGTTCCCAGACTGGGAAAACTTGTAATGATCCCCCATGTGATTTTCTAAATGATATTCAATGGTATGGTCATGCATATGGGTTGATAATATGATAACTTGTCTTGCCCTTTTAACATCATGACATTTGATTAATATGCATAGCCCGGTTTTGAAAAAGTCCTAAGCGAAGCTGAAACACGTGTCAGGGCTAATCTTTTACTAATGGGCATTGTTCTAAAGAAAATGTCCATTTGCAATTAAGTTTTGGAACTTGGCGTATTTAATTCAATCAATCCTCAATGTTTGATAGCATTGGAGTGCTTGGTGCACCATTGGGGTACGTTACTACAATCTGAAGACAATTGTTAAGCCAATTGAGGGCACGATTCATGGAATTTTTTGCACGGTTCAAAGTGACTTTGCACTGCTGATACAAACCCTGATTCATGGAACTGTGCAAAGTGTATGTTTGCAGTGCAAAGTCAGTTCAAAGTCATTTTGTACTGCAAAAATAGTCTTGCACTGACTTTTCACTGCCCAAATACACTTTGCACAGTTCCAGGAATCAGGGTTTGTGTCGTCAGTGCAGAGTCACTTTTCAGCAGTGCAATGTCACTTTGAACCAGGCAAAAAATTCCATGAATCGGGCCCTGTGAGCCTTCACTTATAAACATCTTCCCACGTGCATGCTCTGCCATAACAAAGAAAGTGATAAGTAGTGTTTTGAGGCTGTATTGAAACCGTTCTGGATTATCCATTAGGCCAAGTAGGCACTGACCTATGGGCCCCACTCCTTTTAAGGGCCCCTCAACAACAGATCAAAATAAAGTGGTGTAGAAAATGTATGACGTATTACGAGATAATTCATAAGGGGGGGGACATTTCGACTGCCTAGGGGCCTCCACAGGGTTTAAACCAGCACTGGTTGAGATCTTCTGTGCTCTATCTGCCAGGGCACCGGAAAGTTGGGGTGAGACGAGTTGACTCCTGGACCACGCTGGGATTTGGGGTGACGACAAAGACACCAAGTATAGGCAAGTAGCACATCCCCTCTGCAATATACTCTTCCTTACTTTACATGTAAGCAGTTCTTGGTTGCGGGGACTCTATCAGCGGGGCGTCCAGGGAGATTGCCCAGCCTGCACATGCCTAAGGCAATCAAGCCCTGTCTACATTTTAGAGGAATTCTTCTTTAGAAGTATGTTTGTTTTGTTGCCATCCAACAATCAATTGCTGCTAGGCAGTTAGAGATGGTGCCACATGAGGTTAGAGTCAAAGACTTAGATGAAACAATAGCTACCTGCAGTCAACATAACTGTTAAAGAACATGCTATAAGAGTGTAAAAGCACTATAGGTAGGAGAAAATTCACATTGAAAATGAGGGGCGAAAGCACAGACACTTGGCAGTACCATGCAGGACATAAGGGAAAAATAACACGAACACAGTCATTCTCACGGCACAAAGATGCCACATCAAGCGCCCCCTTTCACCTCTCTACTGCCTTCTGCTTCCTGAACCTTATTAAAGTGTGGGCAGAGATATCAACTTCTACATTTTCCTGAAGGGCAAGGAGGAGGGCATTCCTTTGATGACAAGTTCAACCACCGCATGCCACAGGGAGTTACATCACTTGAAGTTACATCACTATAAGTTAAATATCTGAGAGGGATGCAGACAAACCTAGCATACTCTGCACCCCCTTTCTTAGAGGTGGGGTGCTCTGAATAGCTGAACGTGCAAACAGACGTAGGCCGTCCACATTTGACATACATGTAGTAGATCGCAGCCTGAGGGTCAAAAGTAAAGGTGGCGATGGAGGTGAAGGGCCTTGTTTGTGGGAATAGACTGATTCTTGAATTAAGGAGATGACTGTAAAGACAGTGAAGACCTCTTTCAAGCTAGGGGTGGCTAATGTAAACCATGCTGCCTTTCATCCCATCTAAACAACGAAACAAAGCAATTCAAAAGACAGTCTAAACAGAGTTGGCTGGCTCTCCATTGAAAAGCATTTCCAGCAAGGAGCCTGCATTGTCCCATTTCAAAGTGCATTCATTGACGTAACTGTACAACCATATAAATACCTGCACCTTCTCTAAAATGACCCTGCATGTAGTCAGTTGTACTCTCTGTATACATTTCCCATAGAAAATGATCTGAAGCAATATCTGAAAGGAAATAGCCATACAATAATTTACAATGTCCCTGCGTAAAAGTACCTGTGTTGCTATTGTACACGTTCCTGCTGAAACGTGCATGTTTTCTAATGTTAATCTCCCTACAGCGAGTTATCTTCCCCATACCTGGCCTGTCGCCTGCTACAAAGGCAATACCGACTCTCTGTCCTCACCAAGAAGAGAGTCCACATTCAAGCTTGTGTCTCTGCGGCATCTAACAACTCAGCCAAACTCTTTAAAATCTGCAAGGAGCTGGCCAACCCTGCTGCAGTCTCTACCCCTCCTGTTGGCTCCCAGGCTCTTTGCAATGCCCTTGTCTTTCACTTCATTTCAAAAACCCAGGACATCCTGTCCACCCTCTCCACCCTCTCCACCCACAGCCCTCCTCTTCCCTCTCCATCTGTGCTTGCTGACCCTCCTTTAGCCACCCTCCCCAAATCCTTCTTGTCCTTTCCTCTTTTCACCCCTGACGAGGTTGCTAGACATGTCCGATCTATGAAAGCCTCTTCAAAACAGGTTCATCCCTGTTCCTCTAAAACCATCAAGGACCAAATTGACACCCTCACTCCAGACCTTGCTGATTCTTGCAACCACTCCTTTGCCTCTGGATCCTTCCCCTCCCCTCTGAAGCACTCCTTTGTGCATCCTCTTCTCAAGAGACCCACAGCTGATCCTTCTTATCCAGCTAACTATCGCCCAATTTCCATTACTCCCTTTCTTGGCAAACTCCTGGAAAAGTTGGCCATATCTCAGCTTAACCTTCATTCCAATTCTGTTGGCTGTCTCCATTCCACCAGTCTGGCTTCAGAGCTGCCAGAAGCACAGAAACTGCTCTCCTGAACATCCGTGAAGATCTGCTCTCCAACCTTGACTCTACCATTCCCTCTGTCCTCATCCTCCTCGATCTCTCTTCTGCCTTCGACACGGTCAACCATACCATCCTGCTCATCCGTCTCCGTGAAAACCTGGGTATCACTGATCAGGCTCTGGCCTGGCTGACCTCTTTCCTCTCAGATCGTCCCTCCCAGGTCCAACTTGGGTCCTTCCTTTCATCTATCTTCCTCTCTACCTGTGGTGTTCCGCAGGGGCCTAACCTCTCGCCCTGGCTTTTCAACCAATACCTGCAACTCTCGCCCACTGCATTGCTATTTGCTGCTCAAATTTCCAGTCCTATGCTGATGACACTCAACTCATTTTCAGGCTGCCCTCTGCCACCTCCTCTCCCTCTCTCATCTCTGATTGCCTAACTGCCATTCAAGATTGGTGTGCCGCCAATGATCTTTGCCTGAATGCCAGCAAGACAGAGATCCTCCTCATCGGCACACCTTCACCATCCTTTGCCCTCACTCTCTGGCTGGCCTCCCTTGGCTCTCCTCCTACCCCCACCTGCGAGGCTAAGAACCTCAGGGTCATCTTTGACTCCTCCCTTTCCTTCTCCGCCCACATCTCTGAGGTCTCTAAAAAGTCACATTTCTGACTGCACCTCCACAGAAGTATTCTGCCTTTCCTCTCCTTCCCCCCGAAGCTCATGGTATCCCAAACTCTGGTTCTCTCTAGCTTGGACTATTCTAACAGCCTCTTTCTAAATCTACCTGCCTCTACTCTCCGCCCTCAGCAACTAATCCGGAACAGGACTGCAAGACTTGTCCTTGTCCTAAAGCCCTGGGATCGTATCTCTCCAGCTCTAAAGTCTCTCCACTCGCTCCCAGTGGATGCAAGGATTACATTCAAAACCCTCTGCATTGTCCACAAGGCTTTCTGGGGCCTGGGTCCAAAATACCTTCAGCTATCCCTCTGCAAATACCTCCCCTCTCGAGCTATTTGCTCCTCTACCTCCACTCCCTCAGGGTCAGTCATTTTTCTAAGAAACAAACTGGGGGTAAATCTCTGTCTTCGGCTGGGGCCTCCCTCTGGAACAGCCTCCCTGCCACTCTAAAACTTGAGGAGAACCATCTCCGGTTCCGGAAGCACCTTAACACCTTCCTCTTTTCTTCTGCCTTTGCTCCCCCTCTCCCCTGCTGATCTGTTCTCTCTTGGCATCATGCACCTGGCCACCCTCTGTCCTTTGGGCCCAGGTACCTCCACATCCTGCACCCTCCCGCACTACCCCCGGGCCACCCCTTGCACTGGGGTCTGTATCTGTACCCATACAGCCCGCCCTTTTTCTTCCAGCACTTATCAGACCTACCCTGTCTGCTGCCTTAAACCTAGCACTTGCAAATTGCTGGCTGCATTACAACTGCTTGTTGCCTTTATTATTTATTTATTATTATTTATCTGTTTCTCCTCTGCTTCGCACTTTTCACCTCTCCCCCTTCCATGCACTTTTCCCCTCCCCCCTCTCCCATGCACTTGCGCGTTCTCAATTTCACTGGGCTTAGTAAAATCGCTGTTTTGTTCTCCCCTGTTCCCCTCCCTTGCCTTGTCGCGCTCTGAAACACTTGTGTACGAGCGTGATAGAAATAAAATATCAATCAATCAATCAATACCTCTCTGAATGTCCTTGCAGAAAAATTCCTGTCCTCTCTCTAATATTACATGCAGAGAAGAACTTACACAGTGACAGCACCAAAGCGCAAAGTGGTCCATATGGAGCTTGAGAGAGCTCATGCCAAGGCATTGCTTCAATGTGGACAGTTGATCTTGGTTGAGCACAACGTGACTTATTCATCCCTAACTACTGTTCATGGTCTCCAGACTGGCCCAAAATCTTCTGATTGCCCAATATTACAGTCTGCTACAGCGAACATCATTACCACTTCTCATTTCACACCAACTAGAGCTCTTTTGCTTGCCCCATCGCAAGAAGTTATGACAGTACAGGAAGAGCCATAGTGTGTCTTGTAATTTGCATCTGAGCAGATGCAAAGCTAAAGCATATGTGCATCGTTTCTACAGGGGGAACACTTAAATGGCTTGACTATGGCCAACATTAAAGGGCCCCTCCACTGTGCTTAATTTGTGGGGGTGATATGATATTATATGATATGATAGTTTATTCATATATTGCCCATACACATGTGTTTCAAAGCACTTCAAGGCAAGGGAGGGAACAAGGGAAAATACAATGACATTCTTACAGGCCATGAACAGTAAGGATGTGAAATTAACTATCATACTCGGCCTGACAACATTTGAGATAGTGCAAGAGCTAAGACATAGTTAATGAAGAGAGGGGGAGAGTGGGAAGGCAATGGAAACAGACAGACGACTACAGTACTAGGCATGATGACATTTCTGTTAGAGCCGGAGAAAACAGAAGGTGAGGGAGAGGGGTGCAGAAAGGAAGGGGAGGAACAAAACAAGCGACTATCGTACTAGGCCTGATGACATTTAAGATAGTGCTTGGGGGGAATAAGTAAGGGGAGGGGTGAGGAGACAGACGAAGTTGATATCATAATAGGTCCAGGGACATTTCAGATAGAGTAAGTGCATAGAAGAAAGTAAGGGGAGGAGGGGAGGAGATAGGAAAAGGGAGAAAGGGAGAGGAGGAGAGAACAGAGAGTAAGCAGTCAAAAAAGAGTGGAGATTGTGGGGTACATTTACCAGCCCAACAGAAATCCCTGCATCACAAAACTGCACGTTAGCAGTTAAAAAGAAAATGGCTGTGCTGTCTCTGCTGAGCACATGAGGGCGAGATGGAACATAGAACACCCTGAGAATGGCTGCATTTATTTTCTTCATGTGCACCAAATAGAAGACTTCAGCGCTGCTATGCTGCCAGTTCAAAACGTCCAACTGAAAGAGAAAATGTTCTCATTTAAAATGACTTTGCACTGGTGCTGTTTCCATCTTTCAACATTATACAGTTTGGTCCCAGTAAAACACAGCCATGCCCATCTATATTCAGGATGAACACCATAAAATGAGGGTGCCTTTCCTCCCTGAAAAGAATTGTTGTGTCAAGTAACATCTGTGAAGAGCAGAGAAATTAATTTTCAGGCCGTACGGCCAGCGTTTACTCTTGCAACATATTAACACAGGCAAGGCTCTTCAAAAGAAGTTCTCTCTCTCCCTTTGCTTGGTTTCAGTTTCAAAGAACCCATTTCTTGAACAAATCCTTGTGTACAGAAATTGACCAGAGGTCTGAGAGCTTTCAGACAGCAAAATGCGAGGAAACCCAAATTTTGTTAAATGGACAAAAAAATAAATTGAATTCATTTTACTTTGCCTTGCAGAAAAATGAAAGGACATGATGGAAGCTAAATGGGAAAGAACACTGTAAAATGCCCAGAAACACAACTGTACATTTGGGGAAGAAAAGCTGCAAAAATATAGGTACAGTTAACTTTGTGTATTTTATTTTTTTCACAATAAGAACTTCAACAGCCTAGCTGAGGCAAGCATTCCTGTTTGTCCAGTTTGGCTTAAAGGCCAAATTTTGCACCTCCCTGTGATTTTGATATTGCCATGGCAGAGGCCCTGTTCTATGGACTATTAGGTGTGATAATTACAGAGTGTCTCAGACTGTATGGCAGAGATGCTCCTAAGAACAAAGGAGGAAGCCAACCCACGTGTTTGCCTCAGAAGTGTGAAATCCCCTGCATTCAAATTGACGGACTTCAAAGGAGAATCCATGACATTCTCTCTGCAAAGCTGACCAAGGAAAGACATTTTTTCTGGGGGGTTGGAAAGACAGCCCACTTTTGGGAACAAAGCCAGCCCACTTGATTTAAACGACTTTTTATGTTAAGACATTTATTTCAATAATCTGAATAATCAATAATATGAAATTATGATGGATTTTAACATAATTTTTGTATAAGTAAGAAGAGACTATGTGGGTTATTCTAGCATGTGGGGGACGTGAACAGCATTAAAGAGGCATTTCTGAAGAAAGTGTATATGACACAGATGCGAAAATGTAATGGAAATATGCCTGACATTGATAGGCTTCTGTGTATCCATTTTTAGAATTTTTGGGGAAATATTTTCCAAATAAATTGCAAAAGATTGCCAGAAGGACAAAACAGCATCATACAAAATTGGGGTTTGGAATGGCATATTACTTGTAAAATATGGGGGCTGCCCATCTGATTTTCAGGAGGAAAACAATTGTAAATATAAGGGTTTTGTTTCATAACTGATATTGACAAAAGTAACTGTGGTATAACAAAGCACATCATAAAAACACCCACACTAAAACTGATGTCACTTCCCTGGGTCCAATCTGCTTACAGGGAGGTGGCGACAGCCACAGCCTGACCTACCAAATCTTAGAGGTATGCCCTGGTTATTTCCTCCCACATAGTAAAAATGCGCTGATGTCATCCTGCCTACATAAGGAGGAGGCATGGAAAGAGGCAGGACATTAAAAAATCCAACTTTCAAAAATCCATCCTTCAACATCCATAGATCCAGGCATTCCACATTCACCCTGCAAGACTCCAGAGCCAGGCCAGGGGTAGCAGATACAGGCAGAACCTCTTATCCATGCAGAACCTCCTATCCAAGCAGAACCATTTATATAGAATTAAACCCTACAAAAATCCCAATAAATCAGGGAGAAAGGAGGAAAGGCTGCGGACCCCTTTGGGAGAATCCAGTGAGCAGACCTGTCTTTGCCCAGCTGATGCACCCCGCTGTCCACTGTGACCAGACCCGGTTACCCCACTGTTCACTTAAAGGAGAGCCTAGCCGCTGCGCAGTGACCAGGCCCCTGTCCCGCTCTCCAGAGACCTGGATAGCTGTCCAAACTATCCAATTGAAGTGTTTTTTGTAAGTATCACCCTTCCCCAGTAACCAAAAAGCTGCATCCATTGTTCTGTTAACTTGCATTATGTACAACCCTATAAAAATCCTATAAGTAGCCTAGTAACTTCTTAAATTGTCAGAATCCTGTGTGTCTACTGCCCTTAGAAGAATCCGGGTTAGTCTCCATGTGTTAGCGCAATTCTTTCCAAATCATTTCAGTCCGTTGTGTAAGTCCCTAGTACTATGTTGAATAAATAAATTAATTTCCCATATAGATGAACACGGCGTGAATAGGTTAAACTTGCAAATTAACCTCCTATCATACCGTGCCTTTCTTTAAATATCTAGCCACTAAAATATAGTTGCATTAGAATCAATCAATTTTCTAACAAAACCGAGTTGACTGTGAAAGTGTTTCCCGTTTAAAACCCAATTTTCTTTCCCTATAAATAATCCCATACTGTCACCCATCCAGAGTCGCCCTTTCACTTTAGTGTCATACCTGTTATGTGCCTTGGTACCTCATCAGTAAAACTGATTTTCGATTCTCTCTGTTTAGCTCATTTTCTAAGCTGTTTTGTTTGTTTTAAACACATGAAAACTAAAAAATTGCAACATTGCCACGTGTGATTCTTGCCGCACTGTTTTTCCTTCCAAAGTCAATTTTCTTGTATGCATGTTTAGGACCTTGCCTTGTAGCTTGTAGGTTTTATTGTTTCTTTAGTTCAGCCACACCTATCCTTGTCTTATTAATTCAACCGCACATGTAAAATAACTATTCAGTGAATTCCGAGTGCCATTTTGCTCATTTTTCAAGGGTACAATCCTATTTTGGCCTCCCATTCAGGCGTGGTAGGTCGGATTTTCAATCTGAGTTTTGTCTAGTATACCTGACACCTTGCTCCTCCTCTCCACCCACACAAAGCTTGGTTAACAGGTGTTTGAGGGAGTTTTGCAGGGGGAATGCATAACAGTTGTCCCATTTAAAAGTATTCCCAAAGGTGATCTGGTTTTCATTCATATTTGCATTACTGTGTCTGATGTCAGAAAATTCAGTTAAGTGTATCCGATCATGTTGCGGTGTAATTATCACCACTCTGGTGATTGCTGTCCTATTCTGTATCTGCTTGATTTTCATTTGAATTTTTAAAATAAATAAATATGTCACTATTACACACCAGCCCGGTTCATGGTCCATTGCGACACGGGGTGTACGTCAACGGGGGTGTGAGACGGGTTGGCTGCCTTTTCAAAAATAGAATCTGAAAGTAATAAACTTAAAAACGTTTTTATTGTGCGCCGCTTCCCTGCCAGTAGAAAGAGTCCTGGTCTGGAGTGTGCTGTATCTTTAAATCCGTGACAAGAAGGAAGAGCGGAGAGCGAATACAATTGCAGAAGTCAGTAGTAGTACATAATGTTGCAAGCCTGGATACAAGATGAAAAAGGGAAAAGCATGATTCAGGGCCATCATGAGAAAGGGTGACACACTGCGAATCAATGAAGTCCATAAAGGTCAAATCCATCATTGGCCACAAGAAGGTGATGGTGAAACCAGAATGTACCAGGACAGACTCCTGCAGAAATAGGCTGGATGGCGGGGAGGGGAAGCAGGGTAGAAGAATCAAGCAAAACAGGCAACACCTGTGTGCGAGAAGACTGGGGCACCAGGGAACATCACGGAGGACCAGAGGGGTGGGGATGGACTGTGGGGACAGAGGAAGTAAACACATGTTGGTGCATGCTTACCTGCTGTCTGAGCAGGGATTCGGCCCCTACATCCTCCTGGTCCAAACAGGAATTGCCCTTTTCTTTGTCTGCCCTTCGCTTTGGATGCCGGGGGCGAGAGACACCCTTGATCTAAGAGTTAAGAGCAGGACGGAAGAGGCAGGGCTAAGAAGGTGGGTGATGCTTAGGACAGGTGACCTAGATCAACTTGCACCTGCTCCCCATCTCCAAAGGAAAAGAGGGTAGAGGGCTCCTTAAGTAGGAAAAAAGAGCAGCAACCAGGAAGGCACCAGGTAGGTGGGGCTTAGGCCAGGTGACCAAGATCCACTCAGCCCTGCCACTTATTTTTTAGCCCTGGCACTTATTGTCTCAGATTCACTTTAAAAGTGAAGTTGCCACAGTCAGTTCATCCATCAACCACAATGAGCAGGTGCACGCTGTAGTGTAACCCCAAATATGTTGATACTGTGGGGAATATGTTGATACTGTGGGGAGCAGCTGTGGGTGGTGGCAGCAGTGGGGGGGAACTGCCCACCTGGAGTGTCACAGGAGTGCTGGAAAATATTTCATTTTCTTCTTCTTTTTTTTTTTTTTTTACAAATGAAGCACTGCAAAATAACCCTTTCATTGAGTTTTATTAGATGTGTCACACACGTTATAAACAGAGCTCTGGTAGACATAAGGAAAATGGACCCACCAGATCACTATATTGGAAGAATTTCGCTAGAATGTTTCTCATTGTTCCAGTGTGCATCTCCTCCCACAATATGCTCGTCCAATCCCTGTGAGCGGGAGCTGCAAATGCTATGATGCAAGCCGTGTGGTTGCTTTTGTCCCCACCTCCCTCATCGCACCTGCGATGCATTCGGCCAATCACCCCATTAAGGAGCTGCGAACGTGGAGATGCACGCAGCGTGCTTGCTTTCTTCCTCACCTCCCGAGACGAATCTGCAAATGTCTGGAACTGTTTCTTCAAAGGAACGATTTTGTGTATTCGGTCGCGTTAGAAAATGTATGTTGATCAGCCGAGGACAAATGTCAAAGTCCGTGGTGACAGATTAGTGCAGGGAATTTTCAGACGAGCCAGCAGACAGGCATGTGAAGATTATAGAAATCTGCAGCAGCGCAAAATGAACGACGTTTTGCTGTGGAAAATACGTCAACCCCTTCTCGGGACAGGTACAGAGAAGAAGCACCACACTAGGCCCCAGACACACACACAGATCAAGTGCAGCAATGGCAATAGCAAGTCTAGGCTACTGCAGCATACGCTTCACCCACTCTGAACAGGTGCAGAACTGCCAGCAGCAGTGCACCCTTCCTCCAAATAAATAGATCACCAAATATTTACTTCTATTTTTATCTTTCTTAACCGACTCTATGATTTCTCTGTCTTCTCTTCCAGAAACATCTAAGAGTCAGCTTCCGGATGTTTGTCTTCTATCGCCTTATTTCTTCTCTTCTTTCTTCACCTCTGTGTGTTTCCTATATATCTCTTTATGTCTTTGTCATGCGTCTCCTCTTTTTCTCTTCATGCTTTATATTGACTAGTTCTCTTTCCTCTTTCTGTCATGTCCTTTCTGTCTCTTCCCCTCCCCTCCCCCTTCTACCCCCTCATCTCTGGAAGGTCAGCCTCTGCAACATTCAAGGTCAAAAGATGAAAAGGTTTGAATTAATGCCATTGGGCCGATTCATGGAAAGGTGTGCAGTTCTCCCACATTTGCAGCGCGCCGAGAACGACACTGTGCGAGCCTGCGCACAGAATAAAAAATGTGTGATCCGCGTATTCATGGATCTAAATGTGTATTTTTAGCAGACACGCAAAGGGAATCGAGCTGCGTGAGGAACACATCAACACGCAAACCAAAAACATAGCCGAATACCAACCTTCCTGCAAAGCTCTGTGTCCACCTCTGACACAATATCCAGCACCCTAGCTGCCCTGAGCAAGATTCTGTGTAAGCAACATATGCACCCGAGCTACTCTGTGTGAGGTTACACGTAAGTAACGGCTGCACAACAGCTACTCTGTGCGAGGCCCCTTACAAGTAACGGCTGCACCCCAGCTACTCTGCCCAAGGTTCCACATAAAAACATCTGCGCAAGGTCCCACGTAAGTAACGGCTGCACCCCAGCTACTTTGCGTGAGCTCCCACGTAACGAATGGCTGCATTCCAGCAACTCTGCGCGAGGTTCCTTGTAAATAATGGATGCACTCCAGCTGCCGTGCTTGCGGTCCCTCGTAACTATTGGCTGCATTCCTGCGAACCGTCCACCAAACCCCCACCGCACACAAAGTGCTAACATATTCCCGAGCTGAACGTCAGCCCCCTCAGGTGCTGACACCACCCACCAGCCTCCTCACCTCTGACACTTCCCCAGGCAGCCCTCACACCACCCACCAGCCCCCCTCACATACGACTCTACCCCAGGCAGCCCTCACTCCACATACCAGCCCCTCTGACCTCAGACACCACCCCAGGCAGCCCCCTCAAGTCCAGGTACCACTCACCAGCCCCCCTAACCTCTGACACCAACCCAGGCAGCACCATGGAGTTCAGCCAAAACCCACCATTCCCCTAACCTCTGATATGGCCCCCAGTCAGCCAGCTCAAGTCCAGACACCATCCACCATCCCTCCTCACCTCCTCACCTCGGCGACTGCCCCAGGTAGCCCCAACAAATCCAGACACCACCTACCAGCCCCCTAACCTCCGACACTACCCCAGGAAGCCCCCTCAAGTCCAGGCCCTACCCACCAGTCCTCCTCACCTCCACCATTATCTCAGACAGCCGCTTCAAGTCCAGACACCACCCACCAGGCCCCCTTACATCCAACACTATCCCAGGAAGTCCTCACACCACCCACCAGCCCCCCTCACCTCCCACACTGCCCCCTGGCAGCACCCAAAATTCCAGACACCATCTACCAGCCCTCCTCATTTCTGAAACTTCCCGAGGTAGCCCGCACACCACACACCAGCCCTACTCACCTCCGCAACTACCCCATGGGAGCCCCCTCAAGTTCACACAACAACCACCAGCCCCCCTCACCTCTAACACCACCCAAGGCAGCCCCCTCAACTTCAGACACCACCCACCAGTCCTCTTCACCTGTGCTAATGCCCCCAGGCAGCCCCTTCAAGTCCAGACACTATCCACCAGCCCTCCTCACCTCCGACACTACCCCAGGCAGCCTCACACCACTCACCAACCCTCTTCACCTCTGCACTACCCCAGGCAGCCCCCTCAAGTGCAGAAAACACCCATCGCCCCCCCCACCTCCGACACCATCCCTGACAGTCCCTCAAGTCCAGACAACACCCAGCAGCCCCACTCACCTTTGACACTGCCCCAGGCAGCCCCCTGTAGGGGAGGATAGGTCATTAGGACCCCCCTCACATATATCTCCGACCCAGATGGAGACTCATGACTCGTCAGTGGCCCCCTCGCCCTAAGGGCCCAGGAGGCGGGGGGGCTGCGGATTGACATGTGAGGCTGCACGAATACAGTATAAGACATAGAATAGACCCCATTTTGCATTAAGACAACTCCATTTTGTGTAAAAAGGCACTAAAATCCAGTCCATGCAAAGTTGCTCTCACACTCACACACACAGAAAGATGCAGCCTGACCCCTGCTTGACTGCGCTCACAGGAGTATACACTCCCCCCAGCCTCCACCTCATGGTAGATCCGCTGAAGGCCTGTTCTCACGAGCAACCAGACACGAACAAACAACAAAATAAACACTGTATCACTTGGCCTTCCGCAGTACATCATCTGCCCCAGCCATGACCGGGCTCATTAGAAGGTAACTGAAACCAGCCCAACCCTGCCTGACCTGACCCTGCATCTTGCCCCAAGGAATATGTGGCACCCACCACACCTCTCCCCCACCAGCCCCCGAGGCACCCAGCCTAACGAAATAAGCATTTGTGTAATATATGTTGTGTTGACTAACGTTTGCTGCTATTGTGTAAAAGAGTGGCCATATGATATGTGATAGCTTTTTTACAGCCCCTGTACATAGTGTAATAATGAACCGCTGAAATGTATGTAGGCCCACCAAGGGACTGGAGCCAGACTGTATCAGTGTATAATATGTGTTGCCCTCTTTTACTCACCAACCGATCTAACACTACCTCATGTTCATAAGTCAACTGTTGTTATGAAATTGTGCCAAATGACAAAGTCACCCAGCTTATATTCTCACTAATGTAAATATTTGTGCACAACCCAGAAGCCCCCAAGTGTTGCCACCCGCCCCTTGCAAGTGGTACGATACACTGCCCCGTGCAGGGAGACAGGCTCAGAGATGCAAGGTCGTCTCCCCCCTCCCCCCTCCCAGGCTCACCACGGATAGCTGGTGTTCGAACAGCACAGCCTCGCCTCCCCTACCAATCTTGCTGAATCCGCTTCAAGTATCCACCTCCCCCCATGTCAAGAGGCCAATACAGCCTGACTCTATGAATTACGAGGTACTTGGTCCTGAACCCCACCATCTCCCGGGCACCGGTTACATGCCCCCCATGGCCCATTGGTATCCCTGTTCACCCCAAGTTAATGCCCCTCGAAGCAGGGCGCCCATCATTGTACTAACAGATCGTAATACCGTCCTTCATTATAGCCACCAGGACAGGGCGATCGAATAAACCCCCCTCTGTACTCCTGGCCCTGCAAATGGCCTTGTGGGACTACCATACTTGAACCGAAATGTCACTACAACAGATGGATAGGGATACCCCCTATCACATATCCATGTCCCTGTCTCCTCCTTGAGCTAAGGTCAATGCATTACAGGATTTACAAGACACTTGACATTGTAGAATGTGATGAATTATTGCGAGTGCGTGGCCACAAGGGCAAGTGTTAGAGCAGCCATCATCAACAATACGAGTTATGTCCGGCCTGCAGCTGCACGCCGAAGAGCCCAGCGACCCATCTACCCCGCGTGGCACCACACGGACATCCACCAATCCTGGAACAGCAACTGTATACAATGTATACCACCTAGGCTTCACCACCCAATCCCTAAGACTTTGTGCCCCCTATAGCTTGTGTCGTGGGTGATGTAGTTTTGTAATAAGTAGGACTGCCTTTGCTATTGTCAGACAGAGCGCTCTCAGAGTTTGCAGAGTCCTTTGCATGCCCTATGTTGATTTAGATAAAACCCTTTTTGATCTCCCCTGCACTTGGTCCTGGTCTCATTCCCCTCCTGGGGAGTGTCCTTTATTTCCTCTAAGGGGGGTGCGTTTTTGGGGGACGCTCACATTCAACCCTTAAGTCTAGACACCACCCATCAGCCCTCCTCACCTCTGCCACTGCCCCAGACAGCTCCCACAAGTCCAGACACCATCCACAAACCCTCCTCGCCTCTTACACTACCCCAGGCAGACCCCTCAAGTCCAGACACCAACCACAGGCCATCCTCACCTCCACCACTACCCCAGGCAGCCCACTGAAGTCCACACACCACCCACCTACCGCCCTCACCTCCGACACTACCCCAGCCAGCCCTCACAACACCCACCAGCAGCCCTCACCTCCCCCACTGCCCCCTGGCAGCCTAATCAAGACCAGATACCACCCATCAGCCCTCCTCACCTCCAACACTACCCTAGGCAGCCTTCACACAAGCCACCAGCCCTCCTCACCTCTGCCACTACCCCAATCATCCCCATCATGTCCAGACATAACCCAGCAGCCCGCTCACCTCCAGCACTATCCCAGACAGCTCCCTATAATCCAGACACCACCCACCAGCCCCCCTTACCTCTGCCACTGCCCCCCGGCACCTCCCTCAAGTCCAGACACCACCCACCAGCCCTCCTCACCTCAGCTACTACCCCAGGCAGCCCCTCAAGTACAGACACCACCCACCAGCCCCCCTCATCTTCGACACTACCACAGGCAGTCCAAACAACACCCACCATCATCCCTGACCTCCTACTCTGCCCACTGGCAGCCCACTCAAGTACAGAAACCACCCACCATCCCCCCTCACATCAAACACAACCCCTAGGCAGCCCTCACACCACCCACCAGTCCCACTTGCCTCCCACACTCCTCCAGGCGGCCCCCTCAAGTCCAGACACCGGCCCCTCTAACCCATGGCACCAACCCAGCCTGTCCCTGCCACATTACTCCCCTAACAGTGCAACATTCAACAATTTACCTGAATTCTACTGGCCTGCCACCAACATGAAGCATACAGGCCACATACCCACCCATATACCTAACAACTGGGTGCACTGATGCAGAATGCAGGGTTTTACCTCATCACAGGACTCCTTGGTACATCAAAATCAGTGGCACAGCAACAGGGCAACTGAATTTAGCAGCAGCCATACAGTGAAACTACCATGTACATGTCACAGAGTACAGCAATGTGATGCAATGTGACGCATCATTGTGCACATGTGTCATTGCAATTGCCTCAAACTGCTGTAGGTAAATGACTAAGGAGGACACTAGTCCAAGACATCACTGACTGGACAGAGTCACATGTGATGGCAGTGCATAGTAGCAAACAACATGCAATGAATCAATGGACCGACGCAAGAAAGCAAAGCATTCTAAGCACCTACAACCAACATAATTTGAACAGGCATGCTTTGTGGTGATGGCAAAGGAATTCCGAGTGTGTGAGCCAAGCAGTATTTTGAGACCCAGGGACTTTCTAATAAGGATACCCACTCCATCTTGTTTTGCAGTACACCTCCGCCACTGCCCCCAGGTAGCCCCCTCAAGTCCAAACACCAAATACCAGCCCCCTCACCCATGACACTACCCCAGGCAGCCCCATCAAGTCTAGACACCACCTACCAGCCCCCCTCACCTCTGATACCTCCCCAGGCAGCCCTCACGCCACTCACCAACCTCCTCACAACCACCACTATCCCAAGGCAGCCCCCTCAAGTCCAAAAAGAATCCACCATCCCCCCTCAGCTCTGAAACCACCCCAGGTAGCCCTCACACCACCCACCAGCCCCCCTCACCTCCCACACTGCCCCCTGGCAGAACCCTCGAGGCTAGACACCACCCACCAGCTCCCCTCACCTCTGATACCTCCCCAGGCAGCCCTCACACCACTCACCAGCCTCCTCACCTCCACCACTATCCCAAGGCAGCCCCCTCAAGTCCAGATAACACACACCATCCCCCCTCACCTCTGACACCACCCCAGGCAGCCACCTGAACTTCAGACACCACCCACCAGCCTTCCTCACCTCGAGAATGCCCTCAGGCAGCCCCCTCAAGTCCAGACTCCATCCACCAACTCTCCCCACCCCCAACACTACCCCAGGCAGCCCTCACACCACTCACCAACCCTCCTCACCTATGCCACCACCTCAGGCAGCCACCTCAAGTCCAGACAACACCCACCAGCCCCCCTACCTCCAACACCATGCCTGGAAGCCCCCTCAAGTCCAGACACCACTCACCAGCCCCCCTCACCACCGACACTGCCACAGGCAGTCCCCTCAAATCCAGACACACCCACCAGCACTCCTCAGCTATGCTACTGCCCCCAGGCAGCCCACTCAAGTCCAGATATCATCCACCAGTCCTCCTCACCTCCACCAATTCCCCAGGCAGCCCCCTCAAGTCAGACACCAACCACTAGTCCTCCTCACCTCACCACTACTCCAGGCAGCCCACTCAAGTCCAGACACTGCCAACCAGCCCCCCTCACCTCTGACACTACCCCAGCCAGCCCTCAAACCATCCACCAGCACCTGTCACCTCCCACACTGCCCCCTGGAAGCCCACTCAAGTCCAGATACCACCCAACAGCCCTCCTCACCTCCAACACTACCCCAGGCAGCCCTCACACCAGCCACCAGCCCTCCTCACCTCCGCCACTATTCCAGGCATCCCCCTCAAGTCCAGAACACCATCCACCAGCCCCCGTCACCTCCAGCACTATCCCAGGTAGCTCCCTAGATTCCAGACACCACCCACCAGCCCTCCTTACCTCCGCCACTGCCCCAGGCATCCCCCCCAAGTCCAGACACCACCCACCAGCCCATCTCACCTCAGCCACCACTACACTAGGCAGCCCTCCTCAAGTATAGACACCACCTACCAGCCTCCTCACCTGCAACACTACCCCAGGCAGCACACACAACACCCACAGCCTCCCTGTCCTCCCACTCTGCATACTGGCAGCCCCCTCAAGTCCAGACAGCACCCACCAGCCCCCCTTATGTCCAACACTCCCCTAGGCAGCCCTCACACCACCCACCAGCCCCCCTCATCTCTCACACTTCCCCAAGCAGCACCCTCAAGTCGATACACCACCCACCAGTCCCTCTAACCCCTGGAACCAATCCAGCCTGTCCCTGCCACATCACCCCCCTAACGGTGCAATATTCAGCAACAATTTACCTGAATTCTACTGACCTGCCACCAACATGAATCAGACAGACCCCATACCCACCCATATAGCTAACAACTGGGTACTCTGATGCAGAATGCAGGTTTTTACCTCATCACAGGACTCCCTGGTACATCACAACCAGTGGCACAGCAACAGGGCAACTGAATTTAGCAGAAGCCACACAGTGAAACTACCAGGCACATGTCACAGAGTAAAGCAATGTGATGCAATATGATGCATCATTGTGCACATTTGTCATTTTAATTGCCTTAAATTGCTGTAGGTGAATGACCTAGGAGGGCACTTGTCCAAGACATCACAGACAGGAATGAGTCATATGTGATGACAGTGCATAGTAGCAACCAACATGCAATGAATCAATGTAGTGACGCCAGAAAGCACAGCATGTTAAGCCCCTGCAACCAACATCATTTGAACAGGCATGCTTTGGGGTGACGCAAAGGAATTCTGATAGTGTGCGAGCTAAGCAGACATATGATGTGTACAGCCACATATAACCTAACTCACATGTGATGAAGAAGCAATATAGTGGAAGAGGTTCTGCATGACATGAGACCACACATTGTTTGTCAGTTGATCTGTGTTGGTGAGTCCTCATGCATTGTGAGCCCCCCAGACCACCCCATACATAATTGTAGAGCGTATGCCACCCCTCCACAGTTTATCCCCCAACCCATGTGAGAGTCAGAGAACAAATGCATAGCAAAATAAAATGTAAACACATGAACAAAGAGACAACAACTGTGTGTTGAACAACAAGAAACCATTAACAGTATGAACACTAGCAGAAATCTCTTTGTGGAAAGGAGGAAATGTCCAAGCAAAGAAATGAAACAAAACAATAAACCATAAAATCAACTATTTACATGGGCAGGGGGCTCAAAAATGTGCCATTATGTCCTCCAGGGCAGAGTCACATTCTTTGTCCTCCAATTGGAGGCGGCCCACTGTCCGGTCCTGCATGGCTTGCAGGCAGTCCCTCATCCTCCTCTCCTTCTCCCCCGCATCCCTGCAAGCCTCCTCCAGAATCTCAACCTCCCTCAGTATCCTTCTTTCCACCACCTCTGTCCTGGCCCTGGCAACCCATGCATTCCTAGTCCGCTGACTCTCCGCCATCAGCTGCATTTTCAAATCCATGTGGATGCACGCCATATGCCTGAACCGGCGGTACTCCTGGCAGTCATCCAAGCATTGCTGATTTGCTTGGCTCCCTAATGTTGTTGGGCCGTGAGTTGCTTGCCTCTGGACAGTCCTATAGTCCTGCTGCCTGGCCAAGGGTACCCTGCACATGCACCCCCGCCATTTGGATGTTGCATGATGGCGGAGGTGGGTACAGTACCAGCACTGTCATGATGTGCCAGCTGCCCTACTGATGCATGTTCCTGTGCATGTGCCTGGACAGGCACAGCAACAACCTCTGCTGTACTTTTCTTGACTTCCACCTTAGGCAGTGACGTGCTGACCTCCAGATGGGGTGGTGTGGGTAGGACAGGATTAGAGGGGGCCGTGATGGTAAGTGGCAATGAAGTTCCCCCGCAGGACGAATGGGCCACAGAGGAGGCAGTGGAGGAGGTGGCAGCAGAATTTTTCAGGGCACAGAGACAACCCAAGAGTAGCACGCGTGACAGCTGGAACATTGAGATGCACATGATGTTGTGATGATGTGAGAGGAGGTCAGGAATCTCTCTCACATCATCATGAATCCTACCCATATGCCTTGCAATCCTAGCCAGCAGGGCATGCAACATCTCAGGGGTGATCTTCATGGCTCCAATGGCTGGCATGGACTGTGTGGAGGCATACACAACAGTGTTTATGGCTGCATCATATGGAGCAGGGACAGGAGGTTGGTCATCTCCCTCCACGGTGCACTGCACATCCTCCTGTCCCTGGCTCAGGGGTGCAGCCTGAACACCCTCCTGAATGTCCCCACTGACTCCATGCACTGGCCTTCATCTTTCTCCTTCTCCACCACCATCTCCATCACCCTGGATGAGTCCAGAGAGCCTTCCTCCCTGGAAGGCCCCTCCGTCCCTGCACCCTGGCTCAAAGCCACTGACAGGTCCCCCTCCACAACAACCTCCTGGGACACCCGCAGAAGCTCTGCCCGATGGAACTAGCGCTCCCCCAGCCAACTCACCCTCAGGAGATGTAGACTCCAGTCGAGCTGACTGGGGTCTCCGCTTATGCCTGGTGGCTTTGCCCCTGCGCTTCTGCTCCACAATGATGCCTCTGGTCTCTTCACAAGCTGCAATAACTGTAGACAAAAAAAACATTGACATCAGTAAACGCCATCAATGGATGTCTTGCATAGACAAAATTAACAAGAGGAATCATGCATTTTGTCACACCCATGAACTGACAAACACACAATGATCACACACATGTATGTGCCATGGCAAACAGCATCGACAATGTGGCATGATTGTAATGTGAAGGCACAATCACAGTCATGACCCATGCACATGTGAACAATGCACATTGTACAGTGCCCAACAACACATCCCCTACAACAGGCAGCACTGCAATACCTATCATCAACCAACACAAGAACAACTTTCAGCTATGGTCATGGAGACAGCACCAGGTCACCTTCCCAGACAAACACAGTCACCAATGTTCACATGCCACAGCATGACCTGAAAGCAAGCAACATGTAGCGCCAGCCATGACGGACATCAAATTGCACATGTCAGTTGGCCAACAATACTATTATTGCATGTTCACACATACCCTCATCTCACAAATCCAGTGGAATGATATGTCACATCCCAGTCATGGAGACATCAATGCATGAACCCCACACACACAGGCATCAAAGTGTCACTATCATCAGATATTTCTGCCTGGATGAACTGTCAGTTGTGCCACACATCAACTCAGACATCATGCACGTCAGTCACATGCCCACAACATAGCATGTCCACATTGGTCATGTCCAAGCCCTTGCTCCATGCCCACACACTGGCATGAGTCACCAATCAGCTACGTCTCACAACACACACAAGCCACAAACAGGATGTGGCATCTGCAAATATGCATGCCACGCATACCACCCTAGAGCATTATCACACATAGGTACTCACCAGCTGCATCCATATGACTTTTCCAGGCAAAGAGCTGGGAGTGGAGGTCTGGAGAGAACCTCTCAAGTACCCGCAGTTCTGTCTGAACTGAACAGAATGCAGCTGCAAGGTACACCTCTGTGGTGGGTTCCGTGGAGAGGGCTGCCAATCCCTTGGAATGACTGCATGGCTTGGGGTCAATCCAGCATCAGACTGCCAACACCCCCGCATTGATGTCAGCCATGATTTCATTCCAGATTCTGTGCCTTGCGTTGATGCCCAGCTGTGTAGCTGGGTTGAAGAGGGCATCATAGGCACCCAGGGCCCGATCCACCAGGATGCCAACTTCCGTGTTGCTAAAGTTGGCAGCCCTCTGCCTCAATGTGGAGGTGCTGCCCTCCCATATGACATGGAACATCCGAGACAGGTGTGAGCTTCCTGGGTCCTGGGTAGGTGTAGTGGAGCAACAGTGGTGTTGTTAGAGGTGGAATTCCCGGAAAGTACAGCAGAGGTGGTTGCATGGCCCACACATGAGTCCAGGCAAAACTGGGGCAGCTGGCACACCAAGACAGTACAAGTTGCCAGCAAGCAATCACTCTTGAGCAGGCAGAAGCACTATAAACCTGAATGAGGCCAAGCAGAGCCAGAGGTGTAACACTTACCTCTGGTGCCCTGCAGGAGTGCCTGGTCTGGACTGTTCCGAAGCTTTGCCCCCACGGAATAACTCTGCTAAAACGAATATCCCAGCCAAGCTTTTCCCCACTGTTCCGCATGTAAATCAAACCCCAGGTTGGGAGGGACCTGGATTAACTTGAGCCTCTGGTAAGGTTTGATAGGGGGTCTGGATGAAGACCTAAATGTAAGTAAGTACATGTATTCGGAATTGGCACCTTTTCGCTTTCTCCCCTCCCCTTCCCTGTGCCTCAATAGGTAGGCTGGCTGGTGCGCTGATGTTGGGGTTCACCATATTACAATGAAGAAGGCAGGCTAGAGAGATCTGGTAAAGATCCGACTCCAGTTACCTCACTGAAGGGAGTGGTCCAGGCTGGCTGTGACACACTGGATGCTGGAAGTATGAAGGTGAGTCTTTGAAGAATGCTGCTCTGCTGGAGCTTTAGCCGCTTTGGGTGCAAAGCACAACTTATTTCGTGTTGTTTTCTCTTTCCAAATGATGCGATACGCTTGAATTAGTTTATTTCTCTCTTTCTTCCCAGGTGCGGAATTAACAGAAGGTTTCTGCACGAATTGCAGCGGTGTGCAAGAAAAGCGATGCGGTTAAACTCTGGTGCCGGTAAGTTTGTGCAAACCAGGGAACTTGGGAGGGAATTAACTAGTAATTGCAGTCTCCTACTATTGTCTTTCTCTGCTTTCGTGTTCTTTCAGGTGCCGCATTTGCTATGGACTTCAATCGGAGAGCAGAAAGTCGAAACGGAACTCTTGTGATAAATGAAGTTATCGGATTGTGCAGCTATGTCTCAGGACATGAGCGTGCAGTGGGATCCTTTCGATGATGCCTCCGGTCTTCAGGAGAGTATACTGCAAACAAGTCCGGGCTTTTACTGCACGTGGATGAACAGGAGCGGTAAACATTACACTGCTCTCGCAGATAGCAGACGAAACGCTAAGCATGCATTGTGGCCCGGGGTGTGGTTTTATTGCCTCAGGCCACACACTGTTAACACTAGAACACCAGGGAGGTCAGATCTTTGCATATGCCAGGGGCCATCAAAGGTTCCATAGTGGGTTCCTTTTTGGCAGCCATGTTGGTGTGGGTTAATGTTGTTCCCATCAAACACCTATGCCAGCCAGCCAGCATACAAGTCCACCTTCTCCCTCCATTGTCATGGGGGAATGTACTCCTGGTCCTACCACACATGCCTTGTGCCCTTAGTCAAATCGTGACAAGAGGAGGCAAAATCAGCAGCAGTTTAGGCAGAAGGAACAGTGGTGTGCATCTTGCATCTGCAGCAGCTGATAGCATAGTAACGGTCTGAAATGCTTAAGTTACGTCCTGCGTGCTGTGATGCTGCACACCTACACAACACACTACATAGTTCACGGCAATGTCGCAGTAATATAAGTCAAGCGACACACGTCACTAGTTGTAAGCAAAGGTTACGATATGGAGGAGTGAAAGAGTCGCATGAGTAATTTGCTACAGAAAACTTACCTTCAGATCTCATGGACCCATTTTTCTGTGAGGGGGGTTTGCCAATGCCCATAAACCTATGTTTTTGTGCACTTCCTGAGGCATACAGTGTGTTGCATATGCACATATTTTATATCTGGGTGCCAATGCGTATCACATACCGCTTTTTCAGTTATCAGAATCTTTCCGGTTACTATATATGTAATTTCTGTGTTTTTGCGTACCACTGCGTATCCCGTACTGTTTTTTTCCCTTTTGAGATACGTTTGAGCCTTGTTAGATTACACATCTATGTCATACATCATAGACTGTTCCCTGACTCATATTGCACAGGACAATAACTTGGTGTCCCTCCCATTCATCCTTTACACCTGTGAAATGAATGGAAAGGCCCCAAGAGGGAAAGGGGGTAGATGGGGTTGGATTGGGGGCTGTGGTGGTGAAACACCTGCCTCAGCCCCAGGTGGACAGGGATGTGGTGGTGAAACACTTGTCCCACCCCTAGGTGGTCAGGGACATGGTGTGGAGACACCTACCTCAACCCCAGAAGGTTGGGGATATAGTGTGAAGGCACCTGCCTCAGGCCCAGGGGATCATAGACGAAGTGTGGAGACATCTGCCCCAGCCCGAGGATGACATGGCAGGCCCCAGCTCAAAGGTGGCCGGAACATGTATGCCAATGTAGTTACAGCAAAACAGGGGCAGCTTCAACAGCCCATGCCACTGATGGCAGGATGGGATGCCCTGCACAGCATGAACAGGCTCAACCCCAAGACACGGCACACGACACTGTCCCACAGAGGAAGAAGAACTTCACTGATGAGTAGCTACAGGTCTGCATTGACTACATGACTTATCACCATTGTGAAATGTGCCTCTATGCAGGGAGCACACATACATATGCAGAATGTTTGCGTGTCACGGACCACATTAATACCTTAGGGGTGGAGATGAACACAGTGGACCTGGTTGTGAAGCGCTAGAATGATCTCACCCATTGCACTAAGCACAAGCTGAGTGTCAACCTGGCTTCGGCAATGGCAAATGGAGGGGGTCAAGCAGAGGAGGAGCAGCTGACACTGCATGAAGAGGCCACAAGCCAATTCATCCTTCTTGAGCAGGTGCAAGGCGTGGGAGGCCTGTAGAATTATGAGGACACACTTGTGTATTATCACATCTGGCTGCATTTGTATGACAGCCCTGGGTAAAGCAATTCCTGTGACGTACAGACTCATGTCAAATGGACTACATACTGGGCGTATCCTGTGTTGCTGGCATTTGTGGCACATGTCTGTTTGACAGGACACATCCCCCAAAGGGTACTCTCCTGGCACATGTGCACAATGTGACACCTACATAAACAGTTGATTGCTATATTCTTATTGTGTTTCACTCTGCACTGCTAGACAAGTGCACGCAGATAAAGGATGATATTCACGCCATGTCATGCAGAGTTACATGTTCCATTTATCACCTTCTCCTATGGGTTTCCTTCTCACAATGCATGTCTGTGCTTTTTGTCAACACAACCTCTCATGTTCCCAGAGTGTAGTTTCAAAAGTGTCCACAGACCACATACACATTGACTTAATTCAAGTGACACATAGAGCCTCCTCATTGTGATGCATGTTCCCTCTTACCCACCCACACTCTGTGCCCACTCCATGGGGCCAATCCTATCACCCTCTTGTGGATCGGTGGACCTTGTTTACATCACCCAATCCAGCCCACTACACGGGGCCAGTCCCCTCACCCTCTTGTGGCTTGGTGGACCTTGTTTATATTGCCTAATCCACTCTCTGTTTCTCTTCACTTCACTGACCTTGACTAGCAGGCACACTTTCAGATGTACCTACTCATGTTCTTATTTCCTTTCGACGCCTTCTTCCAGCCACTCATTGTCTCCAGTTCCATTTCCCAGACCGGATAAGTGTGCCATATGCTGTCCATGGTGTTGCCTGTGGATATGGAGGTCTGGCTGTTACCATGTGATGTCATTGAACATTGAAAGGTCACATGTGGATTACTTTTCCTCTGGTATGTGTGGTGACTTCACAAGTGCAATGTAAAGTAAGTGCAAGCCTTGAAGGGTGGAGGGTGAGCCAAGGCAAGTGCTGTGGATAGACAGAAGCTGGGGGGATTTGGTGTGCGAGGTCAAGGCCCTGAGGATGCATAAGGCCCCTGAGCACCAGATAGTGTGGTGCCCGGCCCCCAGACAGCCTTTTGAATGATACAGAGGTATTTGACTTTAATCTGTGAAGCAACCGGGGGCCAGTGAAGACTTTTTAGGGCAGGAAATATATGGTCCCTGGGCTTGAGGTCAAGGATAAGTCTTACTGCCATATTCTGGATTAGCTGCAGGGATCGCAGAGTGGAAGAAGGAATAGGAATATTCAAGACTACAGAGAACCATGGCTCGGTTAACATTGAGTTTCAGTGGGAAGTTGAGTAAAGTTCAAATTCCTTTGAGAACGAAGAGCTTAAAGTAAGAATTCTTGGCAATGTCCTGAGTGTGAGGGAGGGAGGAGAAAGAAAAGTTGAAGATGACTCTGAGGTTTCTGGCTTCAGAAGAGAGAGCTGGCGGAGAGCCAATGGAAGAAGGCTAGAGTGAAGGGAAGAAGTCTGGTGCAGGGGTCCCAATCGGAAGGATCTCCATTTTGCTGGCATTGAAGCAGAGATCATTGGAAGCCCACCAGGGCTGGATGGCAGAGAGGTAGTCAGGAATGATGGAAGGTGCAAGAGGGTTAGCAGGAAGTTTGAAGAAGAGTTGTGTGTCGTCAGCATACCATTGGAAGTTGGGGGAGAAGGAGGAGATGTGGAGTGCCAGCTGAGTAATGTAGATGTAAAAGAGCCAAGGTTAGAGAATAGAGCCCTGGTTGGGGGGATACCACATGTGGTGAAGGAAGTAGGAGAGGAGAAGGTGTCCAGGATGACTTGGGAGGAGCAGTCTTTTAGGAAGGCGGTCAGCCAGTAGAGTGACCCTCTCTGAGATACCAAGGGTGTCATGGAGCCTTTGTATGAGGATGGAGTGGTTACCCATGTCAAATACAGAGGAGAGTTCAAGAAGGATGAGGACAGCTGGGGAGTTGGAATCCAGGGATGCAAGCAGATATTCACGGGTGTTCAGAACAGTAGTTGCCATGCTTCTGGATGCTCAGAATCCAGATTGATGGTCGTGGAGACTGACAACAAATTCAGTGTGAGCGTTGAGTTGCGACAGGGCCAACTTCTCCAGAAGTTTCTACAGGATGGGGGTGATGGAGATTGGGCAGTAGTTGGCTGTACAGGAAGGGTCTGCTGACATTTTCTTAAGGAGAGGAGCACAAGGGAGTGCTTGAGGGAGGAGGGGAAAGAACCCATAGCAAAGGAGTGGTTACAAAGATCTGCGAGTGCAGGGGTGAGAGACTAATGCTGTGCATGATGGTTCTGGATTGGCAGGAGAAAACCTGTTTGGGAAGCAAGGGGTGAGGGATTGGCAGTGAGTGACATGGATGTTCAGTATGTCCCAAGTTTTGATGGTGAAGTGAGTGGCGAGTTTGTTGCAGAGGGTCTGAGAAGGAACAAGGGAGGAGGATAATGTGGTAGCGTTGGCAAGTTCGCTGCAGATTTTTTTAAAGTTCAGCCATGTTGTTGGCTGAGCCAGATACCCATGCCTGAATGTGTGCCCTTTTCTTGGCATGGATAGAGAGCCTGGATTGCCTTTGGAGCAAGCGGCAGGCCAGTTTCTCAGAGGATGAGCCTGAGGTTTGCCACTTCCGTTCTGCAGGTCTGGACTTTCATCTCACGTCTGCAAGATCAGAGTTGTACCAAGTGTTGCACTTAGAGGTGGGTTTCAAGCAGATCCTCATGACTGGGGCAAGAATGTCAAGGGTGTTGTTGATTAACAGGTGGAATTGGCTGAGAGCAGTGTCAGTGGTAGAGTCCGAGTTGGGAGGGCAAGGGGGGATAAAGGTGGAAGTGAAGGCAGCAGCTGACACTCGTTTCATCGGACGGATGTTCGTGAAAGAGGTTGTCAGAGCTTTTGGAGGAGTGCTCACAAGGCCATTAGGACCCAGGTGGGAGGAGAGAAAAGATTGGTCAGACCAAGAGAGAGGGTGACCAGGGGAGATGAGAGAGGGAGTTCGGAGTGGATGAGGGCATCCATAGTGTATCCAGCAGAGTGGGTTGGTCCAGAGGGAGAATGGAGAGGGACAGAAAGGTGCAGATGTGAGTCTAGAATATTACCCTACCGAAGCATAGATGGTATATTATGTTGGCCGAAAACCAATTGCATCATATGCCCTACATCTCCAATAAGGAATCGTCAGCATAACCACAGAAACATCCGCCATTTGCTCTCTTTGTTCTCTTTGTCTTTCTGTTCAAATGCTTTGAAAAATGTATGTATTCCATTCTGCTCATGCACAGAGCAAGGCCACAAGTTACATGTTGAGAGACCAGCCTGGACAGAAATGCCAAACAGTACAGAAATACATTGTTTTCCTCCCTCACAAGTCCTTGAAGGCGAGCAGAGTGGCATTTAATCACCAAGCCAGGTGCCAGCCGGTCTCGCTGAAACTGTAGAAACAGGCCGTTAAAGCATGAATTATACTTTCTTTGCGGTCCCCCTTTCAGGGCCCCCTTAGATCAGGCTGACCCAGTAGTTCACGAATATAAACCAGAAGATAACATGCTCTGGAATGTGTGTCTCCCACGAACACAGCTTCCTCGCTAAACAAGTGCTTTGTGTTCTTCATAACAAAGAATCATGTCTGCTTGCTGCAAATTGCAACTGTTGCTAAACCAAGTAATATAGATTAAGAAATAAACGTGTCATGGAGTGTTATATTTGTCATAATTGTCAATTATCGAACCCTAGCTCAAGAACAGTTATTATGGGTGGTTTTGATGTGTCACAAAGAGATTGTATGATTGTTTTTCATATATATGATACTGTTGTAGAATGTTCGCTCTCTTGCGTCTCACGAAGTTTGGGCGATCACACGTTGCGAGACGTTAGACCCAGTCAGCCGACTGAGAATATTTGCTTTGTAATAATCCCTAGTACTTGGAAATCGATCCTCGTGTCTGTCGTACCACTGGGTGTATGGTGATTGTGCCTTGTTTCCATCCGCGAGGGTCTTCAGGGCCTAGCAAAAAATGGCACCCGAATAGGGACCCTCCCCTATTTGCTCCATCGTGTACATTGAATTTGAAGAAGATGAAAACGAATCGAGGACGAGGCCGTCGAACCGGGATCCAGAGGTGTTCGGGGTGCCCCTGTGAAAGTGATGAGAGACTCCTTTGCAGATCTGTACACAGCCAATCCCTGATCGACGAGCATCGGCCAGAGGGCAAGGAGGCGAGGGTCCCGAAACAAGGCAGATTGAACCAGATACGCAGTCGCAACGATTCTTGGTTGCGTCTATATACGGACGAATTGCATCTTGAGAGACAAACTGATTGATGAGGTGAGTCGTGCCCTGATTCTTAACAGCCCTGATATTGGTTAAGTGTTGCTTTTGCAAGTTCAAATGCCCAGGGTAAGGTACGAATAAGATCAATATGCCTGGGAAATTATCTTCCTGTCTAGTGGGATTTTTCCACTGCGGTAGACAATCTTTAGCAACTGGCCAGGTTGTGCTGCCCATAGGGTCGCCAGCCTTTGAAATGTATGTGAAATATGGAATAGGAGCGATAATGTTTAATGAAATTTGGCATAGGCAGACCAGACATGTGGTATGTTTGCAATAGCCAAAAGATGGTTCTTTTGAGATGGCCCGAATAGAGCACTTAGAATCAGTATTGCTGCGCAGGAAAGCACGCCCCCTGACATTTGACGTCATAAGAGACTGGAGGAAAGAAGCTAACCTCCATTTAAGAAGTAGGGAGAACATGCGCGAAGGCATAAATCAAATGCAGAAAAAGCAATAGAACTAGAGGAGCTAAAATGGGAAGAGGATATCAGAAGAGGGGATAGGAGCATCCAATTAGGCATACAAAAGATATATCCACAACAAGAGTTACATGCATCAGACGAACTGATAAATAACATTTTGAGTGAGAAGAGACAAGAACGCCCTAAAAATAATATTGACACAATTGCACCAGTACCCATTGCTCCACCTCAGTTGCCACTCCCCATTCCTGTTGTTCCAACTGCACCATCTGCCCCTGCGCACGTGACACCATTCCCTCCACCGCTGACAGAACAGGAATTAGCGGCTGCAAGAGAAGACAGCCCTTCAGAGGCGGGGCCTGCACAGAAAGGAAGCACCAGAGTAACCCGTAGTACGGTTAGCAGGGAGAGCAGAGAAGACCTTAAAGAATGGGCAGAAATGTGAAAAACAGGTATTGTTGGAATGCATGGGGGAATATCTTATGGATAGATTGAAGAAATTGACTGATATGATAGCACCGCAGAAGCTATTGGATCTGAATGCTTTTTCATGGATGAGGGAAAGTGTGGCAGAAATAAAAGAGCACGTAGACAGGCTATTTGAATTTAAAGACAAACTTGATGAATTGCATGCAGAGATGAAGGGAAACGGGACGAGGTGGTCCCATATGTCATGCAGCATTTTTTTCCGCCGTCAAAACCCGTTAGTGAGGAAATGAAAATATGTACATGAGAGGCGATTAAATGGATTACGGATGCCCGCATTCCTACAATGGAGGTGCATGATACGTTCGATCAGTATACGATAGAGAAGCAAAGGAAGGTATTGCAGGTGATGGTTGAGTATTTGCAAGATGAATGTGTTGAGAAAAATCATTGTTGTCCCACTGAACTAATGACAATATACAAGAGAGCATTTTCACCTGAAACTGGAAAGACTGCCCTTTCCCTTGACCTAGCTATAGTGCTTAATAAGAGAAAGAACGAAGAGAGGTCCAGTTCGATATTTCCCATGAGGGAAGTGCCTCCCACTTTTTTGCCAAAGGTAGAGGTTCCTGGCGTTGACAGGGTTCCAGCACAGGTAACAGAAGCCCATTATACAGCCCAGCACGTGCATGTCCCTTTTTCTAGGCAAAAAGTAAATAATATAAAACAAAAACAAAACAAACAATCCCTGATTTGAGGAAGAATCCGGCAGGATTTTATAAAGAGATTGGGCCTCATTATAAGGCTGGCGCTCTGGTAATGAAGGGGGCCGGTACGGGACCGTCCTCCTTCATTCCGGGAGCGCCGATTATGAGCTTCCCATCGCGGGACCTGGATCGCACGCCTGGTAAACCCAGGTGTGCTTTCCGGGTCCCTTGAGGGGAAGAGGGAGGCAATAACGGGCCGGATGTAATCTGCCCGTTATTACCTCCCTCCCCATTCCCATTGGGCCCTATGGGGGCTCAAATGGGAATGGGGATGGGTTCCTGCAAGGAGGAATTACCGGGTCCTCCTATGTCCTAGTAACCCGGTAAATCCCCATTGCAGGAACCCGGTAATGGAGCCCGGAACGGAAGCAGCCATGGAGCTAATAGCTCCATGGCTACCTCCATTCTCGTAATGAGGCCCATTGAGTCGTACTCGAGATCATCCATTTTCACAATGAGTGATATTGACCTATTATTTCCTGTGATTCTCCCAGTAGATATATGGAAGCAAATTAGGAATGTAGATGACACTAATATCTTGCGTGATACATGGGAAAACTTGATAAAAGAGGAAACGGACAGAAAAGATTGCGAGAAGCCATCGCCAGCGCTGTTAGCATTAAGAGCGCGAATAGTACAGAAATTAACGATTTCGGTACCTGAAATATCATCTGGGTCAAATTAACGGCATGTGTGCAAGGTAAAGATGAATTGGCCACTGACTATTTTAATAGATTTGACGATGTATTTGCAGATTTTAGTGGCCAAGATTTAACCACTGAACCCGGAAAGAGACAATACTATGAGAATAGAGTAAATACCGAAAAAGAGAAAGAGGTGAGGGATAGGGTGAATCTAAAAACAAGAGTATTGATGCAACAGGTAGTGAATAATAATAGGGGCAGAGGGATCGCACAAACGCGTGGGAATTTCTCCAACATGCACGTAGGTCCAATTGGGCTGAATCAATGTGCATATTATAAGGAAGAAGGCCATTGGCGAGCACAGTGCCCACATTTACAGAATAGGAATGGAAATGGCCCGAGAAGACAGAAGAGAGGTAGCCCGGGAACACAAGGAGAAAATAGAAACATAAGAATGCCACAAAATCAAAATAACCAAGGAAATAATAACCTGAATCAGAACCAAAACCCACAGCAGCAAAATAGTGCAGGAGAAGGAAATGTTTTTGATACATAATCAAATTCATAGTATTCTGGTAACTTCACATCAGATGATGTATTGTTCAACTACTAGGACAGCCCAAGACAGGGGTCAGAACCAGTATCTATTCCTGTTAATCAGAAAGGGCCCTCCGTAGAGATGAAAGTAGGGTGCACACCTTTCTAGTGGACACAGGTTTGCAGAAATGCTCGATTGACCATCACTTGGTTCCAGAGATACTACTTTCAGGGCAAAAGAATGTTTCAGCAGGGTTCGCAGGTACCCCAGTAATCAGTCCAGTGTCACAATCAGTACCCATTACACTAGGTCCATTAATTGAGTCATGCCCGTTTCTTTTGACACAAAAGTGCGGTGAAAATCTGTTGGGTTTGAATTCTTTTGAAAAAATTAAGTGCAGTTATTCATTGTTCTCCTGATGGAGTGTATTTGACAATATCACCTCAGAAGATGCCAGTATCACAATATTTGTCTAAACAATTACCAACTGAATTCAGTAACGTACCGACTTGTATATGGGCAATGAATGACAACGATGTTGGTTGTTTGAAAATAGAACAAGTGAGAATTGTTTTGAAGGAGGGAGTTACATTGCCACGTATCCCACAGCATTACATTTCGATGGAGGGTGAAAAAGCATTGAAATGTATTGTTTCTGATTTGATTAAATGAAACATGATAGAAGAAATTACTGGTAGCACTTGCAACAGTCCCATTCTTCCAGTTTATAAGAAATGAGGTAATGAAATACCATTTTGTTTTATAATTGATTTGCGCGGATTAAATAAAGTAGTTGATCCCCAATTTCCTTTGGTCCCAGATGTCACTACCATTTTGACAATGATTCCAGCCTCTGCTTCACATTTTAGTGTTATAGATTTGGAAAAATTCATTTTTTAGCATCCGAGTGCATGAAGATAGCAGATACTTATTTGTTTTCACACTAGGAGGGTGTTCTTTCACATTCACACAAATTCCAAAAGGTTACACTGAGAGCCTGAGTATTTATAGCAGAGCACTAAAAGAACAGCTAGACATTTTAGAATTGCCAACAGGATGTGTATTATTGCAGTACATTGATGACCTGTTGATTGTTGCCGACACAGAAGACATTTTCAAAGAGAGTACTGTTAAATTGTTGATACATCTGGCAGCACATGGACATAAAGCTTCATTAAAAAAATTCCAGTATTGTCGAAAGGAGGTGGCCTATTTGGGCTACCTACTTTTGAAATAGGGAAGGAGACTGACACCAGAAAGGATAGAAAGCATCTCTTGTATGCCTATTCCAAAGACATAGAAGGAAGTCAGAGCTATAATAGGCATGGCTTCATATTGCAGGCAGTGGATTGCAAATTTTGTGATGATTGTAAAACCTATGGTGGCATTGAGAAAGAAAGATGTTGTTTTGCCTTTACCATGGAGCGAGGAATGTCAGAATGCATTTGATCTGCTCAAAGTTGCGTTGTGCTCAGCTCCAGATTTGGGCACACCAAATTATGAAAAGGATTTTAATTTATTTGTGCATGAAAATAATGTCTGTGTGCTGGCTGTTTTGACACAGGAACAAGGAGGAACAAATAGACCATGCAGTTATTTTTCTTCCATGCTGGATCCTTTTGCATGCGCTTTGCTGTGCTGTTTGCGAGCTGTTGCTGCGGCTGCCGTGTCGGTGAAACAAACCAAGGGAATGGTTTTGGGTCACGCCTTAACTTTGATGGTGTCCCACATGGTAGACGTTCTTTTAAATAGAAAGCAGACACAACATCTTACATCAACTAGACTGACGAGATACAACATTTTCCTCTTTGCACCACGTATTCAAATTTTGAGATGTTGTGCTTTGAATCCTGCAGAGTCAATGCCCCTTCTCTATGAAAGTACGGGTGAGAGAAACTACCACCCAATGATTGTATAATGGCTACTGAACAAGAAACGAAAGGAAGAATTGACCTAACAGGCACCCCACAGAAAGAGCCAGACGGAAAACTGTTTTGTGACGGTTTTTGTTTTAAACTGCCCGATGGCACATCAACTTCTTCATATGCCATCACGGCACTAAAGGGTGTTGTAGAGAGCAAAAGGATCCCATGTAATTCAGCACAAGCTGCAGAGATAATTGTATTGACAAGAGCATGTGAGATTTCTGAAAATTTGAATGTAAACATATATACTGACAGTCAGTACGCATTTGGGGTGGTACACAATTTTGGTCGACTCTGGGCCGAGAGGGGTTATCTAACATCACATGGAACCAAGATTCAACATGGTGCTTTAATAGCAAGATTGTTGTCTGCACTGGCGTGTCCTAAGTGACTAGCAATAATGAAATGTGAGGCGCATAAGAAAGTAACATGTAACCTTGGAAAAGGAAACGCATTTGCAGACAAAATTGCAAAACAAACTGCCACTGATCCACACACGAAAATGTTTATAGCTCAGCCAGAAGAAGTGCCCTGCATGATAGAAAATGGTATTGCCACTGTTAAAGAGATGCAAGCGGAAGCAACTGCAGATGAAATAAGAACATGGGCGGAGGGCTCAGCAGAATTAGACGTGGAGGGATGCTTGGTAGATAAGGAGAGTAGAAAGTGGATGCTGCCCAACTGCTATGTAACCGCGATGGTCATCTTGGCCCACAGTCCCACACACATATGTGCTAAAAAGATGATTCAGCATTTGGCCTCAGTATGGCAGAATCCACACATTAGAAAAACTGCGGAAAGCCTGGTCCAGAATTGCATGACTTGTTTGCAACACAACATTGGGAAAGGAACCACTACACCAGTAGGTAGTTTTGGCCCCCCCTCTATGCCCTTTGAAGTCATCCATTTTGATTTCATAGAAATGGAAAGATGTCAGAACCTTAGATACAAATGTTGACAAAAAAGAGAGGAGTATTGGTGCGTCAAGGATTGGCCAATGTAAGGTGTAAATAAATTAGAACCATTTACCCAGTCCAGCCCTGTATAACCGCATAGGTTATAACTTCTACATACAATAGTATATAGCAAAACAATACACCAAAGGAAACATTAGAACACATTGAGATTGAAACAACAGTTTACATCATAAGATTGAGCATGTAGTGAAATCCAACATGTGGGGCATACATAATCAACAACACAATTTTACATTCTTAAAAATGGATATGAAATCCTTCAAAACATGTATAGAAAAATGAAACAAGGAGAAAACAAGGAAAGGCATAAGGGAAGCAAAGCAAATGTGAACATCAACAAAAAATACTTGTCACTTTAGTGCTCAGTTCGTCCTATTCAGACAAAAAAATAAAGTTTCTTTGCAAGTCAATTCAATATTTCTGACTGTGTTGCTACAGCAAATTGAAAACCTGAAATATGACAAATTCTTTTTTTCAAATGTATGGTCATATTTATTAGAAGTGAAATCCCAAGTTAGAGATTATTGTACACTGGGATTGGAACCTTAGATGCATCCTGGTGGTAGTGTGTGCATTCAGTAAATGGGTGGAAGCATACCCACTTAAGGACTGCACAGCAATGAGCACAGCAAAAGTGATGCTGAAAGAATACTTCTCTAGATAGGGTCTGCCACGGGTCATATGGTCAGACAACGGCCCGCATTTTGTTGCCGCCGTGATATTACAGATTTGTGCAGGCCTTCAGATTGATAAACAATTCCATTCCGCCAGACACCCTATGAGTGCCGGTCTTGTTGAGCGTCAAAACGGCATCTTAAAGAATAAAATAAGTAAAATCTGTTCAGGGAGTCCATTGAGGTGGCCTGATGCACTGCCCTAATCTTTGTTGTCCATGTGCATGTCTGTGCAGGCAAGGACTGGACTTTGCCCATATGAAATCGTCATGGGGAGACCCGCAAATGTTTGGTGCGCCCCACAGCCGAGGAGCTTGAATGAAGTAGTGTACCCTTTGCTCAGCACTTATTGCAACTTGTTAACGCAGAAACTCTGTTTGATTCATCAACAGCTGCAGGAGGCTCTTCCTGTCCGATACATAGGCCCAGGGCACTGTCTGCAGCCGGGCAAGTGGGTCATGGTCAAAAACTTTGAGAGAAAATCGTCACTCGCACCCAGGTGGAGGGGCCCGTATCAAGTTCTTCTGGTAACACAGACTGCGGTCCGAGTGGATGATCGTAAGGCATGGATCCATGCCACCCACATGAAAAAAAATCAATTTCCGTTGAAAGCACTGCCTGATCCAAATGACAATAAGGATACAGCTGCCCTTGACTCGAAAGACACGATTGCCAGTTCTCTGCCACAAATACTGTCTGAGCCTGAGAAAAAGCCTGATAAGATTGCCACAAAGGAAAAGGGGCTAAATGTGCCCCAACTTTGCCCAGCCGAACCTGCTTCATCACAAGCTGACATAAAGCCTGCTTCATCACTTGTTGCATCACAGGCTGACACTGAGCCTGCATCTGGAAGTGCATCTGCACTGTTCATTGATCACACAGTACCTGGAGAGATAAGGTACAACCTACGTTCTCAAAATCGGAAGTGATCTGATCTACGTCTTTTGTTTTTGCCTCTATTCCCATCACGGATGAATTGGGAATCGGAGGCCTAGGGAAGTGGAGCGTGGGGGCTGTAGCAATCTGCATCAACTTGGGAGCTCTGGAACGCGGCTTCCCGGTGATATCTTTGAAAAAGTGAATGACATATGTTGATTACCCCATAGGGACGAGTGGGGCGCATATGATGCAAACATAATTGATGCCTGCTCTGGAGTCTTTGTAGCACTGTGCAGAGGCACAATTATCTTGCCACATGTTTAAAAATGTATGCTGCTGAGAACTAGCCTAGATGCTTCGCTGACCTCCTTTGACGCTTTGCTGTTTCAACAGGTGCTGCTGGGAAGAAAGTATTCACGACGAACATTGTTAGAGCAGAAGAGTTGCCCACAATGCCCATACTTGCTTCTGTTCCCTCCTGCACCAACGCTGGTGATGTAGTAGATGGTGAGACTATAAAAATGTCAAGAAGAGTGTGCAGTAGAAAATGTATGATAATGATTATAATACTACTTTGTATTCTGAGTACACTGATCCCAGTACTATGGTATTTAGAGAGCATGCATCCATTAAGCTCTCTTTTGTCTGTTACCAATGCACCTGCCACAGACAGTCCAGTCCATGTACTCTCTTATACTCTCCCTCCATTAGAAGAAAGACACAGGGAAGGTTATGGCAATACAACGTTGCTTTTGATAATGAATATGACTCACTCCATCCTGAACAGAACAAATTGCTGGGTCTGCTCCCATTTACCGCAGCATGGTGGGAAAGGAATGTGTTGGTATGTACAGCCATTACCCCTCAATACAGCATGTTATGCATCACTAAGTGCACTATATTATGGGAAATGGAATAAGAGTGATATAGGTCAGTTAGATAGAACAAACATAGATGAATTTGAAAAAGTGGTAATGGAACCTGTAGGTTGTTCCATATTTAACAGAGCAAGAGTGATAAAACCAGTGGTAAGGCCAGTGGACACACTGTATGTCCCTTATAAATCATCTGTAATTACATTCCAAATGAACCAACGAGAGAACAAGGACGTAGTGCCCCCCTCGTATACAATAAATTACAATCCTTGCACTGTCCCATTTTGCCTACGAAAAAGGTTTCCTATGCAGTAGGGACATTCAATAGATGCATGAATATTGCAGTACTTGAAAGAGAAGAAGAACCAATATATGTAGGTGATCCCGTTTATTTTATATGTGGAGATAAAGCTTATCCCTGGTTGCCTAGAAATTGGGGAGGGGCGTGTTATTTAGGGATCCTTTTCCCAGGTTTATTTCTGTCCAGAACAACAGACATATCAAAATTATCTAGATCCAGGCCCTGGCGGGACGAAGCAGGATTGATTGCAGAAGACATAGCAAAATCATCTATCCCATTTTGGGGCCAACCAATAAACTCATGGAATATACGGAGGGTGTCAAGAATACTAGAAAAAATGATAAATGTAACTGCCGACATACTATATAATATGACCCTAGAAGAGAAGGCAGTTAGGTTAATGACACTTCAAAATAGGATGGCTCTTGATATAATTTTGTCTGACCGTGGAGGTGTTTGCAAAATCGTGGGGTCAGCGTGTCGCGTATTTGTTAGTGACTCCTCCCCTATGATTTTTGAGGCAATAAAGAAATTACACATTCTGAGCTCTGACCTTCATATCCCGACCGGTGGTTGAAAACTGAATATAAGTTCTTGGTTTTGGGAATTATTGCACTCATGGGGATGGAAACTAATTGCAATCATAGTAACATTCCTTGGACTCATCATGACATGTTGTTGCTGCATACACTGCCTGCCATGGTATCAGAAAAAAGAAGTTCCAAATTAGATACCAATACAAGCTACGAAAAAGAAACTATGAAAGAGTTCATGTCGATTAATATTGATGATGACAATTACTGTAGTATGTATAGCTCCGAATTTGATACGTGGTCAGAAGAATATGCGATGTATGGATGATGCACTTGGCTTACGGCCAAAAGGAGGGTTTGTGAGTCTAGAAAATTACCCTACAGAAGCATAGATGGTATATTATGTTGGCCGAAAAAAACAATTGCATTATATGCCCTACATCGCTGATGAGGAATCGTCAGCATAGCCATAGAGCCTCCATTTTGTGAAACGTCTGCCATTTGCTCTCTTTGCTCTCTTTGCCTTTTTGTTCAAACGCTTTGCAAAATGTATGTATTCCATTCTGCTCATGCACAGAGCAAGGCCACAGGTTACATGTTGAGAGACCGGCCTGGACAGAAATGGCAAACAGTACAGAAATACATTGTTTTCCTCCCTCACAAGTCCTTGAAGGTGAGCAGAGAGGCATTTAATCACCAAGCCAGGTGCCAGCTGGTCTAGCTAAAACTGTAGAAACAGGCCGTTAAAGCATGAATTATACATTCTTTTTGGCCCCCCTTTCGGGGCCCTCTTAGATCAGGCTGACCCCTAGTTCACGAATAGAAACCAGACGATAACATGCTCTGGAATGTGTGTCTCCTATAACACAGCTTTCTCGCTAAACAAGTGCTTTGTGTCCTTCATAACAAAGAATCATGTCTGCTTGCTGCAAATTGCAACTGTTGCTAAACCAAGTCATATAGATTAAGAAAGAAACGTGTCATGGACTGTCATATTTGTCATAATTGTCAATTATCGAACCCTAGCTCGAGAAGAGATATTATGGGTGGTTTAGATGTGTCACAACGAGATTGTATGATTGTTTATCATATATATGATACTGTTGTAGAATGTTCGCTTTCTTGCCTCTCACGAGGTCTGGGTGATCACATGTTGTGAGACGTTAGACCCAGTCAGCCGACTGAGAATATTTGCTTTGCAATAAACCCTAGTACTTGGAAATCGATCCTTGTGTCTGTCGTATCACTGGGTGTATGGTGATTGTGCCTTGTTTCCATATGCAAGGGTCTTCAGGGCCTAGTACAGAGGTCAGTGAAAAGACTGACTGCTGTGTCAGACTCTGCTGCCATCCGTGAGGATATGCATGGAGACCTCACCAACCTCACTGTGGTGGTGCATTCAAACCCAGTGAAGACCAGGCCTTGGCACTACGTGGTTCACCTGCAACACCACATCCTCCTGCAGATCAACCACAGGATGTGGGTACCAGAACATGCCAGCCTCCTTGTCCACGATTTCTGTGCCATCCATGAGCCCACAGAGTTTTTTGTCTTTTTTTTGTCTAATGTTTGGTCCAATCATGTGGATATTGACATGCACCATACCGCTCCCCCCTCCAGGGTGGACACTCCTCCTCCCCTGGTTTCTTTCTCTTGTCCATTGCCGGAGTTAATTCTTATTTTTTGGGTTACCCCTGAATTCTGCATGGACACTTTTTGGTGGTTTATCACATTCCCCTGGCCCGGATGACTCCTTATTAATCTTTTTGCACTTTCCAAGGTGGATTTCTTTTCTTTTTTGGGTCCATTGACATGTGCAGTTGCACACTCAGGGGCATGATGGATGCAATTGGGGACAAGCAGCCATGCACAGTGATGTCAAATGCCATGGTTGTATCATGGAAAACAGGAGGGAATGTGCAGGTATCCTTGGATTAAGTGATTCTTAACGCATGTGTGCTTTCTGCTTGATTGGGAAATACGGCTTTTGTAATGCATTGTCCCATGTTTTTGCAGTGCTACAGAATCATGCAGTGATGGCACTCTATGGGAGGACCACCATCCACACAACATTATTGCATCCCTACTCCCCATGCCCTCTGCGAGGCACTTCCCCTCCTCTCACACATGTGGAGGCACAACTCCTGGCAGGTGATGAGGGAATTCGAAATATAGGAACGGAGAATCTTCCGTTCCTGGGTGTGCTCACTCGTGATTCTCCTTCCGGAGTATGTTACTGCTTGTTATATTTGATTGTTTCAAAGCCAAAGTTAGTCTAAATTTACTCCAAACAATTGAATGAAACAAAGTCAAGCGTGATATATATAATTATGGTAACACTCCAGTGTCTTAGTTTATTTCTTTGTTTCCTGACAACTCAGTGCCCAATTCTATCATTGCCAATGCATTTCGGACTTTTAATACATAATCGGTCAAAATATCCTCATTAGCCGTGCTTCCAATAGATGTCGAGTTGTAATCAACTTAAAGGGAACTAACAAACACAACAACTTATGGTTTTAGATGCTGTTATTTGGCCAGCAATTGACTTTCAAATTTTTATGATAATATATACAATCACATGTACAAATTCCTGAAGATCTGAGATAACTGAAAAGTAACTGAAAAAAACACCAAGTATATATTCCTGCAAGTCTAAAATAACTGAATAGACACCAACACGTGTTTCAACCCTACTGGGTCATCCTCAGGGCGTGTACGTTAGCTGAGAGCTCCATACCTATCTCAAATTTTTTTTTTTACAACCAATGACAGAATGAAATATAAAGCAAATACAATAATAACAAATTACATGATAATTGTGCAATTGATAAAGGAAGGAACATGAAAAGTTAAGAAAAAGAAGAAAAAAATATAGTCAGAAAAGAGAGGGGGGAAGAGAAAACAAATTTATGAATATCATTAATAGTTTAGTGTTCCAGTGAAGCCATGAATAACACATATAAACCTAAAGTAAAGTCTCCACAGATCAATACATTTTTGCCTGACTTTGGCTTAGGTTGAATACTCAAAGTTCTGGCACAGTACCTAAAGTGTGTAGGTTAACACATAATAAACATGGGTAAGACATGACCCTACAAGAGAGTACCCCAAATGAGTACATGTATGCTTAATTTGCACTTAAATAAGCCACCCATGGTTCCAGCAAGATACCCTCAGTGTATAGCATAACAATTGGTAGACATTCCCATACTTCATATACCTTCAGCGAAACGGAAAAGAAAATTACCTGGCAAGTTTAGGCGAGGTAATGCGTACACAGGAGTTAAGAGCAAGTGCTCTTCGGAGTAACAATATCAATAATATGTGGTTTCTGAAAACAGAAACAGGTTGTTTAGGGACCAGCATGTATATATTTTAAAAATGTCATGTGACTATTGCCATAATCGAAATATATAGAGCCATGCATTCAAATAAGTAACTTACCTGCCTGTCGGTATGCTAAATAGTATTTCTGTGCAGTATGGTAGTAAAGCACCACAGATAGTTGTGCCCACAATATTTGTTGAAACAAACCCGTAGGTTTGTTGATTGAGTGTGTGGTCTCTGAAAAAAAAGGGGGGAATGAATGTTTCAGTAGGTGCACGCTAAAGCGTATACTGCTGATTTGTAAAGTTTTCAAATTAATATTTAGAAAGTATACGTTATGAGTGAGTTTTTGCTAAACGTGCCTAATACAGTATGCAGCGGGTATACATGACCAGGCAGTGGGCAATGGGACATATTGAAATAATCCTTGTCCAGACTTTGATGTGAATATCCATATAACAGTTTAATGTGGACACTGTGATATGTTTATAATAGATGATTAACAATCAGTGCATATGAGCCCTGATGATGGAAACAGTCCGAAATGCATTGGCAATGATAGAATTGGGCACTGAGTTGTCAGGAAAGGAAGAAATAAACTAAGACACTGGAGTGTCACCATAATGATATATATCACGCTTGACTTTGTTTCATTCTATTGTTTGGAGTAAATTTAGACTAACATTGTCTTTGAAACAATCAACTATAATAAGCAGTAACATACTCCAGAAGGAGAATCACGAGTGAGCACACTCAGGAACGGAAGATTCTCTCTTGCTATGTTTTGAGTTTGTTGTTTATAACGTGGTGCCAAGGCTACAGGGTGTGCTCCAATTACAATTACTATAGATTAAATATTAGTCTCATAGTACTTGAACATTTCTGAACATTGCGGTGCCCATCCTACCCCTCTACTTTAGATGATGAGGGAATCACATCATGCCAGCTCAGTCAGCAGGTAAACATGTGCTATGTCTCACATGGTGTGTTGGTGTTTTTGGTCACCATGGTATTTGCATGCAGTACAGACCTTGACATACTGGTGGCTTAACCTTGAGTGTTGTGGAATGTCTGGGCAGTTGTGTCTCTGTACACAAGCATGTGTATGTGTGTGCGTGCAGTTACACTTCTATACATGTGCATGCTTTGTGTGGATGCACTTAGATCATTGATGGCATAATTGGAAGAGAATGGACAGCACTATACACACTTTACCCATTGGCAATGTTTCATTAAGTGTGGATGTACGTAATAATTGAAGGCATGCATTCACTGTGCATCTGCATGACCAACTGTGATGATGTGTCCTTACTGACACCCTTCCACTCCCCAGTCCACATGTTTCCTACCATGCCCTGCAGGGGTACGCCCTGTGCACACTTCTCTTTGACCTGTGCCACTTCACAATCCACTCCCTTGTACACTTGCACAACCTGCCCAGACATGTCTCAACATGACAGTACGGAATGGCCGACAAGCAGAAATAATCACTGCACCTACCACAAATACCACAATTAAAACGGTTCTGGAGTGCTGCTCTAACATAGTGGATTTCTATACGGGGTTACAGAATTATTTAAGTGCTAACAACATCAGGCACATTGCAACACATGAACTAACGGAAAACAACACTGGATGTTTAAATTGATTTCACCAGTTTGCAAGCTCAGAAGTCCCAAGTAGTGTTATATGCACAAGAGATCATTAAACCTACCAGTGGGGAATGAAGCTGAACTTCCTGAAAAAAACAATCTCTGTCCTGAAGATGTCCCAACATTTGAATCAGTGACAATCCAAAGACAGGGTTTGGTACACATTCAGGGGCCGAAACATATGTCACCCGCAAAGGGAACTTAATGTGTTTTTCCCATGTCTCATAATCATAATCCATTGATGGTTATGCTTGGAGAAAAGCACATTTAATTTACCCCATTATTGTAACATTATATGTCAGATGCAAGAGGTGAATGATGATCAAAGGATCAAATGTTTAAATGTTTTTTTTAACATGTTTTTATGAAAAATAAATAAAGAGAATTGTTTCTTGTAAAAAGTAATCTGTCCGCCAAAGTATCTAGGTTGGTCTAGGTGATCTTTCTACCCACTTATTAGGTAGACCCACCTTACCAAATCTTGCTGTACAGAAGGGACTATTCAGAGAGGGGTAGTCAATTGGTTCTCTTCATTATACTGTTGAACATGTGCCACCCACATTAATCTCATGCATCATCATCCTCTTCTGCAGTGCTTCATGATGCAGACTATGGATATTCATTCTGGTCTCTTGCGTGCATTGACTCCATATGAGATGTTTGTCACACTTGATGCATGTCGGATTAGACAAATATGTGCATATGTTCACGTGACTGGTTCTGGGTTATGCAATGAGGACACTTTTCTTACAGTGTTTGATTTAGTCGGTTTTCTGCACCAGGGTGTGCTACATGAACTTTGGTTTTGATTCCTTCTTCAGGTCTTCTGCCACTGTCAGTGAGTGAACATTTTGTGCTCACATTGGTAAACATGCATGTGTATGATTGTCCACTACCCACAGCTTGTCTTCATCGGTTCTCCCTGTGTGTGTTGCAAGTGCAAACTGGAATCCATGCACACTTCCTGGGACAGTCTCATTCAGGGTGTATGGTGTGTTTGGTGTGAGGGAATAGCTGCATGTTGTCCGTAGGTCCATTCACATTGTTGCAGTACCTGGGTGTATGTTGGTTTGTGTCGGGTATGAGTATATGATCAGATTCCCTTCTCTGCAGGGGTGTAGCGTACATGGGTATTAGGGTGATTTGCATGCCATGGTAGGTGTTGCTGGTGTTTTTTCTGATGTAGACCTGATGATTGACCTTTCACATGTGCCCATTCTTTGCCAGTCTGCCCTTCACCATCACCCACTTTTGTCCTTTATGTACCGCTAGATGTGGTTCTTGTCCATCTATGTTCCTGCCATGCTCTCTGACCAGGATGCTACGTAGATAGGTGTTCATGTATCCATCTACTTCCCTAGGGCTGATTGTCTATGCCCTCATACACTGTGATGTCAGTCAGGTCCGTCATCATCTCCTCTCCAGACAGTCTACTACTTGAATTGTTTTTTCCTGTCCCTCTCTCTTACTCTCTCCAGCTGCACTCCACTGCTCGCCAATCATCACTCTGTGCCCTGTCTCCCTCTTACACTCTGTGATCCTTGTACACTTGGTGGTGCATGCCTAGTTGTGTCTGCCCTACACAAGTTGTCATGAATGGGCAGTATCAGTTGTTGCAATGCATGGCTTTGTAATTTGAAAAAGTATTTGCAGTGGAGGCTAGCGAGGTCGATGACATGTGCAGGTAAGTGAAGTGCACTCAGGGTGTGATGTGTGCTGTGTTTTGTGTCATGGAGTCTGCTACTCTGTGGTGTTGATTGTATTTCACTTGTTTGCGGGGGAATGGGTCCAGGATTGTGGGTGCATGTGAAACATATTGTTAGGATGGTTTGTTTATGCATGCTGTTTTTACCTGATGATCATAGTGCCACTGGTTGCAGGATCTTATTTGGGGATGGGTATCACTGTTGGGGCTTAGTTGGTGAGTTGTCACGAGGGTGGCTGCCCTAGCTGTTTGTGTACTGTGACACATCTTTAAGGTGGTGGTTGTATTTTCTTGCACTTTACACATGGTTCTTGGCTGTCCCATGTCTTCCCGTTTGAAGATCTTTCAATAGTAATTCCTACCCACACAGACAGTCCAATTATGGTGCTTCTTCCACTTCTGGCGTTGCTGTCCCAAGACCAATCCACACACATGCCTGCATTGCTGCACAATGTTGTGATGCAATGTACTCCACAGACACCAGGCACACATGATTGTCCATTCTTTGTTGGTTGCCATAGTGAGCATATACCATGCAGGGTGTACCATCACTTGCTATGGGGCATTTTGACAGTTGTTGGGTGCACTTCAATGCTAAGTTCAGTTCATGGAATGAGTTAGGATGTGCATTTCTCTTGTAGTTCACTTTATTTTCCAGTTTCAACATGACTGCTTGATGTGACTGTGTATTGTGGGCATAGTGGTTAGGGAATGGTTTGGCCACTTTACCAGTTTGTTGTTGTGTGACATGCATTGGGGGTTCAGGGCTGTCCTTGCATGACTTTGTTGGCATCACATTTGAAGTATGCTTTCCTACTTGTGGTTTAATGCGTGTGGTTTGGTGTCTACAAGCAGTCCAGTTGTTGTACAGCTGATGGTGCTCTAGGACTGAGTTCCTTGTGCTGGGTGCTTTGGTTTGTACTACATGGAACTGGTGTGTCAAGTTGATATGCCTGTGTGGTTCAGTTGTGCACTACCATGCAGATTAGGGGCAAGAGTCACATGCTGCTTTCATGTGTGGTTGCACCTTTATTTATTTATACCTATTCCCAGTATGTATGTCACATGTTTAATTGCGCACCCCTGCTTTCGCACTCACAGCAACATGGATATGTTTTGGCCTGTAGTGCACAGGTTTTTCATCCGGTTTTGGTTTGCTTATCAGAATTGGTGGAAAAGTTCCTTTTGATGCCCATTAATGGCTAGGTACTAACATTTGATTGTTGCGTATTTCATGCATTTTTCTATAGTGTCATATTTGTACTTGTGCCAGAATATTTTGCATTTTTACAGAGGAGTTTGTTTGTTTTATTCACTTATAGTGTGCACCAGACCCGAAGGTAGCCGGGCGCAGCTTTACATAAAATGCAAGGCTTAAGTTACAGGGTAGGGTCATGGGTTACATACAAATACAATATGTTACAGTTAGAGCGGCAATTGCAGTTTACATACAAGCATAGTAAGTACAAAGTATGATAAAGGCAGTATATGTGCAGACACTAAATGGACAATAGCTCATCAGCTAGATGGGCAAAGTGAAAGTGTCCGCAAGAGCAAAAATAGGCAGGACGGTGATGTGACTATAGTAGGGGTCGCGTGATGAAGAGTAAGCGCTAGTGGGCTAATCATTGGCAGACCTCAGCAGATTGATGTAGTTGGTTCTAAATTTCGGAAAGGGCTGCTCCTCACGTAAAGGGTGAGGCAGTGAATTCCATAATTGGGCCGCTCGAACCTGGAAGCTGCCTCCCCCCGCCTTAGTTAGCCTAAATCTAGGTATGATAAGTAGTGGTGCAAGTGGTATACTGCCACTTACACATTTTTTCAGGGGCCTATTCTTGGCCATGTTGTTTTATGTCTAATGGACACACACACACATTTGCACTCCCGGTGGTACATTCTCAGGGTGATGTGGACACAGAGGATAGGCCCCAATTCATCATTGAATGGCACTTGGGAGGTGGCTTCACTGTGTGTACTCCACAGGGGCTCATATTAAAGTGAAGTACAATTTCACTAGCTGTGTGGGTGCAGCCTCTCCATGTGCTGTTTGGCCAGGCATAGCCAAGGGTGCTGCCTGTGGGTGCAGACGGTGTCCCACCTGCATGTCCACTGGTACACTGTGCTGTGTTTTAACATTGTGCAGGACACATGCAGCCACAATTGTTTGACAGTCTACTGGGGGTGCATACACCAACACCCCACCAGAGTGGTCAAGGGAGCGGAACAGTAATTTTAGCACTCTGAATGTGTGCTACACTATAGCCCAAGTGGCTATATGTGCAGTATTGTACCTCACCTGTGCTGGTGTTGTGGAGTTCCTGATAGGTGTCATCATGAATGTCAATATGGTTGATATTCTCATTTTTTTCCAGGGTCGATTATTCAGTGTGTGGCATGAATGCATGTGCATGAGTGTTCATACTCACAAATGAGCCATGTGTTGCCATGTTATCCAGCTACCATGGGCGGGTGCAATGGTGACATAGGAAAGATGTAGCTGTCGTGTGTGCTGCCTGGGAAATTTGCATAGACCTCCAGGGTGATTCCTGTGGCATCACACACAACTTGAACATTAATGGAGTGCCAATGCTTTGTGTTCCTGTATATGTGTTTGTTCAGTCTGTGTGACCATAGCGCTTTATAGGTGCATTCTATGGCACCTAGTACATGGGGGGAAGCATGCCACATCATAGAAGTCCTAAGTGAGTGTCTAGCTTTCTGCCGGTGTTCGGGGGATATCTATGTGCCTACGCACACATACATGTGATGTTATACAGGAAAGCACCTGGTGTAAATAGCATAACTGGGTGGCCTGTGATATCCCACCAACTAAAGCAGTGGTCCACTGGAAGGACCCGGTGGCTAGGAAATGTAGTGCAGTGAGTACATTTTCTAGTGGGGTAAGGGCATGGGAACAGATGGTGGGTGAAGATAGGTCATCTTCCCATTCACTGTGAAGGTCTAGTATTATATGGGGGGAGGCCTGTACCTGCCATACACCTGATCATTGGGCGTCCCAAAAAGTGTGGAGTGTCGCAAAGAAATGGGCCCTGGGCATCCTCCTCCTCCTGCGGTGTCCATGCACAATGGCTCCAGGTACTGAAGGATTCATTGTGGCTGTAGATGTTTGTTTGGTGTGTAATGCATGCTTTATACACATTTCTTCCCATGTGCATTGATGTTTGCACCTTCTATCATGTGACGTATGGGTTCCTGGATTTGTGTGTACTTTTTCGCGACATGACGTTCTCATTCAAATCCATGAATATCGTTATATTTGCGTGGCGATGGGCTGTGATTGCTATTTTGGTCGATGCGCAGGCCCAGCCCACACTCTGCATTGAGTCTTGTGCAAGGCATTCATCGACTCACACAGACATGCCGGGCCTGTGCGAACTCCACTCAAGTCCCAAAAAAAGTCCTGCACAGTCGGCTCCATGAATTGACAAACACAGATCTGCATGCAGTTTGGCACGCAAATTCCCTATTTTCAATGCAAATAATTCCATGAATCGGGCCCATAGTGTCTACAGGTGCTTTATGGCACTTGTTGAGATTCCTTCATGAGTGAAACTTGTGAATTGCACTGTGATACAGAACTGCCCAATTGGCAAGGTAGACTTCTACTCTCTACCACTGCCAGTGTGTTGTTTTTGCCCTCGCTTTAGGTTTTGGGCATGGCAGGCTTTTCTGATACTGTCCCGGATGCAACATTAAAAAGAAGCTGAATGTGTGGCCGGTGCTGCCTATATTACTTCATGTTGACTCATCATACATTTCTTCCTGGCACGTTCTTTTAAGGAGGGTTGCATTTTTACATTGTCAAACGTTACTGACAAATTGACCCACATGAATGCCCTAACACAACTGAATGTGCTTCTCTCCTTAAATCCACCAGTAGGGAGAGAAGCATCAATTATGTGCTGCACTGCAAACATAGGTGGGTCTTAAAAAAATCTAAGAGATGCAAAAATACTTTATGCAACCCTTTGATAAAGAACTTAAAACCCAGTGCGGTGGCACCTCCGTGTGCTAGCCAGCTACACAAGGATTAATTATATAGACCTATGATTGATGTTTTGTCCTCATTTTTGCATCAGTCTTGCCTCGTGAATAATTATCCACCAGTCTGAAATGACTTCAAAGTTATACATAATCCATAATCATATGATCTACTAGTTGACAACTGTCTTTTTAGTTTAAAATGAATGTCCACTGTTTCTCTCTTTTTAATGTAAACGAGCACTTGGGTCCCCCAGGGCTCATCTGGATGAAGTACAGGGTCAGGCAATGTCCAAACCGTGAAGTTATAGTCTGTCTGACATTCGCCCTTGTGGCCACACATACCTTAGACATTATTTACACGTTTTGACATATAAGAATGATATTACTAGACTTTTGACCTGGACGATAAAAGTGAGACTACGTCGGCCCAGGCGCCTAATCTATGCACCATATTTCATTGACACATTCATCAAACATTCTCTTAGATCCATGAGAGAATGGTTTATTGTTTGTTAGTATGAGGAAAATATATTGTCACACATGGGATTAGTAATCTGGGGTGAGCTGGGTTGGCCGACAGATGAGGGGCATGTAACTGTTACATCAAAGGACGTTGGGGTGAGGGGGCTTGTAGCCTATATTTCTTTAAACAGATTCTGTGGATGTCAGGCAAGTTTTATGGAGACATAGGCTGTCAGGGGGAAGGGGGTGAATACTCAGTGTGGGCTCAGTGGAAGGGTGAGAGGTTACATTTATTTCATTAAGTCATCAGTAAGACAAGGATCTCTGGCCATCATATCCTCAGGAGGGGGAGAATGGCGGGGGCTGAGTGCACACTGTTGTGTGCGGTGCTGCTTGGTAGGGGAGAGAAGGTCCTGCGGCTTGTTGAATTTTCATATTTAGTGGGATTATACGTGAACCATTAGAATATAATAAAACCTTTTGCCACTTCATTTACAACAAATAATAAGCAGGTTCTGATTACATTGTGAGCTGTGCCTTCACATTTACTGTGGTCATTGTGCTGTAGAATCGCTCTATTTACATTGGCCTTGTGGCCTTGCCGTTTATATTGTACGCATGAGAGTGTTATACCATTTGAACACGTTTTGCGAATATACATAATATTGAAAAACCAGTGAGCATGTGGACCATACATCTTACACCATAACAAAACAAGTCACCGAGCATGTCATACATTTGTGAGGATCTTTGGTAAGGGACGATGTGCAATCACCATTATATGCCCCACCATCTGAATCATAATTCGATGTTCATTGCAATTGATTTAGACGTATTAGATCAACCTGCTTGTATACAACCACTGGAGGGGGTTTATAGCTTTTATAGAGGGGATTAGCATTGTGGGTGAACCAGGGAGGCACACAGTCGTGTGGTGTGTATCTGTTACATCAATAGAGGTGTGAGGTTGGGGGGGTTATCCACAGTACATATTTTAAATGTAGGGTCTGCAAGTGATGAGAGATGTTTGTGGAGATGAATTGTTTTTTTCAGCCCAAACTCTTGCCCGATCATTTGTGGGTCAGTGGTGGATGGAGGAAGGCGAGAAATACAGTGTTTAACTTGTAGCTGTTCGTTTCCAGTCTCCTGTGAGAACAGGGCTGCTGCAGGAACACAGAAGGGAGGGGGTGGGGGAAATAACTTGCTCACTGTGCGCGGTTTCAAGGGAGAGCTGCAGCCCTGCAGACTGGTTTTGCTATGATGCCTGCTTTAGCATGTTCAAAATGGAGTCAGGGTTTGGTACAAAATGGAGTCAGTAATCGGCCCTCTGATTGAGCTTTGCATCCGTATGTGTTGTTCCGCCGCTGTCCGGCACCTCTGGCCACAGGCGCATGGGCAGCCGTAGTACGAGCATTGTGTGCTAGTGGGTCGGAATGGAGGGGAGGAGGCCTAAAAGACCTTTCCTCTCATATATACCATAAAGCCACCACACTTAGTAGACATTCAATTTGTAGAACCAAAAATCTATAATATTTAATTAGTTCATTTTGTAATTTTTATTATGCATTTACAATATTATATATGATGACAAACTATCGAATTGTCAATTTTTGTTATCTAAGTGGTAGACATAAACAGAAGACTACTCAGGTTGGCTAATTTGTTTTTTAAAGGATTTAAACTGAGCAAATGTATATTTGGTTTGCCTATTTGAAAGAACTCCATAAATAGTATTTGTTCAATACATTGTTTTAGATCTTAATAACAGTAATAACAAATGGGAAGTAATGGCCTTCTTTCATTTCTGACCGGAACTTGACGCTGGCTAATGGAAATGTGTGGGGGGATATCCCTCCCGCAAAGACTTGGAGTCTCAACAATATACTACATATTTCTCCCTACAGATTTGTTTAGCAGGTGTAGCAGTTTTCAGGTCCTTGAAGACAGAGCAGTGATCATAAGTCCAAATAGGATTGTGAAATTTAGAAGGGGATGTGATAAATTGAATGCAAGTTTGCAAAGACTGTATATCCGATTTAGAACTTGTAAAAGCCTGAATTCCGATAAACGTTATGGAATTCTTGTGGGATTTCGACCAGCCCCAATGTCCAGTTTCACATTGGCACCCAAATCAACATCATTTTTTCAATGAGGAAACCTAGCAGAGGAAACCACAATTGAGAAAAGCAGTAAAGTCCCTAAAACAGGAGTTCATTAATGCAGACGACTAAGAATGGACGCTGAGGACTTTGAGGGGCAATTACAGAAACTGGTCTCAATTGCACAGATGTTTGACACCAAAGAGAAAGCATATTGATGTTTTAGACTTGAGTAACAACAATTCATAGAACGTTTGGTCACTTATCAATTGCCAGAAAGCTACACAAATTGATTTACAAAGTAATGTAGTGCCAGAGTCTATCTTGAGCGATCATGTCAGTGTCCTGTATAGAAAATCCACTAATGGGCTTAACAATTAGGATTTGAATGTAATTTGGAAACTGAATCTCTCACAGATAATCATAGTAGATTTGATTAAGATGTCTTCCTCTTCAAGATCGGCAGGCCCGAATGGTCTAACCAACCAAATATTGAATGAGATGTTGACGTTTGGGCTAAAATCTTGCTAACACTGTTTAAGGAGGTGCTCTGGAGTCGGTCTACACCAGCGTCTTGGAAATTAGCCATAATTGTTCCAATCTTCAAGAAGGGTGCTCGGGTGGATCCAGTGAATAAGCGCTAATCGCCCTCTTGGACGTTGACAGTAAAATCTTTGCAGCAGCAGTCCTAAGAGACTTGGAAGGTTGGGCCATGAGCAATAATATTCTTTCTAAACAGCAAATGGATTTCATGAGGGGCCTATCAACCTCGCTGAATGGACTGATTATGCCCTTGACTAGTGAAAGATCTTGGTTAAAGGGGGAGCAGTACTATATGGTGCATGGATAGATCTGTCCAAGGCATTTGACCGGATCCACAGAGAGCAGTTGTGGGCTAAATTGGCCACCTCGTGCCTCCCGCTACCTTTACTGGCAATAATAATTCACTTGTATGAGGATACCAACATTCATGTTAGACTGAATATGGAGGTCCACCTGTCAGCTCCAAATCCAGGGAGGATGGGGGAAGACAAGGTTGTATAATAGCCCCCTCCCCTTTTATTGAAATTTGGCAGATCTGGAGGAGACACTGACTCTGCATGTTTGAGACATCCTAGGATTGGCACTTGGCTAATGATGTGGCTTGCAAATGCTGAGGATTTAGTCCTATTGGAATTGTACTGCCGTGGGGCCAGAGCGCCTTCTGGGAGGTTTGGAAGATTATGCAAAAATAAATGAGCTGCAAATTAACCCATCAAAGTCACAATTGTTGACCTTTAGAATACCGGGTATGGTCGTCCCGAACTTTGAGTGGTCACTTAGCAGTCAAGTAATTCCAGTAGAGAAGGATGTGGTTTACCTGGGCTTCAAGTTGTATTAATTTTCAAAACTGGCCCAGCTCGAGGAAGATCTGAACAATCAAGCCCTTCAGCTGTCCTGCCAGATGAAAAAACTACTGGCAACGAATAGCAAATTCTCGTTAATCCCCTTATTTAAATTCCATATCGCAAAGTTATTGCCCTATTTGCTCTACCGAATGGAAACAAGGCCCTTGGTCATTACATTAATTGGACCAAGATCGATATATTTGGAAGAAGGGCCCGAGGCTCCCTCAAAGCTCCCAATGGTGGTCCTGAGATACAAGTTAGGCATCCAATCCATGCCGATGCATGTGGAGTGGCAGCTCATCTCACTCTACATGGTCATAGTGGTGCCACAGAAAAACTTCTTATATAAGGAGATAGGTTTACTTTTAGGAAGGCAGACCGACCCATTCTTGCTCAACTTAAAGAACTTTGAGATTAAACAGATGGTGGGTGAAGATAGGTCATCTTCCCATTCACTGTGAAGGTCTAGTATTATATGGGGGAGGCCTGTACCTGCCATACACCTGATCATTGGGTGTCCCAACAAGTGTGGTGTGTGTCGCAAAGAAATGGGCCCTGGGCATCCTCCTCCTCCTGCGGTGTCCATGCACAATGGCTCCAGGTACTGAAGGATTCATTGAGGCTGTAGATGTTTGTTTGGTGTGTAATGCATGCATTATACACATTTCTTCCCATGTGCATTGATGTTTGCACCTTCTATCATGTGACGTATGGGTTCCTGGATTTGTGTGTACTTTTTTGCGACATGACGTTCTCATTCAAATCCATGAATATCGTTATATTTGCGTGGCGATGGGCTGTGATTGCTATTTTGGTCGATGCGCAGGCCCAGCCCACACTCTGCATTGAGTCTTGTGCAAGGCACTCGTCGACTCACACAGACATGCCGGGCCTGTGCGAACTCCACTCAAGTCCCAAAAAAAGTCCTGCACAGTCGGCTCCATGAATTGACAAACACAGATCTGCATGCAGTTTGGCACGCAAATTCCCTATTTTCAATGCAAATAATTCCATGAATCGGGCCCATAGTGTCTACAGGTGCTTTATGGCACTTGTTGAGATTCCTTCATGAGTGAAACTTGTGAATTGCACTGTGATACAGAACTGCCCAATTGGCAAGGTAGACTTCTACTCTCTACCACTGCCAGTGTGTTGTTTTTGCCCTCGCTTTAGGTTTTGGGCATGGCAGGCTTTTCTGATACTGTCCCGGATGCAACATTAAAAAGAAGCTGAATGTGTGGCCGGTGCTGCCTATATTACTTCATGTTGACTCATCATACATTTCTTCCTGGCACGTTCTTTTAAGGAGGGTTGCATTTTTACATTGTCAAAAGTTACTGACAAATTGACCCACATGAATGCCCTAACACAACTGAATGTGCTTCTCTCCTTAAATCCACCAGTAGGGAGAGAAGCATCAATTATGTGCTGCACTGCAAACATAGGTGGGTCTTAAAAAAATCTAAGAGATGCAAAAATACTTTATGCAACCCTTTGATAAGGAACTTAAAACCCAGTGCGGTGCACCTCCGTGTGCTAGCCAGCTACACAAGGATTAATTATATAGACCTATGATTGATGTTTTGTCCTCATTTTTGCATCAGTCTTGCCTCGTGAATAATTATCCACCAGTCTGAAATGACTTCAAAGTTATACATAATCCATAATCATATGATCTACTAGTTGACAACTGTCTTTTTAGTTTAAAATTAATGTCCACTGTTTCTCTCTTTTTAATGTAAACGAGCACTTGGGTCCCCAGGGCTCATCTGGATGAAGTACAGGGTCGAGCAATGTCCAAACCGTGAAGTTATAGTCTGTCTGACATTCGCCCTTGTGGCCACACATACCTTGGACATTATTTACACGTTTTGACATATAAGAATGATATTACTAGACTTTTGACCTGGACGATAAAAGTGAGACTACGTCGGACCAGGCGCCTAATCTATGCACCATATTTCATTGACACATTCATCAAACATTCTCTTAGATCCATGAGAGAATGGTTTATTGTTTGTTAGTATGAGGAAAATATATTGTCACACATGGGATTAGTTATCTGGGGTGAGCTGGGTTGGCCGACAGATGAGGGGCATGTAACTGTTACATCAAAGGACGTTGGGGTGAGGGGGCTTGTAGCCTATATTTCTTTAAACAGATTCTGTGGATGTCAGGCAAGTTTTATGGAGACATAGGCTGTCAAGGGGAAGGAGGGTGAATACTCAGTGTGGGCTCAGTGGAAGGGTGAGAGGTTACATTTATTGCATTAAGTCATCAGTAAGACAAGGATCTCTGGCCATCATATCCTCATGAGGGGGAGAATGGCGGGGGCTGAGTGCACACTGTTGTGTGCGGTGCTGCTTGGCAGGGGAGAGAAGGTCCTGCGGCTTGTTGAATTTTCATATTTAGTGGGATTATACGTGAACCATTAGAATATAATAAAACCTTTTGCCACTTCATTTACAACAAATAATAAGCAGGTTCTGATTACATTGTGAGCTGTGCCTTCACATTTACTGTGGTCATCGTGCTGTAGAATCGCTCTATTTACATTGGCCTTGTGGCCTTGCCGTTTATATTGTACGCATGAGAGTGTTATACCATTTGAACACGTTTTGCGAATATACATAATATTGAAAAACCAGTGAGCATGTGGACCATACATCTTACACCATAACAAAACAAGTCACAGAGCATGTCATACATTTGTGAGGATCTTTGGTAAGGGACGATGTGCAATCACCATTATATGCCCCACCATCTGAATCATAATTCCATGTTCATTGCAATTGATTTAGACGTATTAGATCAACCTGCTGGTATACAACCACTGGAGGGGGTTTATAGCTTTTATAGAGGGGATTAGCATTGTGGGTGAACCAGGGAGGCAAACAGTCGTGTGGTGTGTATCTGTTACATCAATAGAGGTGTGAGGTTGGGGGGGTTATCCACAGTACATATTTTAAATGTAGGGTCTGCAAGTGATGAGAGATGTTTGTGGAGATGAATTGTTTTCTTCAGCCCAAACTCTTTCCCGATCATTTGTGGGTCAGTGGTGGATGAAGGAAGGCGAGAAATACAGTGTTTAACTTGTAGCTGTTCGTGTCCAGTCTCCTGTGAGATCAGGGCTGCTGCAGGAACACAGAAGGGAGGGGGTGGGGGAAATAACTTGCTCACTGTGCGCGGTTTCAAGGGAGAGCTGCAGCCCTGCAGACTGGTTTTGCTATGATGCCTTCTTAAGCATGTTCAAAATGGAGTCAGGGTTTGGTACAAAATGGAGTCAGTAATCGGCCCTCTGATTGAGCTTTGCATCCGTATGTGTTGTTCCGCCGCTGTCCGGCACCTCTGGCCACAGGCGCATGGGCAGCCGTAGGACGAGCATTGTGTGCTAGTGGGTCGGAATGGAGGGGAGGAGGCCTAAAAGACCTTTCCTCTCATATATACCATAAAGCCACCACATTTAGTAGACATTCAATTTGTAGAACCAAAAATCTATAATATTTAATTAGTTCATTTTGTAATTTTTATTATGCATTTACAATATTATATATGATGACAAACTATCAAATTATCAATTTTTGTTATCTAAGTGGTAGACATAAACAGAAGACTACTCAGGTTGGCTAATTTGTTTTTTAAAGGATTTAAACTGAGCAAATGTATATTTGGTTTGCCTATTTGAAAGAACTCCATAAATAGTATTTGTTCAATACATTGTTTTAGATCTTAATAACAGTAATAACAAATGGGAAGTAATGGCCTTCTTTCATTTCTGACCGGAACTTGACGCTGGCTAATGGAAATGTGTGGGGGGATATCCCTCCCGCAAAGACTTGGAGTCTCAACAATATACTACATATTTCTCCCTACAGATTTGTTTAGCAGGTGTAGCAGTTTTCAGGTCCTTGAAGAAGGAGCAGTGATCATAAGTCCAAATAGGATTGTGAAATTTAGAAGGGGATGTGATAAATTGAATGCAAGTTTGCAAAGACTGTACATCCGATTTAGAACTTGTAAAAGCCTGAATTCTGATAAACGTTATGGAATTCTTGTGGGATTTCGACCAGCCCCAATGTCCAGTTTCACATTGGCACCCAAATCAAAATCATTTTTTCAATGAGGAAACCTAGCAGAGGAAACCACAATTGAGAAAAGCAGTAAAGTCCCTAAAACAGGAGTTCATTAATGCAGACGACTAAGAATGGACGCTGAGGACTTTGAGGGGCAATTACAGAAACTGGTCTCAATTGCACAGATGTTTGACACCAAAGAGAAAGCATATTGATGTTGGAGCCTTGAGTAACAACAATTCATAGAACGTTTGGTCACTTATCAATTGCCAGAAAGCTACACAAATTGATTTACAAAGTAATGTAGTGCCAGAGTCTATCTGGAGCGATCATGTCAGTGTCCTGTATAGAAAATCCACTAATGGGCTTAACAATTAGGATTTGAATGTAATTTGGAAACTGAATCTCTCACAGATAATCATAGTAGATTTGATTAAGATGTCTTCCTCTTCAAGATCGGCAGGCCCGAATGGTCTAACCAACCAAATATTGAATCAGATGTTGACGTTTGGGCTAAAATCTTGCTAACACTGTTTAAGGAGGTGCTCTGGAGTCGGTCTACACCAGCGTCTTGGAAATTAGCCATAATTGTTCCAATCTTCAAGAAGGGTGCTCGGGTGGATCCAGTGAATAAGCGCTAGTCGCCCTCTTGGACGTTGACAGTAAAATCTTTGCAGCAGCAGTCCTAAGAGACTTGAAAGGTTGGGCCATGAGCAATAATATTCTTTCTAAACAGCAAATGGATTTCATGAGGGGCCTATCAACCTCGCTGAATGGACTGATTATGCCCTTGACTAGTGAAAGATCTTGGTTAAAGGGGGAGCAGTACTATATGGTGCATGGATAGATCTGTCCAAGGCATTTGACCGGATCCACAGAGAGCAGTTGTGGGCTAAATTGGCCACCTCGGGCCTCCCGCTACCTTTACCGGCAATAATAATTCACCTGTATGAGGATACCAACATTCATGTTAGACTGAATATGGAGGTCCACCTGTCAGCTCCAAATCCAGGGAGGATGGGGAGAGACAAGTAATTCCAGTAGAGAAGGATGTGGTTTACCTGGGCTTCAAGTTGTATTAATTTTCAAAACTGGCCCAGCTCGAGGAAGATCTGAACAATCAAGCCCTTCAGCTGTCCTGCCAGATGAAAAAACTACTGGCAACGAATAGCAAAATCTCGTTAATCCCCTTATTTAAATTCCATATCGCAAAGTTATTGCCCTATTTGCTCTACCGAATGGAAACAAGGCCCTTGGTCATTACATTAATTGGGCCAAGATCGATATATTTGGAAGAAGGTCCCGAGGCTCCCTCAAAGCCTTCCAATGGTGGTCCTGAGATACAAGTTAGGCATCCAATCCATGCCGATGCATGTGGAGTGGCAGCTCATCTCACTCTACATGGTCATAGTGGTGCCACAGAAAAACTTCTTATATAAGGAGATAGGTTTACTTTTAGGAAGGCAGACCGACCCATTCTTGCTCAACTTAAAGAACTTTGAGATTAAGTTCCTGACTGACTGTGAGCGCTCCGTGGGGGATTTAATTGTGAATCTTTGTGTGTCAAGAAGGCGTTGGTCAGAATGGACTGGATTCATAGGTTGCAGGTGCTAGTGTTGGCAAAATCACTTTCCCCTTATGATAAACCAAAAGGCTTTCTCCCTGGGTATCTGAGGCAGTTTCCGAATTCAAAACAGAAGCAGGAATTTTTAAGATTCCAAAAAAATGTTATCCACACTGGCGAAATCCAGTGTGACAGATCGAAGATAGTACAAGTGGTTTACACCTGTTCTCTGTCTGAGGAGATTGGTAAGCAATGGCTAAGAAATGTAATGATAAGGGGCAGGGGCACATGGGAGACAGAAGTTAGGCACATGGGGCATTTTGTGGACAGACTGGATAGCCTGTCCTCCGAAATGTTTTGGAATAGGTTAATAACAGGCCAAGAAACCCATCTTACTCAACAGGTTCTAAAGGTTTTACAGGTATTGGGCTTCATAAAAGCATAATGTGTGTTCGCTATGTTAATGGAAATGTATAAATGTGAAGTATAATTTCTCAAATGTTATGAAATGAAAGGATGAATATATTAGGTAATCATATTGTTGTGGATATTATGTTGTGGATATTATAATGATTGTTGCATTTTATACTGTGTTTTTATATTTTTGTTTATGTACTGTGAAAAGTTGGTTATTCGGCTACAACACAACACAAAAAAAAAATAACATTATCTGAGCCTAAGGGCACGACTCACACAGCGTATTCCAATGGGATTGCACCATGATGAAATGCTTCTGTAAATCAGGCCCTAAGTGTACAATTGTCCATATTATACACGTTTGGACAAATATACTGCATATGTTATGTTTGCTATTACATTTGTAAATATTGTTCAATTTAAAAAAAAATATATATATATATATATATACGGTAGTGGCCATGTAGTTATGGTTAAGTTGCTGTTTCCATAGGAAGAGCACTTTTTGGGTGGCTTATAACTTCGCTCTCCCTGTACGGATCCTCACCAAACTTTGCAAAAAAAGTAGTTGGGTCACTCTGAATTATCTTGCAAAGTTTGGTGAGGATTCGCCGAGGGGGAGAAAAGTTATAGGGGGAGTCCCAAAACTTTTTTTTTTCCCATAGACTGAATGGGAAAAAACTTTGCGCAAGGCTACAGCCCGAACCGCTGGACGGATTTACACAAAATTTGCGGCAGGAGCGGCGGTCTGGTCCCAAAAGTGTGCTTTTGTAAATTTGGTGTAAATCTGTCCAGTAGTTTTTTTAAAAATGACCAAAATGTAAGGCAAAAAAATTAGTGATATCTGTGTTCGCTTCGCGGACGGACTTCCCTGTTCGCTCCGCAGGCAGCACCCCGATTGGCCCATGGCCCATGGCCTTGCGTCAAAATTGTATTTAGTGCCGTGTGTTTGGGGAGGGTGGTGGAGTATGAGATAGGTTCAATGTTTTGTTTTTTTATATGCTAGACGTTTTTGTTGCATTCGATTTGTCCACGGAGAACACGGCTGTTCTGACATTTTGTAAATAAACTAAATGGTGGGGTGTTTAGAGGACGGAGTATGTGTCATTTTTGTTCGCAAGGAAGGTAAAAATGAGCTATGAACACTCGCGGTGTACTTAATTATTCGTAAATACACAAACTGGGGGTGTCCTCAGGAAGCTGTTCGTATTGTAATCTGTCTAGTTGAATGTGATCTAAGAACACTCGCAGTGTCCCGAAATGGTTGCAATTACACAAAATGGGGGTGTTCTGAGAACGTTGTTTGTATTGTTCGTTGTCAGGGTGAAAGTGTTTTAAGAGCACTCCTTTTGTTCGCTAATAGTACAATTTCCTATGGGCGTCAACTGACTTTTTGTCCACTAAAGAAACGATAAATCCGGCTGGTGTGCACCGACATTATGTGATAATCCTATGACTGGCGCTATTGACCTGGCTGACTTGCTTTTGCGACACTAAATCATATCTTCAGCCCCTAAGCCTGATATTATCAAAGCATTCATATTCCCCGCCTCTCTCCATGACGTTACAGGGTGCGTAATCAAACGCGCCCAGTCGTCTCCAGTACTACGCGACTTTACACAGAACCCGGAAGACAACACACATTATGTCACAACACAGCGCGCCACAATTCGGAATATGAAACTGTGATTTAAAAGCAAACAGCAAGATTGTAAATGTTGTAAAGTACATTTATTTGAACTCAAATGTTTAGAGAATATTCAGCAATTTGCATTTGTCTTTGTTGTTGATCCGCAAAAGTTCATGTTGAGACACGCGATGTTCCTTTGCGGTACAGAGAGTGTTAGATCAGCTTACAACTCAGTGCGCCACAATTCGGAATATGAAACTGTGTTTTAAAAGTAAACAGCAGGATTGTACATTTGGTAAAGTACATTTATTTCACATGAAATGTTTAGTGAATATTCAGCGATTTGCTATTGTCTCTGCTGTCGATCAGCAAAAGTTTATTTGGAGCCACGCGTTGTTCCTTTGCGGTAGATAGGCTGTTGGTTTATGATAAAAGCAGTAAATGGTCGCTCTGATAATCGGAAGGTTGCTCCAACAACGAGCCATTAGACCACCCTATTGGTTGGTATGTTGTTTGTAGCCGCTAGTACTGCGTAAGGGCATATTGGTCATTGGCGATTGTCCCATAAAATGGTGAGGGTCATGAAGTTGCATATTTGGACCTGCACCTGGCAGTTGAAGACGCCATCCGCTGGAGTCTGTAAATCGTGACATAGGCAAAATGGAGCCACATACCTGTTTAAAAAACATAAATTAGTATCACCAGCCGATCTTCATTAAAAATCATCATTTTATTTATTAGGGCGTGAAAATATTTGCTATCGAAGATAGTGCAACAGAGTATGTTAATAATAAAATAATAATATTTTCCCATTCATATAGCGCTAAGAACCGTGAGGTATCTAAGCAGTGCTTATTATTAACCATGGTGTGTGGTGCTCATTTATCGACAACGGAAGGATGAAGTCAGTCAAAGCGAGCGCTGTACTCGCTGTGCCACTTGACAGGCTACAGTGAAGTGGCACAGCGAGTAGAGCGGTTGACCGCCTGTAGACCGGTTACATTATTTCTATTAACCCACCCTGTGTCGTCTGCCTTTTTCAGAGTCCTCTAAACGACAGGGGAACAATTCGGCGGTGATAGTGCGCGGTAGAAAACATTATGCCATTTTCAACAAACAAGTTCAACTTGAGCGGTCTTTAATGCTACGCTATTGTAATTATATTTGGTATAAAATAATCTAAAGGGTTACTTACAGTACAATTGCAATTTCCATTGTCTACGAGTAGTGCAGTCCCAAAATACGACTCCGCGTGTGCCAACGATCTTTTGCATAGTGATATAATATATAAAAGTGGTTTCGTTTCAGAAATTTCATATTTATCTTCTCTTACGTTTTAGCAACACTCCTTCAAGAGAAGTCTTTCATCACAATCTCTGTCTGTCAAGGTCAAAACACAATACAACCTTATAGTCCGCTTCGTGAGCCTCTCCGGGGCCCGAGAAAAAAATGGAAGCAGCTGACCTTCACTGTGAACGAGCATACATTTTTACTTTGCAACATTCTGTGTAAAGCCATCTGTAGAAGTTGTGGAAGCAGCTGACCTTCACTGTGAACGAGCATAAATTCTTACTTTGAAACATTCTGTGTAAAGCCATCTGTAGAAGTTGGTTTTTGCACGCCATGTTTGATTATTGTTTGCGTGATGTTAAAAAAAGTTTGTTTAAAGGACGTTATGGTTCTAAGTACAGCCGAAAGACCCCTGAAAATCGCAAGTTATGGTAAGCTTTGAAAAATAACTGGCGCCACCACCGTGCACTGCTAAGACTAACACCAAGGACATTAAAGATGACATCGCAAATGTCATTGATGAAATCACTGATGACATCACGTGTGTATGTACTTTTCATGGAATTTGTGTACTAGGGATTTTTATTATAATGTTGCGAAAAAAGTGTCAAGGATATTGCAATAAATATCATACCGTTATTAGTGCTTTGAACGATGCATTGATATAAATAGCATTGTATTATGGGATTCTATCTAGTATACTGAGCTACTAATGGAGACACATAGCATTGTGTGCAGAGTACAAGATGAAAGTATAATATTTGTAATGTTAATATGTTGAATAATGAAATAATAATTGTCCTGAAATGTTCGAAAATTCACAAAATGGGGTTGTTCTGAGGACGTTATTCGTATTGTGTGATTGCTTAGCTGTATGCAATGAGGGAATGGCACAGAGAGTAAAGTGGATGCCGTCCGCGGACACCGCGGCTGTTCGTGGACAGGGCGTGCTACATCCGGGTTTTTCCAGGAAATCCAACATGGAAAGAAGACTGTACGGATCAGCCAATCAGATGTCGAGGTTGTGGATTTGTGTTGAAAGAGACTGTGTGTGATGAAGATTGCAGAAGTCAGGGTGTTGGTGCTCAGAGATATGTTTGTGCATGGTTTACAGCAGTACGCTGAATGCAGGCATGTTGCAAAGAACTTTGATGTGAAATGAGTGGAGGTGGTGTGGAGCAGTGTGTCTGATTGCAATGTACAGGGGATTGTACAAGTTTGTGAGGATATGGCCACGATGAACAGTCCGCATGTAGTAGTTTTGCACTATGGTGCGTTCCATTTGGGCAACGTCAGTGCCCCTACTTTGTTGGCTGATTTGGAACGCTTGGTTCAAGCAGCAATGAAGAGTTAGAGAAAATTGTTCTCTGCGTACATACATATCTTTGAAGAGAAGGAATCTAGCTGTTGAGCGTCGTATCCGTTTTACTTCTGAAAGTTTGTCAAAGAGTATATTGACAAACTGAATTTTGTTGTCACGTGGGTATGTTTGAAAGCCAACAACTGTACCCAGAGCTCCATTAACTAGTCCTTGGTCCACGTCAAGGTTACGTTTAAGCATTACTCTGCAATTTAAGGATAATTTTAACATCTTTTCTAAGCCTGCTGTGTTTGAGATTGATTTTTCTAAATTATTTAGTCTTGTTGTGGCTTGGTCACACATGGGTAGTGTCATACCATGTACATCTAGTTTGTCTGTGGTGCTAATTTCCATTATTGGTTGCATTTCTTAGCATGATTTCATTGAATTTAAGACAGCTTGCAAGAGTTGGCATTAAGGTCAAACAATTGATATTTTTGTGGGCTAATTGTTCCATAACATCAGTAGCACATGCATTATCGCCATAAAGTGCATTAACGTGCCGGGTTTTCAATGTTGCTTCTGCTTCTTTAGAAAGTATACCAACTCTCAAACTTTTTAAAATGTTGGCATAAGTTAGATCTGCAGATTGGCACATGTTTTCTGTTAATTCTCTGTATTGGAAATGTTGCCAAAGGTTGACATTTCCAATGCTGCCAACAGTTTTACGGCAGAGTTTGTGCCCTAATGTTTTAAACATAGGTTCACCTTAGACTGGTGTTAATTGAAGCAGATCTCCAAAAACAATAATGTGTTTTCCTGCAAAGAGCTCTTCATAGTCAGTTTTGAGTACTTCTTGTAATCTGAGGTGAATCAAAGCTAACATCAGGTTGGAGACCATGCTCACTTCATCTATTTTTAGCATTTTCATTTGTTTCAATACTCTGCGTAATTCCATTGCAGCTTCTGCAGAAAGTTTGTAATAGTCTAATTTGTTCTGGTGTTCTACTGGTAATAGTAGTAATCGGTGTAATGTAACACCACCTATGTTGTAGGCAGCTAAACCTGTGGGGGCAGTGACAACAGCTGACAGTGTGTTGTTTGTCAATTGTTGAAGGAACTTACTAATGATTTTGATTAGGAATGTTTTGCGAGAACCAGCTTCACCACTGACGTACAGTAGTATAGGTTTATAATTATGGCAGGAACATTCTTTATTTTCATGTTTTACACCATGTGCAATTTGTTTTGTTACTTCTTGAAAAATGCTACTTTGCTCATTGTTTAGTTTTGATTGTAGTATAGTTAAGTCTTCCTTATCTTCATACTGACACATGGTGTTTTCTACTTCTATCATAGCTAATTCTGCCTCGTTTGTTACTAGTGGTTCTCCCAGTGGTTCTTGACTTCCTGTTACAGAAGGTTGACTACTGTCAGGAGTATCCTTATCTAGTTGGGCTTGGAGTTCTTCTTCATGTTGCTGTTCATTGTGCAACATTGTTTTGTACTGTGTAAAGTTGACATCAGTTATAGTGCTTTCATTTGCTTTGAAAGTATCCTCATATGAGTCATAGTTCTCTAGTAATTGTTCTTCTTTTCTACATGGTTTGAAGAGTTGCAGCAGGGACATGTAATATACTTCTTTATGTTGAGGAGTCTTCAATGACAATTTGATATGATTAATTAAATTTGGTTTAGTGAGTTTAACTAAACTGCCTTCACAGTCTGTCACTCTATATTTACCTTTCTTTTTCATCAGGTTTCATATTATTTTTGTATGTGTAGTTTTGGGCTATTTGGTATAGACACATGTTTTCCAAAGTATTACTTCTGTTTGGGTAGTATGTGTCCAATAAATTGTTTTTTAAAATTTTTGGCTGTTGGGATCATGTTTGGCTATTGTTTCTATGTCTTCATATGATTTTAGAACTCTTTTTCTAGATTTATCTGGACCAAGACTTAGCCATACTATATTTTCAGATTTACCATACAATGAAGTACCAGTTAAACGATCAGCTGCTTCATAAGATCCACATTCTCTCTGGGTGAGCATTTTTATGCCCAAGCTGTATAATTTCTGAGATACTGTTTTATCTGATGACAGGTCATCCCAGAGGTCTTGGAGCTCTGTCTTTTCTGCTTTAGTTAAGTATGCTGTGACATATTGTGCAACTGCAGTAGAATTGTCTGCAATGTACTGCACATCTATGTTTGCATTCCATAAGTGGGCAATGATTGCATTATAATCATTGATATATTTTTCATCTTCTTTTCTTTTTATGTAATATGTATTTTTAGGTGACTTACCTTTAACACTATGTCTAACTGAAGACATGAGGTTGTTTACTTGACCTGTATTTGTAACTGGTCTAGGGAAACCAAATTGGCATTTGGTGTAGTATTTGCCTTTGTTTTTGTATTTGCAACTACAATATTTTACACATTTGTGTCTTTGAAATTGTAAAATTTGTGCACGAAGATCACTATTTGTGGCTTCTGATGAAATTTCACAAGTGACATTTTTTTCAATAAACTGTAAAACAGTGGCATCACTGTCTTGACCAAATTTAGGAGCATCTTTAATCCATAAAAGCATGTGGATATGTGGTGCTCCTCTGGCTTGGTATTCTTTTCTCCAAAAGAAGTGTTGCACTTCTCCAAGGGGAGGAATAGTTTTATTACAAATAAAATGTAGCATAGCAATGAAGCGATGGTGAAAATATCTTGAAACATTAACAGGATCCAAAGAACAAAGTTCTCCAGGTGTTAGAATATCTATGTTTGTTTTGTTTTTATTTGATATGTGTAGGAAATCATGTAAATCTTCCCATACATATTCTGCACAACTTAATGTAACAAACCAAGTGGGTGGGCCAAGGTTTCTGATCATACAACGTACATCTCCATGACGTCGAAACCAGTACTCTTTACTACCACGCATATTTGCTAATAGATTTGTAATATTTGATTGTAAAACCTCATCCTTTTGTTGCACTTTCTCTAATAATTGTGTAGCTGCAATATTTTGAAAGTGTGATCCTGATTTTAATATGTGTGCAACTCCGTAACATAAAGTTGCTAGTTCACTTTCAAAGAGTAGGTGGAATATGTATTCCACATTTTGTCTAAATCTGGGATCTTCAGAATACATCCGTAATGAGCGGTATTCTGAAGCTGATATTTGAATAGGTCTATCATCATACCTTCCTCCTTTGCCAGTAGGAAAGAGTAGAGGAAAAGCACGTGCTTCTATACTTTTTTCCCATATACTGATTGGCGATTCTTTTGTTTGACGCATTTGGTAAGTTTCCAGTACATCTTGTACGGTGTCATTACAGTGCAAAGGATGAATTGTATAATGGTCTAAAGTATTTGATATTGTAGCAGGATCTAGTAGCTCAAATTGACCAGCTTCTTGTGTTTCTTGAATTATTTCAGTTGTATCTTTCAAGTTTTCTTCAATATTAATTTCTTTGTAATATTCATTATTCTCTTTAAGATATTGGAAGGCTTGTCTAACTTTATATAAATCTACCAGCTGTTGCCATATTTTTTTGTCTTTTGTAGGTACTCCATTAACTAATATAATTAAAGATTGCTGCATTGGACGTTGCACTCCTAGAGTATGCACATTTTCTTTTAGATTTAATGGTAAATAAACTACTTTTCCACGAATGCCTTTTACCAATTCAGAGGGAGGTAATTTTGCTGTTTTTGATTGAAGGCGTATTATTGCTTGAAATGGGTGTACTGTTTGAATTATGAAGCTCTCATATAAATTAAGTTGTTGTAGAGGTTTTGGTACTGGGTATAATTCCAAATTATTTGTGATAGAACGTGAAGGATTTTGGTTGTTGTCAAGTTTTGTAGTGCAATAACTGCAAAGTATTAAGGGCTCAGTTATTTCATATTTGTTTTCTGCTAGAAGGTAGAGAGCTATTTCACACCATTTAGAATCTCCATTGTCTTCTATTTTGTATGATAGGTCCACAGTTTTTGTGTTACTTTTATAAAAAATTATACGGCAACATACACATACATGGTTTGGTACTTCGGCTGACGTACTTTTAAATGTTAGTATTTCTTTTTTGTATGTGTTTAGCAACAGGTTGCCATGTGTAGAATTGTTGCTTAATTGGTTTAAAGCTATTTCATTCTGTAAATGGCTTTCACTTCCAAAATATTTTTTCTGGATATAGTGAATTTCTTCAAGTAGGTCTTTTGCTGTACCATGTAGAAGGATCTTATTTAACTTTGCTAGTGCTAAAGCAGGACTTTTAGCATAGTACAGTTTATAGACTAGATTTCTTATAGTTGAATGATGTGTTGATATCCTTTTGATATCATGGAAAGTGGTTTTACAAGTAGGTCCTGTAATGCAGGCCAATGAATGTCCTTGTAGTCCTGTGTACTTGCGCACTGGACAGGTATCCATATTTTGCAGTAATTTAATTTTGATTTTGTCTTTGCTTTTTACATATTTATTGAGGAATTGGTGTAAAGATTTGAAACATTGTTTGGGAATGTTACACATTGATGTGCATGGCCATTTGTACACTAGATGTTCTGATTCAGTTGAATGGAGGGGTAATTCTAAGTTTTCAAGGCATATTTTTGTAAGGAGTACTTCTTGTTCCATTATGGTATTATTCACTTTTTCATAACCTCGACCATTGCTATTTATGGCAATTGTATTTGTTTGCTTTTGTTTGTACGCTTCTTCATTAAAATATGGTTCTGTGCTCGTAGTGTGATTCCATTCACCTCCGCAGATACTTAAGAAGTTCTTTCTGTTGACATTTCGCTTATTGAGAAGTCTTTTTTGTAATTTAATTATTAGTTTTGTTAGTGGTTTCATTTTGTTTAACAGTAAAATAAATACATTTCTTTTGAGAAGAATTGCACTGTCCATCAATGCTTCTAAGATTAATTTCGTACGATAGGTTTTAAGCTTTGAACCTGATTTCTCTCCTGTTTTTATAAGATTTTGAAGGACTTTGTGACGGTATATTTTGGCTAAAATACTTTTCTTGGTATGCTTACTTTGCACTATATTAAAATTTGAAGAAGTAGTTTTATCTGTACTGATAGCTGATTTTCTGTTAACTGTTTTTTGGTTTGTTTTACATTTTGATAGAGGAAGCGAAGTTGTTGTACTTGAAACTTCTTGTGTTTCACTAAATGATTGTATTAGCTGTTTTGTTTCAACTTTTTTTACAAATTCTGCTAGAGATGGATGCTTATGTTGGACACCTTTATTTTCATTTGCTCTACTTTTGCGTTGCTTTCTACGGACTTGTCTTTTGTTAGGCATTCTTTAGGGTCTGTTGAAAAAAATAAAGAAGATATGGGTTGGGGTGTTTTGGAATGTATGTGTGCTGTGTGCATGAGTGTTTGAGTAAGATGATAAAGATGTATGTAATGGTGTGTGATTGTGCATTGGGAACTAAAACTAGTAGGGATAGGTATTCTTGAATTTATGTGTTACTAAACTGGGGTTCAGATGACACAAAAAAGTAAGCTAGTGGTGTGGAAAAGTAGAAATAGTAAATCTAATGTATACAATTAAAACAGTTGTTTGTTCTATAATATGAAAATTGTAGTGGTTCAGTTGGCTAATTTGTGTGTCCCAAAATAGAAATTTGTGGGCCATTCTGGCTGTAAATCGCTGTTTAAGACATGGAAATTTTTCGACAAAATGGTACAAAATCTCTATTTTAAGAAACCAAAATAGCTCGTATTAATGTCATAGTATATTTGATTAATAATACAAATATTATGGTGATATTTTACTTACTTTTTTTTAAATTAACAGGTAACTTCTTAGTTTTTCTTTCTTCTTCGAATTCGGCTGCTTCTTTTCAGGAAACTGGTCTTCACTGCAATTCTAAAAGCTTCAAATTAGTAACTTTGTTTGTATATAGCACTGTTTTTAATTTAGATATTGATTTTTTTAATTGAAATCCTCAGTGCCTTCTGTAAAACCATTAAACTAATTTATTTACATAAGATACATTGCATCAGTTCAGTACATATGATATGTTCTTAATGAACAAATTGTATTGAATGACTAACTGTAGCAAAAAAAAAATATCTTTACTATGTCTTGTGAAATTTATAATATATTAGTGAATACCACTATTTCTGTAAGTAAACTGTTCTAGGTAATAGCGCCTCAATGTCATGTCTAATTTAAAGTAATTAAGTAAATAAATAAATAAAAACAAAAAATATGAAATTGTATAAGTATTTTTATAAAGGTTTGAACATAGATTGTGTTTGCATGCAATTTTGTTTGAATATATGTAGTCTATATATTTCATTTAAAAAATGTTAGGTTAACATGATTTGAGTGTGTGTGTATAAAGAAAGTAAAAAGTATAAAGGTTTATAAGTGATAGTTGATTTTAGGAAATGGAAAAAAGTACAGTAAATTCATTTTACAGATTTTACAGGTAAAAGTCTGTTTGAAATGTGTTCATCTCATAGCTCTCAACTCACACGCTTTTGGCGGGTGTCACACGCCTTGTAAAGGGCAGACTCACCCGCCAAGCCTCCTGCACGCCCATTCATTCCAATGGGCGTCTCACCCGCCAAAAACAAAATCGGGTGATTTAGCCCGCCTGTAAAACAAAAATGGTTGAGAGCTATGTCATCTACTAAACAGAAAATATGCATACCTGAAGTTTGTGTTCATGCATATGGATATGCATGGAGCTGCAAGTAGAAATCTTGAAGACTTGTACAGTATTTCTGGTAGATGCTGCTTGCCAATGATATGACACTTGTACTCAGAGAGATTCAGAGTACATTTGCAGTGCTGATCTATGATGATGCAGTTAGATGTAGAGGTCTTGATTGTGATTGGTGCATGGTCATGTGATTTTTGAGGTACATCTAATGAGGGAATGGCAGAGAGAGTGTAGTGGAAATGGTAGAAGGGCTGTTCATGTTACGATATGTCCACAGACATGGCTGTAGTTCGCAGACATCGGGAGTTACATCCGGGGATTTTTGGGTTCAGAAGTCATGCAAATGAGAATAAGCACTGAAAGGGATTGGTCAGGAAAGTTTGGTGGGTGTGTTGTGTCAGGAGAGATTTTCTCAGATACTCTTTTTGCTGAGAGAACAAACGGTAGCTATGGGTGTGTGTTTCAGAAAATAGATTGTTTGGATTTTAGGAGATTCGTGGGTACATTGGTTGAAGGTGCATGCAGAAAGCTGTGGAGTAGCTGTAGATCTCGGATTCCCACATGTGGAAGTACACTGGCATGGAGTACGTGGAATGAAGTGGTTGGACTTGCTACCTCTCTGTGCTACTTTGGAGACAGAGCAAAATCCAGACATAATTGTAATTCATTGTGGAGGGAACAGTTTAGGACATGTGACTGGAATTTCTTTGCAATTTGCTATGAAAGAAGGACTTGGGAAGGTTATGGACATGTTTCCTAATTCTCAAGTGATATTTTCACGGATTGCGCAGAGACAAAAGTAGCTTTGTTCTTCTTCATTTGGTCCACAAATGGAAAAAGCAAGGCGCAGTGTTAATAAGGCTGTTTGTGCCTTTCTATGAGATTTTGGCATGTCCTCTTTTCACAATGAAAATATTATGTTTCGTAGTACATACATTTTTCTCAGAGACAGAGTCCATCTTACTTATGCTGGCAATCAGATTTTTCTGAGAAATGTACAAAATGCATTGCGACCTTTTTTGATTTTACAACATCCATTTTGAAGTAGGTGTTAAGCATTTATACTTTTTGACTTACAAACACCTCCCAAAGGATCTTTTCAGAGCCACCACTTCCTCCCAGAGAAAATTGCAATGTTTGTGATGGGGTAGCAACCCAATATTTTAAATGTTCGCGAACTGTCTGCGGACTTCTAAAAAATACAAAGGGCCCTGCTTCATTTATTTTCACTTCTATTTTTTAACTGTGAAAGGCAGCTCTGAAAAGAGCCTTATTATTTTTTTTTTATTTTTGATATTTTGTATTTATTTGGGTTTTTTATACACAACACACTAGGAGAGGAGGGGAAAGGAAGGTAAAGGGGGGGACACCAACCACAGGGATAAGAAAGGGAGAGCTGAGAGAGGAAGATGTAGAGTGCTTTTTATTTGGGTAGTGAGCAGATCTTCTCGTGCTCTGAGACGATAGTCTCAAAAGCACTACGAAGTCGATCCCCCCTGCAGAGTACTGTGTCACAGTACATACATACAACTGTGACCCTCGAAAGGTAAGGGTCATCAGCATTCTCTATGGCCTGTGAGGCAGCTTGAGGAAGACGCTGTCCCACAGAGGTGGTCCTTGTGGTGACAGGATCAGAAACAGAGGATGAAGTAGAGGAAATCAACCTGCTACGTTCTTCGCAAGGTACAACCCTGCGAATAGCCCCAGAGTGAAATGACCTCAGGTGTCGCTTCATAGTAGCGATCCCAAAGCTGTAGTTACCGTGCTTCCCGCGACTGAGTATCATTTTGCACTCATTGCAGGTAACATGGTTCGCACGAGCCTTAGGACCATTCCCATGATTGGTAAATAACCGCCACACCCAAGACTCACGCCTAGTGCGGGTAGTAGGGATTTCCTCTGCCTCATTCTCATCATCCTCTTCTTCCTCCTCCGCATCCTCAGTCCTGTTCGCCTCTTCAGGCCCTTGGGGAGGTGGTGGTGGTGGAGGGGGTGGTGGTGGTGCTGAAGCAGGTGCAGCACCAAGTGGCAGTTCAGCAGCCAAGGATGCCATCTCGATGATGGTGTAGTCTGCAGGTGGCAGCAAAAATCACTGTGTTCTGAAGAATAGCCAGAAACACAATGGGAATAAGCTCTTGGGTGTGGTCTTTTATAGGGGTGCTTGTGCGCGGTCTGCGGAAATGCGCACTGTGCGCGGACAGATCGAACACAAAAAAAGGATCGGAAAGTTTCAATAGGTATATAGAAACTCAAGATTGCTATGTGGGACTTGTGGCATGGTGAGATTTTATTGAAAAATATTATGGATTAACTGAAAATGTACTTTTAAATTGTTCGGGGACACGAACAGTGTCCGCATTTCAGGACACACGATGAGCGTGGGCGCGGTCATATGATCCGTTTGCGAACTAGTCTGAGAAGGAAGCGCCTGTCCGCAGGACACCAAGTGCACGGAGATTGGTTAGCGCATGCGCATTGATGTCCTACGGACACTGTTCGGGTTCTGAAGTAATTAAAAGTGCATCACACGTGAAACGAACATTTCAGGACACCGCGTGTGTTCTTAGAACAGTTTAAACTTGGTAGCGAACAGTAAGGACAGATATAGTGTTCTTCAGGACACGTGTAATTTAGTTTATGTACGAACATTTCAGGACACCAATTGTGTTCTTAGAACAGTTTCAATTGGGTAGCGAACACTATGAACAGGTATAGTGTTCTTCAGGACACCTCCATTTTCGTTTACGTACGAACATTTCAGGACACCAATAGCGTTCTTAGAACAGTTTGAACTTGCTAGTGAACAGTACCGGACAGGTATAGTGTTCTTTAGGACACTTTAATTTTTGTTTGTTTACGAACAATTCAGGACACCGCGTGTGTTCTTAGTACAGTTTCATGTTGCTAGCGAACACTACGAACAGTTGTACTGTTGTTCAGGACACATCATTTTCGTTTATTTACGAACATTTCAGGACACCAATTGTGTTATTAGGACAGTTTTAAGTTGAGAGCGAACATTACGGACAGATATAGTGTTCTTTAGAACCCTTTCATTTTTGTTTCTTTATGAACATTTCAGGACACCACGTGTGTTCTTAGAACAGTTTCAACTTGCTAGCGAACAGTACGAACAGGTGTGGTGTTTTTCAGGACACCTCCATTTTCGTTTATGTACGAACATTTCAGAACACTCGCACTGTCGGCGGACACTTTTATTGTTTTTAAAAAAAAAACGGAAACTATTCACAATACAATATAAAAATTTAACTTTATTTAACATATATTAATAATTTATGACAGAGAAGGTGAGGCAGAAACAGAAACAAAAACATGAGAATTTGGGGTTTCAACATGATTGGTATTAGGTGAAGAAGGGATGGAAATCTCATCAAAACATTTTGGATTATGAGGAGGGTTTGGGGATAATTGACTGGGATATGGTGAGGGGGGACAAGTACATGTGGGGCAATGGTGTGACGTTTTTGTTTTAAAATGATCTTCAACAAAAGTTTTCAAATTATTAACATTGGTCAACAGTAAATCATTTTTTTCTTTTATGTTGTCAAGCGTGTTTTCCATAACAGCTTCTTCAGAGGTAGTTTCTATTTTGTTATGCTCTGTACAAAAAAAATATATATATGTTAAATGTATACAAAATAATAATATTTAAATGGTTTATATTATAAAGTGTTTACCATTAGTTTCACTATCTTGTGACATTTCTTCGTGTGGGAAATTGTTCTCTAGCCATTCCAAAGTAGTAGACATTTCTGTGAGAAAAAAAAAAAGATAATATATTTTTTAATCTAATACAGAAAGTTTATAAATATATGAGTAAAATGAAGTACACTTACTATTTCTGGTAAGATAAGTCCTTTGTATTCAGTGGGTCTGGTCTTGTTCTCAGTTCTGTTGTGTCTGTGAGGTAATTATGTTGGAAGCCAATTTATGTTCTTGTGGTATATTCCATTTCAGAACATATTTTATTAAAATGAATGGTTAGTGTGTTACATATATGGGTTACATTTCTTATGTATTACTATACATAATGTGTTTGTGTGCTGCTTTTTGAATTTGTTAAATGTTCCTATATTATGATATAACAATCAAACATCCCCCCCCCAGTTTTTAGGTAATGGTACTGTTCTCCAAACATGTCCGCGAACATTAAATAAGTTTGCGGACATCACGTTCATAAGAAGAGATCTAGTCAGTTCCATATGACATGTATATAAAGTCAAAGTCATTATTGTTAAGTTGTGCTACTAAAAAACTATGAAATTCAGTGAAAAAACTTTGTTAAAGGGACGTTATGGTTAAGTTGCGCTACTAAAAACCTATGAAATTCAGTGAAAAAACTTTGTTAAAGGGACGTTATGGTTCCAAGTAAAACGGAAAAACCCTTGAAATTTGCCAGTTATGGTAAGCTAAGCAACCATAACTCGCGCCACCACCGTGCACTGCTAAGACTAACACCCAGGACATCAAAGATGACATCACAAATGTCATTGATGACATCACTGATGACATCACATGTGTATGCACTTCTCATGAAATATGTGTAGAAGGGTTTCTTATTATGTTGCGAAAAAAGTGTCAAGAATCATTGCAAGAAATATACCCTAATAAGTGCATTGAACGATGCATTGATATAAATAGCATCCTATTGTGGGGTTCTATCTAGTATACTAAGCTACTCATACAGAAACATAACATTGTGTGCAGCGTACAAGATGAAGGTATGATATTCGTAATGTTAATATGTTGAATAATGAAATGATAATTGTTTTCTTAATAGATTTTTGTGTACTGTGAAATATGTAATAAGTAGCTAATAAAACCCATGTATTACATAATTGCATTACTATAGCAAAACACAAAGACACAAGAACACATACCAATATGGGTATATACAGGGAAAGTGAAGTTAGCAAAAAAGCACAAGTAGTAGCAGAAACAATTCATAACTTAACTGATTAGTTTCATGCAAATAAATGATTGCTCTGTTTCAAAGCTGCTATTTACCCTATGTATATGTATCACTTGATGTGATTGGACCCTAAGGAAAGTAGTGTGAGTACAATGTATACAAATATGACCATATACAGGGAAAGTACAGCCATAAAAAAAACAACAGAACTATCAGAAAGTGCTCATAAGTCTAGTGATTATCTTTATGCACAAAAAGGATTGCTGTCTTTCAAGCTTGTGTTTTCCCATATGTATATGTTTCATATGATGTGACTGTACTCTAAGGGAATTACTGTAAGAACCTACTAGAAGGATACGTCTACAAATAAAATAAAATTCTTAGTTTCTGACTGTTGCTGAAGTAAACCATGTGGCCTAGATATGTCAGCAAAAGAATAAAAAGTGAGCCAGACATGTGATGTCATCAGTGATGTCATCAATGACATTTGTGATGTCATCTTTGATGTCCTGGGTGTTAGTCTTAGCAGTGCACGGTGGTGGCGCGAGTTATGGATGCTTAGCTTACCATAACTGGCGAATTCCAAGGGTTTTTCGGTTTTACTTGGAACCATAACGTCCCTTTAACAAAGTTTTTTCACTGAATTTCATAGGTTTTTAGTAGCGCAACTTAACCATAACGTCCCTTTAACAAAGTTTTTTTCACTGAATATAACTTCGCTCTCCCTGGACGGATCCTCACCAAACTCTGCAAAAAAAGTATTTGGGTCACTCTGAATTCCTTTGCAAAGTTTGGTGAGGATTCGTCCAGGGGGGGCAAAGTTATAGGGGGTGTCCCAAAACTTGTTTTTTTCACATATACTGAATGGGAAAAATGTTTTGCTCGCATCTACAGCTCAAACCGCTGGACCAATTTTCATCAAATTTGGACCAGGAGCAGCGGCTTGGTCCCGAAAGCATGCTTTTGCAAATTTGGTGAAAATCCGTCCAGTAGTTTTTTTTAAAATGACCAAAAAGTAGGTAAAAAAAAAAATAGTAATATCTGTGTTCGGTCCGCGGACACACTTCCCTGTTCGCTCCGCGGACAGTGTCCTGATTGGCCAATCGGCTTGCGTGATGTTCGCGGACATGCAACGTGTTCGCTGATTGGACGGCGTGGAGCGTGAAGCATGTCAGATTTTCGGTAGCGCCCGCCATCTTGGATTCACGGTCGTCCGCGGACAGCGCAGTGAAACTTTGTTCAAAATTTGTATTTAGTAGAGTGTGTTGGTGTGTAGGAGTGTTTGGGGAGGGTGGGAGTGTATGAGATAGGATGAAAGTTGTGTTTTTATGTGTTAGACATTCTTTTTGAGTTCGATTTGTCTGTGGACATCACAGGTGTTCTGAAATGTTCTAAATAAACTGAATGGGGGGTGTTCTGAGGACTCAATATGTGTCCGTTTTGTTCGCAAGCAAACTGAAACTGTTCTAAGAACACTCGAGGTGTCCTGAAATGTTCGCAAATAAACAAAATGGGGGTGTCCTGAGGACGCTGTCCATATTGTTCGTTGTCAAGTTGAATATGTTCTAAGAACACTTGCGGTGTCTTGAAATGTTCGCAAATACACAAAATGGGGTGTTCTGAAGACGTTGTCGAACACTCGCTGTGTCCTGAAATGTTCGCAAATATGAATGGGGGTTGTGGCTGACAAGTTGAATGTGTTCTAAGAACACTCGCGGTGTCCTAAAATGTTCGCAAATAACCAAAATGGGGGTGTCCTGAGGACGCTGTCCGTATTGTTCTCTGTCAAGTTGAATGTGTTCTAAGAACACTCGCGGTGTCCTGAAATGTTCGCAAATAAACAAGATGGTGGTGTTCTGAAGACGCTTCTAAGAACACTCGCGGTGTCCGGGGAACGTTCGCAGGGGGTGTCCTGAGGACACTTTCCGTATTGTTCTCTGTCAAGTTGAATGTGTTCTAAGAACACTTGCGGTGTCCTGAAATGTTCGCAAATAAACAAAATGGGGGTGTTCTGAAGACGTTTCTAAGAACACTCCCGGTGTCCTGGAATGTTTGTAGGGGGTGTCCTGAAGGCATAGTCCGTATTGTTCGCTGGCAAGTTGAATGTGTTCTAAGAACACTCGCAGTGTCCTGAAATGTTCACAAATAAACAAAATGGGGGTGTTCTGAGGACACTGTCCGTATTGTTCGTTATCAAGTTGAATGTGTTCTAAGAACACTTGCGGTGTCCTGAAATGTTCGCAAATAAACAAGATGGCAGTTTTCTGAAGACGCTTCTAAGAACACTCGCAGTGTCTGGGGAATGTTCGTAGGGGGTGTCCTGAGGACGCTGTCCGTATTGTTCTCTGTCAAGTTGAATGTGTTCTAAGAACACTTGCGGTATCCTGAAATGTTCGCAAATAAACAAAATGGGGGTGTTCTGAAGACGTTTCTAAGAACACTCGCGGTGTCCTGGAATGTTCGTAGGGGGTGTCCTGAAGGCATAGTCCGTATTGTTCCCTGGCAAGTTGAATGTGTTCTAAGAACACTCGCAGAGTCCTGAAATGTTTGCAAATAAACAAAATGGGGGTGTCCTGAGGACGCTGTCCGTATTGTTCTCTGTCAAGTTGAATGTGTTCTAAGAACACTCGGGGTGTCCCGAAATGTTCGCAAATAAACAAGATGGTGGTGTTCTGAAGACGCTTCTAAGAACACTTGCGGTGTCCGGGGAATGTTCGTAGGGGGTGTCCTGAGGACGCTGTCCGTATTGTTCTCTGTCAAGTTGAATGTGTTCTAAGAACACTTGCGGTGTCCTGAAATGTTCGCAAATAAACAGAATGGGGGTGTTCTGAAGACGTTTCTAAGAACACTCCCGGTGTCGTGGAATGTTCGTAGGGGGTGTCCTGAAGGCGTAGTCCGTATTGTTCGCTGGCAAGTTGAATGTGTTCTAAGAACACTCGCAGTGTCCTGAAATGTTCGCAAATAAACAAAATGGGGGTGTCCTGAGGACGCTGTCCGTATTGTTCTCTGTCAAGTTGAATGTGTTCTAAGAACTCTCGCGTTGTTCTGAAATGTTCGTATGGGGTGTCCTGAAGATGCTGTTTGTATTGTTCTCTGTCAAGTTTAACGTGTTCTTAGAACACTGATGGTGTCCTGAAATGTTCGCAAATAAACAAAATAGGGGTGTTCTGAGGACACTGTCCATATTGTTCGTTATCGAGTTGAATGTGTTCTAAGAACACTCGCGGTGTCCTGAAATGTTCGCAAATAAACAAGATGGTGGTGTTCTGAAGATGCTTCTAAGAACACTCGCGGTGTCCAGGGAATGTTCGTAGGGGGTGTCCTGAGGACGCTGTCCGTATTGTTCTCTGTCAAGTTGAATGTGTTCTAAGAACACTCGTGGTATCCTGAAATGTTCTCAAATAAACAAAATGGGGGTGTTCTGAAGACGTTTCTAAGAACACTCGCGGTGTCCTGCAATGTTCGTAGGGGGTGTCCTGAAGGCATAGTCCGTATTGTTCCCTGGCAAGTTGAATGTGTTCTAAGAACACTCGCAGAGTCCTGAAATGTTCGCAAATAAACAAAATGGGGGTGTCCTGAGGACACTCTCCTTATTGTTCATTGTCAAGTTGAAAGTGTTCTAAGAACACTTGCGGTGTCCTGAAATGTTCGCAAATAAACAAGATGGTGGTGTTCTGAAGATGCTTCTAAGAACACTTGCGGTGTCCGGGGAATGTTCGTATGGGGTGTCCTGAGGACGCTGTCCGTATTGTTCTCTGTCAAGTTGAATGTGTTAAAAGAGCACCCGCGGTGTCCTGAAATGTTTGCAAATAAACAAAATGGGGATGTTCTGAAGACGTTTCTAAGAACACTCGCGGTGTCCTGGAATGTTCGTAGGGGGTGTCCTGAAGGCGTAGTCCGTATTGTTCGCTGACAAGTTTAATGTGTTCTAAGAACACTTGCAGTGTCCTTAAATGTTCGCAAATAAACAAAATGGGGGTGTCCTGAGGACACTGTCCGTATTGTTCATTGTCAAGTTGAAAGTGTTCTAAGAACACTCGAGGTGTCCTGAAATGTTCGCAAATAAACAAGATGGTGGTGTTCTGAAGACGCTTCTAAGAACACTCGCGGTGTCTGGGAAATGTTCGTAGGGGGTGTCCTGAGGACGCTGTCCGTATTGTTCTCTGTCAAGTTGAATGTGTTCTAAGAACACTCGCGTTGTCCTGAAATGTTCGCAAATAAACAAAATGGGGGTGTTCTGAAGACGTTTTTAAGAACACTCGCGGCGTCCTGGAATGTTCGTAGGGGGTGTCCTGAAGGCGTAGTCCGTATTGTTCGCTGGCAAGTTGAATGTTTTCTAAGAACACTCGCAGTGTCCTGAAATGTTCGCAAGTAAACAAAATGGGTGTGTCCTGAAAACGCTGTCCGTATTGTTCGCTGGCAAGCTGAAAGTGTTCTAAGAACACTCATAATGTCCGCGGACATTAAAGGTTTCCATAGACCATAGTTGAAATGTATGACTCTATGGATGTGATATGCTGCGGTGGTTGTTGCCAGGGCATAGAGTCTTGGGTGCATGGCCATTTGGCCATGCACCCAAGACTCTATGCCCTGGCAACAACCACCGCAGCATATCACATTCATATTTGCTTATAACTTTGGGTGAAAAACAAATGTATAAGGAACAAAGGTATTAGATACTATGGATGTGATATGCTGCTTTGGTTCTCCTTATTATTGTATACTTACTGTTTGGTCTAGTAACCGGAGTACATGTATTTCTTGTTAATTTCTTTGATAAAAGAAAATAGCATGTTAGTATTAGTATTTTGTAATGACTTATTATATTGTTTGATCAACATACTTTTTTTTTTGGACCCTCATATTTAGTAGATTACAAATCAGAGTACTGTGCAATTTGCTCAGTTTCTTTATTTGTTGCTAAAACCATTGGGTCTGTGGGAGAAAAAAAAATCCATGTTGGATTAAAAAAAAAAACCTTTTCTGTTATGCTACAGTTTATTTGTTTGTTTGTTTTCAGTGTTCACTTGTTGTTTCGGCTAATGCTTTATACTTTGGCTTGTTGCATTTTTTTGGAGCAGTAACATATTATTTATTTGTTTTGATATTATAAAATTTTGGAGCAGTTAGATACCAATTGGCGTATTCTAACTGTGTATTTTTTGGTCTAATTTGGTGATATTCATTTATCTGATTAGTTGTTGTAGAATCTTTGAGCAGTGAGATAGTTTTAGGAGTATTCTAACAGTTTATATGTTTTTAACACAAGTTTACTTAGGTTTTAAATACAGTTTAGTTATCAAATTTTGGTTTTAAGAACATCAAATAGGCGTTTGTAAGATTTCCTGGTAATCTCTGCTTTAGAGTCATGGTACTATCATTACATTCAAACCATCCACATTTCTTTTTTTATATAGGCAGTGTAGTGCCCTGAATTGGTTGTGGCTCCTGCGTGGTAGATTATACCTATTGTTGTGAAGGTTTTCTTACCAAGTGATATTTGACCATGTGTGAATCCAGTCAGCTTGCAGTTGTTTTTGGTACCATCTGCATTATAACGTAGAAGCATTAGTATTATGTATTTACTATGTGTTTGTATTACTAACGTGGAGCGATTATCTGAATTGCAGGTAGAGCATAATCTACCATGGTTTGCATTTTGTACAAGTCGCTGAAATGGAATAGATTCACAATTTGGTATTGATATATATATATGAAGCGTTCATTGGGGATTTCCTCTTGTGTCACATTGTTGCAGAGAGTGCATGTATGTTTCCACATGTATGAAATCTGAAAGATTTCATTTATAGGTATGCTTTTGTTTTCCAGTACTTGTAGTAAGTACATTAGAAATTCTTGTGGATCTTCCTGTGAGTTAATAGTGAATCTCACCATTCCAACACAGTAGTCCAATTGTTGTCTTATTCCATAAACACTATACGTGTTGTCAGGATTGTTTGCTGCATTTCTGTGAAGTACTCACATTTGCAAACACAATGGGTTTGTACTGTGCAAGTAAATGTTGTCAACAATTGGTGGTAATTGAAATAGAATATTCATTGCTACATTTGCGTAGCAACTTACACCAATTATATTTGATAATTTAAATGGTCCAGGTAGTTCTGTATCTAACTTTTTTTTTGGAGTTTGTCTACCTTATTTAAAGAATACCTGTTTTACTTTCCTTAATTGATTCTTTTTTGCTTGTGGTACTTGATGAAGTACTAGTTTCTTTTACTCTCTTTGGAGGATTTGCAGTGACATCCTGTTGCATTTCTGTTTGATTTATTTTTCTTTTATAACTTTTTACTTTTTGTGGAACAGAATATGTGTTTAGGTGGGGGGTGTATAGTGAGCGAAGTCTATTGTATTCTAAAATGCAAGGAATATCAGCGTTTATTTTACTTGCATCAAAGTTGATTAGAAATAGACCGTCAAGTGTACGTAAGCGTGATAGTGCTACATAGCTCATGCCTTCTTTAAAGACTGTGTTACCAATATCTATCATTGCTTTGCCTAGGGTAAGACCTTGTGATTTATGAATTGTGACTGCGTATGCAAGAGTTAGAGAAATTTTTTCTCTGCGTACATACATATCTTTGAAAAGAAGAAAGTTTGTCAAAGAGTATATTGACAAACTGAATTTTGTTGTCGTGTGGGTATGTTTGAAAGCCAACAACTGTACCCAGTGCTCCATTAACTAGTCCTTGGTCCACATCAAGGTTACGTTTAAGCATTACTACCAATTTAAGGATAATTTTAATATCTTTTCTAAGCCTGCTGTGTTTGAGATTGATTTTTCTAAACTATTTAGTCTTGTTGTGGCTTGGTCACACATGGGTAGTGTCATACCATGTACATCTAGTTTGTCTGTGGCGCTAATTTCCATGATTGGTTGCATTTCTTTACTTAGCATGATTTCATTGAATTTGAAACAGCTTGCAAGAGTTGGCATTAAGGCCATACAATTGACATTTTTGTGGGCTAATTGTTCCATAACATCTGTAGCACATGCATTATCACCATAAAGTGCATTAATGTGCCGGGTTTTCAATATTGCTTCTGCTTCTTTAGAAAGTATACCTACTCTGATACTTTTTAAAATGTTGGCATAAGTGGGATCTGCAGATTGCCGCATGTTTTCTGTTAATTCTCTGTATTGGAAATGTTGCCAAAGGTTGACATTTCCAATGCTGCCAACAGTTTTACGGCAGAGTTTGTGTCCTAATGTTTTAAAAATAGGCTCACCTTTTACTGGTGTTAATTGAAGCAGATCTCCAAAAACAATAATGTGTTTACATCAGTTATAGTGCTTTCATTTGCTTTGAAAGCATCCTCATATGAGTCATAGTTATCTAGTAATTGTTCTTCTTTTCTCCATGGTTTGAAGAGTTGTAGCAGGGACATGTAATATACTTCTTTATGTTGAGGAGTCTTTAATGACAATTTGATATGATTCATTAAATTTGGTTTAGTGAGTTTAACTAAGCTGCCTTCACAGTTTGTCACTCTATATTTACCTTTTGTTTTCATCAGGTTTCATATTATTTTTGTATGTGTAGTTTTGGGCTATGTGGTATAGACACATGTTTTCCAAAGTATTACTTCTGTTTGGGTAGTATGTGTCCAATACATTGTTTTTAAAAATGTCTTGGCTCTTGGGATCATGTTTGGCTGTTGTTTCTATATCTCCCATGATTTTAGAACTCTTTTTCTAGATTTAGCTGGACCAAGACTTAGCCATACTATATTTGCAGATTTACCATACAATGCAGTACCAGTTAATCGATCAGCTGCTTCATAGGATCCATATTCTCTATGGGACAGCATTTTTATGCCCAAGCTGTATAATTTCTGAGACACTGTTTTATCTGATGACAGGTCATTCCAGAGGTCTTGGAGCTCTGTCTTTTCTGATTTGGTTAAGTATGCTGTGACATATCGTGCAACTGCAGTAGAATTGTCTGCAATGTACTGCACATCTATGTTTGCATTCCACAAGTGGGCAATGATTGCATTGTGATCATTGATATATTTTTCTTCTTCTTTTCTTTTTATGCAATATGTATTTTTAGGTGACTTACCTTTAACACTATGTCTAACTGAAGACATGAGGTTGTTCACTTGACCTGTATTTGTAACTGGTCTAGGGAAACCAAATCGGCATTTGGTGTAGTATTTCCCTTTGTTTTTGTATTTGCGACGACAATATTTGCCACATTTGTGTCTTTGGAATTGTAAGATTTTTGCATGAAGATCACTATTTGTGGATTCTGACGGAATTTTACAAGTGACATATTTTTCAATAAACTGTAAAACAGTGGCATCACTGTCTTGACCAAATTTAGGAGCATATTTACTCCATAAAAGCATGTGGACATGTGGCGCTCCTCTGGCTTGGTATTCTTTTCTCCAAAAGAAGTGTTGCACTTCTCCAAGGGGAGGAACAGTTTTATTACAAATAAAATGTAGCATAGCAATGAAGTGATGGTGAAAATATCTTGAAACATTAACAGGATCCAAATAACAAAGTTCTCCAGGTGTTAGTTTATCTATGTTTGTTTTGTTTTTATTTGATATGCGTAGGAAATCATGTAAATCTTCCCATGCATATTCTGCACAACTTAATGTAACAAACCAAGTGGGTGGGCCAAGGTTTCTGATCATACAACGTACATCTCCATGACGTCGTAACCAGTACTCTTTAGTACCACGAATATTTGCTAATAGATTTGTAATATTTGATTGTAAAACCTCATCCTTTTGTTGCACTTTTTCTAATAATTGTGTAGCTGTCATATTTTGAAAGTGTGATCCTGATTTTAATATGTGTGCAACTCCGTAACATAAAGTTGCTAGTTCACTTTCAAAGAGTAGGTGGAATATGTATTCCACATTTTGTTTAAATCTGGGATCTTCAGAATACATCTGTAATGAGCGGTATTCTGAAGCTGATATTTGAATAGGTCTATCATCATACCTTCCTCCTTTGCTAGTAGGAAAGAGAAGAGGAAAAGCACATGCTTCTATACTTTTTTCCCATATGCTGATTGGCAATCCTTTTGTTTGACGCATTTGGTAAGTTTCCAGTACATCTTCTACGGTGTCATTACAGTGCAAAGGATGAATTGTATAATGGTCTAAAGTATTTGATATTGTAGCAGGATCTAATAGCTCAAATTGACCAGCTTCTTGTGTTTCTTGAATTATTTCAGTTGTATCTTTCAAGTTTTCTTCAATATTAATTTCTTTGTAATATTCATTATTCTGTTTAAGATATTGGAAGGCTTGTCTAACTTTATATGAATCTACCAGCTGTTGCCATATTTCTTTGTCTTTTGTAGGTACTCCATTTACTAAGATAATTAAAGATTGCTGCATTGGACGTTGCACTCCTAGAGTATGCACATTTTCTTTTAGATCTAATGGTAAATAAACTACTTTTCCATGAATGCCTTTTACCAATTCAGAGGGAGGTAATTTTGCTGTTTTTGGTTGAAGGCGTATTATTGCTTGAAATGGGTGTACTGTTTGAATTATGATGCTCTCATATAAATTAAGTTGTTGTAGGGGTTTTGGTACTGGGTATAATTCCAAATTATTTGTGATAGCACGTGAAGGAGTTTGGTTGTTGTCAAGTTTTGTAGTGCAGTAACTGCAAAGTATTAAGGGCTCAGTTATTTCGTATTTGTTTTCTGCTACAAGGTAGAGAGCTAATTCAAACCATTTAGAATCTTCATTGTCTTCTATTTTGTATGATAGGTCTACAGTTTTTGTGTTACTTTTATAAAAAGTTCTACGGCAACATACACATACCTGGTTTGGTACTTCAGCTGATGTACTTTTAAATGTTAGTCTTTCTTTTTTGTATGTGTTTAGCAAAAGGTTGCCATGTGTAGAATTGTTGCTTAATTGGTTTAAAGCTATTTCATTCTGTAAATGGCTTTCACTTCCAAAATATCTTTTCTGGATATAGTGAATTTCTTCAAGTAGGTCTTTTGCTGTACCATGTAGAAGGATGTTATTTAACTATGCAAGTGCTAAAGCAGGGCTTTTAGCGTAGTACAGTTTATAGACTAGATTTGTTATAGTTGAATGATATGTTGATATGCTTTTGATATCATGGAAAGTGGTTTTACACGTAGGTCCTGTAATGCAGGCCAATGAATGTCCTTGTAGTCCTGTGTACTTGCGCACTGGACAGGTATCCATATTTTGCAGTAATTTAATTTTGATTTTGTCTTTGCTTTTTACATATTTATTGAGGAATTGGCGTAAAGATTTGAAACATTGTTTGGGAATGTTACACATTGACGTGCATGGCCATTTGTACACTAGACGTTCTGATTCAGTTGAATGGAGGGGTACTTCTAAGTTTTCAGGGCATATTTTTGTAAGGAGTACTTCTTGTTCCATTATGGTATTATTCACTTTTTCATAACCTCAACCACTGCTATGTATGACAATTGTATTTGTTTGCTTTTGTTTGTACGCTTCTTCATTAAAATATGGTTCTGTGCTCGTAGTGTGATTCCATTCACCTCCGCAGATACTTAAGAAGTTCTTTCTGTTGACATTTCGCTTATTGAGAAGTCTTTTTTGTAATGTAGTTATTAGTTTTGTTAGTGGTTTCATTTTGTTTAACAGTAAAATAAATAACTTTCTTTTGAGAAGAATTGCATTGTCCATCAACGCTTCTAAGATTAATTTCCTATGATAGGTTTTAAGCATTGAACCTGATTTGTCTCCTGTTTTTATAAGATTTTGAAGGACTTTGTGACGGTACATTTTGGCTAAAATACTTTTCTTGGTATGCTTACTTTGCACTATATTAAAATTTGAAGAAGTAGTTTTATCTGTATTGATAGCTGATTTTCTGTTAATTGTTTTTTGGTTTGTTTTACATTTTGATAGAGGAGGCAAAGTTTTCTTGTATTTAACTAAATGACTGTATTAGCTGTTTTGTTTCAACTTTTCTTTTACAAATTCTGCTATAGATGGATGCTTATGTTGGACACTTTTATTTTCATTTGCTCTACTTTTGCGTTGCTTTCTACGGACTTGACTTTTGGTAGGCATTCTTTAGGGTCTGTTGAAAAAAATAAAGAAGATATGGGTTGGGGTGTTCTGGAATGTATGTGTGCTGTGTGCATGAGTGTTTGAGTAAGATGATAAAGATGTATGTAATGGTGTGTGATTGTGCATTGGGAACTACAACTAGTAGGGATAGGTATTCTTTAATGTATGTGTTACTAAACTGGGGTTCAGATGACAAAAAAAAAGTAAGCTAGTGGTGTGGAAAAGTACAAATAGTAAATCTAATGTATACAATTAAAACAGTTGTTTGTTCTATAATATGAAAATTGTAGCGGTTCAATTGGGTAATTTGTGTGTCCAAAAATAGGAATTTGTGGGTCATTCTGGCTGTAAATCGCTGTTTAAGACATGGAGATTTTTGGACAAAATGGTACACAATCTCTATTTTTAGGCACAGAAATAGCTTGTATTAACGTTATAATATGTTTGATTAATAATACAAGTATTATGGTGATATTCTACTTACTTTCTATCTTAAATTAACAGGTAACATCTTAGTTCTCCTTTGTTCTTCAAATTCGGCTGCTTCTTTTCAGGAGACTGGTCTTCACTGCAATTGTAAAAGCTTCAAATTAGTAACTTTGTTTGTATATAGCGCTGTTTTTAATTTAGATATTGATTTTTTTAATTGAAATCCTCAGTGCCTTCTTTAAAATCATTAAACTAATTTATTTACATAAGATACATTGCATCAGTTCAGTACATATGATATGTTCTTAATGAACAAATTGTATTGAATGACTAACTGTAGCAAAAAAAAATATCTTTACTATGTCTTGTGAAATTTATAATATACCAGTGAATAAAACTATTTCTGTAAGTAAGCTGTTCTAGGTAATAGCGCCTGAATGTCATGTCTAAATTAAAGTAATTAAGTAAATAAATAAATAAAAACAAAAAAATATGAAATTGTATAAGTATTTTTTTAAAGATTTAAACATAGATTGTGCTTGCATGCAATTTTGTTTGAATATATGTAGTCTTTATATTTCATTTAAAAAATGTTAGTTTAACATGATTTGAGTGTGTGTGTATAAAGAAAGTAAATAATATAAAGGTTTATAAGTGATAGTTGATTTTAGGAAATTGAAAAAAATACAGTAAATTCATTTTATAGATTACACAAGCTAAAAGTCTGTTTGAAAATGTGTTCAACTACTGTACAGAAAATATGCATTCCTGAAGTTTGTGTTCATGCATATGGATATGCATGGAGCTGCAAGTAGAAATCTTGGAGACTTGTACAGTATTTCTGGTAGATGGTGCTTGCCAATGATATGACACTTGTACTCAGAGAGATTCACAGTACATTTGCAGTGCTGATCTATGATGATGCAGTTAGATGTAGAGGTCTTGAATGTGATTTGTGCATGGTCATGTGATTTCTTAGCTACATCCAATGAGGGAATGGCAGAGAGAGTGAAGTGGAAATGGTAGAAGGGCTGTTCATGTTACGATATGTCCGCGGACATGGCAGTAGTTTGCGGACATCGGGAGTTACATCCGGGGATTTTTGGGTTCAGAAGTCATGCAAATGAGAATAAGCAATGAAAGGGATTGGTCAGGAAAGTTTAGTGGGTGTGTTGTGCCAGGAGAGAGTTTCTCAGATACTCTTTTTGCTGAGAGAACAAAAGATAGCTATGGCTGTGTGTTTCAGAAAACAGATTGTTTGGATTTTGGGAGATTTGTGGATACATTGGTTGAAGGTGCATGCAGAAAGCTGTGGAGTAGCTGTAGATCTTGGATTCCCACATGTGGAAGTACACTGGCATGGAGTACGTGGAATGAAGTGGTTGGACTTGCTACCTCTCTGTGCTACTTTGGAGACAGAGCAACATCCAGACATAATTGTAATTCATTGTGGAGGGAACAGTTTAGGACATGTGACTGGATTTTTTTTGCAATTTGCTATGAAAGAAGGACTTGGGAAGGTTATGGACATGTTTCCTAATTCTTAAGTGATATTTTCACGGATTGCGCAGAGACAAATGTCGCTTCGTTCTTCTTCATTTGGTCCACAAATGGAAAAAGCAAGGCGCAGTGTTAATAAGGCTGTTTGTGCCTTTCTATGAGATTTTGGCATGTCCTCTTTTCACAATGAAAATATTATGTTTCGTAGTACATACATTTTTTGCAGAGATGGAGTCCATCTTACTTATGCTGGCAATCAGATTTTTCTGAGAAATGTACAAAATGCATTGCGACCCTTTTTGATTTTACAACATCCATTTTGAAGTAGGTGTTAAGCATTTATACATTTTGACTTACAAACACCTCCCAAAGGATCTTTTCAGAGCCACCACTTCCTCCCAGAGAAAATTGCAATGTTTGTGATGGTGTAGCAACCCAATATTTTAAATGTTCGCAAACTGTCTGCAGACTTCTAAAAAATACAAAGGGCCCTGCTTCATTTATTTTCACTTCTATTTTTTAACTGTGAAAAGCAGCTCTGAAAAGAGCCTTATTTTTTTTTTTTGATTTTTGATATTTTGTATTTATTTGGGTTTTTTATACACAACACACTAGGAGAGGAGGGGAAAGGAAGGTAAAGGGGGGGACACCAACCACAGGGATAAGAAAGGGTGAGCTGAGAGAGGAAGATGTAGAGTGGTTTTTATTTGGGTAGTGAGCAGATCTTCTTGTGCTCTGAGACGATAGTCTCAAAAGCACTACGAAGTCGCTCCCCCCCTGCAGAGTACTGTGTCACAGTACATACATACAACTGTGACCCTCGAAAGGTAAGGGTCATCAGCATTCTGTAAGGCCTGTGAGGCAGCTTGAGGAAGACGCTGTCCCACAGAGGTGGTCCTTGTGGTGACAGGATCAGAAACAGAGGATGAAGTAGAGGAAATCAACCTGCTACGTTCTTCGCAAGGTACAACCCTGCGAATAGCCCCAGAGTGAAATGACCTCAGGTGTCGCTTCATAGTAGTGGTCCCAAAGCTGTACTTACCGTGCTTCCCGCGACCGAGTATCATTTTGCACTCATTGCAGGTAACACGGTTCGCACGAGCCTTAGCAACATTCCCATGAATGGTAAATAACCGCCACACCCAAGACTCACGCCTAGTGCGGGTAGTAGGGTTTTCCTCTACCTCATTCTCATCATCCTCTTCTTCCTCCTCCGCATCCTCACTCCTGTTCCCCTCTTCAGGCCCTTGTGGAGGTGGTGGTGGTGGAGTGGGTGGGGCTGGTGCTGAAGCAGGTGCAGCACCAGGTGGCAGTTCAGCAGCCAGGGATGCCATCTCGATGATGGTGTAATCTGCAGGTGGCAGCAAAAATCGCTGTGTTTCGAAGAATAGCCAGAAACACAATGAGAATAAGCTCTAGGGCGTGGTCTTTTATAGGGGTGCTTGTGCGCGGTCCGCGGACATGCGCGCTGTCCGCGGACAGATCGAACACAAAAAAAAGTTTGAAAAGTTTCAAAAGGTGTGTAGAAACTCAGGATTACTATGTGGGACTTGTGCCATGGTGACATTTTATTGAAAAATATTATGGATTAATTGAAAATGTACTTTTAATTTGTTCGGGGACCCAAACAGTGTCCGCATTCAGAACACGCGATCAGCATGGGCGCGGTCATATGATCCGTTCGCGAACAAGTCCGCGAAGGAAGCGCATGTCCGCAGGACATCAAATGCACGGAGATTGGCTAGCGCATGCGCGTTGATGTTCTACGGACACTGTTCAGGTCCTGAACTAATTAAAATTGCATCACACGTGAAACGAACATTTCAGGACACTGCGTGTGTTCTTAGAACAGTTTAAATTTGCTAGCGAACAGTAAGGACAGATATAGTGTTCTTCAGGAGACGTTCAATTTCGTTTATGTACGAACATTTCAGGACACCAATTGTGTTTTTAGAACATTTTCAACTTGCTAGCGAACACTACGGACAGGTATAGTGTTCTTTAAGACACCTCCATTTTCGTTTAATTACGAACAATTCAGGACACCGCGTGTGTTCTTAGAACAGTTTGAACTTCCTAGCGAAGGCTACAGACAGATATAGTGTTCTTTAGGACACTTGAATTATTTTTTTTACGAACATTTAGGACACCGCGTGTGTTCTTAGAATAGTTTCATCTTGCTAGCGAACAGTACGAACAGGTATAGTGTTCTTCAGGACACCTCCATTTTTGTTTATTTACGAACATTTCAGAACACCTGCACTGTCCGCGGACACCTACATTGTTAAAAAAAAAATGAAACTATTTACAACACAATATAAAAATTAAACTTTATTTAACATATATTAATAATTTCTGACAGAGAAGGGGAGGCAGAAACAGAAACAAAAACAGGAGAATTAGGGGTTTCATCATGATTGTTATTAGGTGAAGAAGGGATGGAAGTCTCATCAAAAACATTTTGGGTTATGGAGAGGGTTTGGGGATAATTGACTGCGATATGGTGAGGAGGGACAAGTAAATGTGGGGCAATGGTACGAGGTTTTTGGTTTAAAATGATCTTCCACAAAAGTTTTTAAATTATTAAAATTAGTCAACAATAAATCCATCTTTTCTTCTATACTGTGAAAAGTGTTATCCATAACAGGTTTTTCTGAAGTATTTTCTATTTTGGTATGCTCTGTACAAAAAAAAATATGTATATATTAAATGTATACAAAATAATAATAATTAAATGGTTTATATTATAAAGTGTTTACCATTAGTTTCACTATCTTGTGACATTTCTTCATGTCGGAAATGTTCCTCTAGCCATTCCAGAGTACTAGACATTTCTGTGAGAGAAAAAAAAAAGATAATATTTTTTTTATCTAATACAGAAAGTTTGTAAATATATGAATAAAATTAAGTACGCTTACTATTTCAGGTAAGATATGTCCTATGTACTCAGTGGGTCTGCTCTTATTCTCAGTTCTGTCGTGTTTGTGAGGTAATTATGTTGGAAGCCAATTTATTTTCTTGTGGTATATTCCATTTTAGAACATAGTGCATTTAAATGAATTTTTAGTGTGTTGTATATATGTTGTATATATGGGTTACATTTCTTATGTATTAGTACATATAATGTGTTTGTGTGTTTTTTTTTTAATTTGTTAAATGTTCCTATGTTATGAAATAACAATCAAACATACCCCCCCAGAGTTTTTAGGTAGTGGTACTGTTCTTCGAACATGTCCGCGAACATTAAATGAGTTCGCGGACATCAAGCACAGTAGAAGAGATTCAGTCAGTTCCATATGATATTTATATAAAGTGAAAGTCATTATTGTTAAGTTGCACTACTAAAAACCTATGAAATTCAATGAAAAAACGTTGTTAAAGGGCTGTTATGGTTAAGTTGCGCTACTAAAAACCTATGAAATTCAGTGAAATAACTTTGTTAAAGGGATGTTATGGTTAAATTGCGCTACTAAAAACCTATGAAATTCAGTGAAAAAACGTTGTCAAAGGGACGTTATGGTTCCAAGTAAAACCGAAAAACCCTTGAAATTCGGTAAGCTAAGCAACCATAACTCGCTCCACCACCGTGGCATGTGATGTCATCAGTGATGTCATCAATGACATTTGTGATGTCATCTTTGATGTCCTGGGTGTTAGTCTTAGCAGTGCACGGTGGTGGCGTGAGTTATGGTTGCTTAGCTTACCGAATTTCAAGGGTTTTTCTGTTTTACTTGGAACCATGACGTCCCTTTGACAACGTTTTTTCATTGAATATATATATATATATATATATATATATATATATATACACACACGCTGTGTGTAATGTAATAGGCAAGTCACTTGTGTGAGCAGTAGCAAACAGTTTGCTTAATCCAGTATCTACTGTAATAAAAAAGTGACTATAAAGTCTATTTCGCATTGAGCCGATGCATTTCCTTGTAAAGTCCACAACATGGAACACTGAACATTGCTTAGAATCCTCTAAAGACATGTGAAGTAGTTGATCTTCTCATTTCATGAATACATTGTGAAATCAAATGAGAGTCTAATCATTCCCATATAAGCCATTAGCGTATTGCTCGATGACCTGCGCAGTATAAGAGTAATCCTACACACCCTTTAGAGAGCATCATTCTTCCCACTTCATATAGCTAGCAGGTCCTATTGATCTTACACATTTCCTACAACAAATCTAGTGCTCATGTTCAATGTTTAATTCCCAAACGGTTTCTCTTAACTGATGTATTCTCATAACTTCACATGTCCCAATAGTACTCATCTGTTGCAACCCCTTTCCGAAGTGATCAGGTGCATAATTTCAATGAGTTATATAGCTCAGTCAAATTCTGATCCTTGCACTCTGGATTTCAATACTCTGTTACCAGCTAGTCTGTGTCTTTTGTGCCTGTTGCTCAAAGATGTCCTAAAATAATCTCTTTTAATGGTATTCCAGTGCTTTAATCCAGCACACTTTTGACAACACACATTTAATGACATATGCAATCATGTTTGCTTTACAATTATTTGATGTATTTTATACTTTCTCATTTCCTTCTTTTATTTTCTCTGTATTTTTAAATATGTACATGACTTTCATGGACTGTATTGCTCCAGTTTCTTAGATGGTGGGGTAACCATGTTTAAATTGCTTGTTGCTCATTGAGAAGCAAATATGATCATAGCTTGATCCCGAGTAAGCATCAGTGGGGCGATTTGGGCAAAACTCTACCCTGTAGCATTTCCAGGTGGTTTATCCAGTTTGAAATGTTCAGGATCTTCCAATAGCGCATCATATGAGGTTCAACTACGTGTATAAAGACAGATGAATAAAAGTTCAGGACAGTTGATGTTTGGCCTCAGAAGAGACAGGAACGAGACAGGCTTGTTAAAGAAGGGATTTGTAAAATAGGTGAGAAACTTCGAGTTTAAGTACAGTTAGGTAATTTGTCTGGAATCCTTTTAGCGGGCTTGGGTGCACATGACTTGTGGGTGGATGGGCCTGTGAACTGTGGGTGGAGCGGTAGCACTACTCACATGCTTTCTTTGAGAAGATGCCAAAGAACTGAGAACCACACATACACTGAATATACAAAGATGGCCAAAGCACTGAGAAACCACCTGCACTCATACTCCTACATGCATCTACTAGCTGTAGGTGAAGGCCAAAGTACTTGAACCCCACGTGGGCTTGGTAGGCACTCGACAATTCCAAAACATGGAAAAACCCAGCTGCTTTTTAGAGGCAGAGGAGAAGGCAGAATCTCTGAGAACCCCATGTACAGTTAGTAGTCAGAGGAAAATGTCATAGGAATGACATCCCCAATGCTTCTACTAGGCTTATGGTAAAGCCCAACCATTAAGAACCCAACATGCATTTACTCAGCATGGAAAAAGGAAGAAGCATTGAGAACCCCTCATTTATTTATTAGGTATTGGAGAAGGCCTGGTAACTGAGACCCCTATATCCATTTAATTAAGTGAAGTGTCACATTTCATTAACATGCCTGAATCTACTGCAGTATGCAAATATGTAAGGGATGGGGTAAGGGTCGTGCTGGTCTTTATCTTTTGGGTATGATTCATCTGCTACAACAGCAGCTGCTTCTGTTGGAGAAGCACAGATTGTACATGGATAACTGTGCCAGTGACGTCAGCAATCAGTAACCACAGATATCTTCCTCTTTGTAGGATAGGGGCATCTGCCGCAAAAGAATCTGGTGCATTTGAAATGCACCTGCACCTTGCTCATGATTCATGTACCAGTGGATGGAGTGCAGCAGGAGTAGAAATCTGTTAGTAGTGCCATTCTCAATTACTATGTGTGGAATCAGTGGGAATGTCACTGGACATGTGGACGAATGTTCTCGACCCGGATTCCATGGCCATCACTGTACATTGTTTCACCTTCCCCAATGCCTCTCATCAGCAAAGGCTGGGACAGCAGCTATCATGTGTCATTCACCAGCAAGCCAATTTGTCAATGGAATGGTTTGACAGCAAATAGCACAGGGAGCTGACCTCTGGGAGAAAGTAAAGGATGTTGCATACCATGGGCTCACCCCTCACAGTTTACAAGTGGGCTTTGAGGCATCTGATAATGGATCTAAAGTTTTAATAGTAATTGTTTATTTGTACAGCGCTTAAACACATGTGAAGTGCTTCAAAGCGCTTCAAGGCGGGAAGGGAGCGAGGTAATACAGAAGACATTCTTTGGCATTGAGGTTTCTGAATGTTCGAACAAAAAGTAACTAGCTTACTAGGCCTGACAGCATTTCTCCTAGTGCAAGTGTATGAGGTGTTTCAGGTGCAACCAAACTAGGACAGGGAGACAAAGGGGGGGACAGGAGAGAACGTACTAGCCTAGTAAAGTCAGGTCATGCAAGTGTACATATGGAATTGCGTGGGGGGACATGTGCGCCTTGTCCAGCAGGGCCCTGGTTTAAGTGCAAGTTGTATCTGCTCTTAGGCTAGGCAAAAATCATGCATGCTCCCTGCTTTGCCCATGTTGTTCATCTTGAGATTAACCACGTTAAAAGCCACTACCCGCTACTAGATTGAATGAGGAGTGTAGGCCGGTAGACATGCGTCCACTTTATCCACTCGTCCAATGCCCAGAACATGTTAGGAAAGTTTCAGTCATGCAACAGCTTCCTCACAATCAGCACAACTTCAAAAACAACTCGGCAGAAATCAACTCTTCATATGCTGGAGTGTTTGCAGGTAAAGTGGAATGCAGAGACCGACTATTGCAATAACCAGAGCCAGTAACTACATGGTGCATATGTACCATTGACATCTTTGGTAAATATTGGCCAATGTTTGCATTTTGTTGCAGCCATTTGAAGAGGCCACCCAGCGGAAAAGCCTTTGTACTGCATCACTCAGTAAGATGTTGCCATTGGTGTATCTGTTGAAATTAGAACTATCCAATAGAGTCTAGGAGCATGAACTGTCTGGTGATGTACAATCAGGGCAACCGTCTATGAATCTGCTCTCAAGCTTCCAACAAGATCCACACATTGCTGGTAAGAAGGAGAATATGGAGTACTTCCTGGTATCATTTTCTTGACCAACAGTTTGCAGCCAATGTGACAACTTTTAAACAACATGTTTGTGAGGATGAGGAGAATGCTGAAAGTGGTCATACAAAAGAAAACGTGGTCACCATATTGAAGGATGCACTAAAAAGTGCAGCTAGAACAAGAGAGCGACAAAGACGAGGAGCTCAAATACTCAGTTTGGAACTTCACGACTTCAAATGCATTCATCTGACAGTGCCCACATATTATCCACAACTCCTTACTCTGATCTATGCAGAACCATGGTAAGCTTTCAGAAAGTACAAACATGCAAGCTGTTGTGGGACAGACTTAGACTGGCTTGTTAAATGTGTAAGTATCCCCACGAGAAGTCACCTGTCACACTGCAGAGCAGATGGCTTATGCCTATGTGCTCAACACAAACAGCAGTGATGATGGGCAGCTGCAATGCTTGCTTGGCAAGCTGTCAGTGTGTCCATCTGTACTGTTAAATTAGTTGTGAAATGCCTACGCTGGGATTCAGCACTGGTGGGGCTACTGTCTCATACCACAGAAGATACCTTAATGACACACATGTGAGAGAAATGAATACGCATCTTATCAGCAGAGGCTGCATCGGAAGAAGACACAAGCCCCATCACTTGGAGGACTGCACAACAGATTCCTCAAATGATGAAGCTATATGTATGGGTCAACTGCAGTCATGCAAATTAATCAGCATTAGGAAAGGCATTAGGAAAGGCTGTTGAGACATAAGGCCTGATTTACAAACATGGTTTAACATTGGACAGTCCATTGAAACCAGTTTTGCAAATCACGCCCATAGACGCTCACAGTAGTGGTAGAGTGCATTGCAAAACTAAATCTTTAATTTCCATCTTCTTATATGTTGCTGACTTAACCAGTGGGACACACTCCAAGTCCTAGTACTACACTCACAAACTGTATGTTCTGCCAAACAGCACAGACGCAGAAGACCAAGATTATCTCCCATCAGAGTCTGGGTGGAAGCAAGTATTGCTATCGGAAAGCAGTGATACTGAGGCATAACTGCACTATGATGCAGAGATGCAGAGGCTGTGGTATTATTTGATGCTCACCCTACCTGTGTGCACCCTCTTTGTTAAACAGACATTGCAGATCAGAAAGCACAACGAATCATTATGTTACTTCCAGAATGTCACCAGCACAATTAGGCACATATGCATCCTGCCTTTGCACTGTTGGCCACTTTGGAAGTCAAAAGTGTTGCACTACTTCACAGAAAGTAAAATAAATAAAAAACAGAATCCGCCACATGCACACACTGCTGGAAAACAGCATGCCAAATGGAAGGCAGGGACACACTTGGTAACCAAGTCTATGGGGGTCATTTCGAGTATGGCAGTAGGGGGTTAACAGCACCGGTAAGGATGCCGGTGCCATTAACCCCCTACCGCCACATTCCGAGGTCCCTTCGCGGGTCCCACCAGGAACGGCTGGTCTGACCAGCTGTCCTTAGAGGGACCCGTTAAGGGACCATGGAGCTAATATCGGACCCGCAATTTGCGGGCACGTTAGTAGCTCCTTCCCCATTCCCATTGAGCCTTATGGGGGCTCAAATGGGAATGGGGAATGGTTTTTGGAATGGGGACTTACCGGGTCCGCATATGTCGGAATGTCCTGGTAAGTCCCCATTCTGACTACCCAAACCCGGACCCGAGTTTGGAGGCACCATGGCTGCCTCCAAACTCGGAATGACCCCCTATGCCTGCCCCATGTGCAGCATCCCCATGAACAGACAAGGGAAGAAGTCAGACGATCCTAGGCACATGCCACCTCGAACCATCAAACAAGTAGCTTACCTCCACTAGTCAGCACTATCATCCCTGAAAACCTTCTGCTGCACCTAGACTTGGCAGTAGCGCACAAAGATCTACCCCTTGCACCCTGTGTGTCTCTAACAGTGATTCCCCCATTGAATCAGGGAAGCGATATGAAAGCATTTGATAATGGCCAGAAACATCACATTTCCTATATTAGACAGTGGCTGCTCAATGCTAACCACTATGGATATTGGACATAGATGTCTTACTTTGCTCATTTCTGGAAATCCCTGAATTCCAGCATTTTATGGGAAGTGTCTTTGGATGTTCTCTCCTGCCATAACAGCCAAGGCGGGGTGGGTACTACAGTAATTCAAGGAGGAACAGGTGTGTGCCGTTCATTAACAGGCAACCTTATGCATGAAAGGGTTTTAGAGCAGAAGACAAAGGAATGTTGACATTTCAGAGAAGGTGGAGGAGGTGGTGCACCGTGGCTAAGGCCTTGTCATTTGCATTTGGGCTATGTGGCAACAAACAATGCATCAGATGTCCTTGCTGCCTTACAAAGTGGCAGGGTAATGCACAATACCTGCATTTCGCATGTCCTTCACCACATGTTTTTATCAGCAATAGCCAGTCTGTGAAATAAATGGTGTCTATGACCCAGAAGATCAACTCCCATTTGACCAGGGCTTACCATGCCAAAACTAACTGTGTCAACCTCAAGTGTGACTCATATTCCAGCTGTATAAACTGAAGATGTTCTTGGGATGATGATATGTTACAGTACTGGAAGAGCAAGCAGTCCATCTGGCCATTAGCACTTTGCAAGTTGATTTGAAATCACTAAGTTTCCCTGATACAAGTGTGCTGTGCAAGATAGTTTTTGGTTTGGACAATGCTTTTGTCTCTCAACAAAGGAGAAGTGCAACAGTGCTGGTTGTAGAACAATTGGCATGTATAAAAATGAATGAACACTTCATTACAGAAGTCTATTAAACAACAACTCATAGACATGACACTAGCTTGGAAGCTAATGGTAAGGATGCATTACCCATTTTCACATGCATAATTTGAGCAGGGTTGTCTCATACTGTGTGTGATTGGGAAATGGATGGATGCAGTATTGACCTTGTCTGATGACAGGTTGCTGCATTACATGTTCCATTACATTGGCTGTATTCCAAGTAATGTTTCTGAATACGGATCACACACTTGTCAACAGTGGTCATATTCTACAGTGTGCAGCCACCCCACAAGGTTTTTGGGTATTTTCACATGTGACAGCCGCCCATTATGGTTCTTGTTTTATTTTTGTTTTTTTCTCACAAGGCACAACCGCCCACAAATGCTCCTGGGTATTTTCACATGGTAAAGCCACCCCTTAAGATGCTCAGGTATTTTTACACAGTACAGCCATCCACTAGGGTGTTTGAGATTTTGTCACAGGTGCAGCCACTTTCTAGGTTTCTCTGGGATTTTGACAGGGTACAGCCACCCCTGAAGTTTCTAGCTTCAGAGCTGCCAGAAGCACGGACACTACTCTCCTGAACACCCGTGAAGACTGGATCTCCAATCTTGACTCTAATCTACCTTCTGTCCTCATTATCCTCTATCTATCCTCTCCTTTTTACATGGTCAACCACGCCAACCTGCTCAATCGCCTCCGCTACAACCTTGGTATTACTGATCAGGCCCTGGCCTGGCTGACCTCCTTTTTTACCGACTGACACTCTCAGATGCAACTAAAGTCTTTCCTCTCTTCTATCTCTTGCTCTATTTGTGGTATTCCCCAGGGGTCTAACCTCTCTAGTTGGCTCTTCAACCACTACCTGGCACCTCTCGCCACTGCATCGCTACTTTATACTCCAATTTTCAATGTTAAGTATGACGCTGAGCTCTCTTTCAGGCTCCTCTCAGCCACCCCTGCTTCTTTTCTCAAACCAGACTGTCTGCCCACAATTCAGGAATGGTGTGCGACCAATGATCTCTGCCTTAATGCCAGTAAGACTGAGATCCTCCTCATTGGGATACCCGCTCCCTCCTTTCCTCTTTCTCTCTGGCCGCCCATTCTGGGCCATCTTCCTGCTCCTTCCTGTGTGGCTAAGAACCTTGGTGACATCTTCAACTCCACCATCTCCTTCTTTCCTCACATCTCTGATGTCTCTAAGAATTCAAACTACAAGAGCTTTGGTAGTCTCTAGGGTGGACTATTCCAACAGCCTCTTACTGAATCTTCCTGCCCCTATTCTTTGACCTTTACAACTTATCTAGAACAGGACTGCGAGACTTGGTCTTGGCCTCAAGCCTAGGGATCATACCTCTCCAGCTCTGAAATCTCTTCACTGGCTCCCTGTGGCTGCAAGGATCACATACAAGACCCTCTACATCATCCACAAGGCTTTCTGGGACCTGGGACCGCTCTACTTCCAACGTTCTCTTCCAAAACATCTTCCTTCCCGAGCTCTCTGCTCATCCACCTCCAACTCTCTGAGGGTGAGATGCTTCTCCAAGCAGAGGGTTGGGGGCAGATCTATCTCCTCGGCTGGGGCCTTCTTCTGGAACATCCTCCCTGACTCCCTCAAAGTTGAGCAGAACCACCTCCAGTTCTGGGTTAAACTCAAGACCTTCCTTTTCTCATGCTTTCTCTCTTCCTCTCCCCCACTGATGCACTTGTCTCAGCTCACAGGTCACCTGGTCACCCTCTGAAATCAGGCCCAGGCTTCTGCATGTCCAGTTGCCCTCGGACTGCCTCTGGGTTCCCCAGCACTTAGGGATCTGTATCTGCAACCCTAAAGTCCCTTGTCTCTGCACTTATGAGCCACATGCTGGCTGCACTTGTGAGTTAACTGCACTTCCCCCTTCACCTCATCTCAGGCACTTCTCCCCTTTCCTCTTCCCCACACTTGCACAATTTGAATGACACAAGGCCTAGTAAGATTGTTATTTTGTCCACCCTTGTTCAGCCCTCCTTGTCTTGTCACACATAGTTGTGTACAGCCACGTTATAAATGCCACATCATATCATATCACATCACATCATAGCATATTTGTACAGGGTGCACGTCCATTAAAGATCTCAAACTCATCTAGTGAGTTTTGTATGAAGTCATCCTCCTCTCCTAGAGACGGCTACTAATACTGAAGAGTGGGGGAGCTCCAAATGTGACCTCAAATTGCCTAAGTGCTCCAGGTCCCCAGTGCTCACTGACAGCCCACAAAAAAGGCAACAGGTGTGCCGATGCTGCATGAGCTCATCAACGGGGATCCTGCCAAAGGTGTACACTGTAATTGGTGGTGCCCCACCCCTAGCCACTTACAGGTGGCACTGACAAAAGGGGCTTGCCACTTGCCACATTCGCCTTGACACAGCTGGTTGGGAAGCTGCCTGAGTGCAGGGTTTTGGCAACAGGATGCTCCTTTCCAATTTCCATTTCTTTTCTTGAATTTGCTACCACTTGACCCACTTCATATAGCCCATCTCTTTGCAGAAAACTGCAGGCTCCTCTCCCTTGGTGGTCTTCCCTGTTGGCAGTTCAAAATTAGCCCAACCTGAACCTTGTCAGATGTGTAGGGATTGTCAAGGTTACTATTCTCTGATTCTCCTCCTGGCTTTCCCTTTCTGCTATGGCAGGAAGAGGAGCCTATGTCACACCCTCATGTGCCTGGCCCTCTTCCTACTTGTCCTCACCTGTGGGTGGGTACAACACCTACTGTGCCACCTTTGCAGGTTTGTTCTCCCCATTAACCTCCTCCAGGTCGTCCTTCCCCTCATCCACACCTACATCCTCGCCTTGCTGGGTCAAGACAACATTCTCCTCTATTCTCCCCACTCAGGAAGTACCCAATCCAATCATCTGACCAGGGTGCTTGCTGCAGCAACACCCTTCTCCCACATGACAGATATGCCTGCCTGCTGCTCCACTGCCTCACTCAGGACATCTGCACAAGGCCCTTCCTCTTTGCCTCTGTTCTTAATTTGCCAGGCTTCCTCCATTGACCCATTACTATTCCCACTCCTAACGCCTCTCACAATACCACCACATCCTCACTGGTACAAATGTTCATAAGCGCTCTGTGGACCAGATCCATGAACATGATTCCACAAAGAGCATGAGGTTGCCCCATCCTCATTAATCATGAGGGAATTCTTCTTACAGTTCCTCCTCCTCTGTCCCAGCCTTCTTCCTCTTGCCCTCCCGAAGTCACGGCCAGTGAGGGATAGGAATAGCCAAAAAGGTTGTGCACAAGAACCCTGAGGAACACCGGCCCGAAGTGAGCAAACAAGGGAAAGACCAATGGAACAAAAAAAACAATCATACAACTAGTATATACAATTACAACCTAAAATCTGCAGTCACAATCTCCAACTGCTACCTGCAGCTACTACAACACAATATAATTCAATTAACTAAAAAACAAATGCACAACAAACACAGAGAAGAAAGGGTATTTTTTCTTTTTTTGTGTGGTTTTGGTGAAACAAATGTGGGAATGTTTTGTATGTTATATAGAGACACAAGAGAGGAAACGAACACAAGAAAATTCCAAACCTTTCTTTCCTTTTTTTTTAAAGGGAATGAACTGGAGAACTTCCAGCCTTTTAAGACGAGGTAGTAATACTCTGAGATGAATGGGGATGCAGAGATTACTCAAAACATCAATAATCAAAACGACTCCGAAAGTAGGCAAAAAGATAAAGGTTTTAATGTTAATTATCTAAAACAGGGAGTACAACGAACGTCATCGGACATATCATAGCAAGATCTCAACAAACTTCACAAAAAGCACTCTTTTATACTAAAATCTCGTCATACGTGATGTACAACCTGCATATTACTAACGTCATCCTACGTGGCAAACTACAAAACTTACTAACAAGTGTGATTGGGTCTAAGGGAATATCTTTGTGTATGTTCCATACTAGTCTAATTGGCGTGAAAGAGGTAAAAGGTTTATTAACATCAAGTGGGGCAGCTAAGCCCTTCCCTCACGTACATCATGTACACGATGTCCCATTGATTTCTAACCTCTGTCAGCCCTCCTCCACCCACACTAGGAGCACGCAGGCTAGACTGCCAGGTGCTTGGCGAGCTGGCCATGACCACATCTTCTCACCAATTAGAACATCATCCATTATCACCTCAGTGATCTGCTGTCAATTAGTACTTTTGAACTGACGTCTTCTTTGTTCTTATTCAGGCCTTCAGAATAGGTGGTTCATGCCTTCACAGATTGCAACAAATTCCTGTTCCTTCCAGCCAAAACGACCTTGGCTTCTTGGCTCATTCAACCTCGCCTTTCTGAACTTCACCTGTAATTCATTTGTTTTCAAACTGCAACACATTTGGAAAATAACCTTTTTTTCTTCTTTTGGTCTGGCTCAGCTATAATACATGGTGGAAGACTTCATTCCTTACTCATGCTTTATATATATATATATATATATACATATATATATATATATATATATATTGGCGCTTGCCATAATCTCTTTTACTATAAAGCTAGACTCATGAAAACTTCATCTGCTTGTGTTACTTTGAATCTGTACACGTGTGAATTGACTTTAATAATTTAATTGTTTCTTCAGCATACGCCTCTTCATCTTGAGCCCAAGATGTTCATTATCTTTGATTTTTTCTTGATGCTTTATAGAATATCTGCCTTCTCTTGTCTCTGCACCTCTCCTATGTTCATCAGCTCAACTCTCGCATGACAGGTATGGTTTTCTCAACAGGAACCTTGCCTCCAGGATTCTCTTGGGTATAAGCACTTCTCCTGGTATTGCTTGAGTTTCACACTCTGGTACCCAACATATAGGCAATATGAGTGAGGTGGTTGAGGTGGGGGTACTTAGCTCCTTCTCTACACTCCCCCCTCTGGGTGATTCATCGACCACTCTTCCATCATCCTTTACCTCCAGACATCCTTGTTTGAAGAAATGCTTCTTCAAGACTTATATCTTTATGACCCCTCAGGCATCCAGCTGTCTTCACATGCTCATCCTTATTACAGTTCATAAGCATACACTGTCCACTTAGACTGCAGTAGATCTATCTTCCCACATACTTCCTATGGTCCTTTGGATACAGGAATTTCGTTCCCTCAGACGCATAGATACTGGCCTTCACAAAGTCTCTGATTTCTTCATCTGTCAAGTCTTTGAATTTCTCTCCTGATACAACATCGATCATGATCGTCATCCCTATGTCTTTCTTTGCTGTCTCCTGCATTGAGAGATTATTATCTTGAACACACAGAATCCTAGCAACACTAACAAGATCAGTGCTCCAAGAAATTTGAACATATCTGCCATCCATTGCGGAATACAAGAGAAGCGCGATCCAAACCAACTGTCATCAGCAATGTCTTCTACTTCTATCATCTGGCTGTACAGTTTTGTCAGCATTCCTATGGCTTCTGTCAAGGTGCTCTTATCCTCATCATGAGGAGGTGTACATGTGCAACATGATTCTCCAATTTTTGCACCAACACCTCTACCCATAACCGTAATCAAATACAGGATGTATCTGTTCTGAAGAGTCATCAGTTTTACAGCTCTCAATTCTTCCTTGATAGCATTGAATCCCTTTATGGTCGTGTTGATCATCTGCAGCAATTCACATCTGGTAATATGCAGCCATTTGGTATTTGCTCCAAACTGGATTCACGGCATAAAAATTCTCTTAAATATTGACGAAGTCTGGCTGAACAGTCTGTGCTCCTAAGGAATAGAGTCAAAAGATTCTATTGACTCGGCTGAGAAATAGTTCTCTCTCTTCAATCAATGTATCAGCTCGACAGATCTCTTCTTCCTCAGGTGAGCATCTGCTTTCGCAAAACTGTCAATGTTCAAATCACTTTCCAGAATCACTAATGCTGGAACATGAACATTCACCAAGGTGTATTTTCATCCCCTGTCTTTGGGTAGCTTCATGTAAGCCTTGGATCTGCACGCCCAATAGAGATCCATGATCACTGTAGTCCCGATGTTCATTCTTGTTGCTTCAAAGATTCGTCTGCATTTCTGATTCTCTCCAATTGTTCTGGTCCCATTTTTTGTGAAGCACAGCTTTGCACTCTTCAAGGGCACTATCTTCAAAGGTCCTCCTCTGTCCTCGAACCAGGTCAGTAGTTTAGCAAGTTTTGGCCACAGCGACTTGCATGCCACTTGTGCATTCTACACAGTCGATTCAGGGCGATTATTTATCATCCAGGCTCTGCAGATAACTACTCCTTCTTCCCATCCTTCCTGTGATAACACTGATCCCCCGACCTGCATTTGGCCTCTGTTTTTCCATATCCAAATGTCTTCAGCAGTCTTTCCTGGACTCTCTCTCAAGTCTTCGGTTTACCTCCAATCTGATCCATGCTCCTTTCACTCCAGGCTCTTCATACCTGATTACATGATTCTTGGTATGTGCCCTATTTCTTGTCTTCGTATCCTTCACATAATCATCTTCATCTGGATCTGTCTTTTCAGTTGCCCATTTGAGGTAGGCATTTCGAACCATGAACTGGACTCTTATACTACAGAACGCAAGATGTGATAGACAATGTGCAGTCAGAACATCTACTTCTATGGCTATAAATATTTTAGACTTTCCCATACTATAAGGGAGGAGTGCACATACAAAGCATTCCTCCTTCGAGGTTCTCCTTCAGGGACGTCATTTAGGGGTCGCAACTGTGAACCCTGAGGTCTCCCTTGCTACCCATGTGGTCTCCCTTTCAATCCCTAAAAAGAATTGAGGCTCCTGAACTGTGCCAGCAGCATGCAGCTCTTTGTTTTTGGAGTGGCTGCTTTTCTGATGGCTATCGCCATATAGATAGCTCAGTGGGTTGAGCACTCACTGCCGCAATGTGTGTGTGATCTGCAGGTTGCAGGTTCGACTCCCAGCAAGGTCAACTCAGCCTTTCATCCTGCTGAGGTTGATAAATGAGTACCAACAAAGGTCTGGTAATATTGTATGTATATTTGTTCTATCTGAAGCACTTAAGCATAAGTGCTATATAATAACACATCATTACCGTTTGGCCTTGGACATCTGCTTGCATTCACAGTAATTTGGTAATATGGCACTATACACGCTGACATTAATGATACATATGATGATCCATTCTTGTGTAAATGTATATCGCTTTACAGTGCTATTGTAACCATATTGTTTGTAGTGTACTTAGAAACAATGCTATGTGATACCACTTCCTGTTTGGTCAAAGGGTGAAAGGTTGTGTTCCATTGCTTCTTTGGGGTGGGATCAAATGACATCACTTCCTGTGATGTCATCAGAGGACAAGGGTCGTGTGATGTCACTTCCGCTACTCCTGGCATTTTGGTGAAACTACATCCCTGGACTCCTTCCCACTTCTTTCATACGTTAATACCATAACTAATTCCCCAAATGTGCTGTACTGTCCAGGTAATCATTTAATTTGTGATCATCCCTGTTAATACTTCATTTAGGTCTAATTTTTCTCTCATGAGCCTCAGTGATCAAATCATGAAGGATCTTCTTACTGGACCAATTCTTGTATCATTTGTCAGTAAGCTAGGCGTTATCTGTGTAGGAGAGAATTTTGTCTGCTTTGATGCCATTTCCTGGCAGCAGCAAATGATGGCCATAGAGATTCTACTAAAGCCTCTGTACGCATCCTTTCCTTAAAAGGAAGCCCTGGCTTTCTAATCTCAGACTTAACTACCTGCACATGTGCCTTTACAGTAGGGATAATCGCATAAGGTGTTGGTTGTCTAGTAGTTGCCACACTTTTACCTTCCTTGGGCACACGATGAACAGAACCTTTTGCTTTATTGAGATCAAAATAATATGCAGTGTGTACTGTAAGCAAAAGAAGCACCACTGCAAACAAAATGCATGAAGAAAGCATGTACAAGTAGGTCCACTTCTTACAGCAATGGCCTCTTGCCCATCGTGTTCGTCTGTCGATGTCAGTCACTACATTGGTACTACTGCTGCTGCCCATTCTTACTCTTTTCATGGGAGGAAAAACTGACATTTATTAGGGTAACATCAAAAAGTACTCAAGGAGATCTTAGATTGTTTCTACAAGCTCCTCGATCAATTGGATAATTACTGCACGATTCACTGGATTGCTGATATACACAAACACATCATCTTTTCTCCATATGTAATGTGGATATTTCTCCCACAGGTAGTAGAAGACAAAAGAAAGTATGTTCTCTGTGTCCACACTCAGAAGCTTCTTTTGGGTCTCTGTGTCCTCTCAATAATAATGATTCACCTGTAAAATAATGTCTCTTAGCAATTGATTCAGTGATGCATTATTGTTTGGGTCTCTCAGAAAGGACCGGACATCAGTCGATTGTCCAACGAGATGTGGGCATTCCTCTATAGAATAATAGAAGACCATACCAACCATATCTACGCATTGTCTTCGGATAGGGGAATCTGCACAGTTTTTTCGAACGATACTCAGAAAGCCGGAGCAATTGCTCTATAATAGCTGCGAGCAGTCTCCTCACAATTGGGCCATTTTTAGAATCCTGCAGAACATTTTGTACGTCAAATGTTCTCCCCACGAGTGAAGGATAAGAGCGCAAAATGTAGACAAATATAGCAAGAAACCTCAGGTGTGCATTGTCATTGGGTACCAACATGGGCACCACCAATGAGAGTTTCAATGGGAAAGGAATCAGGGTACTGTACCCTATCCCAGCTGTTGAAAAAGGGAGTTCTTCGAATTTGGCAACCTCTCCTTCTTGATCAAGACATCAACATGTCTTAGTCCAATATCAGCAAGCTCCTATGGCTCAAGAACAAATAATCTTCCTTAACTCACTTCTTTTGTAGCTTAAAGGAGAGTCCTGCAACAAGCCATAGTCCACTGTACTCCTTTTATTTATTTAGCTGCTTCTGTGTCCTTCTTCCTCGTCATCGACCAAGTCTGCAAGTGCTGAGGTTCTTCCCTGATATTTACTTTTGTTGGGGGTGGTGGTGATGGGGGTTCTCCAGTGTAGATCTTTGTGTCACCAAGGAAGATCCAAGCACATCTGCCTTGTATTTTGACTGCAGACAGTGTTACGTCATCCACAATGAAAGGCCCTTGAAGTGCGGTTCATGCCACTTCCTCGTAAAGTTGCAATTTTAATTTTGTCTCCAGAGAAGAGTTTTGGAAGACACAGTCCTTTAACTCCAGCCATTGGATCATCTTCTTCTGTGTTCTGCGTTGCCTTACACCCCTGTCGCTTGAGCTGATCTGAAATGACAGAGATAATTGCAGTCATACATGTGAGATACTCATGAAGCTCCTTTCCTAACAATTCTGCTGTTGACTGGGCATCACTTCTAGTTCTAGATGGAGTTGCAAGGGGTGTCCTCATTTGGCTCCCTGTCTCTATCTCATGGGGGTAGGATGGTTGTCTGACCCTGGCTGATTTCTCAATGCATAGAATGCCAGTGGTAGGCAATGCAAACATACTTTCTACAGGGCGAGCTTCAATTTGGCTTTTCTTTCCTTAAGCAAGCCGTTGAGTCCCTCACAAATTCCGTTTGCTTGCGGGTGATAAGCAGACGAGAACTTATGCTTTATGCTACGTAACAAGTTATCTGCTCAAAAACTTCATTAACAAAATGAGGGCCATTATCTGACCTTAATACTTCACCTATTCCCCATCTAAGAAACACTTCTCATACAATAAATGTAGCAGTGCAGATGGTGTCTGAATGAGAGCACGATCCATCTTCGATCCACCTCAAAAAGGGACAAACTAGCACAATCATGTATCTGTATCCATTACAGACTTGCAGCATGTCGACATAGTCGGTATGTAAATGCTGAATGGGGAAATTAGGCCTTGGAATATCTCCTGTAAGTTTGTGCAGTGTATGCCTAGCGGTAAACTTTTGACATATGATTCAGTTATATAAAATGCAACATGTTCTACCAAATTTGGAACAAACCATTCCTCCGCAATAGTTGCGGTGAGGCTCTCTCTAGTGACGTGCGCAGAGTAGTGCAGCTGTTCCAACAGTACCCTTAGTAAGGCTACAGGCATCACCAGTTTACCCATGCTGTTCTGTAGCCATAGTGCTTCGGAAGGTGATAAGGAACACCCCCTATGCATCCACAGGCCTTTCTCATCCTGCGGCGCTTCCCCTTGGACCTCCATGAGCTGAGTTTTAGGCAAATTACTATAACACTCAGACACACACATCATTACCACCATTTTTTCCTTCACATCAGGTGTTTCAAAAGTCATTACATCATCTGTACATGCAAAACATTTAGCTTCTTTATCTGCCTTTCAATTGCCACGTGAAATAAAACTTGCTCCCTTAGTGTGCACGGCATATTTGACCACTGAGATAGCCACTGGGAGTTGCAGCGCTTCAATTAGTATATACAACAAAGCTGAGTGTTCCACTGGAGTGCCGTCCAATGGAGGTAGACCCTCCTTTTTTAACGTGCTAACCCTGCGTGAACTGTCAACGTCACATAGGAGGAGTTACTGTACACCATTACTTCTTGGTCGGCATGTTTCTCGAGTGCAACAATCAGCACCACTAATTTTGCAGCCTGTGCCGAAAAGTGAGACGGTAGTCGTACACTTACAAATACTTCATATTCTCCATTGGCTGTGTGCCTTACCACAGTGGCAGCTGTATATCTTTGCCCATCATTCTGGTTGATTCGTGAAGAACCGTCAATAAGGGGAATCTCCCCAGTAGCCAATGCATTATTTTTTATCCTCAGAAGTTCATCATAGAATTCTTCATAATTTGAGCAATCATGGGCCTGTTCACCTTCTGCCATTGGTTCTGCTACAAACATGGCAGGATTCACGATCTTACATCCAACAACTTTATTTGCTGGATTCAATATGACCACCTCATAGGCCGAAGCCCTTTGATAAGTCAACATACCTTTAGGTTTCTCCAAAATAGCAAACAATGCATGCTCAAAGATTCATGTCATAGAACATCCCATTACCATGCTGGCAGCTTCTCAATGGTTAGCAAAAATACAAGTGAACAGGTCTATGTGTCAAGCAAGGACCCTTTCTGTTCATTCACAGTTCACACAGAAATTCAAGTACCACACCTAAGTTTTTACAATACTTATTTTTGTACTTTATCGCATCTACTTGCTTTTTGGTTTAGGTATTGTGCTGAACATCATTGGTTACATGATAAAGCAATATAAATCGGCACAATAAAATGGAAGCAAGTTGAAATTCTTCCACATACGTCTACACAGTTAACAAAATACAGTTCCTACTGTCGATACATAAGGAGAACAACAGGGGTCATATCAAATGAACAAATAGAACAAGCATACAATATGCATATCGGTACAATACAGTGAAAAAACATTTGTGACACTGTGGTTAGAGAAAAGTTTGTCTACACCAAGGTGTTTCGGCCTTATATAGGTGATATAAGTGCCATTTTCTTCTTAGGGCCTTCGTCAGGACGGGGAAGACTGTCACGCTCACCTGGTCTCCACGGGGGCGTGGCACGTAGTCGTATGACCGATATGTGTACTGGCGTAGTTTTGATGGTATGATGGTGTCTTCTCCCCTGTTATCTCCCCAGGAGGCGTTAGCCTGCAATGTGGAAACAAGATGTTAGCTAATGAGTGGGTTGGATTGGTCCCACTTCCTGCAACCTCCTGATGCCCGACTCCTCTCCGGCTCACCTTCGAGTTTGGTGAGGTAGGCTCTCTGTCCTGCTTGACCTTCAGCAGGGGCACAGTAGGCTCAGTCTTTCTCTGGGTACAGTTACTTCACTGTTCCTGAGTGCCTGTTGCTGTGTTTCTGGAATGCTTGGATTAATCAGGTAAGTCTCTATCCCAATGACAGCTTGGTGTAGATGCTCAAGTCTTATTGTTCCAAGGTTTAAACGTGTTTTGTCTTTCTTGCAGATGCAGCCTCGTACGGAAGGTTAGAAGAAGAATTGACTTTCCTAGAATGTTGAACTGGTTGTCTCCAGGTGAGTATGAGCTTGGATGAGTGGCGCTGGATGGCTGAACAATTGTTCGTTTTTGTATTTTGTGCGACTAACCAGCTGTTTTCTGTTCCCTTTTTGCAGGCGTGGCCCCAAGATGAAGAATGGAAGAACCGCTCCGAAGTAACCCAGAGGAATGTAGAATCCTATGTGAGTATTGGATGCCTGCGCAGAAGTCCTTTTCATACAGGGGCGGCGATCGGAAGTCCAGCTGGAGACGGAACTGATGGACGGAATTGCATTTAAGGCCTTTGTCGCTGAAGTAACACCTGTGCCTCTCCTTTTCTTCTTCCAGGCACCGATGGATGGAAATCTCGGACGGGCGTGGCTGCAGGAACTCGAGGACAGAGCAGACACAGTGAGCATTACGCTGCAGGAGTGCAGAATAACGCAAAGCGTATTCTGCCTGCAGGGTGTGGCTTAAATAGCCTTGCAAGTAGTCCCAGCTAAAGTAGTCCCTTTACCACGCCCTGTCTTCTCAGGAAAAGTAGTCCCTCTGCCACACCCTGGATATACAGAAGGCTCAGCCTCACTAGGCAGATTAAATAGTTCCATAAGTTTAGCCCATTTCATGAGCCTGGCGCCAACAGCACCAGGACTGAGTCCATGAGGCTCTGGGGCACTTCCTTGGGGGCTGACAAGTCCTTCTGGGTGACAGGGACTGGGGTGAGCCCAGCTGCTCCAGGGGTTTCGGAGCACGCATCATGACAGCACTGCCCCCGAAGGCACCCCTAATGGGGGGATCTCCCCTTGGTCCTGGTTGGTTTGGGTGATTCTGATGAAAGCTTTTCAACAACCGTGGTGCATGAATGTGTTCACTAGGTTCCATGATCTTTCATGTGGTCCATATCCTTTCCATTCTATTAGATAAAACAGCTTTGATTTGACGATTTTCGAATACAGGATTTCCTTGACTTCAGATTCGGGTTCCCCATCGACCATGATTGGTTTTGGTGATTTCAGTACTCGGGTTCCTGGTTGCACTGGTTTCAGAAGTGAGACATGAAACACAGAATGAATTTTCATGTGCGAAGGTAAATTCAACTTCACAGCTACCGGATTGATGATGGCCTTAATGGTGTATGGACCTATGTATCTGGGGTTGAAGGTTCGGGTTCCTTTCATTGGTATGTGTTTCGATGCCAGCCAGACTTCATCTCCGACTTGATACTTTGGAGCTTCACTCCTATGAATGTCTGCTGACTTCTTGTATCTTTCCTTGGCTTGTTTCAGCTGATCCATTGCTTGTCTGAAAGCTTGAGTAAGTGTAGTGTGCAAACTTCTTACTGAGCAAAGCAAAACAAGCTTACCTAAACATAGGTGGCATTGGAGTTGCAGTCACATCAATTGTATCATTGGACTGGATCCAGAAAAACTACGTGCCCTAGACAGAGGGTACATAATTAGTTGGCAGACTGCTATTATTCAATGCTTGCATGCACAATCTGCTGCAAATACTGCAGAACAATCAATTAATACCTGTGGAGGCACTCGTCTTTGTGCTGTTGTGGGGGCGTTAAAAAAACTTAGTTCCCCAGGGTTGCTGTAATATATCGGGGAGAGCGTAGCGTTGTAGTACATGCTCTTTCTTTGGTTTCAGGCATGGCAATCCAGCGATGCAGATGCCGTTGCTAGGTCATGTAGCTTTAAATACCGGTGGCAAACTTATAACGGTGTGTGCCGCTAGGTCGGTTGCACAAGGCATAGCTGCCTAGGAAATTTGAAAATTCACAAAATAATTATTTGTTGTAGGTAATGTGGTTAATTGTATAAATTTAGTGAAAATAAAACGGGTGTGATTGTCCGTTGCCATGGTAACAGAGCGCCGTGCACCAGGTGACATTATACAATTGTGTAGCCACGTAGCGTCTCAAGTGCTGGGATTGCAGCTGCAAGGGAGGCCCATGTAGTAACAATAGCAGATCAAATGATCAGATCGTGTGAGCTGATTGTGTTGTCTTATGGCAGAGCGGTGAAATGGCGGGTGTGTACAACTGTTGCCATGGTGACAGCATGTATGCAGAGCCATTGTCTAAATTACATGGCGCCTCATGTCTAAGCATATCTCGAATGCTGACACTGCGGGCGAGTGTGCCAGGAAGAATCGCTCGGGAAGGGGCACTTGTGGGTTGGATCTGGATTGTGGAACAAGGGGAAACTCAATGTGTGGAGCCCTGGATCTAATGGCTTCAAATTTATCTATGCGAGAAAAAACAACAAATGGTTGCTCATGAACCAAAGTAACACCCAATAAGAATGTGGGCACTATAAAATCTATCGAGAGTGGGCATACCACATGATGTTAAACAGTAGTACAAATCTGTGGGGTCTCATTAAGGGTTCCCAGTCTAGTGACATAGACACAAAAAACATTTTTTTAAAACATGATGTTAGATTGTCATACAGAATCTTGTGACATGCAAGGTCTCAATGGAGAACACAGTTCTGCTAGTAAAATCAATTTAGTAATCTAGAGGATGGCTCTGTGCAGGATCATAAAAAGTATTTCCATTCGACAGATATGTTAAGGCCCGATTGTACAGTGTCTAATTTATGGACCCATCTCTGTTCTAATTGGGTCAAGGTCTTGTTGAAATCTCCTCCTCTTGCTGTTGGTGTCAATTTTTGAATGACAAACCATCTCAGGTCTGTGTCCTTGTGGTTCCTCTGGATGAAATGGTCCACCAGAGGTTTGTCTGGGATCTTATTCCTGATGCACGATCGATGCTCTGATATACGAATCTTGATCAGGTGGATGGTTTTGCCTACCTATAGGAGGCCACATGGGCATTCAATGATATAGATAACCCCTTTGGTATTGCAGTTGGTCTGTTCCTTCATTGTCCACTTGATATTCTTGTGTGCAAAGACTTTTTTCTGTAAGGTGAGGGTGCATGCCACGCATTTCCCACATTTGTAATGTCCAACAACTGGGGGAAGGTTCCACAGTATGTTGTTAACATGTGAGTCTGGTTCCAGAAAGGTGTGAACAAGAGAGTCTTTTAGATTTGTATTCTTTTTAAAGGCAAAACAAAGGACTTTGCTCAGTGTCCCTGCTTGTTTCACCAAATGCCTGTTTTTCTTAATGGTCTTCTGTAACATGTTACTTAGTGGACTAAATGACACAAACCAGCCTATCAAGTTCTTTTTTGGGCTTGACTTCTAAACAGATATCTCAGGGGGTATGTGTAGCTCTTTTTCTGGCATCTCTGATCGCCTTTGGCAGGCATCCTCTTTCAGACAGTCTGGTATGTAGGTCTTCTGCGTGTTTTCTGAATCTCTCTACTTCAGTGCAATTTCTCCGGATCCGTAAGAATTGGCCGTGTGGCAGATTGTATTTGAGGCCATGTGGATGATAACTCTGGAAATGTTAATAAACTGTTACAGTCCGTCAGTTTGCGATAGAGTTCAGTCTTCAAGTATTCCCCTGTCTTGTATATATGAAGATTAAGAAAATCTATGTGGTATTTGGTATTGCATAGTGAACTTAATGTGTGGGTTACGTTGGTTGATTCACTGGTGGAAACTCTGTAGTTCAATCAATGATCCATTCCATATCAATATCACATCCTCGATGTAACCTTTCCACAGACCGATGTGTGGTAGAAATGGATTCTCGTTCGAGAAAATGTTGATTTTTTCGTATTGTGCCATAAAAAAGTTGGAGATATCAGGGGCGAAGGTGGGCCCCATGCTAACCCCTTTGGTTTGTTTATAGATCTGATTGTTAAATAAGAAATTTTTTTTAGACATAGCCAGTCTTGTACATTCAGAATAAACTCTGTTGAGGTCCAAGTGATGTTACTCCTCTGGTTAAGGAGCTCTCGAATGGCTTCAAGGCCTTCAGCTTGTGGGATTGAAGTGTAGAGCGCTTCGAAGTCCATAGTGGCGAGTAGACTATTTTGTCTTAAGTGCACATGATCGAGTAAGATAAAGTGCTGGTGGTGTCTTTTAGATAGTGTGTGGGAGGAAAGGTCTTTAGGACCCCCTGCCCCCTATATTTCCCACCTACGTGGGGTTTATGACTCATCGGCAGTCATCTATGCACCTGGGCCCGGGATGTGGGATGTCTGCGGGCCGACGCATTACACTGCACGGCTCACCCTGTGGCATGATACAGACTCCATTTTATGATACACCTAGACTCCATTTTTTAACATAACAATTCAGGCCTCTGTAGCACAAGCGGCCTGCAGGGCAGCACTGCTCCCCACTCGACCGCGCACAGCGAGCCAGCAATTCCCCACCCTCCTCCCCATGTCGGCTCAGCTGAAGGCCCGTTCTCACCCGAGACTAGGTACGAACAAGCTACATTACAAACACTGTATCTTTCACATTCCGCAGTCCATCATTGACCTGCAGATGACCAGGCTGAAGCTGGGTCTAAGAAAAACAAACTGCATCCATAAAACTTGTCTTGTTCTCTCACAGACCCCCACACTTATGATATATGCTGTGGACAACCTCCAACCCAGTTCCCTGTTTGAAGTCCCAGACATTCATGTTAAGTCTGTGTGCCACCCAGCCCTACCCACAATGCTAAGCCATCTGTAAGAACAATGAAATAGCCACGAGTCCAAAAGGTTGATTGTGCATATTAAAATGGGACAACCCTTGCCCATCCCAGAACACCCACATGTGAAGGTATCAAAAATATGTATATTCGAACTTGCCATTACTACTCAAGGGTTATTGTTGCTGCATAATATTTAAAAGCAATATGTGGTATCCCTATGTACAATATGATTTCCATAAAAACACAAGTCCATAAGTAGACAATTAAGTGTTGCAATATGTACAGGTCTTCTAAGATAATAAGCACCACCCTTATTAATGAAATATCATTTGAAGTTATTGATTACCCTTTAAGCATCAACACAAGTCCCAGATGTACAACTTTAGCCAAGTGAATGATGTGATGCTAACAAAACCTTTATTGATTCTGTAAATATTGTACCCATGAAATCCGAAAAGGTGTAATGCATGTAGTATTCATAAACTTGCATGATCATCGATATATATATATATATATATATATATATATATATATATATATATATATATATATATATATATATATATATATATATACATGCAATTATACTGGCATAACTCCGCTTTTCATTTATAATGATGTGGATGCAACCGTGTAACGTACTACAAGGCCACCTCTCCCTTCCCCTGCAGAGCCGCATAATCAGCCCCCACCTTCCTTCCTTCCTCCAAGGCCCGCCTGGCGATTGAAGGTCCTTGGTTTATTGATGTTAGAATGACACAGCTACACCTCCTTGCTTTCCGGCTGAACCCGCACAAGGTATTTTCCCCCACTCATGCCCCCTGACACACAATGCCACCATAAAACCACTGTGTTCCTCCCTGCTATGTTAAAAGAATTATGGGCAGCAAGGCCCCACATCCCGCCGCCTTTTGATGTACTAGCTATGTGCCCCCCTGACCCAAAGGTATTCTAGTTCACCCCAACCTTAACTGGTCATGGTGGCAGTTTATTCTCTCTTACACTAACATACTATACTGAGGTCTCCTACCTACTAAATCTAACATAGCAGAAGGATAAAGGTATCCTGACATGTGCCCCCTGATAAGGCACCTGGACTCATAATACTGCCTTTCAGTATAATGTCTTTATAATGGTGACTTGAGAGCACTTAGAGTTATGTGATATTTTTTGTGTGATGTTATATTAACAACCCATATTTTTTACAGGACAGCATAAACTATGTTTGTTGAGTGGGCATGTGTGGCCACAAGGGCAAATGTTAGTACAGCCAACGCGTATCGGACAGCTCCTGACCTTACACTCCACCCCGATGAGCCCAGATGACCCAGAAGCATTGTTATGACACCATGCAGAGTCTCACCAATCAGCAGCGCCGACACTACATATTCTGTACTGGTCATTCTCTTTTGCCCAATCTCAGTAATTCTTGCAATCCCTAGCTCCCACGTCATAGATGACGTGGAATTGTAACAAAATGTGAACGTTTGCAATTGTCTGGCAGAGCGCTCTCAGAGTTTGCAGAGTTTCTCTGCTTGCCCGATATTGATTTAAATTAAACTTTTAATAACTTCACCCGCACTTGGTCTTGTCTCATTCCCTGCTGGGGTGTGTCCATTATTGACTCTCATTGTGGAGTTTTAAATGCCTTTTTGGGGGACGCTCACTTTCAAGTGGTGACCCCTTAGACGTGATTTGCCTTTTCGTTCCTTTTGGCACGAAACGTCCCCGGCCACAGTTGAGACGCATGGCGCGCCCCCTCAAGAGAGATGCCCGCCTACAGCAACCGGTATGTTTGGACGTGCGCACAGAGTAGGGCGATAGGGTACGGGTCCCACTTCACAAAACCCATCGTACCACTCGCCGGAGCCGGGGGCGGCCATTGAGCGTGGTGTAGCGACTCCTGGACGGACGGAGGGTCTCGAACCAAGACGGACACGTGAGTATCGAGTGCAAGCGATATTAAAAGGAGTCGGATATAGATAATAGTATATGAGGTTGAGTTAAATTAAAAGGGGTTCTTGAGGATAAAAGTGGTGGTACTTTTATTCATTCTTTTTTTTCCTTTCTTTTGCATATGGCCATTAGGATGAGTTAAGGAAGTTACAAGGTGAAAAGGGAATATGGGAACCTAGCTACGAAAGAGGGTGGAAGGCGGTGCCGCATAGTGCTATCTTGACTAGTACTGGGAATAAGTGAAACAGAAAATATTAGTAAGAGTCTCATATGAGGAGAAGACTGCGAGTACAATTTAGAAACGCACCCTCTCAGTTGCACCACGACCCACCGCAAGCCCACCATATGAATGCCCAAGAACAAGTGAACAGGTGAGTTACCCGGCAATAGACATCGAAAAATTCACAGAAGATTTAGACTCCAGACTATCAATGGCCTGAAACGAAATGTCTAGAATAAGAGATATATGTGAACAAAGCGGGGTTGAGCAAACACAGAGGATGCAAACATCAGACAGGTCTATAGAAGAAGGGTGGATAAAGGGGGAGATACTATTCCGAATACAGGATGAGCCAACCCGAATAATAGAGCTAGAGCAACACACGCCTTTGGGAGACATAGTGGAAGAAGGTATGACCCCAGGGGGAGGCGGAAGAGTTATGGTGTGACATAGAGGAGGATGAGCTGGAAGGAAGAAGGATAGGATTCGCAGCAGGAATGGGGCCAGTGAGGTTAGATGAAACGCCTATAGGAAGGGCAATGGAGGAAGAATGGAATGGAAGACTAAGAAGCGGAGTGGGGAGAATGGCAGTACTAGGAAAGAAAGGGTCAAAGGTGAGTACCGGGAAGGGAATGAAAGGGAGGTTACAGCTCCCCTTGATGCACAGAGGAGGAGGGAGGCCAAATTATATACCCTGGGCACAGATGGATAAGGCCAACTTGTTGAAATTATTGCCCCCGCTGTCAGGAGGGGCAAGTAAATGGATATATGCATTTGAGAAGCACACAGCAGGGGTTCCCTTGGCGGTGGGTGATGTTAAATGTTTGCTAGTATCCACAGTGGGTAATCAAGCTGATCGATTTGGGCGAAAGCTGGTTTCCCAGGAATAACATTAGATTACGACAGACATAATGTTGCTTCTTTCAACACAGTGAGAGCAAGAATTTGGGATGCATTAAGAGACACCTTCCCAGACATGCCAGATTTACAGTCAGTAATGCAGTGCACAATGAATGATGGGGAAGATGCAATGCCTTTCATTTTACGGGTGCAGGAGATGTCGAGAGCGTAAACGGGAACAGCCTGGGATCAGTCAACATATTTGTTTTATTTCATAATAAAAAGAGGGCTCCCAAAAGAAGTTCAGAAAGCACTTGACAAAATAGCTGGAATTGAAGCCAAAGGCTTGCCCGAGATACAAAGCATCATAGTACAAAGAAAGGGAGAAAGAGATAGCACAGAGAAGGTTCACAGACAAGGCAAAATTAATACAGACGAAACTGCTGAAGGTCATAGCAGTGGTAGCTGCACTCCCCACAGATAGAGAACCAGAGGAGGAGGAGGGTTCAGTAGCAAAGCAAGGTAGAATGGCATCTAATTGGGTGGGAAATAGACAGGAACAGTGGAACGGGCAGGAGCAGTACGGAGGGCTGCAGTGGCAAGTGTGGAGCGCCCATGGAGGAAGACGTAGCTACATAGGGCAAAGAGGTGGAGGTCCAGGTCCCCGGGAAGAACAAGGGAATTGTTGGAATTGCAGGAGATGGGGACATTTCTCAAAGGAGTGTAGAAGAAAACCCATGAATACTTATCAAAATGAACAGCAATATGGCCATCCCCACCCAGGAAGCCCATATGGGCTGCCAATAGGCGGTGGAGGGGGAGAAGGACAGCAAGATCAAAGATGCACAGACAGGCGCAGGATACAGCCGTGCAATGCTCAGCAGCACCCAAAATTCCGTGAGCACATTGCACAAGTACAGGGCAACCCTTTCGTCACAACAGCAAATTTTGCACCTGCCCCCTTTGGTGGAGTGGCGGTGGTATCAGGAAATGTTTTTGATAATAGGAGAACAACATGGCACCCAGCATAGGACAGCCCTCAGAGAGCACTTGCATGTCCAGTACTATCAATGACCTTCGATGCAGCAGAGGAACCATTGGTGGGGGCAGAGATAGGGAACAAACAATTTATTTTTATGGTAGATTTGGGAGCTGAAAAATCATGCCTACGAGAAGGCAGGTTCCTGCTATCTAATTGTAAATTGGAGACGCGTGGGTTCTCTGGGGCGGTGGTCAAAGTTCCTTACACAGAAGATTTGGATGTAACAGTAGGAGGGAAAACAGTATGAGCGCCCTTACTGTACTATGAAGAATCTCTGATTAACTTGCTGGGGAGGGACCTCCTCAGCAAGCTCAATATGACCATTTCATTCACAGAGAGAGGGATAGTTTGCTTGGTCAAGACAGTGATGCCACTGTTTTACAGTTTATTGAAAAATATGTCACTTGTGAAATTCCATTAGAAGCAACAAATGGTGATCTTCATGCACAAATTTTACAATTTCAAAGACAAAAATGTGGAAAATATTGTCGTCGCAAATACAAAAACAAAGGGAAATACTACAACAAATGCCGATTTGGTTTTCCTAGACCAGTTACAAATACAGGTCAAGTGAACAACCTCATGTCTTCAGTTAGACATAGTGTTAAAGGTAAGTCACCTAAAAATAAATATTACATAAAAAGAAAAGAAGAAGAAAAATATATCAATGATTATAATGCAAACGTTGCCCACTTATGGAATGCAAACATAGATGTGCAGTACATTGCAGACAATTCTACTGCAGTTGCACGATATGTCACAGCATACTTAACCAAAGCAGAAAAGACAGAGCTCCAAGACCTCTGGAATGACCTGTCATCAGATAAAACAGTGTCTCAGAAATTATACAGCTTGGGCATAAAAATGCTCTGCCATGGAGAATGTGGATCATATGAAGCAGCTGATCATTTAACTGGTACTGCATTGTATGGTAAATCTGAAAATATAGTATGGCTAAGTCTTGGTCCAGCTAAATCTAGAAAAAGAGTTCTAAAATCCTACAAAGATATAGAACAATAGCCAAACATGATCCCAACAGCCAAGACATTTAAAAAAACAATTTATTGGACACATACTACCCAAACAGAAGTAATACTTTGGAAACCAGAAAACATGTGTCTATACCACATAGCCCAAAACTACACATACAAAAATAATATAAAACCTGATGAAAAAAAGGTAAATACAGAGTGACACACTGTGAATGCAGCTTAGTTAAACTCACTAAACCAAATTTAATTAATCATATCAAATTGTCATTAAAGACTCCTCAACATAAAGAAGTATATTACATGTCCCTGCTACAACTCTTTAAACCATGGAGAAAAGAAGAAGAAATACTAGATAACTATGACTCATATGAAGATGCTTTCAAAGCAAATGAAAGCACTATAACTGATGTAAACTTTACACAGTACAAAACAATGTTGCACAATGAACAGCAACACGAAGAACAACTCCAGGCCCAACTAGATAAAGAAACTCCTGACAGTAGTCAACCTTCTGTAACAGGAAGCTAAGAACCACAGGGAGAACCACTAATAATAAATGAGGCTGAATTAGCTATGACAGAAGTAGAAAACACCATGTGTCAGTATGAAGATAAAGAAGACTTAACTATACTACATTCAAAACTAAACAATGAGCAACGTAGCATTTTTCAAGAAGTAACAAAACAAATTGCACATGGTGTACAACATGAAAATAAAGAATGTTCCTGCCATAATTATAAACCTATACTACTGTACGTCAGTGGTGAAGCTGGTTCTGGCAAAACATTCCTAATCAAAATCATCAGTAAGTTCATTCAACAATTGAAAAACAACTAACTGTCAGCTGTTGTCACTGCCCCCACAGGTTTAACTGCCTACAACATAGGTGGTGTCACGTTACACAGATTACTACTATTGCCAGTAGAATACCAGAACAAATTAGACTATTACAAACTTTCTGCAGAAGCTGCAATGGAACTACACAGAGTATTGAAACAAATGAAAATGCTACTAATAGATGAAGTGAGCATGGTCTCCAACCTAATGTTGGCTTTGATTCACCTTAGATTACAAGAACTACTCAAAACAAACTATGAAGAGCTCTTTGCAGGAAAACACATTATTGTTTTCGGAGATCTTCTTCAATTGACACCAGTAAAAGGTGAGCCTATTTTTAAAACATTAAAACATTAGAACACACACTCTGCGTAAAACTGTTGCCAGCATTGGAAATATCAACCTTTGGCAACATTTCAATACAGAGAACTAACAGAAAACATGCGGCAATCTGCAGATCTCACTTATGCCAACATCTTAAAAAGTATCAGAGTTGGTATACTTTCTAAAGAAGCAGAAGCAATATTGAAAACCTGGCACATTAATGCACTTTATGGCGATAATGCATGTGCTACAGATGTTATTGAACAAATAGCACACAAAAAATGTCAATTGTATGGCCTTAATGCCAACTCTTGCAAGTTGTTTCCAATTCAATGAAATAATGTTAATTGAAGAAATGCAACCAGATTTCATACATGTGGAAACGTACATGCACTCTCTGCAACAATGTGACACAAGAACAAATCCCCAATGAAAGCTTTGTATATATATCAATACATAATTGTGAATCCATTCAATTTCAGCAATTTATACAAAATGCAAACCATGGTAGATTATGTTCTACCTGCAATTCGGATAATCGCTCCACGTTACAAGTACAAACACATAGTAAATACGTAATACTAATGCTTCTACGTTACAATGCAGATGGTACCAAAAACAACTGCAAGCTGACTGGATTCACACATGGTCAAATAACACTTGGTAGAAAACCTTCACGACAATAGGTATAATCTACCACGCAGGAGCCACAACCAATTTAGGGCACTACACTGCATATATAAAAAAGAAATGTGGATGGTTTCAATGTAATGATAGTACCATTACTCTAAAGCAGAGATTACCAGAAAATCTTACAAACACTTATTTAATGTTCTTAAAACCAAAATTTGATAACTAAACTGTACTTAAACCATAAGTAAACTTGTAGTAAAAAAATGTAAACTGTTAGAATATTGCAAAAGCTATCTAACTGCCCAAAGATTCTACAACAACTAATCAGATAAATGGATGACACTAAATTAGAGCAAGAAATAAATAATTAGAATACGCCAATTGGTATCTAACTGTCCCAAAATGTAACACTATCCAAACAGATAAATCAATACCACTAAAATATATTAAAAAAATAGACAGTTAGAATACGCCTACTGGTATCTAACTGCTCCAAAATGTCATAATATCCAAACAAATAAATAATATGTTAATGCTCCAAAAAAATGTAACAAGCCAATGTATAAAACATTAGCCAGAAACAACAAGTGAACACTGAAAACAAACAAACAAATAAACTGTAGCATAACAGAAAAATTAGCACCTTGGTCCATGCCGGTAGAATACCGGCACCGCCTTGGTGGAAAGGGGAATTACCGCCCTATTCCAAGGTTGGTGGGGTGGTAATTCCCCCTTCCCCCATAGCCCTTCCCCATTCCCATTTTTGCCCCATAGGGCATAATGGGAATGGGGAAGGTGCTAATTACGGCACCGCAAATTGTGGTACCGTAATTAGCTCCCTGGTCCCTTTGCGGGTTGGTTTTTAACGCCTGCAAAAAGCAGGCGTTAAATTCCCCAACCCGCAAAGGGACCTCGTAGTAAGGCGGTAAGGGTTTACCGGTACAGGTAAAATACCGGTACCGGTAAACCCTTACCACCTACCGTGTAATGAGGCCCATTGAGTCCTCAGAACACCCCCATTCAGTTTATTTAGAACATTTCAGAACACCGCGAGTGTTCTTAGAACACATTCAACTTGCCAGAGAACAATACAGACAGCGTCCTCAGGACGGACAGCGTCATCAGTACGCCCCCTATGAACATTTCAGGACAATGTCCTCAGGACAGACAGCATCATCAGAACACCCCCTACGAACATTTCAGGACACCACGAGTGTTCTTAGAACACATTCAACCTGCTATCGAACAATACGGACAGCGCCTTCAGAACACCCCCTACGAACATTTCAGGACACCGCGTGTTTTCTTAGAACACATTCAACTTGCCATCGAACAATACGGGCAGCGTCTTCAGGACACCCCCTTCAAACATTTCAGGACAACGCGAGAGTTCTTAGAACATTTTCAACTTGACAATGAACAATACAGACAGCGTCCTCAGAACACCCCCATTTTGTTTATTTACAAACATTTGAGGACACCGCGAGAGTTCTTAGAACATTTTCAACTTGACAACGAAAAATACGGACAATGTCCTCAGGACACCCCCATTTTGTTTATTTGCGAACATTTCAGGACACCGCAAGTGTTCTAAGAACAGTTTCAGCTTACTTCCGAACTAAACGGACACATATTGAGTCCTCAGAACACCCCCTATTCAGTTTATTTAGAACATTTCAGAACACCCGGGATGTCCACAGACAAATCGAACACAACAAGAATGTCTACCACATGAAAAAACACAACTTTCAACCTATCTCATACTCTCCCACCCTCCCCAAACATTCCTACACAGCAGCACACTCTACTAAATAGAAATTTTGAACCAAGTTTCACCGCGCTGCCCGCGAATCCAAGATGGTGGGTGCCACCAAAAATCTGACATGCTTCACGCTCCACACCGTCCAATCAGCGAACACGTCGCATGTCTGCGGACATGACGTAAGCCGATCGGCCAATCAGGACTCTGTCCGTGAAGCGAACAGGGAAGTGTGTCCGCGGAACAAACACAGATATCACAAATTTTTTATGACCCACTTTTTGGTCATTTTTTTAAAAACTACTGGACAGATTTTCACTAAATCTGCAAAAGCACGCTTTCGGGACCAAGCCGCTGCTCCTGGTCCAAATTTGGTGAAAATCCGTCCAGCGGTTTGGGCTGTAGGCGCGAGCAAATTTTTTTTCCCATTCAGTCTATGGGAAAAAAATAAATTTTGGGACCCCCTATAACTTTTTCCCCCCTGGACGAATCCTCAGCAAAGTTTGGTGAGGATTCGTCCAAGGGGAGCGAAGTTATAAGCCGCCCAAAAGTGCTCTTCCTATGGAAACAGCAACTTAACCATAACTATATATATATATATATATATATATATATATATATATATATATATATATTTATGGATGTAATTATACTGGCATAGCTCCACTTTTAATTTATAATGATGTGCATGGAACCCTGTAACGTAGATGCGCGCAAAGTTACAAGGCCATCTCTCACTTCCCCTGCAGAGCCGCATACTCACCCCCACCTTCCTTCCTCCAAGGCCCGCCTGGTGATTGAACGTCCTTGGTTTATTGATGTTCGGTTAACACAGGTACACCTCCTTGCTTTCCTGCTGAACCCGCACAAGGTATTTTCCCCCACTCATGCCCCCTGACACACGATGCCGCCATAAAACCACTTTGTACCACCCTGCTATGGTTAAAAGAATTATTGGCAGCAAGGCCCCACATCCCGCCACCTTTTGATGTACCAGCTATGTGCCCCCCTGACCCAATGGTATTGTAGTTCACCCCAACCTTAACTGGTCATGGTAGCAGTTTATTCTCTCTTGTGCTAATATACTATAATGAGGTCTCCTACTAAATCTAACAGAAGGATAAAGGTATCCTGACATGTGCCCCCTGATAAGGCACCTGGACTCATAATACTGCCTTTCAGAATAATGTCTTTATAATGGTGACTTGAGAGGATTTAGAGTTATGTGATATTTTTTGTGTGATGTTAGATTAACAACTCATATTCTTTACACGACAGCATAAACTATAATGTTTGTTCAGTGGGTATGTGTGGCCACAAGGGCAAATGTTAGTACAGCCAACATGTATCAACTCAGACAGCTCCTGACCTGACACTCCACCCCGATAGGCCTAGCTGACCCAGAAGCATTGTTATGACACCATGCAGAGTCTCACCAATCAGGAGCGCCGACCCTACATATTCTATACTGGTCATTCTCTTTTGCCCAATCTCATTGATTCATGTAATCCCTAGCTCCCACGTCATAGATGACGTGGATGTGTAACAAAATGTGAATGTTTGCAATTGTCTGGCAGAGCGCTCTCTGATTTTGCTTGCATATATTGATTTAGATAAAACTTTTAATAACTTCACCCGCACTTGTTCTTGGTCTCAGTCCCTGCTGCGGTGTGTCCATTGTTGACTCTCATTGTGGAGTTTTAAATGCCTTTTTGGGGGACACTCTATTTCAATAGGAAGGCATCTGGACCACAAAAGGTTTTAGGAAAAAATCAGTGTATAGGGACAGAGGTTCAAGTACTGAGTCAAATGCGGAAACGATGGTCTCCCTGGAGGTTTTATGGCATCCTTACGTATTTTGGGTAGAATGTAAAAAGGTGGTGTCTGTGGACGTGCTTTATTAAGAAAATGCTGTTCATCCTCACAGAGCCAGTCTTCTTCAAAAGCGTGTTGGGTTAAGCTTTTGATTTCCTCTTGTAGATTTCTTGTCGGATCGTGATTTAGAGGTCTGTAGGCTCCTCGGTCGCTCAATAGCTGTAAGCATTCGGTGTCATAGTCGACTGTATCCATAACGACTATGCCGCTGCCTTTGTCGACCGGTTTGATCGTGATTAATTTATCAGTTTGTAAAATTCTCAAAGCGATTCTTTCTTCTTGGTCCAGATTACCTCGTAGAATTCTGTTTAGAAAAACCTGCCATGACCTTCCTGGTTACTATTCTTTCGAAGGCTTCAATCTCACACAGAATGGTGTGCGGGTGTGGAGAAAAAGAGGATTTTGTTTTAGTCCGTTGGTGTTAGCCCGTTTGAAGGCTTCCTCTTCACTAGAGGCCCCTTTGGTCGCTGGTAGATAAATCTCAAAAAAATACTTGAGGCAGATGTTTCTGAAGAACCTGTGAAGTTCTAATTCTGTTTCAAATGGTTGGGCTTTTTGAGCTGGCACAAAGGACAGGCCTCTTTCGAGGAGTCTCAGTTCAGCTGTAGTGATCAAACATTTGGATAGGTTAAAGACTGGTATCCCGCTCGAGGTCCCTGGTTCTGATACCACTGGTGTGTGTGCATCTGTTGGCCCGATGGTGTGGGTCTCCTCTTGGGCCTCCCTCTCTGTCTGCCTCTGTGAAAAAAAGCTGGTTGTGGTTGTTGTTCCGGGGGACCTGTTAGATTGGGATCACTCCCACTGCCACTGGAGGAGGTGCTGGAAAAAGTGACACCCCTGTTTCTGCAGTTGTATCCTTGTCCTTGTTGTATGTCGCTGTAGTATGTACTTCGCAGATACAGGTATGTTCTTTCTTCAGAGTAATTTGCCAGATCTTTCTTAAATTTGGCTAGCTTCCTGTCTATAGTGATGTTTTTAAATGTGTCAATTTCTATTTCAAGTTTCTCTAATTTTTCTTTTGCTTCTTGGATGGCTTTGTCCTCAAGAAACATTTTTTCTAAGTATGCTAATTCTGTGCCTTGTTTTTCACACTTTTCTTTGGCTGTGCCTATCACCAGGATCAGCCAATCCCTACTACACTTATTGCCCACTCAACTAAAGTTCTTGGTGAACTTAGGGTTGTCTGTGAAAACTCTTGTGATGCCCCGTACTTGTAATCCTTCAGGAATTATGCCTGCCTTTAAATATTCAAGCATGAACTTGCCATGCATTTCGGTCTGTATGATTTTCTTTTTATTTTGGTTGAGAATCTCGAGTTGGTCTTCAGAGAGGCCTCTGATGATCACACCTTCCTCATTGCTGAGGGTGGACGTAGCCCCGAGAAGATTTTTGAAATAGTCTTCGGTATATGACACTATATTTACCTTATCCATGTGGATAGTATCTGTGAGGGTCGTGATAATGCCAACAGCCGCAGGCTGTACTAATCAGATTATGAACAAGGCTCCTGGAAAGACCCCATTCTGCCTGATCCATCCCACAAGTTCCCCTTCCCGAGCGATTCTTCCTGGGACACGCGCCTGCAGTGTCAGCATTCGAGATATGCTTAGACATGAGGCGCCATGTAATTTAGACAATGGCTCTACATACACACTGTAACCATGGCAACAGCTGTACACACCCGCCATTTCACCAGTCTGCCATAAAACAACACAATCAGCTCACACGGTCTGATCATTTGATCTACTATTGTTACTACACGGGGCCTCCCTTGCAGCCGCAATCCCAGCACTTGAGATGCTACGTGGCCACACAATTGTATCATGTTGCAGGGTGCACGCCGCTCTGTTACCATGGCAATGGACGTACACACCCGTTTTATTTTTACTACATTTATACAATTGACCACATTACCTATAACAAATAATTATTTTGTGAATTTTCGAATTTCCTAGGCAGCTATGCCTTGTACAACCAACCTAGCTGCGCACACCGTTCTAATATGGGTGCCGTTATTTAAAGCTGCGTGACCTAGCAATGGCGTCCGCATCGCTGGATTGCCGTGCCTGCAACCGAAGAAAGAGCATCTAGTAGAATGCTCCGCTCTCCCTGATATATTATCGGAACCCTGGGGAACAAAGTTTTTTTAACACCCCCACAACGGCACACAGACGAGTGCCTCCACAGGTATTAATTGATTGTTCTGCAGTATTTTCAGCAGATTGTGCACACAAGCATTGAATAATAGCAGCCTGCCAACTGATTCTGTACCCTCTGTCTAGGGCATGTTTTTTTTCTGGATCCACTCCATTGATACAATTGATGTGACTGCAACTCCAATGCTAACTATGTTTAGGTAAACTTGTTTTGCTTTGTGTTTACTTAAACTGTATATAGCACAACTAAAAAGTGCTTTTTGAATAGAATAGGACAAAACACTTAGCTCTCCTATTCAAATTTTCCTTTTTAATAGGTGTCCACTGTGACCACGATCAATGGGACATTGCTGGTCCCTGAATTCTCCCCTTGTTACGCCTGTGGTTTCACTTATGCCCCACAGGTAAGCTGTGTCTACCTGCTTAACGGGAGACACTGAGTGATTTATTCACACTTTGAAATTATGCCCTTAGCACTCCTCTTACCGTACCTCGTTCATTTTTTCAGCACTATCTAAACATCTTGACAACACAGTCTTCCCCGTCCTGACGAAGGCCCTATGAAGAATATGGCACATGTAGCGCCTATATAAGGCCGAAACACCTTGGTGTAGACAAACCTTTTTCTAGCCACAGTGTCACAAATGTTTGTTCTATTTGTTCATGTGATATGACCCCTGTCGTTCTCCTTATGTATCGACAGTAGAAACTGTATTATGTTAACTGTGTAGACGTATATGCAAGGATTTCAACTTGCTTCTGTTTTATTGTGCAGATTTATATTGCTTTATCATGTAACCAATGATGTTCAGCACTGTACCTAAACCAAAAAGCAAGTAGATGCAATAAAGTACAAAAATAAGTATTGTAAAAACTTAGGTGTGGTACTTGAATTTCTGTGTGAACTGTGAATGAACAGAAAGGGTCCTTGCTTGCCACATAGACCTGTTCACTTGTATGTTTGCTAACCATTGAGCCCTCCTGGGCAGAATAGGGTCTTTCCAGGAGCATTTTTTCATAATCAAGTTTCTCAATGCTGAAAACAGCGGCTGCCAGAGATTGTTTACATGGAAAAAGATTCCTCATTACTGGATCTAAGATTCCACTGTAATAAGCCAGGGGCTTGTACCCCAACGTGGTCCTCTGCGTAAACACAGCTGTCAACGCTGTACCATTCGTATGTAAGAATATAAAGAATTCCTCTGCATAGTTGGGGATCCTTAAAACTGGGGCTCTGCAGATTGCCTTTTTCAACTCATCAAACCCTTCTTCCATTTCCTCAGTCCAGATAATTCTGTCCACATACACTTGTGCTTTCTTTAAAGCTTGCAACAAGGGCCTTATGTATGTACTGTAATCAAAGACCTGAGCTCTGACATAATTACACAATCCCAAAAACCTCTGCATGTGTTTTATTGTGTGTGGCTTTGCTGTTTTCAAAATAGCCTCCACCCTTTCTGGTGTAATCTTCTTTCTGTCAGGTGAGATTAACTCCCTATATAAAGTACTTCCTGCTGACAGTACTGTAATTTCTTATTTTTTACTTTATATCCTTTCTCTGCAAGGATAATCATTAGTTGAATTGAATCATGTCTGCACCCTTCCTCTGTGGGGCTATAGACCAATATATCACCTATGTACTGCAATACAACCCTTTCTAAGTCAATATTGCTCAAGTCAACCTGCAGGACTCTATTGAAAATCGATGGAGACTCACAGTACCCCTGAAGCAATCAAGTAAGTTTCAGTTTAGTCTGTCTAAACATAAATGAAGTTAAATCCTGTGAATCATTATGCAGTGGGATTGAGAAAAACAAGTTTTTCAAGTCAATCACAGTGAAATATCATGCCTTAACAGGGATATTACATAAAATTGTGGCAGGATTAGGAACTAGAGGGTACTCAGCCCTACAATCTGGTTAATCGGTCTTAAATCGTGAATTAGACACCATGACCCTCCTTTTGATTTCTTAATCGGATAAACTGCGGTATTAAACGGTGACTCTGACATTACAAAGATACCTTGTTCCATCATGGCAAATATTGTCTTAATAATAGCCCTGTCTGCCTCTCGAGGCATGGGATACTATCGTAATTGAGGTAAAATTGCTCCTGGTTTCAATTTAATCTTTACTTCTCCAACACCCTTAAATAGGCTCACGTCATACGGGCCTGTGGTCCATAATGAACTTGGCACTTTTGCCATGTCTTCATCAAAAGACGTTTCCGTACTACCATCATTTTCTGAGGGAACTCTCATCTGATGGCTTTTACCCAATAAGTAATATCCAGTACTAGCTCAAATAATACTTTGTCATTGGCCGGGTGATCACCAAACATATCCTCATCAGTGACATCAGTTAATCTGTAACCTTCTCCTATGGAAATTACTGCGCGCCATTGTCTGCCGTCATAATCAACTCCATCGAGCATAGCTTGTTTTCCCAGTACTATTGCTGCTTTTTATCTAAAGCAAAGACTTGTCCTTCCTCTTCATCCATAGGTATCATTGGCGTGAATAAAAATTCATCAGGAATCCTCACAGTGTTCCTCACTAATCCTGGCAACCAAGTTAACAAAATATGCATTCCATAGAGACAAACTTCTGGTTCTAGTGGTATGGCTTGCATGGCCATTCGTCCTGTAAATGCCTTAATAATTTCACATATGTTTAAATAATGCATTCCTGGTGTCGAACAGACTATGCCCTCATCAGTAAACTAAATTGTCATATTCAGCTAAGTCATTAAATCTATACCTAGAATTTTGACAAGTTTTGAATATAAAAACGGTGCAGAAATGTCACAGTCTCCTATAGAGATCGTCAAGTTTTCAGTAAACGGAACTCTACTTGTAGCTCCTGTGAAAACTTTAGTATTCATGGCATTTCCAGACATAGAAAATGTCCCCTCTCGTATACAAAAGCTTGTTGCCCCTGTGTCTACTAAAAATGCAAAAGAATTGCCTCCTTTATTGACGTCAACCCTGGGTTCCAATTGAGGATTAGGCATCAATGATAGTACTGAACACATCTAGTCTCTCAGTGAGCTGTCCTATTGTGGATATAGTCTCATCCCTGTACCTGTGAAGGGGTTCCTTTCATTGACAGTGACACCCCCTATCTTAGGAGTCATTTACTGGCTTGTATATGTGCTCTACTGAATCTGCATGGGTGACTGCTGCGACTGCCCTTGTGGCGGATTTACTGCTGTCTGCCCTGTTTGAAAGCTGTGTTGCACTCTCGGCACTTTTGGTTCCTGCGCTGTCTGATCCTGAACAAACCCATCTCCATTCTTCTGCGAATATGCTGGCGGGATTGAAGTCCCTTCTCTTGAGAACTGCCCATTTTGTACGTATCCCTGACTTCTACACAGGCAAGCAAGGTGCCCTCACATACTACAAGTCCAATATATAGGAGGAAGTCTTCTAACTTGCCCCTCCTGCATGTTTTGATCATTATTCTGCAAATTTTGAATCCCACCTTGATTATTCTGGAAGTTTCCTTGATTATTCAGGAAGCCTCTGCCTCGAAAGCCTCCCATTCATCTTGGAATAAATCCATTATTTCCTTGGTCGAACTGCCTTTGGTTATTCATTTGCGGCATGTTTGCTACTTGTTGTGAACTTGGTTCTTCCCCAATAGTCAACATTGTCCCTTCAATGGCATACTTAGATAACTTTTTCTGTACTCATTTTGCTTCTTCACCCTTTCTAGCATCGTCCTTCTTTTGGTTTCTCTCTTGCAGAAGCCTACAATAATGCGCAATGGTCAGCTGTATTTCTGACCATGGTTTTGCCTCCATGCCCACTAACTTATTGAGCTGTTTCTGTACTGCTTCTGGCAGTCCTTGGCACTATATATGATAAAACACAGGGATAGATTTCCTCCAAGCTTCTTGTGTCTCCATGGCCCATGCCTCTTTGAAATTCTGAATGTAAACAAAAGGATAATTTCCTTCCTGCATATTTTTTGTCATTATAGCTCCCATATTGGATGTTTCTGGATATAATACTCTAAGGGCCTCATTACGTCCCTGGCGGTACGGAGTGAACAGCGCCGTAAAAGGTGCTGCGCCATTCACTCCGTACCGCCGCATTACGAGTTCCCCTCGCGGGACACGGTAACCATGCCTTGGAAAACCAGGCGTGCTTACCGGGTCCCGCGAGGGGAAGAGGGAGCAAACAACGGCCATCTCGTAAAGGCCTGTTGTTTGCTCCCTCTCCCATTCCCATTCAGCCCTATGGGGGCTGAAATGGGAATGGGCAAGGACCATTCCGAACTCGGAATGGCCCGGTAAGTCCTCATTCCGAGGACCCGGAGCCCGACGCCATTTCGGCGGCAGCCATGCCGCCAATAGCGGCATGTTACCGCCGAACTCGTTATGAGGACCTAGGTGCTTTCCAGACTGCGGCCCTACAGTTATTGAACGGTGCTCCATCATGAGCAGTGTTAACTGTAGTAACACCAGAATACCGTGCTCTCAACCAAACATCATCAGCTGTTTCTCCAAGAATGGTAATCAAAAGACCCTTAATGTCCCCTATAGCTAACGTGTTTCCTCCAGTCATTTTCTCTAACTCATGTATCCACTGCCTAGCACCAGAAGTTAAACTCTGGAGTTTTCACCTCAAATTATCCTTGTCCATTTTTGGCCATGGTACATACTGCGGCCTGGCCCCACCCTTTTCCAGTAAAGGAAACTGAGAAATCCCAAACTCACATTCGTCCCCTTCAGTTACTCTTTCCATACCAGGGACAGTGGTTCCACATTGCCTTCTTCCTGGCAACAATTGTAATCTGCTCACATATGGTGGCGAATCCCCCCTCTCACCATGGTAATGCCCTCTAGGTTGACCCAGCTGCGTCAACAACCTTGACGCCCGATAGATAGGGAGGCCTTGATCCGACCATCCAACTTCCTTATCCATAGAAATACATCCTTCAGACCTACCTGCGTTACCTTCCTTTCTCCCACGGATGACTTCTGCATCTTCATCTGACATCTCCTGTCCCCAACTCGTGTAACATCTTTCCTCTTCATCTCTATCCAGAGTCAGTCTGTCTAAAGACTGACTGAGCCTCATGAGCCTCCCTCTTTATCATACAGCTGCATACTCTCAAGTTGGTCGTTCTTGCCCTTCCATTTTAAATCTTTCTTTGCCCTCATCTCATTATAGACTTTATCCATTGCGTCCTCAAGACTACTAGAGTCAAACTCGTCCTCCAGATTTACTCCAGATGGGCCTGTTAGTGACTCTTATGTGGGGAAGAACTCAGTTTAGGTGCTTCTAGAGAAACACCTTTATTTTCAGTTCTTATAGGGTTTTCTGTTTTCTTTTCCTCCTCACATTCATGCCTTTGCGCAGGTGACTCATAGGCCGGTTACTATAGCATGTTGCTGCCTTGAGCTCCCTTAGTGGGTACAGTCCTTCATATTTCTTATTATCACCATCTGCTTTGGCCGCGACGGGGAGAGCAGAAGGCTTGTCAGCCCCCTCTGTGCATACATTAAGTATCCAATCTATAGGATGTGGCTCTTCTCTCTCCTCATTGTACATTTTCCAGAGCTCTAAGCTTGCTAGTCATTTGTCTAACTTTTTTCCATATACACAGCATGCAAATATGTTGCCATATGCTGCAAAACCACTTTTGATAATGATCCCCCTTGTGGCCACGGCATAAACATTTTATCTGCTGTGCTCTTAACCCATTCCGCACTATATTGTGTAAGATTGGGTGCGTGCTTCGGAAGCTGTTTACACAAGTGCGTAAGCAGAGTAATATCCTCCATTGTTGACTCATCAGACTTGACTGTCACTACTCACCCGTTACTCTTTGCAATTTTACCCAAACAGATACTTTATCAGAAAAATAATACCATATGAGCTTGCAACAATCGTCGCAGGATCCAAACCCTTTATATCACGTTTATTTTATTTTTAATCAATTTTCACTAAACACCATCAATTAAATTCCAATAAAAAATAATCAAATTTTTATAACTCTCGTCTTTCGTTTCCACATTTACCAATTCCTCTATATTTTCATCTTCATTTTACAATCACATAAAACAAACAAACAAAACAGACATACTCAACCGGTCACATATATCAGTCTATATTTCAAGACTCAACCTCTTCACCCCTAAAAAATATTCCAGTTGAGTGTGATCTTCCCTCTTTTAACTGTTCTTTAAAACAAGTTTGTCACCTACATCATCCGTAGTAGGGCTCTAGGGAATACATCCTGCTGACGTTCTTTAAAACTCAGGAAACTGGGTGTCTCCCACTATGAGGCTCGTAGTCTCACAGGGTTCGTTGCTTGACACTCGTCGTCTCAAGTCAACCTTTTTAAATTACTCAACGCTCTTATCATCTCGAGTCAATTATTCCCATTAAACTTGATGTTCATTGTCTCAAGTTGACCATCCCTTCCAACCCACCTCTACTCATTTGTCTCTTCCCTTACTGTCGTCCCTTACTGCCCATTCACACTTTTTGCCAACTCACTCAGTTTGTACTCACCATTTGTGTTATTTCTTTTTCAACTCTCAACCCTCGGGATCGTCCGCCTCTTTTATTCGCCTATTCAACCTTTCATTCGATAAGCTTCCCATAGATGCCGAAAGGGGTTTCTGACTGAATAGAGGGTAACCGTCTGCCCTAGCTTGCAATCATTTGCGTTTATTCTAATCCGCTATCCATAGGGAGCCTAATTTCCTTTAACCGAATGGCAGAGGGTGTCCGATATTGCTGGGAACCTGAAAGCTTATTTATCTCGATAGACTTTTAACCATCCTCTGCTACCACGTGAACTGAAGAACTTCCAGCTCTTTAAGATGAGGTAGCAATATTCTTAGATGAATGGGGATACAGAGATTACTCAAAACATCAATAATCAAAATGACTCAGAAAGTAGGCAAAAAGATAACTGTTTTAATGTCAATTATCTAAAACTGGGAGCACAACGAGCGTCATCGGACGTATCATAGCAGTATCTCAACAAACTTCACAAAAAGCATTCTTCTATACTAAAATCTCCTCATAGGTGACGTACAACCTGTGCATTACTAACGTTATCCTAAGTGGCAAACTGCAAAACCTACTAACAAGTGTGATTGGATCTAAGGGAATATCTTTGTATATGTTCCATACTAGTCTAATGGGCGTGAAAGAGGTGATAGGTTTCTTAACATCAGGTGGGGCAGCTATTCCCTTCTCTCAAAACAGGTCACTCGAATGTCACTAAATACACGACATCTCAATAGTTACTTAAGTATAGGGCTCTTAATCATGCAGCCCTCTATCATTGGCTAATTTCTTACCTCTGGCAGCCCTCCTCTGCCCACGTTAGCAGCACGCAGGCCAGACTGCGAGGTGCTTGGCGAGCTGGTCATGACCATAGCTTCTCACCAATTAGAACATCATCCATTATCACCTCAGTGGTCTGCTGTCAGTTACACCTTTTGAACTTGACCTTGAAAATTTTCTTTGTTCCTGCAGAATACAGGGGAGTAGAGATAAACTCATTGCCCATGCATAGGTGTGACCATCATGCTCGTCCAACTTCCTCCCTCCATGTGACTGAAGACCACAAAATCAAGCTAAGGCATCATAAAAAGACTATTTTCCAATGAGCCTCTGATGTCTTCTTTGTTCTTATTTAAGTCCTTCAGAACAGGTGGTTTATTCCTTCATAGATTGCAACTAATTCCTGTTCCTTCCAGCCAAAACAACCTTAGCTTCTTAGCTCATTCAACCTTGCCTTTCTGAAATTTATCTGTAATTCATTTGTTTTCTAACTGCGACACATTTGGAAAAATAAAGTTTTTCCTTCTTTTGGTCCGGCCCTGCTATCACACGTGGTGGAAGACTCCATTCCTTACCCGTACTTTAGACACACCCATATATATATATATATATATATATATATATATATATATATATATATATATATATATATATATATATATTGGTGCTTGCTGCGATCTATTTTACTATAAAGCTAGCCTCATGAAAACTGTGTCTGCTTAAGTTACTTTGCATCTGTAGACATGCAAATTGACTTTAATAATGTCATTATTTCTTCGGCATAGCCTCTTCATCTTGAGCCCAAGATGTTAATTATCATTGATACGTTCTTGATCCCTTATAGAATATCTGCATTCTCTTGTCCCTGCACCTCTCCTTTGTATTTCAGCTCGACTCTCGCATGACGTCACCAATCGTCTCTCTCATGCATTCGTCCTTTTCCTTCTGGGTTTTCATTCAAATAGCCATCATACCGTCTTGGATACAGGTATGGTTTTCTCAATGGGAACCTTGCCTCCAGGATTCTCTTGGGTATGGGCACTTCCCCTAGTATTGCTCGAGTTTCACGCTCTGGTACCCAATATAGAGGGAATATGGGCAAGGTGGTTGAGGTGGGGGTACCTAGCTCCTTCTCTACAGGAAACTAACACAAAACACAAATGCATACACAGCAAACACTTAGACAAAGGGGAACAGAAAAATGTAAAATATACTACAAAAAGGTCCAACAAGAAACAATAAACACTCCTCCAAAACACACCACAACTCTCCAAAACACTGAACAACCCAGTAAACACCCTCCAATTGTGAATCTGTTATGTGTTACGTTTTGTCTCACAGCATAGCAGAACCCACAAAGGAACACGAAAGGAGCAGGAATGGTATAAGTGGACACACTTCTATTAGGAGACGTGTGGCCTTTGATTGGCTGCACGAATTTGCCCAAATTTGTCAGAACAAGTGAGAGGGCCCTTATTGGCAAGATAAACCTGTTGAATGAACTGGTTATGCATTACAAGATCCTCCATTATGTATTAAATGATGAATCATCACTTGAGACTTGGAAGCCTGGCGCTAGTTTTTTGGGCATTCACCAGCACCCACATACCTGTTACAGTCCCGTGATAAGGACAGATCATTGCCAAAATATTTGTCTACTGCCAGGGGCCAGATTTAGGGATGTATGCCCAGGTTTACTCAAGATCAAATCCCTAAAGGGCTCCATGAGGATTTCTCTTCGGATGTATTTTTGTAGACTGCTAGCCCCTTAGAACTGTGCTTTCCCTTTATGAATCAAGAATGGTATTTATGTATATAATTTGGCAACCATTATTTTTCCGGCATGGTCACATTTAGTATTGAATCTATGTCGCATTGATTTCCTTGTACCCATAATGCAACAAGAATACCACAAAAACAGCTACCCGCCTACACATGTGCCAGGTGTGTCTAGTTGCACAACGTGCTACTTTTCATGTCGATCAATTATTTGCGACAGAAAACATAGAGAAATACATATTTTAATTCATGGATACAAATCACTTAGAAAAATTAAAAACAGGAGAGACAAAAATGCACATAACATTCCATAAGAGAACCTATACTGAAAAACAATTGTCTTGACCAGTTGGTTTTAACTGAACACATTCGTCAGATACTGGTGATGTAGTGAGGTTAGTAAACAAATAAGGTGACATCCTATTATTAAATGAAACCTTGATGCAATTCACTATCCTTGACTGTTAAGTGTAGGCGGGTAGCTGTTTTTGTGGTATTCTTGTTGCATTATAGATTCATATTAGTTCTTTGGCACAGCCCCCTAAAAAAAAGGACTCCGCAGCTCTAACTGCTTTATTTCACTTTCCTTGTACCCATACATATTGTGTGCCTTCCTTTTTTTATTCCGGAGACAGGATTTTTTTGTTGTTTTTGACAGGTATGCCTGAAAATTACTAATTATTCCTGTTCCTATGGGAGCAGTGAAAAAACTATGCGGTTGTGTTCACTTTGTAGCATTCATTAAGGTATGTTTGATCACATAATAAAACACTAGCTACCTTGACTTTAGTTTACAAAGGAGATGATGTATAATAAATGCATGTTTTCATATATAAAATTGGGTATGTTTTTGTTTTCTTTTCACCTGAAGAAGGGTTTAGACCCGAAACTTTGCTGTAACAACATGACTGGCAATGCTTTTACGACAACATGGCTGGGAATGTTAAAAAAAAAAGGAACACATACGTTGTGCTATTAAAATTAAGCAATACTTGTGATTGAAACATGTGTTACCCACAAACAGGCAGCAGCATAAACGAATGTTAATTGTCTGAGTAGAACATAAGAGTGCTCAGTGACAATTGGACTGTGCAACCCATGTCGTTAATCCTTAGCCAGTCATTCCGACCGTGTTGCCACTGCAAATAGACCTTTTCACGCTTGGTGTGCCACTGTATGCTAGCAGCACCTGTGCCATGCGGCCAGTGGCATAGGTGTGGCAAGATTACCCTATAACATCTCTGCCAGGAGATCCCTGATCCCTGATTTTCTCTCTCGCACATACCGATCCTCCTTCTCAGCTCTCTCTCACACACACACGCTCATTCATACTTCATTGTCATGCATGCGCATCCACACATATACAAACACATACACAATTGCATAAACACACACAGGAACAAGCACAACCACACACAAAACCCGTTTCATGTGCATTAATAAACAAACACATGCAAGCACACTGACACAGACACAAACAACATGCCCCAGCACTAGCTCTCCAGGCTTTCAGTATGCAGGAAAGAAGAATTCAAGCGAGCAGTGATTTACGTGTGCAATGCACCATTGAGCATGTCTAATACTGCATGCAAAGCTGGTGAATAAAAATGCCCCTGGTTTTACATGGTCCATTGAACATACATGGCTGGGGTACTGCAGGAAAGACAGAATCCTGGTCTCCTCACAACAACAGTTGGCTAACAGGTTTCGCAGCTGCTCACTGCAGCTGCAAACTCCCTTTTCTATGGGTCTGCTACCTGGGTCCTCCATAATGGTTGTTCGTGCACCACCCTGTTGCATGTTATTTATAAGGCTTCATGTGACTGCCTTCTGGCTCCTACACCCTGGGTGGCAGGGCACCACCCAGTCACACAGTGCAGACGAGCTGTCACTGTTCTCTAAGAAAGATTTTGCACAAAATCGGTCAACATTAGCAGAATTGTAATTCGTCTTGCAGTCAACGTTTTTGGCATGCTTACAGCAACATGATACATTGTGTGCCCCACCATGGACTCCCAACAATACATATGAGCAGCACACCTACACACTATGCCCATCACACTTTAAGTCTCACTGCTCTAAGTTTCGCTGTATATGAACTGTGCTTGCTCTGCAATTTGATTCATTTTGTGGACAATACGAGTTTAATTCCACATTTCAAGTCTCTCAGACTTCAAATCAGGCAAGCATTATTTGTGCTGGAGCTTTGACGCTTGTCAAATTCGGAATTGTTAAATGGCCAAACATTTGCGAAATGAGGGATCAGGTTATCGAGCCAATGCTTATTTCAGTGAATTCTGTGGAACCATGCAGCGGTAAGCGATTTGCCCAGAGAGTAAATCATGTTTACATTTAATTCAATACAGTCAAGGTGCTTTAAAGTGAGTTCTTCTAAGAAGCAGCACTAACATGATTATCACATGAAGTAACATACATTCCTAATGCTACTAAGCCACAGCGTGTTCTAGTAATTTATCTGGATATGGCAGATTTGGAATGTGGTGCAAGTGGGACAAATCGTATGGGTAAACTTGTGTTTTAAGAGTGGTTTCACAATTGCCCAATTCAATTAGACACACGTCGACAAATAAATGCTCTCTCTGCCAAGGACTTAACACACGATAGTAGACAGGAGTCCATTGAGGAACTGAGCACCTGCTTTCCTGGATCATTCCTGCACACTGTAATCCAATCAGAGGGAGAGAACAGTCTAGAGCGATTGCTAGGAAAGGACCGAATGCTAGAAGTTATTTGAGGGCTGTGCTCAGCCCTGGCTGCTTCTGATCAATATATAATCCAGTGTAATGTAACCACGTCTTGTGTAGCGCAACTGCAGCCATTTTCGGAGGCGTTTGGTGCTCTGTTCTGCATGCAGTGCGAGGGTTAGAGGGTTAGAGCAAGAAGATAGAAGAGATGAGATGTTGGTGCCTGCAGATTGGATGTGTCCGCCGTCTGCGTGCCCGTCACAATCTAAGGGAACTGCTTTCAGATATGTGGGGTTGTGTTGCAATATTGTACTAACACTGTTCAGCCTGAAAGCGTTGGTGGGTCTCGTAATGTACAATAGTGGATTGACGGTCAAGAAGAAGAGTGGGTCGAGAGTAGCAGGCTCCTGTATTAACCAGTGAGCCGCTGTTCAGTGTGTTTTTGCTGTCTGATGTGTCGCCGAGGGTAAGGGGAAAGAAGGGACATGGTCATGGCCATGAGGGTGATGATGATGATGATAAATAGGTCAATGGGTGGTATGGTTGACTGTTCAAAGACGTGTGTGAGGGGACTACGCTCCTTGAGTATGAGTAGGTTAGCTTTGCTATGGTTTTCAATGTTCTTGATGAGCGATTCCCTTGCATACGGGTTAAGAGAGATACATGTTGCTGTGCATCTTTCTCATCCCCCATCAGTTTAATATAAGTATTCCACATTATCTGTAATCAATGAATGCGATCTTAGTCATGGCGTGCTTACGTTAGTTTAATTTACATAATGGTTCTAAGTGCTTTATTGTACAAATAACGTGCCTCTCCGTGTATGTTTCTTTTCCCTTTTGTATGTGTTTTTGTTATGCATAGGTGTGCTCTGATGTATGTTTCGAATTCATTTATATAATATTTATATATTCCTTCAGCCATATTGTAGTTATTATTCTTCACTTCTTGTAAGGATATTACAATATAGTGTATTCTGCTATCTAATAACGATGTGTGCTATGGCTCATAGTCTTATATCTCATTACATTGTTTTATTACACCTGTTCATGTGCATTCATGGTTTATATGTCTAGTAATTCTTTCTCTTGATGTTATTACGATGATCAGAATGATAGTAACATAGTAAATAAAAAAACAGGCCAAAGGGAGTCACAGAAGACATGTTATTTTGGGACAATCAATGACTCGTGGCAGGTGAACTTATCAGGCAATTTCTTTCATTGTCTTTTTAAGTGCTGACAGTATAGTGGTTAATTTCAATCTAGATGTTTCAGCCTGTTTTAATTTGCATTCTGGTAATTGTAGTAGTCTAATCAGTATGTGGAAAATAAAGCTGCAGTCACACACAAAATGTTACTCTGCATGCTTTCCGTAGGTCCTATATGTGCCATATCTTGTATTTAAGTGTGTCATGTGTGTGTAGGCAGTCCCTACAAGGTCATTCTTACATTATACTGGTTGATTTGATGTGAAGCAATGTAAGATCTAGCAAATGTTTTGTTCATGAAATGAATGAGTGGTGGGATGTAATTCTGGCACAAGGTTCTGTTTCTAAATTCTTTCAATTTTCAGTAAAAAGGTCAGTATGGAATTCCAAAGGGTCAATGAAAGTATCATTTCTGATAATATCATGCAATGATAATTTAATTCCTGAAAAATCTTGAAGAGTTCCTTTTGAGGAGATGCTGCCTCAACAATCTTCTACTTAATATAAGATATTACAAACCAATGCTCTTTGCGTGTGTTGACAACATATAGGTCTGCGTCTAGCATTAGGATCATACTTAAATCTCCTGACCCAAGGAAATATTCCCTTCTCTTTTTTTAACTTAGAGCAAAACATTACTACCAAATCAATAAAGATGAACATCTAGTTATGCTTAGTTCAGAAATATATCAAAATGTACTTAATCACCAGAAAATATACACAAAAAAATAAGGGTCCAGAAAAAGAACAGAAATAGGACTCTAACCATAAGTGATGGAGATTTCTTCAGAACCCAAAGAGAGTTTCCACAATTGTAAGAAAGCTTGAGGTCAATTTTTTGTCATAGTGACAATGCTTTCTGGGGGACAATTCATCACGTGCTGCCCAGCTTTAACTGATTTTGGCTTAGCAATGGAAACCATTTGCAGAAATATGAGCTCTTGTAAGATCGTGTCCAGCTTCCTTATATTTCCCCATACGTTCTTTGAGGAAAGCTTAGTCTGAATATTAGAACCACCTGAATTTTTGTGAGGTAGAAAATAGCAAAACCCTTGGGTAAGGAAACAGAATGCACCGCAAAAATGGGTAGAATGTCCAATAAATATCCATTCGGTCTACATACCACCAGTTGGTTGAGGAGACGTCAGTAAAATGGTCAACCCAGACTCAGAAGACTACGCTTCTGGGGAGCACATCAGAATTGCTGCCATGTCACAGCTTTGGGTCTTACAATACTCATTGTCAGGGTACCTGCCAGGTCAATTAAGAGGGTCAAATTGAAAGAATCACAGGACACTATGATATACTGACAAACCCCCCCCCCCACCACCCCACCTGGATGATAATTTCAACATCACAAGAGGCCAGCACATCATCACACACCACAACATGGCCAGGCTGGAAACACAGATCTACCACACACATACTATCACCTCCTCACATGTCTTCCCATACTCGGACTCCAGTCCTCCAACGGTGTTCAACCCACTTATGGTGAAAGGTGCTGTACAAATGACACACTACTACTACTAATACTCCAGCATGAGCAGGCTGAAAACAAAGAACTACCACAGGAAACAAATCAGCAAACAGGCCTTTTCCTGCTAAGCACCTTTTCTGTGGAAAAATTACCAGTGCACATGAGACTGGCCCCCTCCATCCTACACTTCGAGAAGGAACTGAAGGCCCTACTCTTCAAATTGCTGGTGACTCCACTGAACCCTAATTCTCCCCCATTGGAGCTCCCCTCACCCCTGCTCCCCCTCAGCTCAACTGCTCCCCCGCAGGCGTACTTGTAAACCCCTAGGTGCCTTTGCTTTGTTCAGCACTAAGTTGCTTCCCAGCAACACTTGGACCTTATGCACTTTATAAATCCCACACATATATATGTTCATATTAACAACTCAGGACCTTTGGCGTCTGGGGATTATATATAACATAACCCCGCATTTATTAGTGGAGTGAAGCTGTAGATGCAGAGGTTCATGCTGGGGTGGATCCACCAATTAGAGAGTCTGTTGCTGAATGATTCATTTACTATAGCATGATCCTGCAAATACTTGAATAGGTATCAAGCATTGTTTACTACACGTGGTTAAAAGAATAGATGGATTTTTGGTGCCAATGTGGTGGGTGCCCCAATAGACACAATCCTACTCAGAACATGTACAGGCCACGAGATGCGCTGGATGTGCTATACCATGTGCTCATATAGGTTGGGAGAGCCTCAAGTTACTCTTAGAGTTAGATCACTATCGAAAGCTTAGACACCATTGAACAACCCAGGGAGGCAGTTTCTGCTATAATGACCTGCATTTCTGTAGAATTATGTGCCATTGATAATCCTGCTTCACAGCTCTGGGCTAGTTCCTCCATAGTTTGTGTATGCCAAAGTGCCAAAGTGCACCACCTTCTTGCAAAGAATACCCAAAGAAGACCTATTCTGTCTGGCTGCAGTACAAGTCATGGCAAGCTATGTGTGAGCCTGTTCCTATTCTCAGGCCTCTGCCCTTGTGATCAAACACTGTTTTATGCAATTATTTCTGAGACACAGATGTTGTTTTCAATCCAAACCAAACAGACATTCAGGTTTCATAGCTTAGTGAACATTTCTGAGTAATGATGTCTTAGTATTTAATTTAAATGAGGTCTTAAGTGCTATTAACTAATTAAGGCCTTGATCCCGGGAGAACTGTTTAGTTGTAAAACACATATTTTGTGTCCATGTTGTACTTGTTAATTAAATGATTTTTGGAAACCTGAAAACATAGTACCTATTATTTAGAAAGGAGATTTTTGACCAATCTCCTTAATTTTGGCATGCTTGGAGGAGTGGGCCGCAACATCTAACACGATCATCAATCTCCATGTTGGCTTTAGAAAAGGGGGAGGGACAATTGAACATGCATTTTTACTGAAAACCTTCATTTGTAAGTCAATTTATGTTAAAACATGAACTTGTATGTCTGTTGATTTTAGACGTGCTTTTGATTCTGTTGATAGACTTAAATTGTGGCAACATTTTAATGATTTGGGTATTTCTAATTCAATTATAACCACACTACAGTCACGTTATTTTGGTCTAAATGGTCATATTTGGTCTAAATGGGGAGAAAATTGATGCTTTTGTTACCAAATAAGGGCGGGGTATGGGAGGTGAGAGGGGGGGTGTTTTGGCCCCTTTTGAATTTTCTATTTATATCAAAAACATTGGTTACTTGCATTCAGATCCTCAATTGTGATGCCCTGATTATTGATGGAGAAAAACCTGGAATTGTATTATATTTGGACAACAGAGATCTCACCTCTAAAACACCCATTGGTGTTAGGAAGCAGCTTCAATCATTTGAGCATTTAGTTGGGAATATAAACTAGGAATCAATAACACAAAAAATGTTACAATAGTCTGCCAACAATCAATGGCCAAGAAAGTGAACCCATAGCCACTGTAACAATGTTATCAATCTAGTTTCCAAATGTAGTTATTTTGGTACTCGCTTAACAAATAACAGATTGTGAAAAGAGCAAAGAACCCAGAGTGCAAGTGTTCTGAGCTAAAGGGTAGGGCAACTGGTAAACCTATTTACAAGCTTGGAGAGAATGTGACTTTCCCTGCAATGGAAGTCTAGAAAGCAACAGCATAATCATCTTCCCTGGCTCAGACTTATTGGGGCTCTGTCCACTACAGAGTTTGTAAATTGATGAGAAGATATGTATTAAAAACATGCTAGTGATTCTAATGACAGCACCTTCTGTCCCTGCCTATCAAGAAGGGGCCATTCACCTTATTATTTACAAAGCAAGAATCAAGCCGATTCTCTATTGGGTTTGTCTAAATTCTTGTAGCAAGTTTACTCTTCACAAAAAGGATTTTGGTCTATTGTATCGATATAAAAGGCAGTATCTGGAAATGGGTGAAATGTATTAAAACATGCTGCCAGAATTAAACCTGCCCCATCTATGGTACAATCAGGAAATTATGGATTTTCAATAAACCTTAAGTGCAGCTTTTAGCCATTGGGCGCTCTCTGGTTTTCTAGGTAAATCACACTTGGTATTTAAAGCCATTAGCTATTTGGATATCAAAACAGTTTGGGACTATGCACAATATCTGAGTTGGTAAGACAACTGTGTTCACAGATAATTGGTGACTAAATTCAGAATGAATATCCTCCCTTTGCTTACCTTTATCCACAAATGGCCAAGAGGGAGCTCAGCATCAGAGATCAGCCTCTAAGAGAAAAATTGCTTAAAATAGAGTTACATGTGTTTTTATTTATTTACTGATCGAAAGGTGTTTCAATGCAATCTGATTTCTTAAAGTGTCTTAAAGTTTGTAATACCAAACATCAATGCTTTGTTTTAGCCAAATATGTCAATACTGTGTTACGAATAGGGTATTGGGAAACACATGTTATGGCAGTTGACATGCTGTTATATCTAATTATGAATGCATTTATATTAATGTGAAGAACATGAGATGACTTAATAGCTTGAAAAGGAATGAACAAATCAGGTCCCATTTATTTTGGAGTTGCAGGACAAAGAAAACAAACAATCTTCCCCTATGCCCAACCTCCCGAGCCATCCTGACCCGCCCTCCAACTCACCTGCCCTTTTATCCTCCCAAGAGTCCATCCTCATGCTCATCACAGCACATCCGGTTCACTTTTTCCACCCCACTCAGAACAATAAACATGAGCATGCTCGATCACTGCCCGTCTTCTCTGTCCAGTCTTTCGAGGGGGATTGATTTGATTTGATGTGTGCATTAGATTCCGGAATGGTGGTCAAGGTGAAAGCAGCTTGAGCCCTCAGCTCCTGGCCTCCTCCCTGAAGATATTTACTACGGATATGAGTTCCAAGAAAAAGATCCTGGAACCTGGAAATCCTACTTCAAAAAAGCAGAAGCAGATTGCAGGAATGGATGAGGATAATCCTAGTATTCAAGACTTATACAAACTGATGCGTCAGGTGGCTTTGGATATGGTTGAAGTCAAGACTACTATGGCTGAACTGAATGGAAAAGTCTCCCATTTGGATTCAAGGATGACGGATTTGGAAAAGAAATCATCTGATATGGGATCTGAAATTACTGTTATAGAGTTATAGAGCCTACAAAAGTTTGAAAGCTGATGTCCAAAAGGGGAGAGATCATCGCCTGGAAATGGATTTGAGATTGCGTGAGAGAAACCTTAGGCTGGTTGGAGTTGAAGAACATTCAGATCCTAACAATGAAAAATTGCTGCCATTGATTCTACAGATCTTTAAGGACTGTTATGGTGTGATTCCTTTGGAAAGTGACATTGATCATGTTTATCGGGTTGGTAAACTTCCTGGCATGAAGCCCAGGCACATTTTGGTTTCTTTCACTTTGACAAGGATAAAAGAATCCATCTTAGAGGCTTCAAGAGGTAAGGTATCTGTCATTTTTAAGGGCAAACCTGTTTATGTGTTTCCTGATTACCCTAAGGAGGTGGTGGAAACGAGGAAGTTATTTAAGGGAGTAAAGGAAAGGGCAAAAAATCTACACATCAAGGCTTTCCTAAACAGGTTTAATATTTTAACGTTGGCTTTGCCTGATGGCAACAGAACCACCTCTGATCCCCAGGAAGCCCTCACATGGCTGGAAAAGGTTTGTGTTCCTGTAAATGACATTGCTGATTGACTTTTTCAAAAATTGTTTTTTAAAGAAAACATTTCGTTTTTGGTACATACTTAATATGATTTAAGATGGTGCTCAGCAGAACTGTCAGTTGCTGTATTTTCGTTTGTTTGGAATCTTGCTTGGAATCCTCGTAATTTTGCAAGTTGCGGCTGGCATTGCTGCAGAGAAAAGCACCTTTCTCACTGGCCCGGTCAGCTGACATGATTTTCATATCGGCTGCTCCAATTGGACGCACTGCTTCCTTGTTGTGCGTGCTTTCCTCCTCTTCCTACGCAGCCGATCAGCTGATCATATTGCCATTCATCGGCTCCGGTATTAGCTGATTTGAAAGGTATTGTTACGCAGCAAACAGAGTGGAGTGGACGGTGAGTGGGAGTGGGAGTGACATGTCGCCCACCTTCTTTTCTTTTGACTGTGCTGTTTTCATTGTGGGTTGAGGACCTTGCATGCCAGATGTCCGCTTGCACCTTTTGGGCTAGGGGTGTGACTTTGGATTTCAGCCCATTGTATGCCGTCTGTTTCACCACTAGGCGCTCTGTTAAATGGGTGCATTGAGGCTTCATAATGGACTTTTGGGGGCTTCTCAATCACTATGCTTCAGTTAGCAATACATCTTCATCAACCTGTCTCGTATGGTATATGGACATTACCCTCAGACTTGGAGCTATGTGTCGAAGATGCAGTGGCTGGTCAACATGGGATGTTTGGGAAATGACTTGGAGAAGCGGACTTTCTCTTCGCTTTGAATGAACAAGGAGTCTTTACATTACCATTTTAGTTTATTTATTGGTGGTACATGTACTTGTGGTCCAGATGTTCTGCACGGCTACTAGTGCACGGGCCTGGATTCATGCACAGCCCTGGAAATGGCTTTGGAGAGATGCAATTGGTTGTCACAGCCTTTATTGTTTTCAGTGGATACTCGAATTCGGGCCTGTTGGGGACACGGAAGGATTTTAAGGATGCCCTTTTCCTGGCTTTATTTTCCCGTTGTGCTTTTCCCCATTCAGTCACAATTCTTATGCGGGGGGTTGTGGGGTCACTTTTACCTTTTGGTATTTTATTTTGTCAAGATCGCTGGTGTTTCTGGAATGACAGTGGGCTTCATTTATTAAACCTTTCTCGATGACACCATTGCATGTTCTGTTGGTGTCACACGCTATGATTCCGTTACTACACATGTACTGGAGGCTGCAATGCAAGACTTTCACCAAGGACTAATATGGGTGTCTGATGCATGTATTTGTTGGGGCTTGACATGACTTGTGCAGATTTATGCTTAACTATGTGCATGCCATATTGGATTCATACACCAGGGCTAAGTTTCTCCCAGCTATTGGTGACTGAAGCTTGATGCAGACTGGGCGATTCTTATTCTTGCTTTCTTGTATTTTTATTGTGACAGCTATGGTGATGTTATTGGGAAAAGGTCTTTCGTTGCTGGGCAGGGATAGTTGTTACCTTTTTATTTATATAGTTGATTTGTGTATGACTTTTCTCTATTTGGTCTTTTGCTCAAGTTGTTTTTGGATATTATCTTTTACGTTTCTTGCTCATAGTGGGGGTCACTCTCTTTATTGTTGATATTCTTACATGGCTAGTGGGCTTTGCTGTCCTTTCTGGTTTGCACTGCTGGGATTTTGGGGATACAATGTTTTTTTTATTTTTCTCTGTTGCTATGGTGGGTGTGTTGGGTTACTGACTATGGATTGTTAATTTGGTTTTGATTGTAACTCATTACAGAATTCAGTAGGTTATGGATGTCTTGGATTTGGGAGGGGTGCCGGGGTATTGGGTTGGTCTCCTGTGCTTCTTCAGCATTGGCGTCCTTATTCTGTTGCAGGGGGTTTGGGATTGTTTCTTTTCAGTTTTTTTTGTTCTTGTTTTTTTTTTACTCTTAGTTTTTTTAGACCTCTTGAATTTTATGTTATGTCTGCGGCTTGGAGCTCTCAGCTTCTGATTTCCTCCTGGAACTTTAATGGGCTGAATAATCCTGTCAAAAGGCAGATTGTTATGAACAGCTTAAGAGATATGAGGTGTGATGTTTTCTTTTTACAGGAGACCCATCTATTGTTGGAAGACGCCGGGGTGTTTCGTAAAAGATGGTTGGGTGATGTTGTTGTTTCTTGTTATTTTTCAAAGACACGGGGGGTGGCAATTCTTATATGGAAGGATTCTCCTGTTAAAATTCTGAAAACTAACTGTGATCGGGAGGGCCGGGTGGTGGTTGCTTTAGTAGAAATACAAGGTATCCAACATGTGCTATGTAATGTCTATGCTCCTTCGATGGACAATGTTTTTTTTTTGGGAAGTGTCACAGATGGTGCTTGATTTGAATTCAGCTAATGTTGTTCTGGGTGGGGATTTCAATTTGGTGGTTAATCCGTCCGTGGATAGCACTGGACGCTCTGCTGTACAGAGGAGGGATGGGCATTATGGCTCTTTCCGGACATTGCTTGGAGATTTTGATTTGATAGATTGTTGGGGGCTACTACACCCAGATTCCAAAGAATATACGTTTTATTCTGGAGCACTCAACTCTTATTCAAGGATTGATATGTTTTTTACTGCTGGTGATGCAACTGCAAAGCTTTTAACTAGTCGGATTGGCAGTATAGCAATTACCGATCATGCGCCTGTTTTTTTGGGCCTGTCCTTGTCATTTGCACTCTGTAGGACTTTTCAATGGAAAATGAATACTTCTATATTACAGGAGGAGACTATTTTGGAGAAAATTAGAACGGAGGCTGAATGTTTTGTGAATGAGAATTCTTCAGATGGTATTGGTAAGAGAGTTATTTGGGAGGCATTCAAATGTACAATGAGAGGCATTACTTTGGGTCTATCCTGTGGTAGGAGGAAAAGATTGTGTAATGAGCAGGCGGAGATTGATGCTCGTATTCATGAGGTGATGGCTGCTCTGATTTGTGACCCGAATGATATAGATAAAAGAATGGAACTGAAGAGATTGAAGAAGAGTTTGAATGATATCTTGGGCTCTAGAGCTGAAAAAGATTTACATAGAATCGGAAGTGCTTATTTTGAGAAAGGCGAAAAGTGTGACAGGTGGCTTGCCTACAGATTGCGGCAACAAATGTCGGAGGGGGCCATTAATTCTATAAAAGGCCTGGATGGGGTGGTCACTTTTGATCCAGGCAGGATAAATGCTGTTTTTAAGGATTTTTACATGAATTTATACGAGAAAGAAGCTCGTATTAATGGCGGTAGTGTTGGTTTTTTGGATAATTTGACTATTCCAAAAGTCTCGGATGAGGATTTGATTGGTTTGAGTCGAGCCGTTACTGTTGAGGAAATCAGGTTTGCTATTGCAAGTTTGAACTCTGGGAAATCACCGGGTCCTGATGGTCTGCCGACCGAGTTCTATAAGATTCTACCTGACAATGCGCTGGGGCTTTTGAGAGACATGTATGTTGAGTCCAGGGAGGAGGGAACTCTTCCGGATTCTACTAATCATGCGACCATTTCGGTGTTTCTTAAGAAGGGTAAGGATAGTATCCTACCTTCCAGTTACTGGCCAATAAGTTTAATGAATACCGATAACAAAATTCTGGCTAAGGTCCTTGCTTTACGCATTGAAGATGTGCTTCAGAGGCTTATTCACACAGATCAATCAGGTTTTATTAAACATCGTAAAACTTCTAGCAACATTCGGAATCTTTTGTTAACCATGTCTCAGGCCCGGGATCTGGATGATGATGTGGCAGTGTTTTCTTTGGATGCTGATAAGGCTTTTGATCGTGTTGATTGGCAATACATGTTCACAGTGATGAGGGCGATGAATTTGGGTGATGAATTTATTTCATGGGTCTCACTTTTGTATGCTCGCCCTACGGCTAATGTTAAGACGAATGGCTTGTTATCTGAAACCTTTAATCTCTGGAGGGGCACTAGGCAGGGGTGTCCGCTTTCACCCTTAGTGTTTGTGTTAGCTATCGAGCCACTTGCAATTGCTCTGCAGAATGATTTATCCTTGGAAGGTGTGTCTTTTAATGGAGTTGAGTAGAAATCTTGGTTTTATGCGGATGACCTTTTATTGGTTTTAAGGAATTTGGAAGTCTCTTTGCCTTCTTTGATGAATATTTTGGACCGGTTCCATGTGATTTCGGGTTTTCTGATAAACTGGTTGAAGTCTGAGGCTTTACTTATTACGAGAAGCTGTGTTAGATCAATGGTGACTGGTTTTGGTTTTCGTTGGTGCGTCCACAAAATGAAATATTTGGGGATTTGGATGATTCCGGTTGTAAATGATATGGTGGAAGCGAATCTGGGGGAGGCCTGTCGTGAACTGGAGTCATCCACACTGCGGTGGTCAGTTTTACGTTTGTCATTATGGGGCAAGGTGAACGCCTTGAAGATGGTGGCGGCCCCCAAAATCAACTATATTTTGAGTATGCTTCCTTTGAAGATTAGTGCACATTACTGGAGAATGATTGATGTTGTTGGTCAAACCTTCCTTTGGGACGGGAAGCCTCCTCTGCTTAAAAAGTTACAGCTCCCTGTCGACAGAGGGGGGATTGGGGTCCCCAATTTTAGGGCATATCATCTTGCTTTCTCTTGTCAATTTTTGATTCCTTTTCTGGATGTTTCTCCGGGTGCTTGGGCTGTGGCGGAGGCGGGTGCTTTGGGTCCTCTTGCTCCACGAGCAATACTTACGACTGTTAGCAAACGTGGTAGGACGCTTCGCTTGACTGGATTTTTACAGGATGTGTGGAGGGGCGTTCATGAACTGTGTGGCTCATCTGCTCAGACATCCCCTTCGGCTTCTATTTGACTTAATAAACCCATCACAGAGGCTGACAAGCCTATTTTTTGGCCGGAGTGGTTTATTGGCGGTGTGCACTGGATTAAAGATATTTACAGAGGTGGGAAGTGGATTGATTTTGATCTGTTATGTGTTGATTTTAATATTGAGAATGTGTCCATTGCAGATTACAGGAAATTGAAAAGGTGTATTGGTGAGATTGATGTATGTGAACTTGAGGTTTTGGAAAATATGGCGGTGGATTGTCAGTCTGTGGCGAGCAAAATATACCGCCGGATGGTTGCAAACTACAAAAATAATACTGGATTGGTGGATGAATGGAGCAGACTATTAGGTTATGAGATTACCATTGATATGTGGAATGAGATTTGTGTGAATGTGAGGCTTTGCTCAGTTAATTTGTGTGAACGACCTAGGCAAATTAAAGTTCTAAACAGAGTGTTTTGGTGTCTGGAGAAGCTCAAGAAGAGGGACATGTCTGATTCGGATGTGTGTTGGTGTTGTGGTTTGGATGTTGGAACTCTTGAGCATATGCTATGGGATTGTGTCAGGGTGAGGGGCTTTTGGCAGGAGGTTTGCACTATATGCTTACGGGTCCTGGATTGTAACATTAATTTGGATTTTAAGACGATGGTTCTGGGTAGTGGTGAATTGCTTGAAGATCTTTCTGTGTCTGAGAGGAAATTTTTGTTCAGGGGTGCTTCAATGTCCAAGAAAATGATCTTGAGGGGCTGGAAATCCCGGATCCCGTCAACAGTGGATGGTTGGATTGATGAGATGATTTACTTGGCAAATGTTGAGAAGGTGATGTATAGGCGTTTGAGGAAATTGCAGGTACATGCTAAGGTGTGGGATGTCTTCTTAAATTTCTATTAACAAGGAGAATATATATAATCCTGCATTTTCAGGAGGAATGTATATAGTAAAAGAGTTTTTTTTTTCTTTTTCTTTCTTCTTCTCTCTCTCTCTCTCTTTATGTATTCAAACATTGTTTATATTGTGGTTCTCCGCTCATGTTGTTTTTACTTTGTGATAGTTGTATTTTTGTTATGGTAAAATGTAAATAAACATTAAAAAAAAATATATAAAATAAAAAAATAATGACAAGTCTGTCCAGTCTTTTGAGGGGGATCATGTGTAGTTTCCTTTCCGGATAATTAGTCTCCACTCACTGGTTTCCCAGGTTTCCATCTCTGCATCCGAGGGGCATCGGACCACTGTCTTATGGTGTACATCCACTAGGGGATATTGTTTCATTGTTTTAACCAGTCCAAGCTGCCCAAATCCAAAGAATGCAGCCAGGTGGCTTTCACCCAATGCACTCGAGAGCCTACCAAAGCACTGTCTCAGCAATCCTACTTCATATGCCCCACCAGATCCCTCAAGTGCAAGCATGCCCAAAGTCCATAAACAGGTCTCGCCATACTCAAATGTCTGCTGAGAATCAAAGAAAAGTGTTAGACACTCAAGCTCATATGATGCTAAAATTGATTCAGCTATTCATTGTAGGTGGCAATAATCCATAGTGCCCTTTCATCCCCCAGCATCATCATTTATGCACATGTCAAAACAGCATGTATCATATGGTGCCTTCATGGCACTGCTACATCACTGCCAACGTTAACAATGTATTCTAATTTAGTACTAATTTAGTATTGTGCACTTATTGGCTTTTGGTCGACATTGAGGGACTGACACGTTACAGCCAAAAAGGTGTTGCTTAAGAGTCAGGTCACCACAATAGTTTGGAAAGATAACCTGATTGTAAATGTGTTAAAGGTTATTATTGTGCTGATTAACATCTTTCTAATGAAACCTGTGATTGTGCCAAGCCTAAACCCGATATATCAATGACATTATTATGGACAACATTGATATTAATTCCCTTTCTATCACATCTTAATTATATATCATTGTCCATGCTGATATTAGTATGACTCCATCATTCAAGTCTTTTAGAATGTGTTATCAGTAATATGTTGCATATTAGAGAACTGCTTATTTGTATTATCTTTCTGTATTTGTACAGTTGATGCTGAGGTGCAGCATTCATGAACCAATATGCGAATATATTATTATACCGGATGCTTTACAATGTCTGACCGGTTACTACTAAAACATTCATGAAAATGTGTGGCCTATTTAGCCAAATAAAACAGTTGCTAAGTTATCACTAGACATTACTGCAGTACTTGGTGCTGGGAGTCTATGCTAGTTAAGGATGAACCAACCCTTAAGACTCACAAAGCTCAGACACCATAACACCCTGATGACCATCTCATCTCACAAAACAGCAACCTCATGGCCCCACGTCCTCCTCCTCCTCCTATCTAACCTCTGCATTAAATCAAAGAGCATTTTGGGAACATAAGTTTCTCCACATAGATTTATATTTGGCAATTATGGGTGTGACAAAATGGTTGTATGCTCAATATTCAGTAGGACATGCACAATGGGCTTGGTGTTCATTTTATTTGTTGAAGCACTCACACAAACATTAAAGTGTTTGTAACCATGAACCATATATATTCATTTGGAGAGCTTCAGGATTTGGGTGTTTCCAATAAATTGGCTGTGACATATGTCATTCCATGTGGATTCCTCTTGCATGACAGGCAGCCTGTCATAGAATTGGGGTTGAGAGCAGAAGGTTTGTCTCAGTGAAAGAATGGTTGTGTTCTTCCTCTGTCCCCATTAAACAGGTATACGTAGTTCATGATATATAGTTTTGTGCAGGTGGGGCAAAGTATATGGGGGGGTCCCAAAATGTGTGTTTTTTCCCATAGATGCAATTGAAACATGTTTTTGCTTATACATACAGCTCTAACCGCTGGACAGATTTTCACCAAATGTGTGCGTGGAGCAGCGGCTTGGTCCCAAAAGGGCGCTTTTGTAAATTTGGTATGAATCTGTTCAGTAGTTTATTTTTAAAACACCCTAAAATTAGGTAAAGAAATTAGTGATATCTGGGTATGTTCCACGGACTCACTTCCCTGTCCGTTCCGCAGACGGACCTCCAATTGGTCCAGAGGGCGGCTTGATGTCCACGGACATCAAACGCACCCGAAAATTGGATGGTGAAAAGCGTGAGGTGCGTCACCCACCATGTTTCATTCGCAGGCAGTGTCCGTGGTTCGCAAACATTGCAGTAAAAACATATTAAAAAACACAACATTGCACTTGTCAAACAAATGAAACAATCTCTGAGAAGGTGAGGGCTGATAAAGATGGGACCGGATAGGGCCATAAGAAGCTAAAAAACAGGTGTTTTTTCATCCCTGAATTCTGCAAACAGTACAAATGTTCAGGTACAATTGTACCTGAACATCTCAGATGTTCAGGTATATCCATGCCTATTTTTGATTAAGAGGATTGGTGAAAAGCAGTTTTTAGATGGCTTATAACTATGGTGCCACTCCATGAAACTGCATGAAATTTTGCAATATCATTCTATACTTGACCCTGAATGGTTTTGTTTTGCCAAGAGGGAGCAAACGTAGAGGGGTGGTCCCACAATATTTTAAAGGCTTATACATTTGGTGCCATGTGAGGAATCTGCACAAAGGTCTGCAAACAGATTTTAGACCCAGAATTGAATGGACTTGCAAAATTTGGTGGGATTTTGTCAAGAGAGTACAAAATTAGAGGGGGCCTCTCAAGATTTGTAGATGGCTTATAACTTTGTTGCCATTTGACAAACGTGCACACCAGTTGGCAGAAAGATTATAGACCGAACCTTGAATGTATGTGCAAACTCTGAATGGATTTTGTCAAGTGGGTGCTAAGTTATATGACTATTTTATGTACATATATGTTGATACTTTTCAAAAAATAAAACATGGATGGATTTGCAGTAAACTGATGCAAGGGCCATTGACATGGACTTGAAAGCATGGGTTTAGCAAATGTGTCAGTGTTTTATACAAGGGTCATAATGTAGGTACAAGAAATAGTGATATATCTTTGGTGACTGAGGTATAGCCTGTGACCATGGCAGTGGCCAAATTGTCCGGGTCATGGCAGGACCGACAATGATGTTAAAGTGGGCATGACCACCAGAGACCAGCTATGTGGTAAAGTGTTTTGAAATCAGTATAGGTTTCAATGGGAAAAGAAATTATGCTTGTGGCTACAGCTCAAAGTGCTGGAAAGGATTGCAGCAAACATTCACAAGGAGTATCAGCAAGGACCTCAAAGCATGGTTTTGCAAATCTGTCCTGTGTTTTATTTTTTCTAAAGAGTCAAAATGTAAGTACAAACAATTGTGATATAACTTTGGTGCCTGGGCAATGGGCCGGACCCTGAGCAAGGATGAATGTGTACTCTGATTTGCTTATTGTGGCATGCAGCATGGCCAAAGCCCTAGGTTTGAATGGGAAAAAAAATGTGGCTTCCGACTGCAGCCCGAAGTGCTGGACGGGATTGCAGCAAACTTATGCAAGGAGCATCTGCAAGAATCTGAAAGCATGCTTCTGCAAATCTGTCCTGTCTTTTATTTTTTTTGAAAGTGTCAAAAAGTAAGTACAACAAATAGTGATATAACTTTGCTGCCTGGGCAATGGGCCTGACCCTGAGCAAGGACAAATGTCTACTCTGATTTGCCTATTGGGGAATGTGGCATAGCCAAAGCCCAGGTCCCATGGATTGTGGAAACTGGCCATGTTTGCAAGCCATGAGAACTGGCCATGGTCACACTATGAGGGAAAGGTGAACACTTAACTAGGAGGCAGGGTAAGGGCAGTGGATAACGGGGGTGGTTAGGTGGGGCTGGGGTCGTGGTTGAGCCTTATGCCCAAGAAAATTCAATTCAGATGACTTGCATCCCCAGCATGTGCTGCTGATAATGTCAAACGCATCAATATGCATTGCAAAAAACATGCTTGTTAAAGGAGGTTTACAGTTCTTTCATATATGTTAAAAGAGGAAATATTAAGAACTTATGTACAGAGAAACATTTTCACTCATAAAAACCTATGAAATTGACAGAAAAAATGTTAAATAGACGTTATGGTTCAGTTGGACTAATAAAAACCTATAAAATTCAGTGAATAAACTTTCTTAAAGGGTTGTTATGGTTAAGGTGCACTAATAAAAATGTATGAAATTTACTGAAAAAAGTTGTTAAACTTTGTTAAAAGGACGTAATGGTTAAGTTTCAGTAACAAAAACCCATGAAAGTCAATGAAAAAACATTGTTTAATAGACATTATGGTTACAAGTAAAACCAAAAAACCCTTTAAATGTGCTGGTTATATTAAGCTAAGCAACCACAACTCATGGTACCTCCGTGCAATGCTAAGACTAACACCCAGGACATCAAAGATGACATCACACATGTGGAATTTCTATGAAAGACCAGCATTTACAAACACAACTAATCCAAGCAGTTTAGTAAATGTTTTGAAAAATTCTTACATTTGCATAGCAATTTCGTTCAGTTTTGTTGCTCAATTTAAATGGACCAGAGAGTTGTGTGTCTTTATTGTTTGATGGGCATGCAGATTTTTTTGGGGAAGATATAATTGTCTCTTTCTTTTCTGATGGATGTGCAGTTCAGTTGAGTTTGTAGTAGACTGTTTTGTGGGAGTTGGTCATTGTTTCTTTAGCATTATCTGTTGTAGATTCTGTTTGCATTACTTTTCTTTTTAAAGTTTTTATTTTTTGAGGTACAGGTTACATATCTAGAGGTGGATTTACAGTACACGCAATCTGTTGTATTGTAGGATGCAAAAAATGTGAGCATTTACTGTGATTACAACAAAGTTAACTAGGAATACACAATTGAGTGCACACAGACGTGAAAGTGCTGCATAGGTCATACCTTCCTTAAAGACTGTGCTGCCATTCGCGCCTTGAAACACTTTTATATAGGTGCATTATAAATGCCATATCATATCATATAATATCATATCAATCAATGTGTGAACTTTGGTTAGACTTTGCGATTTGTGAATAGTAACAGCATATGCAAGAGATAGAGAAAATTGTTCTCTGCATATATAGATCCTTTTGATAAAAAAGGAAACATCCTATTGTGCAACCAATTTATTTAACTTCTGCAAGTTTGTCAAAGTGGATGTTGACAAACTGAATGTTGTTGGCATGTGGATATTTTTGGAATCCAACAGCTGTATCAATAGCTCCATTAACTAAACCTTGTTCTACATCAAGGCTACGTTTTAGAATTACTTTGCTCTTTAGGCACACAGTTATAAATTTCTCCAATGCAGCTGTGTTGGATATACATTTTTCTAAGGTATTTAGTTGTGAGGTTGCTTGTTGACACATAGGTAGTGTGATGCTGTGCACTTCTTGATTGTCTGTAGAGCTGATTTGCAGTATGGGTTGCATTTCTTTTTTTTAACGTGTGTCATTAAATTGACCACATCTTGTAAGGTCGGCATTAAGACATGCATTTTAGATTTTGTTGAGTTCATTTTTCCATGACATCAGGAGAAGGTGTGTTTCGCTCATGCATTAGTCTAGTATTTAAGATGAATTTTGCATCTTTTGTAAGCAGACCAGTTCTAATGCTTTTTAAAATGTCATCATAGCGGAGGTCTGCAGACTGACACATGTTTTCAGTTAGTCCTCTGTACTGAAAGTGTTGCCAGTGATTTACATTTCCAATGCTGCTGAATGTGTTGTGGGATTGTTTGTGTCCTGATATTTTGAAAATAGGTTGACCTTTTACTGGTGTTAACTGTAGGAGGTCACTGAAAACAACAACATGGTTTCCTCCAAACAGTTATTCTTAGTCGTTTTTTAGGGCGTCTTGCATTCTGAGGTGAATTAAAACCAGCATGAGTTTGGAAACCATGCTTACCTCATCTATTAGGAGTACTTTCATTTGTTTCAAAATTCTGCGTACTTCAGTAGCAGCATCTGCTGATAATTTGTAGTTTTCTAATTTATTTTGGTGTTCTACTGGAATTTAGAGTGGCTGGTGTAAAGTTAAACCTCCTATGTTGTAGGCAGCTAAACCTATCGAGAATGTTACAATAGTCAAAATGTTTTTGTTTGTTAAGGTTTGTAGAAATGTGCTGATTGTTTTAATTAAGAATGTTTTACCAGAACAAGCTTCACCACTTACATACAGGAACAGGGGTTTATAATCTGTACAGCTCAGATTTTAGTTTCATGTTTAAAACCATGTTCAATTTCTTTAGTGGCTTCTAGATAAATGGTGAGTTGTTCATCATTAAGCTGTGATTTGAGCACTTACACAACTTCACCACTTACATACAGGAAGAGGGGTTTATAATCTGTACAGCTCAGATTTTAGTTTCATGTTTAAAACCATGTTCAATTTCTTTAGTGGCTTCTAGATAAATGGTGAGTTGTTCATCATTAAGCTGTGATTTGAGCACTTACACGACTTCTGCAGATTATTTATATTGACAAATTGTATTTTCTAAATCGGTCATGGCTATTTCTGCTTCATTTAGAATGAGTAAGTGGTTCTTGGCTTCCTGTAAGGGAAAGTTGACTGCCCTCAAGAATGTCTTTACCTAGTTGAGCTTCAATTTCTTCCTATTGTTGGTGTTCATTGTCCAACATATCTTCAGATTTTTTTTTAAATTGGCATTTGTTATACTGCTTTAATTTGCTTTTAATGCTGTTCCAAATGAGTCATAGTCACCTAATAATTATTGTTCTTTTCTCCAAGGTTTAAACATTTGCAGTAGGGCCATGTAATACAGTTCTCTATGTCGCAGAGATTTAAATGATACATTTATATGATTAATAAAGCTGGATTTGGTATGTTTTACTAGGGTTCCTTCAAAATTTGAGACTGAATGTTTGCCTGTTGACTCATGATATGATATGGCAATTATAACGAGCCTATACAAGTGTTTCAAGGCGCGACGATGCAAGGGAGGGGAAATAGAGAGAAGACAGAGACAACGATCTTACTAGGCCAAGTGAAATTGCAGTGGAGGGGGGAAGGGAAAGTGTGGGGGCTCAGGGGGAGGGCCAGTGCAGTACTTGTTATCAAAAGTAAAAAGTAAATAGAATAAATAAAAACAATAGGCAAAAGTGCAGCCAGCTTGTGGCAAATGCAGGGGTGAGGGCAGACATCAAGTGTCATGAGTTGGTGGGGACTGTAGGGATACTGAAACAGCCCCCGGGTGCAGGGGTTGCCTGGGAGACAATGCAAGTGTGCAGCTGGTGGGGCAGGGGACTGGGGCCTGAGATCAGAGGGCAGCAAAGTGACCAGTGCAGTATCAGTCAAGAGTTCAGCAGGGGAGAGGAAGCGAGAAAGCTGAAGCAAAGAGGACAGTCTTGAGGTGCTTCCGGAAATCATAGATGGTTCGCTTCAAGTTTCAGGGAGGCAGCGAGGCTTTTACATAGGGAGGCCCCAGCCGAAGAAAGAGATCTACCACCTTCTCGTTGCTTGGAGTAGCAACTGACCCTGAGGGAGTTGGAGGCAGATGAGCGAATAGCTTGAGAAGGACGATATTTAGGTGTCGGAATTGAAACAATATTATGCCTCCTGTCGTAACAATTGTATGTGTATTGGCCTATGCCAAGTTGTCTAAAACATCATATCCGAACAAATTCCACGGCAAGGTCTTGACCTTAGAGAAAGTAATGTAAGTCGCCATCTTGGATTAAGCCGCCATTTTAGGTTCTCTTGTCATATGGAAGTCACCCTGAACATCAAAATGGAGGGCGAATGACATTCTGAGTAAGATTCTGGCCATTGTGCCCTCCGTACACATGAATAATTAATATGCCTGCATGCCACTTGTCGGGGTCGCGAACTCAGACCTTGTCCTACCGTTGACCTATATGTAAATGTACAACTATATCAGTGAAACCAATCAAAATGCATATATTATAGGATTGACCTGGCAAGGAACCCATAGGCCCAGCTCATAGAATGGTTAACCCGCGAGAGGGTTGGCCAAGGGCTGAACAAATTGTATAAAAGGCTCAAGTATTCCAATGTGCGGTCTCTCACTAACGCATGAAACCCTCGTTGAAGTTTGTTACGTTACTCTGCGAGCCGAATAGCTATCCATTTGTCAATTGACTTGGTAACTGTTGTAGCTTTTAAATAAAGCACTTGTATGTTCTTTGTAACCTGTGTTGGTGTGTTTCTTGTTGGGCTTCCCGGCCTCATATTATTTTTCTGTTTCCACATAGGAAGAGAGAGTTGAAGGTATTGATGCCCCAGAAGTCCTTGTGGACAATGCAGAGGGGTTTGGACTTTATCCTTGCAGTCACTGGGAGCCACTGCAGAGATTTCAGTCCTGAAGAGATACGATCCCTGGACTTGAGGCCAAGGACAAGTCTTGCAGTCCTGTTCTGGATGAGATGCCAAGGGCAGAGCGTAGAAGCAGGCAGATTTAGAAAGAGGCAGTTGCAGTAGTCCAGCCTAGAGAGAACCAGAGCTCTGGACACAGTGGGCTTCTGGGGGAAGCAGAAGAAATGAAGAATACCTCTGAGGAGGTGGAGCTGGTAGTGTTACTTCTTATAGACGTCAGAGATGTGAGGAGAGAAGGAGAGTGTGGAGTTGAAGATGACCCAAAGTTGTTTAGCCTCAGAGGTGGGAGAAGGAAGATGGCCAAGAGAGGCCGGCCAAAGAGTGACAGGAAAGGAGGGAGCAGGTGTGCCAATGAGGAGAATCACTGTCCTACTGGCATTAAGTCAGAAATCATTGGTGTCACACCACTCCTGCATTACAGAAAGACACTCAGAAATGAGAGAGGTGGCGGAAGGGAGCCTGAGAATGAGCTGAGTGTCATCCTCATAGCACTGAAAGTTTGTGTAGAGAGCGCAATGCGGTGGGCAAGAAGTGCCAAGTGTTGGTTGAACAGCCAGGGAGAGAGGTTAGACTCCTTGGGAACAACACCGGGAGAGATAGAGATAGAGGAGAGGAAGGACCCAAGTTGGACCTGGGAGGGTCGATCGGAGAGAAACGAGGTCAGCCAAGCCAGGGCCTGATTGGTGATGCCCAGGTTATCACGCAGATGGTTGAGCAGGATGGCATGGTTGACCATGTCAAAAGCAGAAGAGAGATCAAGTAAGATGAGGACACAAGGGGTATTGAAGTCAAGGTTTGAGAGCAGGGCTTCATGGATGTTCAGGAGAGAAGCTCTTATGCCAGACTGATGGCCATGGAGACAACCAACCAATTCAGTGTGAAGATTAAGCTGGGAGATGGCCATTTCAGGATTTGAAAGAGTTTGACCGATTAGTCGGATGCCGCAGAGATGCAGGCTTAAATGCAGGCTCTCTTCTTGGTGCGGACAGAGAGTCGGTATTGGCTTTGGAGCAGGCGGCAGGCCAGTTTGATAGAGGATGTAGTGGAAGCTTGCCATTTTCTCTCAGCCACCCTGCACTCTTGTTTAAGGGTGACAAGGTCTGAGTCATACCAGGAGTTGCACTTGGCTTTGGGCTTCAAGCATATCCTCAGGACAGGGGCAAGAACATCAAGAGTATCATATATAGAAGATTGTAGCATAGAAAGTGCTGTGTCAGGGTGTGAGTTAGCCAAATGGGGGTGGGGGGTTTGGAATGCTAGGTTTTGAAGACTTGCGCGCATGGAAACAAGGCACAATCACCATACACAAACTGATACGACAGACACAAAGTTCAATTCCCAAAATCTAGGGTTTATTGCAAAGCAAATATTCTCAGTCGGCCAACCGGGTCTCACGTCTACAACAGTATCATATATACAAAAAGACAATCGTACAATCTGTTTGTGACACATCAAAAACCGCCCATAATGTATCTTCTTCACTTAGGCTTCAGTGATTGACAATTATGACAAATATGACACGGTATCTCTTAATCTATATCACTTGGTTTAGCAACGATTGCAATTTGCAGGGGGCAGACATGTTACTTTGTTATGGAGAACATAAAGCACTTGTTTAGCAAGCTTTTGTCTAGTTTCTATTTGTGAACTAGGGATCAGCCTGATCTAAGATGGGCCCAAAAGGAGGGCCGCTAGAAAAGTATAATTCATGCCTTTAACAGCCTGTTTCTGCAGTTTCTTCGAGACCGGCTGGCACCGGGCTTGGTGATTAAATGCCTCTCTGCTCACCTTCAAGGACTTGTGAGGGAGTAAAACAATGTATTTCTGTACTGCTTGGCATCTCTGTCTGGGCCGGTCTCGCAACATGTAACTTGTGGCCTTGCTTTGTGTTAGAGCATAATGAAATAAAATACATTTTGCAAAGCATTTGAACTGAAAGGCAAGGAAAGCAAATGGCGGATCTAGAGACAAAATGATCGCTCTATGGTTATACTGACGGTTCTGTTATAGGCAATGTAGGGCATATGATGCGATTGGTTTACGGCCAACATAACATACCATCTATGATTTGGTAGGGTAATTTCTATACTTACAAACCCATTCTTTTGGCCGTAAGCCAAGAGAATCAATCATACATTGCATCTTCCTCTGACCATGTGTCTAGCTCTGAGCTATCGATACTACTATAATCGTCATCATTAATATTAATCGACATTAACTCTTTCATAGTTGGTGCTTCGTTGTTTGCATTCATATCCACTTTGGGAGTTCTTTTCTCTGTTACCATGTGTACACATTCATCAGTTATTCCAGAACACATAATTGGCAGGTAGGGTACGCAACAACAACATATCATGAAGATTCAGAGTATCGTTACTAAAATTGCAATTCGTTTCCATCCCCAAGAGCGCAGTAACTCCCAAAACCAGGAACTTATATTCAGTTCCCAACCACCTGTCGGGGTTCGAAGGTCAGAGCTTAGAATGGGTCATTTCTTTATTGCCTCATAAATCGTAGGGGAGGAGTCACTTACAACTACGCAGCATGCTGACCCCACAATCTTGCAAACACCTCCACAGTCGGCCAAAATGATATCAAGTGCCATTCTATTTTGAAGTGTCATTAATCTAACTGCCTTTTCTTCTAGGGTCATATTATACAATATATTTATCGTTCCATTTATCGTTTTTTCTAAAATTCTGGACAATATTCCAGGAGTTTATTGCTTGGCCCCAAAATGGTATAAATGATTTTGCTATATCTTCCACAATTAAATCTGCTTCATCATCCCGCGGGGACTTGATCTAGATAGTTTTGATATATCTGATGTTCGGGAAAGGAATACCCCAGGTAAAAGGATCCCTATGTTACAGGTCCCACCCCAATGTCTAGGCAACCAGGGATAAGCTCTTTCTCCACATACAAAATAAATGGGATCACCAACATATATTGGTTCTTCTTCTCTCTCAAGTACTGCAATATTCATGCATCTATCGAATGTCCCTACTGCATAGGAACCTTCTTTCCGTAGACAAAATGGGACAGTGCGAGGATTGTAATTTATTGTATACGAGGGGGGCACTACATCCTTGTTCCCCACTGGGTTCATGCCAAAAAAGTGATTATAGATGACTTATAAGGCACATACAGTCTGTCTACTGGCCTTACCACCACAGGCTTTATCACTCTTGCTCTGTTAAATATGGAACAACCTACAGGCGTCATTACCACTTTCTCAAATTCATCTATGTTTGTTATGTCTAATTGACCTGTGTCACCCTTATTTCACTTTCCATAGAATAGTGCACTTAGTGACGCATATCATGCTGTATTAAGGGGTAATGACTGTACATAACAACCCATTCCTTTCCCGCCATGCAGGGGTAGATGGGTGCAAACTCAGCAGTTTGTTCTGTTCAGGATGGAGTGAGACATATTCATAATTAAAAGCAACGTGTTATTAGCATAACCTTCCCTCTGTCTTTCCTCTATTGGCGGAGAGTATAAGAGAGTACATAGTACATGGACTGGACTGTCTGTGACAGGTGCTATTGTGGCAGGCAAAAGGGAACTCAATGGATGAACACTCTCCAAATACCATAATCCTGGGAACAGTGTACACAGAATACACAGAAGTGTTGTAATCATAAGCATTGATTTCTTAGAGCAACTCCTTCTAGATTTTTTTATAGTCTCTATATCTATCACATCATCAGCGTTGGTGCAGGAGGGAACAGAAGCAAGTATGGGTATTGTGTGCAATTCCTCTCCAACAATGTTCATCGTGAATAGTTCTCACAGCAGCACCCATTGAAACACCAATATGTCCGAAGAGGTCAGTAGAGTGTCTAGGTCAGTTCTCGGCAGCCTTGATTGCTAAACATGTGACAAGATTATAGTGCCTCCGCACATTGCTCAAAAGAATCCAGAGCAGACATCAATTGCCTTTGTACCATATGCGCCCCGCTTGTTCGCAAGGGGTGATCAACAAATGGATTTTTTTCAAAGATAGCACTGGGAAGCCACGTTCCAGAGCTCCCGAATTTGTACGTGGATTGATGCCCGACATCCAGTCACAGATTATGTCCTCTGAGAGCGCTTGGCAGGCGAAATCCCAATCTGAAGTTTTGCACATGGCTCAGTATTATGAGAACCGTGTTAATAATGAAAAAGAGAAAATAGAGAAGAGGAAAGGAGATTTGAAGACTAAAGTATTGTTACAACAAATTGTTAGAAATCCCAGAGGAGGTATTTCACAGACCAGAGGTCAGTATGTCCCGAAAGGAAACGCTCCTTTGGGTCCTGTGAATGTTAATCAATGTGCCTATTGCCACCAGGAAGGTCATTGGCGAGAACAGTGCCCCGTTCTTCGCCAAAGGTCAAACAATGCATTTGGGAGTATGGGTAGACGACCTAGAGGTCCTGATAGAGGTCAGTTTTCACAAGATCCTCAGCAACCTTTTTCATGAGAAAATCAGACTTTGAGTGCGGACACGAGAAACATATTTGATCACCCTTCTGCTGCCTACCTTTCTGAAGAGCTTCCTTCCAATGACATTTTATTTCGTTAGGACTGCCCGATGCAGGGTTTGGAACCTTCACCTATTCCCGTTAATCAGAAAGGTCCCTACGTTGAATTGTTAGTGGGGAATAGGAAACATCAGTTTTTGATAGACACTGGAGCACAGAAGTGCTCCATTGATCATTCCCGGGTTCCAAACATTCCACTGTCAGGGCAAACAAATGTTTCTGTAGGGTTTTCTGGTATACCAATTGCTTGCCCGGTTTCTTCGCCGGTGTCTGTTTCTTTGGGTCCTTTCACGGACCATTGTCCCTTCCTTCTTACTTCGAACTGTGGAGATACTTTGCTGGGGTTAAATTTGTTGAAGAAATTGAATGCAGTAATTCATTGTTCCTCTGACGGAGTGCGACTGACGGTTTCACCACAGCAACTTCCCAATTCTCAGTTTCTGACTAGACCATTGCCTCCTGAGTTTAGCGTTATTCCGGAATGTATTGGGGCGGTTGACGACAATGATGTCGGGGTGTTACAGATCAAACCCGTTAAAATAGTTTTGAAACATGGAGTTAAACTACCACGCATTCCGCAATATAAAATATCAGTTGGTGGCGAGCGTGCTTTGAAGTGCATTGTCTCCGATTTTGTGCATCGAGGAGTGATTGAAGAGATTGCAGGTAGTTTATGTAACAGCCCGATTTTGCCTGTATACAAGAAAGGCGACAATGCAATCCCATACCGTTTTATAATTGATCTACGTGCTATTAACAAAGTTGTTGCCCCACAATTTCCAATTGTGCCTGATGTAACAACGATACTAACAATGATCCCTGCTACAGCTACGCACTTTAGTGGTGTGGATCTAAAGTATGCTTTCTTTAGTATTCCTATACACAAGGAGAGTAGATATTTGTTCGCGTTCACCTTGGGGGGCCGTTCGTTCACATTTACTCGTGCACTTCAAGGGTATACTGAAAGTCCAAGCATTTATAGTAGGGCTTTGAAAGAGCAACTCGATACCCTCGAATTGCCACCTACTTGTACATTGCTTCAGTATGTCGATGACTTACTTTTAGCTGCAGATTCTGAAAGTGCTTGTAAAGAAGGCACTGTATTGTTGCTTATTCATCTGGCCGAAAATGGTCATAAAGCTTTGCTCAAGAAATTTCAATATTGTTGTCAGGAGGTCGCCTATTTAGACTACCTCCTGTCAAAGGAGGGGAGAAGATTGACACCTGAAAGAATAAAACACATTTCTGGCATGTCTGTTCCAAATACACAGAAGGAAGTCAGAGCCTTAATAGGTATGGCTTCTTACTGCAGGTTGTGGATCCCGAACTTCTCACTAGTGATAAAACCGATGTAGGCTTTGACAAAGAAGGGCATTTATTTGCCGCTGACATGGAAATCGTAACATCAACGATCATTTGAGCTTCTCAAAACTGCGTTATGCTCTGCGCCGGTTCTGGGTACTCCAAATTATGACAAGGCCTTTGTATTGTTTGTGCATGAATGTGATGGATATGCTTTGGCTGTGTTAACACAGGAACACGGAGGGAAGAATAGGCCGTGCGGCTACTACTCTTCCGCCCTTGATCCTGTCGCATGCACTTTGCCAAGAGGTTTGCAAGATGTCGCTGCTGCTGCCGCGTCTGTAAAACAGAATGAGGGAATGGTCCTAGGCCATGATTTAATTTTGATGGTACCTCACTCTGTAGATGTTCTATTGAATAAAACCCAAACGCAACACCTCACCTCTGCACGACTGACGAGGTATGAATTAATTCTGTTTGCCCCTCACATTCAAATTAAGAGATGTTGTGTTCTTAATCCGGCTGAACTCCTACCTTTCCCGCAAAATACTGTTTGCGGTGACGAAGAATTACATGACTGCCTATATACCACTGAACAGGAAAGGAAGGGCAGGATAGACCTTATAGATACTCCTTTGGGCAATGCAGAAGGGGAGCTGTTTTGTGATGGCTCCTGCTTCAAACTCCCCGATGGTACATCTACAGCTGCCTACGCAGTTACTACATTGAGTATGGTTGTTGAAACTAAGAGAATTCCTCATAACTCTGCGCAGGCCGCAGAGATTATAACGTTGACCCGAGCTTGTGAACTCTCCGAAGGGCATACAGTAAACATATATACTGATAGCCAGTACGCCTTTGGGGTGGCTCACAACTTTGGGAGGCTCTGGTCGGAAAGAGGGTTCCTAACCTCCCATGGGACCAAGATTCAGCATGGTCCCCTGATAGTGCAATTGCTCTTGGCACTCTCGCTCCCTAGTCAGTTAGCGATCATGAAATGTGCAGCACATCGTAAGGTCATAGATGATGTGGGAAAAGGGAACGCTTTTGCTGACCAGATAGCCAGGCAAATGGCCACAGACCTTAGCGCAGACATGTATGCTCTAAGGGAAACAAAAGATGCCTATGTAATGGATGAGGGTATCGGGTCTGTGCGAGATATCCAAACTGACGCCACAATAGAAGAGTCTAAAAAGTGGGCCGAACGAATGGGGAAACTAGATGACGATGGGTGTTGGGTGGATACATCTGAAGGGAAATGGTTGCTCCCTGATTCATATGTGCTGGCGATGGTTATGATGGCACACGGTCCTACGCATGTGTGTGCTCAGAAGATCACGAAAATGTTAGAACAAGTCTGTGTGAATGATAAAATTTTGAAGATTGCACAACGACATGTTCAGAATTGTATGATTTGCTTACAGCACAATGTGGGGAAGGGGACAGTAACTCCAAGGGGTAGCTTTGGGCCCCTTTCTGTTCCCTTCAAGGTCATCCACTTTGATTTTATTGAGATGGAACGGTGTAACAATCTAAAATATGTTCTTGTGATTATTTGTGCTTTTAGTAAATGGGTTGAGGCTTTCCATTTTAAGGATGCTGCTGCCATGACCACTGCAAAGACTATGGTAAAAGAATTCTTTCCACGATTTGGGCTTCCAAGGGTAATTTGATCGGACAACGGTCCCCATTTTGTTGCAGCAGTAATTTTGCAGATATGCACAGCGTTACACATTGAAAAGCGATTTCACTCAGCTAGGCATCCTCAAAGTGCTGGGTTGGTAGAGAGACATAACGGTATCCTAAAGAATAAGCTAGCCAAAGCATGTACCGGCACCAAACTGAAATGGCCAGATGCCTTACCTATTGTATTGTTTACCATGCGTACCACACCTCAAACTAAGACTGGGCTCTATCCATTTGAGGTAGTGATGGGGAGACCTGCTAACATTTGCGGCCTTCCGAAGCCCAAGCCCTGAGGGAGGTCGAAAACGTATTGCTTGTAGACTACTGTAACCAGTTGACTAAAAATCTGTATCTCATTTACCATCAGGTCCAATCAGCTTTACCTGTACGGTTTACGGGCCCAGGACACGATATTCAGCCTGGAAATTGGGTCCTGGTGAAGGCCTAAGAAAGGTCTTCCTGTCTCGCGCCTCACTGGAGGGGACCCTACCAGGTGCTGTTGGTCACCCAGACAGCAGTGCGAGTGGCTGGAAAGAAGCATTGGATCCACGCGACGCATGTCAAGAAACCTCCTCACCCGACGCCACACGTTACAGAAGAAGCAGAACCCCTCGCTGATGCTACAACCTCTGATCCTGTGGTAGCAAAGAGCGCTGTGAGTGTGTCGGAGAATTTCTCTGAGCCCGTGGAGCTTGGGGAACAGTCCATTTCATCTCTGTACTCTTTGAAAAGGTCACTTCCGGAAAACACTGTTTCAAGTTCTGCGACTTCCGTCGCCTCCGATACGTTGCTTCCTCAGGAAGTGACGTTACCCTATTTCCGGATCAAACAGTACTGGGTACCACCAGGTACAACCTTCGACGAAGAAAATAGAACTACGGCACAGGTTTTTCCTGTGCATCTGAGGAGAAGAAGGATTTAAAGTTTTCTCTTGTAAAAGAAAGTCCTTTTTGAACAAAAGGAAAAAAGGGATTCTGCTGGCTAGGGTTGGGGAAGGACTAAGAAGTCGCGCGACCGTAGTGTCACCAGCAACGAACATTGGGGTCGTCGATTGAGAAACTACGATGCCTGCCACCTCCACCGCTGCTGCTCGCATTGGACTTGTAAATAAGGGAGTGACCAACTCGGACAACGAACAATGTGCCTGGGCCCCGAAAACGTATTGCTGTGTTGTGTTAATAGTAATTGGAATTTGTATAATTACTGCTGTGGGACTTTGGTACTTTGAAGAAATTTACCCTCTAAAACCTCTACTGCCAATTGAGATTGTACCTACTGCTTTGACTCCCTCTGTACACCTTCATACTCTGTCACCTAGAGACTACCAGCATAGACTAAAGTACCATTATAACACTTTGATGATAATAATTAATTCAACGCATGCCATTTTTAATAAGAGTAATTGCTGGATTTGCACCCATTTACCGCAACATGGGAACAAGGGGCTAGGATGGTATATTCACCCTTTACCTTTAACGACTGCTTGCTATGCCTCTCTTAGAGCACTATTCTTTGGCCGTTGGAATGATAGCATCTCAGGGAACTTTGATGGAACTAATTTAAATGATTTTGAGAAACGTGAATTGACTCCCCTGGGATGCTCGCTTTTTGCAAATAGAAGTAAACCTAATGTTGCTTCTATTAGGCCATCTGATAAACTATCTCTTCCTTTTCAAACTCTAATTTCCTTTAAAATGGCTCTGATAGGCAATAAGGACGCTGTGCCTCCTTCCTACTCTATTAATCATAGCCCCGATTCAGTCCCCTTTTGTGTACAAAGAAATGGCACTCGGTCAATGGGAGATTTTGAAGGTTGTGTGAACATTGTAAATTTGACCGGGGTGAACAGGCCTCTGTACGTAGGGGGGCCTGTCTATTTCGTTTGCAGTAATTTAGCATTTCCCTGGTTGCCCAAGGATTGGCAGGGAACCTGTTATTTAGGAATCCTGTTACCTGGGGTATTCATAGCTAGTACATTGGAAGTTTCTAAGGCTCACCCACAGCGGGACGAGAATGGAGATACCCCTGGGCAAGTATTGGGAGATATAGCAAAATCAGTTGTGCCATTTTGGGGAGAGATAGCAAATTCTGAAAATATTAGGGGGCTAACAAGAATACTGGAGAGAACCATCAACCGGACCACGGATATACTGTACAATATGACACTGGAACAGAAAGCAATAAGATTGGTAGCACTCCAAAATCGGATGGCATTAGATGTCATCCTGGCAGAACGCGGTGGAGTATGCAAGTTAGTGGGGTCCACTTGCTGTGTTTTCGTACCAGATTCCTCACCGACAATTTTCAAAGCAATACAGAACTTGGACATCCTTAGTTCTGAAGTGCATGTTCCTGTGGGAGATTGGAATATTAGCGCTTGGTTCTGGGATTCTCTTCAATCCTGGGGTTGGAAGGTGCTTTCTGTTATATTGGTTATTTTGGGAATCCTGCTATTCCTTTGTTGCTGTTTCCAATGTCTACCTAGTATATGTGCAATGCTAGGGGGATGTTGTGCTCAGGCAGTGAGCACAATAGGGCACAAAATGTATGCCCCAGATACAGCATCTAAAGAGTTTGTGTTACAAAAGGTTCTGATGAACGACCTAATGGCTATAGATATTACAGACAATGATTCAGGATGTATGGATGACAATGCATGGAGTTATTTACAAAGATATTAGAAATGATATTAGCACTTGGCATAGGCCAAAAGGAGGGTTTGTCGGAATTGAAACAATATTATGCCTCCTATCGTAACAATTTTATGTGTATTGGCCTACGCCAAGTTGTCTAAAACATCATATGCACACAAACTCCACGGCAAGGTCTTGACCTTAGAGAAAGTAATGTAAGTCGCCATCTTGGATATAAGCTGACATTTTAGGTTCTCTTGTCATATGGAAGTCACCCTGAACATCAAAATGGAGGCCGAATGACATTCTGAGTAAGATTCTGGCCGTTGTGACCTCCGTACACATGAATAATTAATATGCCTGCAGGCCACTTGTCTGGGTCGCGAACTGAGACCTTGTCCTACCGTTGACCTAGATGTAAATGTACAACTATATCAGTGAAAGCAATTGAAATTCATATATTATAGGATTGACCTGGCAAGGAACCCATAGACCCGGCTCATAGAATGGTTAACCCGCGAGAGGGTTGGCCAAGGGCTGAACAAATTGTATAAAAGGCTCAAGTATTCCAATGTGCGGTCTCTCACTAACGCATCGAACCCTCGTTGAAGTTTATTACATTACTCTGAGAGCCGAATAGCTATCCGTTTGTCAATTGACTTGTTAACTGTTGTAGCTTTTAAATAAAGCACTTGTATGTTCTTTGTAACCTGTGTTGGTGTGTTTCTTGTTGGGATTCCCGGCCTCATATTATTTTTCTGTTTCCACATAGGAAGAGAGAGTTGAAGGTATTGATGCCCCAGAAGTCCTTGTGGACAATGCAGAGGGGTTTGGACTTTATCCTTGCAGTCACTGGGAGCCACTGCAGAGATACGATCCCTGGACTTGAGGCCAAGGACAAGTCTTGCAGTCCTGTTCTGGATGAGATGCCAAGGGCAGAGCATAGAAGCAGGCAGATTTAGAAAGAGGCAGTTGCAGTAGTCCAGCCTAGAGAGAACCAGAGCTCTGGACACAGTGGGCTTCTGGGGGAAGCAGAAGAAATGAAGAATACCTCTGAGGAGGTGGAGCTGGTAGTGTTACTTCTTATAGACGTCAGAGATGTGAGGAGAGAAGGAGAGTGTGGAGTTGAAGATGACCCAAAGTTATTTAGCCTCAGAGGTGGGAGAAGGAAGATGGCCAAGAGAGGCCGGCCAAAGAGTGACAGGAAAGGAGGGAGCAGGTGTGCCAATGAGGAGCATCTCTGTCCTGCTGGCATTAAGTCAGAAATCATTGGTGGCACACCACTCCTGCATTACAGAACGACACTCAGAAATGAGAGAGGTGGCAGAAGGGAGCCTGAGAATGAGCTGAGTGTCATCCTCATAGCACTGAAATTTTGTGTAGAGAGCGCAATGTGGTGGGCAAGAAGTGCCAAGTGTTGGTTGAACAGCCAGGGAGAGAGGTTAGACTCCTTGGGAACAACACCGGTAGAGATAGAGATAGAGGAGAGGAAGGACCCAAGTTGGACCTGGGAGGGTCGATCAGAGAGAAAGGAGGTCAGCCAAGCCAGGGCCTGATTGGTGATGCCCAGGTTATCACGCAGATGGTTGAGCAGGATGGCATGGTTGACCATGTCAAAAGCAGAAGAGAGATCAAGTAAGATGAGGACACAAGGGGTATTGAAGTCAAGGTTTGAGAGAAGGGCTTCATGGATGTTCAGGAGAGAAGCTCTTATGCGAGACTGATGGCCATGGAGACAACCAACCAATTCAGTGTGAAGATAAAGCTGGGAGATGCTCATTTCAGGATTTTAAAGAGTTTGACCGATTAGTCGGATGCCGCAGAAATGCAGGCTTAAATGCAGGCTCTCTTCTTGGTGCGGACAGAGAGTCGGTATTGGCTTTGGAGCAGGCGGCAGGCCAGTTTGATAGAGGATGTAGTGGAAGCTTGCCATTTTCTCTCAGCCACCCTGCACTCTTGTTTAAGGGTGAAAAGGTCTGAGTCATACCAGGAGTTGCACTTGGCTTTGGGCTTCAAGCATATCCTCAGGACAGGGGCAAGAACATCAAGAGTATCATATATAGAAGATTGTAGCATAGAAAGTGCTGTGTCAGGGTGTGAGTTAGCCAAATGGGGGTGGGGGGGTTGGAATGCTAGGTTTTGAAGACCTGCGCGCATGGAAACAAGGCACAATCACCATACACAAACTGATACGACAGACACAAAGTTCAATTCCCAAAATCTAGGGTTTATTGCAAAGCAAATATTCTCAGTCGGCCAACTGGGTCTCACGTCTACAACAGTATCATATATACAAAAAACCAATCGTACAATCTGTTTGTGACACATCAAAAACCGCCCATAATGTATCTTCTTCACTTAGGCTTCAGTGATTGACAATTATGACAAATATGACACGGTATCTCTTAATCTATATCACTTGGTTTAGCAACAGTTGCAATTTGCAGGGGGCAGACATGTTACTTTGTTATGGAGAACATAAAGCACTTGTTTAGCGAGCTTTCGTCTAGTTTCTATTTGTGAACTAGGGGTCAGCCTGATCTAAGATGGGCCCAAAAGGAGGGCCGCTAGAAAAGTATAATTCATGCCTTCAACAGCCTGTTTCTGCAGTTTCAGCGAGACCGGCTGGCACCTGGCTTGGTGATTAAATGCCTCTCTGCTCACTTTCAAGGACTTGTGAGGGAGTAAAACAATGTATTTCTGTACTGCTTGGCATCTCTGTCTGGGCCGGTCTCGCAACATGTAACTTGTGGCCTTGCTTTGACTTAGAGCAGATTGAAATAAAATACATTTTGCAAAGCATTTGAACTGAAAGGCAAGGAAAGCAAATGGCGGATCTAGAGACAAAATGATCGCTCTATGGTTATACTGACGGTTCTGTTATAGGCGATGTAGGGCATATGATGCGATTGGTTTACGGCCAACATAATGTACCATCTATGATTTGGTAGGGTAATTTCTAGACTTACAAACCCTCCTTTTGGCTGTAAGCCAAGAGAATCAATCATACATTGCATCTTCCTCTGACCATGTGTCTAGCTCTGAGCTATCGATACTACTATAATCGTCATCATCAATATTAATCGACATGAACTCTTTCATAGTTTGTGCTTCGTTGTTTGCATTCATATCCACTTTGGGAGTTCTTTTCTCTGTTACCATGTGTACACATTCATCAGTTATTCCAGAACACATAATTGGCAGGTACGGTACGCAACAACAACATATCATGAAGATTCAGAGTATCATTACTAAAATTGCAATTCGTTTCCATCCCCAAGAGCGCAGTAACTCCCAAAACCAGGAACTTATATTCAGTTCCCAACCACCTGTCGGGGTTCGAAGGTCAGAGCTTAGAATGGGTAATTTCTTTATTGCCTCAAAAATCGTAGGGGAGGAGTCACTTACAAATACGCAGCATGCTGACCCCACAATCTTGCAAACACCTCCACGGTCGGCCAAAATGATATCAAGTGCCATTCTATTTTGAAGTGTCATTAATATAACTGCTTTTTCTTCTAGGGTCATATTATACAATATATTTGTCGTTCCATTTATCGTTTTTTCTAAAATTCTGGACAATCTTTGTATATTCCAGGAGTTTATTGCTTGGCCCCAAAATAGTATAAATGATTTTGCTATATCTTTCACAATTAAATCTGCTTCATCATCCCGCCGGGGCCTTGATCTAGATAGTTTTGATATATCTGATGTTCGGGAAAGGAATACCCTAGGTAAAAGGATCCCTATGTAACAGGTCCCACCCCAATGTCTAGGCAACCAGGGATAAGCTCTTTCTCCACATACAAAATAAATGGGATCACCAACATATATTGGTTCTTCTTCTCTCTCAAGTATTGCAATATTCATGCATCTATCGAATGTCCCTACTGCATAGGAACCTTCTTTCCGTAGACAAAATGGGACAGTGCGAGGATTGTAATTTATTGTATACGAGGGGGGCACTACATCCTTGTTCCCCACTGGGTTCATGCCAAAAAAGTGATTACAGATGACTTATAAGGCACATACAGTCTGTCTACTGGCCTTACCACCACAGGCTTTATCACTCTTGCTCTGTTAAATATGGAACAACCTACAGGCGTCATTACCACTTTCTCAAATTCATCTATGTTTGTTATGTCTAATTGACCTGTGTCACCCTTATTTCACTTTCCATAGAATAGTGCACTTAGTGACGCATAGCATGCTGTATTAAGGGGTAATGACTGTACATAACAACCCATTCCTTTCCCGCCATGCAGGGGTAGATGGGTGCAAACTCAGCAGTTTGTTCTGTTCAGGATGGAGTGAGTCATATTCATAATCAAAAGCAACGTGTTATTAGCATAACCTTGCCTGTGTCTTTCCTCTATTGGGGGAGAGTATAAGAGAGTACATAGTACATGGACTGGACTGTCTGTGACAGGTGCTATTGTGGCAGGCAAAAGGGAACTCAATGGACGTAAGGCTCTCCAAATACCATAATCCTGGGAACAGTGTACACAGAATACACAGAAGTGTTGTAATCATAAGCATTGATTTCTTACAGCAACTCCTAGATTTTTTTATAGTCTCTATATCTATCACATCATCAGCGTTGGTGCAGGAGGGAACAGAAGCAAGTATGGGCATTGTGTGCAATTCTTCTCCAACAATGTTCATCGTGAATAGTTCTCACAGCAGCACCCATTGAAACACCAATATGTCCGAAGAGGTCAGTAGAGTGTCTAGGCCAGTTCTCAGCAGCCTTGATTGCTAAACATGTGACAAGATTATAGTGCCTCCGCACATTGCTCAAAAGAATCCAGAGCAGACATCAATTGCCTTTGTACCATATGCGCCCCGCTTGTTCGCAAGGGGTGATCAACAAATGGATTTTTTTCAAAGATAGCACCAGGAAGCCACGTTCCAGAGCTCCCAAATTGATGTAGATTCGTACAGCCCCCACGCTCCACTTCCCTAGGCCTCCAATTCCCAATTCATCCATGATGGGAATAGAGGCAAAAACAAAACACGTAGATCAGATCACTTTCGATTTTGAGAATGTAAGTTGTACCTTATCGCTCCAGGTACTGTGTGACCAATGAACAGTGCAGATGCACTTCCAGATGCAGGCTCAGTGTCAGCCTGTGATGCAGTAAGTAATGAAGAAGGCTTTATGTCAGCCTGTGATGATGCAGGTTCAGATGGGCAAAGTTGGGGCACATTCAGCCCTTTCTCCTCTTTGGCAATCTTTTCTGGCTTCCTCTACGGCTCTGGCAGTATTTGTGGCAGCGAACTGGCGATGGTGTCTTTCGAATCAATGGCAGCTGTTTCTTTCTTGTTTTCTGGATCAGGCAGTTCTTTCAATGACAATGGGATTCTTTTTGTGTGGGTGGCATGGATCCACGCCTTACGACCATCCACAAGGACTGCATTCTGCGTTGCCAGGAGAACTTGATATGGGCCCCTCCACCTGGGTGCGAACGAAGAATTCCTCTCGAAGTTCTTGATTAACACCCAGTCTCCCGGCTGCAGACAATGCCACAGGCCTGTGTATCGGACAGGAAGAGCCTCCTGCACCTGCTGATGAATCAAACAGAGTGTCTGCGTTAACAGTTTACAATAAATGCTGAGCAAAGGGTATTCTACTTTACTTATGCGCCTAGGGTGTGGTGCGCACAAAACATGTGCAGGTCTCCCCATTATAATCTCATATGGGGAGAGTCCAGTCCTTGCTTGCACAGACGTGCGCATGCACAAAAAAGCTGAAGGTAGCGCGTCTGGCCATTTCAATTGACTCCCTGAACAGATCTTACTTATTTTATTTTTCAAGATTCCGTTTTGACGTTCAACAAGACCGGCACTCATTGGGTGCCTGACGGAATGGAATTGTTCATTAATCTGAAGGCCTACACAAACCTGTAATATCACGGCGGCAACAAAATGCGGACCGTTGTCTGACCATATGACCCGTGGCAGGCCGAATCTAGAGAAATATTCTTTTAGCATCACTTTTGCCGTGCTCATTGCTGTGCAATCCTTAAGCGGGTATGCTTCCACCCATTTACTGAATGCACACACTACCACCAACATGTATTTTAGATTCTGACATCTTTCCATTTCTATGAAATCAAAATGGATAACTTCAAAGGGCATAGGGGGGGGCAAAACTACCTGTGGGAGTAGTCGGCTGTTTTTCTAATGTGTCATACCGTGGCCAGATGCTGAATAATTTTTTTAGCACATATGTGTGTGGGGCTGTGGTGCACGAAAGTTAAGGCGTGACCCAAAACCATTCCCTCGGTCTGTTTTACTGACGCGGCAGCCGCATCGACAGCTCACAAACAGCGCGGCAAAGTGCATGCAACTGGATCCAGCACGGAGGAAAATAACCGTATGGTCTATTTCTTCCTCCTTGTTCCTGAGTCAAAACAGCTAGCACGCAGCCATCATTTTCATGCACAAATAGCTTAAAATCCTTCTCATAATTTGGTGTGCCCAAAACTGGAGCTGAGCACAACGCAACTTTGAGCAGATCAAATGCATTCTGACATTCCTCACTCCATGGTAAAGGCAAAGCAGCATCCTTCTTCGTCAATGCCACCATTGGTTTCACAATCATAGCAAAATTGGCAATCCACTGCCTGCATGAAAAGCCATGCCTATTATGGCTCTGACTTCCTTCTGTGTCTTTGGAGCAGGCATACCAGAGATGCTTCCTATCCTTTCTCGTGTTAGTCTTCTTCCCTCTTTTGAAAGGAGGTAGCCCAAGTAGGCCACTTCCTTTCGACAATACTGGAATTTTTTCAATGACTCTTTATGTCCATGTGCAGCCAAATGTGTCAACAATTTAGCAGTACTCTCTTTGCAAATCTCTTCTGTGTCTGCAGCAATCAACAGGTCATCGATGTATTGCAATAGTACACAACCCGTTGGTAGCTCTAACATGTCTAGTTCTTTGAATGCTCTGCTATAAATACTTGGGCTCTCAGTGTAACCTTGTGGAATTTGTGTGAATGTGAAAGAAAGTCCTCCTAGTGTGAAAGCAAATAGATATCTGCTATCTGGATGTACTGGGATGCTAAAAAATGCATTCTTAAGATCTATGACACGAAAATGTGAAGCAGAGGCTGGAATCATTGTCAAAATGGTAGTGAAATCTGGAACCAATGGGAATTGGGGATCAACTTCTTTATTTAATGCGCGCAAATCAATTATAAAACAATATGGTATCTCATTCCCTACTTTTTTATAAACTGGGAGAATCAGACTATTGCAAGTGCTACCAGTAATTTCTTCAATCATGTTTTGTTTAATCAAAACAGAAACAATCCATTGTAATACTTTCTCACCTTCCACCTAAATGTTATACTGTGGGATATCTGGCAATGTGACTCCCTCCTTCAAAGCAACTCTCACTGGCTCTATTTTCAAAGAACCAACATTGTTGTCATTCATCGCCCATATGCAAGTCGGTACCTTGCTTAATTCAGTTGGTATTGGTCTAGACAGAAATTGTGATACTGGCATCTTTTGGGGTGAAATTGACAAAAACATTCCATCAGGAGAACAATGAATAACCACAATTAATTTTTTCAACAAATTTAAACCCAATAAATTCTCGCCGCAATTTTGTGTCAAAAGAAACAGGCAAGAATCAGTGAATGGACCTAGTGTTATGGGTACTGATTGTGACACTGGACTAATTACTGGGGTGCATGCGAACCCTACTGAAACATTCTTTTGCCCTGACAGTGGTATCTCCGGAACCAAGTGATGGTCTATTGAGCACTTCTGAGCACCTGTGTCCACTAGAAAAGTATGCTCCTTATTCCCCGACTTTCATTTCTACGTAGAGTCCTTGCTGATTAACAGGAATAGACACTGGTCCAACCCCTTGCTTGGGCTGTCCTAGTTGAACAATACATCATCCGATGTGAAGTCACCAGAATAGTATGTATTCGATTGAGTGTCAAAACATTCCCTTCTCCTGCACCATTCTGCTGATGTTGGTTTTGGTACTTATTCGGGATGTTATTTCCTTGATTATTTTGATTTTGTGGCATTCTAGTGTTTCTATGTTGTCCTTGCTTTACCGGGTGACCTCTATTCTGCCTTCTCTGGGCATTCCCATTCCTATTCTGTAAATGTGGGCACTGTGCTCGCCAATGCCTTCTTTCTTACAATATGCACATTGATTCAGTCCAATTGGAACTTCGTGCATGTTGGAGAAATTCCCCCTCATTTGTGCATTTCCTCTGCCCCTATTATTATTCACTACCTGTTGCAGTAACACTCTTGTTTTTAGATTCACTCTATCCCTCACCTCTTTCTCTGTCTCTATATTTACTCTATTCTCATAGTACTGTGCCATGTGTAATACTTCACTTTGCGATTTCGCTTACCACACACTTTCGGACATCATTATTAAATTTAGAATTTTCGATAGTAACCCTCTCACATATTTCTCAATAAATAGTCTCTTCCTGGGTTCAGTGCTTAAATCTTGGCCACTGAAATCTGCAAACACTTCTTCAAATCTATTAAAATAGTCAGTGGCCAATTCATCTTTACCTTGCAGCATGCATTTAATTTGTCCCAGATAATTCTTCTTTTAGGCACCAGAATCTTGAATTTTTGTACTATTCGTGCAGGTAATGCTGCCAAGGTTGGCAATGACTTTTCGCCATCTTTTCTGTCTGCATCCTCTTTTATCAAATGTTCCCATCTACCACCCAAAATCTCATTGTCATCTACATTCCTAATTTGCTTCCATATATCTACTGGGAGAATCACAGGAAATAATAGGTCAATATCACTCATTGTGAAAATGGACGATTTCAAATAGGACTCAATCTCTTTATAGAAGCCTGCCGGATTCTTCCTTAAATCAGGGATTGTTTGTTTGATATTATTCACCTCTCGTCTAGAAAAAGGGACATGTACGTACTGTGCTGTATAATGGGTTTCTATTACGCTCGGTGGATTCCCATCAGCGGCAGGAATTTCCACTTTTGGCACAAAAGTGGGAGGGACTTCTCTCATGGGAAATATCGAACTGCCGGTTACCTCTTTTGTTCTCTTATTAAGCACTATAGCTAGGGAGAGGGATAGGGCAGTCTTTCCATATTCAGGTGAAAGCGCTCTCTTGTATATTGTCATTAATTCAGGACAACATTCATTTTTCTCAACACATTTATCTAGCAAATACGCAACCATTACTTGCAATACCTTCCTTTGCATTTCTTTTGTGTACTGTTCAAACGTATCATACACCTCCATTATAGGAATGCTAGCATCCATAATCCACCTAAGCGCCTCTCGTATACATATTTTCATTTCTTCACTAACAGGTTTTGATGGCAGGAAGAATCACCGCATGACATATGGTGTCACCTCTTGTTTTCCTCTTTTCACCTCTTTGTGCCGAAACACAGGAACAGAAAACATCTCTGCATGCAATTCATCAAGTTCATCTTTAAACTCAAATAGCCTCTCTATGTGCTCTTTTATTTCTACCTCACTTTCCCTCATACGTGAAAAAGCATTCAGATCCCGCAACTTCTGCTGCGCTACCATACCAAGTACTTGCATCCATCTATCCATAAAATACTACCTGTTTTTCACCAAGCGTCTTATAATCATACATTGCACTCAGCTTGGATCCCTTGTCATTTCCTTCAATATACGTTTCTGCCCATTCTTTAAGTTCTTCTCTCATCTTCCTGCTAACCGTACTACGGGTTACTCTGGTGCTTCCTCTCTGTGCAGGCCTCGCCTCTACAGAGCTGCCTTCTCTGATAGCTGCTAATTCATACTCTGTCGGTGGAGGGGGAAATGGGATCTTGTGCTCAGGGGGAGATGGTGCAGTTGGAACAACAGGAATGGGGAGTGTTAACTGAGATGGAGCAATGGGTACTGGTGCAGTTATGTCAATCTTGCTTTGAGGGTGTTCTTGTCTTTTTTCATTCAAAATCTTATTTATTAGTTCATCTGATGCATCTAACTTTTGTTGTGGATCTATTTTTTGTATGCCTAATTGGATGCTCCTATCCCCTCTTCTAATATCCTCGTCCCATTTTAGCTCCTCTAGTTCCCTTGCTTTCTCTATGCTTTATTTGTGCCTTTGCGCATGTTTCTCTCTACTTTTTAAACAGAGATTAGCTTCCCTCCTCCAGTCTCTAATGACGACAAATGTCACGGGGCATGATTCCAAATGCTCTATTCAGGACATCTCAAAAGTGCCAACTTTCGGCCATTGCAAATGTTCTACATGTCTGGTCTGCCCGTGCCAAAGTTCATTGAACATTATTGCTCCTATTCCATATTTCACACACATCTCGAACGCTGGTGTCCCTACAGGTGGTGCAGCCTGGCCAGTTTCCAAAGATTGTCTACCGCAGTGGAAAAATCCCACTAGACACGAAGACAATTTCCCAGGCATGCTTGATCTTATTCGTACCTTACCCTGGACGTTTGATCTTGCAAGAGCAACTCTTAACCAATATCAGGGCTGCTAAGAATCGGGGCATGACTCACCTGATCAATCAGCTCGTCTCTGAAGACACAATTCGTCTGTATACAGGCGCAACCAAGGAGCGTCGTGACTGCGTAGCTGGCTCAATCTGCTTTGTTATGGAACCCTCGCCTTCTTGCTCTCTGGCCGCTGCGCGTCGATCAGGGACCGGCTGTGTAAAAATCTGCAAAGGAGTCGCTCATCACTTTCACAGGGTTGCCACGAACACCTTCCGATCCCGGCTCGACGGCCTCGTCCTCGATTCATTTTCACCTTCTTCAAATTCAATGAAGATGATGGAGCAAATGGGAGAGGGTCCCTATTCGGGTGCCATTTTTTTGTTAGGCCCCGAAGACCCTCACGCATGGAAACAAGGTACAATCACCATACACAAACTGATGCAACAGACACGAGTTTCAACTCCCAAAATCTAGGGTTTATTGCAAAGCAAATATTCTCACTCGGCCAACCGGGTCTCACGTCTCGCAACATGTGTCACCAGACCTCGTGAGATGCAAGAGCGCGAGCATTCTACAACAGTACCATATATCAGAAAGACAATCGTACAATATGTTTGTGACACATCAAAAACCGCCCATAATGTATTTTCTTGAGCTAGGCTTCAGTGATTGACAATTATGACAAATATGACACAGTATTTCTTAATCTATATTAGTTGGTTTAGCAACAGTTGCAATTTGCAGGGGGCAGACATGTTTCTTTGTTATGGAGAACATAAAGCACTTGTTTATTGAGCAAACTGTGTTCATAGGAGAGACACATTCCAAAGCATGCTATTGTCTAGTTTCCATTTGTGAACTAGGGGTCAGCCTGATCTAAGACGAGCCCGAAAGGGGGGCCGCTAGAAAAGTATAATTCATGCCTTTAATGGCCTGTTTCTGCAGTTTTAGCGAGACCGGCTGGCACCTGGCTTGGTGATTAAATGCCTCTCTGTTCGCCTTCAAGGACTTGTGAGGGAGTAAAACAACATTTCTGTACTGCTTGGCATCTTTGTCTGGGCCGGTCTCTCAACATGTAACTTGTGGCCTTGCTTTGTGTTAGAGCAGAACGAAATAAAATACATTTTGCAAAGCGTTTGAACAGAAAGGCAAGGAAAGCAAAGGGCAGATCTAGAGACAAAATGGACGCTCTATGGTTATACCGCTGATTCTGTTATTGGCAATGTAGGGAATATGATGCGATTGGTTTACGGCCAACATAATATACCATCTATGCTTTGGTGGGATCATTTCTAGACTTACAGGGACGTGGCAGCGAAAGCCTCAACTGACAACTGACACATGCTTCATGGGTCAGATAACCAACAAGGTAGGTGCATTGCTGGAGTTGGCATGGCCTGAGGGGTGGAGAGAGAGAGCTAGGAGGAAAGATGAAAGTGATCACTCCAGGAGAGAGGAGTGGTGAGAGGGATGGAGAGGGGAAGGTCTGAAGAGATCAGAACATCCAGTGTGCGCCCTGCAGAGTGAGTTGGGCCTGAGAGGAGAATAGAAAGAGAGAGAGAGAGTCACAGAGTTTGCGGAAGAGTCCAGAGGAAGGACAGGAAGCATCCAGGTGGATGTTGAAGTCACCAGGAAGGAGGAGTTGAATGGTCGAAAAGAGATCAGAGAGGAAGGAGGAGACCTGACCAGGTGACCAATAGATGGTAGCCACATTAAGGGAATGGCTAGGAGAGAGAGCCTGCAGATGAGGCCTTTGAAAGAGGAGTAGGCCTGCGTAGGAATGACAGAGGCAGGAATCCACTCAGGGAAGATCAGGACTATACCCCCTCTGGAACGATTGGACCTGGATGCAGAGATCTTGTAACCACCAGGAAGGAGAGTGTCAAAACATGTGACAGAGCTGGCTGTGAATCATGTCTCGGTGAGACCGAGGACAGGAGGTGGAAGATGTCAGAGGAGTGTTTGACAGCTGAGCGAGAGTTTAGAGTGGCAATATGGAGAAGGTTGCCGTCCATGAAAGACTTCCGGGGAGGGGTAAAAATCAGATGTATGCATTGCAGAGGTGAACAAGAAGCCCGAGGGGGGGCAGAAAAGGAAGGAGGAAATGGCAATATAGCCAAGGAAGAGATGCCAGTGGGACGCAAGGGAGCTGTGGAGGGAAGAGACGGGACAGCAGGAGCAGAACAGAAATGGACGAGGTGCGGGAAGCGTCTATTGAAGAGGAGAAAGTTGGCCTGAGGTTTGACATTGTTTTTGTAGGAGTACTTTTGGGCTATGTCGTACAATCACATGTTTTACAAAACAGTACTTCTCTTTGGGTAGTATCTGTCAATTAAATTGATTTTTAAAATGTCCTGACTGTTGGGATCATGTTTGGCTATTGTCTCTATCTCTTGGTCAGAGTTTAGTAATCTTTTTTTGGGATGAAGGTGGACCGAGGTTTAGACAAGCAATGTGTTAAGATTTGACATACAAGGTTGTGCCCTTTAACCGGTCTGCAGACTTGTAGCAACCACATTCTCTATGGTAGAGCATTTTTATACCAAAGCTGTGCAATTTTTGTGATAGTGTTTGGTGTTTTGTCAGTTGATATGTCATCCCAGTGGTATTTTAGCTCTGTTTTCTCAACATTGGTGAGATAGGCTTTGAAATATCTTGCAAATGGAGTGGAATTGTCTTCAATGTATTGTATGTCTATGTTTGCATTCCACAACAGGGCAATGCTTGCATTGTAATCATTGATGTACTTGGATACTCCTTCCCTTTTAATGTTGTATGTGTTTATAGATGATTTGGCTTTTATGCTGTGTGTAACAGAAGACATGAAGATATTTACTTTTCAATTTTTGCAAACGCGTTTAGGGCAGCAAAAGTGACATTTGGTTAAATATTTTCCTTTGTTTTTACATCTATGTTGCCAGTATTTGCCATGCTTATGTTTTTGGAGGTGTAAGATTTGTGTACTGTTATAGATATTTCTTGGTGGTAAGTTTTGGTGGTAGTTTTGGTGGTATTTCTGTAGTATACTGGTGAGCCTAAATATAGGGAACTGCCTGGTGGTTGTTTTTATACTGGGATCACTAACACTAAGCCAAGACTGGATTTAGTACACTCCAAATCATAACTTCATGCCCTCGCAATATTTTCTTTACAATGGGCCTCATTACGACTTTAGAGGTAGTCATGGCACTATTAGCGCCATGGCTGCCTCCAAAATCGTGTCCGGGTCCGGTCTGGTGGAGAGGGAACTTACCGGGACATTCCGCCCTAGGCAGACCCGGTAAGTCCCCATTCCAAATGCCATTCCCCATTCCAATTTGACCCCCCATATAGCTCAATGGGAAGGCGCTAATAACGGGCCCGCTAATTGCGGGCCCTTTATTAGCTCCAAGGTCCCTTAATGGGTCCCGTAAAGACGTGTGGTCAGTCCACACATCCTTTACGGTTCCTGCTAAGGGACCTCAGAATTAGGCAGTAAGGGATTACCGGCACCGGTCTCCTTACCGGTGCTCGGTAACCCTTACTGCCCACCTCAGAATGAGGCCCAATATCTCGGTTTGCCCTTTTTAGCGGCATCATAGGATTTTTTTTACCATGTAAACCAAATATGAACATTCATTCAGAGCCTCTTAGAAGAACACAATTTACAGTGACCGTCTTTGCTTCTTCTTTTTACCACATGTGATACAGTGAAACACCACCTGCAGTAAAATGCAACTACCACTTGTTTCACCTCTGTATGATAACACAAGAAACCAGGGCACATAAATAAATACCAGAGCTGAGTTGTTTCTTTTGCAATCACTTTATAAGTAATTGAGCCTCATGAAAAAACATATAATTCGCTGAAGAGATATGTGTATTTGTTCAGTTGCCCATGCTGACTTCACAACCTGTTAAAATAATACAATGTGTTCACAATTCCAGCAGCAATATTTATCAGATGTTTTGCCCTCTCTCGCCCCAGTCGATGATCCCTCCAGAGTTCAGAGAATTACTGTAACCCTCTCTCCCACTTGTAGCTTGGCAGAGAACACATTTTGCATTGGGAATTACACTTCACTTTAGTAGAATTGGGAACAAACAGTCTTTGGGATGCCTGATATATAGAAGCCCATGCAAAATTGATACCTATGTTTGTGGTTATTAAACTACACACACCTCAAGTTTAAATGTATGCTCATCTAGAGGATGTCTAGTTCAGCCTGTGCCTGGGCCCAGCAAGTTTGGGATTCCTCCTCAGATCAGCTGTCACAAAACACCCCCATAGCAGCCAGAAGACAGTGTTCACATTGGATCTTCCTTTCTCTGCCTTTTCCCTTTTTTTTGCTTAGACAGCTCTACCCACATGCTTCCGAGAGAAATCCTGACAACCATGAGCAAGTGCCTCATGCTCAAGAGGACAGCTCAGGAAGAACAGCACCTTTAACATCACTGCACAACCCTTTTTAAGCTAACCAGGAGAACTGCCTTCTGAGGTACGTTCCCCTAAAGAAAATGTAATAAATGCCTGTCTCTGATGGGGTATAGACTCAATTGTGACCTTTCTGGAAGAAATTGTGTCCTGAAGATGGCCCAAAAGAAAGAACAAAAGACACGAGGCATAGTGTCTAAAACATAAAAAGGCCGAAACATGTGACATTAACTGAGATGCCCACACAAATTTCTGTGGGAATTTGACGCAAACAAACTGGTTACGAATGTATATATCTTGTTTTGCCCACACCCCCATACTTAGTGTGCACTATGTATAATGTCTTTCCCCTTTTTTCCTTATAAAAAAGGTTTTACCAAGGTTTGTGTAATAATGAAATTCCTTTGTGTTTGTAGCACCTTGTGCCGTTTAGTTATATACAATATGTAATAAATTTAGTTTTCTGACCAGCTTTTCTGTGTTGGGTTCTATGATGTGTTGTAGTTATAACATAAAACTCTATTTGTTTAGTTTGTAAATTCCCTTCACTCGAGCCGTTGGGCAATGGAAAGAGGGGTAATCAGACTCACCTTAGGTAGTTTCCCTCTGATTGAGTTTCCTTTTGAGTTCTGATCCCCCGAGACCAAAAAATTGGGAACTTTACCTGGTTTAGGTAAGACTGCCTCTGATAGTGACATCATGTGCTCATCAAACCACCTCTCTTTGGAAAGTTCCAAAGAAACACGTGTTCTGCCTGCCACCTTTGACCATGATCCAGGCTGTAGCAACGGATGCAAATGGCTAAATATCTGAGCTGCTTCCTGCTCTGAAAGTCTTTTAAACAATAAACTAGTTCTGATCAAAGCGTATTTCACATTCCACAATTCTGACTTGTTACCTCTTCATTTAAACACAGCACAGCCTTAATTCTGCACATTTTATTTATTGCATTTCCAAGCTAACCTTGCACAGCCCGAATACCTGGAAATTCAATTATCAATCTGCTCCAAAGTTTGTATCAAAGTCATGAACTGATTTGCTCTGAATATCAGAAGGGGTTAGAGGATAGGTATTAATGTTTAATAATTGCTAGTTTTATGGTTAATTGCAATTCAGTCCATAACTGTGAGGTGGAACAAATGAACATGCTGTGCGGTATCAATTTCAAATTCATCTTTTAGCGGCATGTGCTTTATGCATTCACAATACTGACATCTACTAGATTCAGCCTGAGTCTCACACATTCATTTCACACTCTTGCTCACATATGGGGTCACTCTTTTATCGTTATTGAAATGTGGAGCCTTAGCTAAAATGCAGAGTCTCCTCTCCCTACATTCCCTCCTTTCTTATGCTGGGACCTAACCAAAGCGACACTGCAGAAAAATAAAATGAATTTCAGCTACAGCTCTATGTTTGGTCTTGGGTAAACAAACAAAATCAATTGCACCTTGATTTTAACAGTTAACTCAATCAAATGAAGCTATACAGAATTAAACAACATGCAATTGGTAATGTTCACATATCTCTGCATGTGCATTTTAAACAAAGAAACATTTTATATATATTTTTAGATGTTCTTGTATCTTTTCATGTTTACATATGTATATATGTTTCTTCGGATCACCACTATCTTTTACTTTTTGCAATTTATTAGTGAACTGTGATTTGATTTCTTTGCTTTTTTTGAGAGAATATTTGTTTCTTTTGGTTTTTATAAATAAATAATTAAAAAGAAAAATAACATTACATTCAAAACAACCATTATTCCATATAGTTTTACCAGTGGCATCAGTCTGATACTGAATAGTCAATGCTTGTAAAAAATAGTAAAAATAAAATATGATGTTTAAAAAGTCTTCAGACCAAAGTGAGAGTTCAGTCAGAATTTCCAGTCATGCTCATGTCCATGAAATGGTCTTTGCTGAAGTAAACCTCCATCCTCTGAAAGTGGGACTTCATAATGTGGTTACCAACTTCACCCCCTTCCTCCGGTCCAGGGGTATTCTGAAGGGCACTCCACTCCAAGGACCTGGCTAATTCCAACTTCTGGAGTGCTGGTGGGAGAATCAATTAGTGTATAGAGCAAAGAGAAAAGAACAAATGAAGAATTAAGTACATCAAGTCATTCACTTTTCTTTTTTCTCTGAACCTCCCTTGAACATCACCTGAAATCAAAAGTGTTATGCATATGAAATACACAATATACAATGAGGTCTTTGAATCAAAGATTTCCCCATAATCATTTGTAAATAACGCAGAATCAAATGAATAAAATTATAAAAATTAATTAGACATTGCTACAAAATGTGAGTTAATTTTAAATCCTAGCTAATCTAATCTACTTTCTACCCTTCTCATCTCTTATATATACACTTTACTTACCTGCCATACCCCTTTTCTTAATTATGTATTTATTTATTTAATTCCTGAACATGTTGGACTCATATTTCCATTCCTGTACCCACTTGTTTCATACTTCTTTTTCTCACATATAATTATAAAGATATACATGGTTACTCACCTGATGTATCACTCTTTTTGACCCCTTTATACACCAAGTTGTTATTTTTCAAAATATTTACCTGCTATAGTGTGTCTATTTGCTATGCAAGCACTTTATTTCCAGAACATGGATACATTTCTCACTCTCTGGTTTCTCCAATTTGTTCAAGTCTTTTAATTTCATGTTTCAGGTGGAAGGGCTTAAGTTGGTTAACATGGACAAATTGTTCCACTGTTAACTCTCCCTCCTTTTTGGCGATTGTGTAGACTACAGATGAAACCTTATCTACAATCTCAAATGGGCCGCACCATGATGCAAGGAATTTGGAGTGTTTATGTTGACATTTTCCAACATTTAACTTGTATACGTGGTCGCCTACCTCATATTCTCTCACAGATGTTTTCCTATCATAGTACGATTTTCAGTATCAGCAGCTTTTTCCAAATTTCGCTGTGCACATGCAAAAGCATATGGCAAGTGTTTTCTAAGTTCTTCTGCATATTCATGGATTGTGGATGAATTTACAAGGACATGTTTGCTCTGTAAAGTAGGTTTTGTGGCAAAACCATTTTCCTACCTGTTAAAATCTTGTGTAGGCTCACATTTGGGCTCAAAGATCGGACCACTGGTGTGTCAAACCTCTTTTCATTAATGGTGCTCTATGAGTTGGGGAAACAGGCTGAAATTGAGGAGACACAAAGCAGCCCCTGGTATAGAGTTCTACATCCTGTGACATGTGTGGCCAATATGCATAACCTTTTAAGATTTCCAGTTTTCTGGGAATCTCTGTGGCGTGCAGTTATGGCATTGTGGGCATGATGTAACATCTATCCCTAAAATGACAAAGACACTACCCATTGGATTTGGCCTGGCATGGATTCCCTAATCATAAGCCCATCTTGTCTCTTTGTTTTTTAATAACACCTTCCTTCAAATCCTCTTTCCGTTGGCAATCTTCTTCAGGCATAGGATTTTGCTCTGCATCTAACATTATAAAATGGACCTAAAATAAGATCCTCCTTTTGTGCCCTAAACAAGTCTTGTACAAAAAACAATCAAAAGTCTTTATCAGGAGTATCAAAACTCTATTGTGCCACAGGCTGATCAATTGTTTTCGGAGATTTGGAGCGTGTTATCTCATCCACCTGGATTTCAGCAAGCAGATGTTTAATGGGAAATAACTCACCCATCACAGCCCCAATGTTGGCTAATTGATCTGCTTATCATAACCCTCCTTATCTTTCCCTGGTGTTTTCAAATGACCAAATATCTTCCTCTAATGAATTATCATATCATTTTATGAAACAAGTTTGTGTATGGCTCAAATCATTTTGCCATGTTTAAGTTGCTTCCTGCTATATGTGAGAATCCCTTTCAATTTTCAGCCAGTTAAATATGCCACACACCTTTTTTGTGTGTAATAAGAATCAGTGGCTAAAACTATTTCTTTAATTTTATTTTCCACCGCTGTAGATAATGCCTTATGAATGGTGGCCAATTCTGCAACTTGACTGCTTTTGGGGTGTAGCCTTATGTTTCCTAGTGGGATGCTATTGCATTTAATCCACCAGTTTCCTATCCCTGCCACCAGTTATTTTTCAGTGTCACCTTCCACATGATATGAACATTCAGCTGCATATAAAGCTGAGAGATGCTTGCATGTTTCTTTATTGAAAGCCTTGTGTGGGGATTGATCAAATTCACCTACATGTGTTTCTAATTCTGTGTCATCAGGTGCACAAACTGCTGCACAGTCATGCAATCCTGCTAGCCCTTGAGCAACTGGGCTCTTTACGTTTAGTCCATATATCACCTGCACTGGAAAGCCCTGAAGTGCTAATGTCCATGAAGTTATTCTTGCCTTGGCCAAAATCCCTGACCAGAGCATTTTACTGTGCAAGAACTGAAGAGGCTGGCCATTTCTTTTAACAATTACTTGCACCCCTTGAATTATATGACAGAAATGTTGTGTTGCAATGCCCAGACTGTGATCAGAAGCGCCTTTACACATTCAATATATTTTGTCACTACCTGTGACAATTCCTTACCTGCATAAGTGATGGTTTTGCTATTTGCATCATGTTTTTGGTATAATACTGCTGACATACATTGATCTGTAAATCTTATCTCTATAATCATAAAATAACATCAGTTTTAGAAGAATTTCATAATAGAATGTACAGGCTCAAGCAGCACAAGTGTTGTTGCCCTTCCTCACACATATATACACACATTTAACTAATACATAATAAAATTAGGATAAAATAGATACACTTCAGAGGTCAATAATTCACTAACATTATAGAAAATAAGATTAAAAGGAAAAAAAGGAGGGATTACCTCTGTTCCTTAACTTTTAGTTTTCAAGCTGCATGAGACTTAGATTACATCTCGTTTAACTTTTATCTAAGCTTAAGGATAATAAAAAGTTGGTTAGTGCAATCTGCAAAAAATAAGTATTAGAGCACAATAAGAAGGTCCATCTCATTTCTTGGTCGACGGTTTCTATGCAAGGCAGTACTTTCATGAAATGTATTAACCTTAAGGCATTCAATTTAGGAGAGTAGCAGACTAAATGTTCCAAGGATTCAATTGCATTAACTTGCATACAGAATCGACATGCTTGTAGGGCTCGTGATCGCAGATTTCGCCTTGCCTGAACCTGGTAAGTGGGCCATAAATTGAATCGTGTTCTCATGAAGGCTGCTCTTAATTTATCAGAGGGGAATTTTAAAAGATAAGATTCAGGGCATTTCATTGGTTTGGGCCAGAAGCGAAACTTACATGGTTGGCGATACTTTTGGCATTTATCGATGGTATTTGACCAATCTAGATTATAAAATGCTGTTTTGGCACCTACGGGATTAGCTATTAACTTGTAGATTGAAATGTTAGCAGATGCTAAGGCTTCCAAACACAGATTAATCCACGATTTTACAAAGTTCTTGTCGGTTGTTAGCATGTAGGCACCTATTACAGATAACATATTCATTTTTTGGTTTGCCATAAGACATTTACGAAATAACATACAACATCGCCAAATATAAATCGCGTGTATGGAGACAAGGCCTACTTCATATCGCAACCAAGCACTTGGAACACAATGGGGGAGGTTGAGCACAGCCCTCCAAAACTTTCCCTCAAATCTCTCCAGATGTACATGATTGAAATTCAATAGGGTTTCAGCCCCATACAGAATAGAAGGGATTGCTTTCATGGACCAGTAAGTTATTACCGGTTGAATTGTAAATTTTCCAAATTTATGTAAGATGATTTTAGATTGCGAAATTGCTGAAGTCAATTTTGCCTCCATGCGGTCAATTTGATGGTGCGGTTTGAGCGAGCCACTAAATTCACAACCCAGGTAAGTATATGATTGCACAACTTCCAGTGGAGTATAATTAAATAACCATTTGGGTTTAAATTTATGTAGCCGATTTGCCTTATAAACTACAATCTGGGTTTTTTTAATGTTGATTATCAGTTGGTTCTCAATTAGGTACACGTTAAATGCATCGATGAGGTTCTGTAAGCCCTGCATCGTTTTTGAGATGAGAACTATGTCATCCGCGTAGTTTAAATTAGTAACTTTTTGACCTTTAAGGACTGGAGCATCGGAGGCAATCTGTAGAAAAATTGGAGTTAGATCATGGATGAAATAATAAAAAATTGCTGCAGCTAATAAACACCCTTGCTTTAGGCCCCGGTCTGTTTTAATCGGGGCAGACAACAAGCCATCTAGAGTGAGCCTTCTTATCTCTACAAAGAAATACTGACATCTTACTGGATATGCCAAACATGGCATTTTCATCATACAGCCTTTTAACTACTTGGCCACTGCCTCACTCTTTTTCTGTTTACCATTTCCAGGGTACACCCTGCTTCAGTAACCTCATCAAATGTTGTGTAATCTCTGAATAATGTTCAATAAATGTCCTGTTGTAACTTGACATTCCTAACAAACTTTTGAAACTTTTCAAATGTGTGCTTTCTGTCGAGGCTGACTACATGTTTAATTTCATTGATTAGCACAACATCCAAATAAACTGTTGTTCCTCTTTCAGCTGCATCTGTGATTGCCTCGCTCAGGAATATCCCAAACTCACTTCCACTATTGACATACCCAAAAGGGGTGTGGCAACATGCATATTGTGATTTGTCAAAAGAAAACACAAATTAATTTTGTATGTCTTCAGCTAGTGATACACACCTGTAATATCCAAGGTGGTAAATACTTTACTTTTCTTTACTTTAAAATATTTATATTGCACACCAAATGACCCAGGGGCTTACGGGCACAGACAACAAATAACATGTAGTACAAACATTTGGGCTACCAGAAACAAAAAACAGTGCTGAGTAAGGAGAGAGCAATCCCTTCAACATCACCTAAACAGCCACGTCTATAATTTTTCCTAAATATTGGAGTGGCGCGGATTGCCCAACGATCAGATGGGATGGCATTCCAATGTCTTGGAGCTTCTGGTAGGAAAGTGCATTTCTGCACCTGCGTAGGTTTTCATGCAGGAATCTTGAACTGTTTTAAGGTGTTGGATCTGAGGGTCCCGGTGCTGCCATTATTGACAAGCACTTCACTCAAGTATTGGGACTAACCCCAGTAAGGTATTTGTGTGTGATCAGGAGAATGCAAAATTGATTTCTGGCCCTGATTAGAAGCCAGTGCAGACTATGTCTGGCTTCAGACACATGGTCCCCCCTCCTTAGGCCCATAATCACTCCTTGCTGTCATTCCCGCTGCCCCTTATCACTGCACCTGCAGAGTGCTCCAACTCCCTTTCTAGCTTGTCCTTCATCAGACAATACAATAACTACTCTCACCGGCTTGATCATCTGACATAAATATGTGACCTTGTCTTCGCAGCAGAAACACTTGTTTACTAGCTGAGCACAGAGCCCAAGAAAATGTTGGCTTTCCTTACTGTTTCATTGCAGTAAATGGAAGTGAATATCCAAGATGGCCACGCATCAGCACCATGTTTTCTGACTCATTTTGTAAGACGCACTACAACTCTATACCAATGATTATTAAAAAAAGAACTAATCCACAGGGCGGCATTTTCCGAGAATCGCACCACATCCTTTTGCTGGTCAAAAGCCGCAGATAAGTCAAGGAGCATGAGTTTAGCGGTTTGCCCTCTGTCCATGATTTGAGGCAGTCTGGACTTCAGGTTGAGCAGGGCCGTTTCCATCCCATGCCCTTGCCTGAACCCTGACTGCCATTTGTTAAGGATCCCATGGTCCTTCAGGTGCATCAATAACTGCTCATAGGCAACTTAATCTAAGATTTTCAGCAGGAACAAGGTGTTTGTGTTCAGTCAGTAATTAGTTGGTGCCTCTGGACATAAGCCTGGCTTCTTTAACAGTGGGGTCATCAAGTTTGTTGGAACACAATTCTCCCTAAATGAGGCATTAACAAACCTACAGAGAATACCTATCAGTGTGGTGGAGCATGCCTTAATAACCATACGAGGACAAGCATTCCTTTTGCAGTTAGTCGGTTTAAGCTTTTCTATGATTATGGCAAGTTCAGTTTATGACATAGGTTTGAAGTTGAATTGATTGAATAGTCTCTTGGATGCACAGACATCTACATCCAATGTCAAAGTCGCTGATTTGCTGGTCATCTGGCTGATCTATGTTATGTTTGATACCCTTCAATTTACCTACCACTGCTTCCTGAATGGAAGTACATCAGGCCACGTCTTTCACAATGGTATCCACTTTGTTAGGACATGGATGTTCTAATTCTATCAAGATCTTAAATAATTCTTTTGATTGAGATTGAGCTTTATCAATCCTAGCATACAACACTATTTTTTTGCAGCAATAACTGCTGTTTTATATATTTTGGCAGCCTTCATATACACCTCCCTATCTTGAATATTCTGGGAGGCCCTTCAGGTATACAAGCACTGGTTTTTAAGGATTTGAGTTTTTGGAGGTCTGGCAAAAATCAGGAATTGCTCCTTCTTTACACAACCCACTTCCTCCTCAGAGGGGCTAACATATTGGTTGCTTCTTCAATCGTATTTTGGTATACCTCTATGATGTCTTATGCCTGTGCAAGATTCTTGACATGGTCCATCAGTGGCAGAAGCCATGATTCCAGAGCCTCATCTGTCAATTTCTTCACATTCCTGGACATGATACAGACTTTTTTCACCTCCCTTGTCTTACATTTTTTTTCGAACACTATGGTGAAGAGAACAAAAAAGTGGTTTCTGCATCTGTCCTAATTTTTATTATTGACATTTTACATCCCTTCACACCCCATGTTTCAATTTTCCATGCATCCAGATTTGTTTTGAAAATGAAGGCAATCCCCTTTCAACTTCTTTCGATCCTGGCAATGGAGGCTGTAGCCATTTGGGACCGACAATGCAAGAGTGGGACCTGATGCAGTGTAGCACCATGTTTTAGTAACAGCACAAATGTCCTGGTTAATGATATATGTGGCCACATCCATGTTTTGTTTAAGGAGAGACCTGGTATTTAGTAGTACTATTTTAAACTGAATAGTATTTTGCAAATGTCCACAGGTCCCTGTATCTCTGTGTTCATTCATTTATTGTGCTTTTTGGGGAACATCTTTCACACCTCCAACCAAACTATGTGTCGCCGTGTTTAGTGGTGAGATTGTAGTATCACTAGTCTGTTGCCCGCTGCCTGCATCAGTTTTTCACATCTGCGGAACTGGTCTGCATAATGTTTAGATTTGTAGAGTCATGGCCAAGGTTCCCGCCTCTTGGGAGTGTGTAAGGGTCACCCTGACTTGGGCACTCCCTGTGTCACACGTGCTCCCAACCCTGGTTTGCAAAAAGTCCTGCAAACTACAAGTCTGCTGGGATATGTAGTTTCCATTTAAAACTAACATAGAACAAAATGAGAGCTAAAATATATTAAAGAAGCAGCAGCTAATCATCAAAGAATGGCGCTTCTGAACAGTGTAGTGTTGTGCCTGGTTTAAAAGCAGAACAGCTAAAAACTAGCCACTACAATTTCACAACATTTTTCTAAAATCATTTTTTAAAAATACATGTAAAATTAGCATCCCAATAACTAGAATCACAAATAATGAGCAGGCTCCAATGTGCTTATATACCGGGACAGACCGTCTTGTTGCACCGTTTTGCCGGCGCTCCACGCAACTAGTTTACAAAAAAGGAGTCCCACAAATTACAAGTCTGCTGGGATATGTAGTTTCCTTTTAAAACTAGCATAGAACAAATCGAGAGCTAAAATATCTGAAAGGGCCAGCAACTAATTGTCAAAGTATTGAGCTTCTGAACAGGTTAGGGTTATCCCTGGTTTAAATGAAGAAAAGCTAGAAAACTAGCCCCTACAATTTCACAATGTTATTCCTTTGACCCATGAACCTGTGCAAGGCCCTAATCAATAAATGATAGTGGCCATTGTGAAACAGGTACCCTCATGTTCAATTCTCTTAAGTCTGCACACAAATGCCATTGGCCATTGGGTTTTAGCACACCTAATATGGGAGTATTTGATGTACTATCAATAGGCCTAATGATGCTTCGAGATTCCAAATGTTCAATTATATCAGCCAGTGCCTCCAAACATGCCCGGGGCAACCTATATAGTCACACAAATGCCTGCTCCCTACAATGTCCTTCTGGTAGTGTGGCAACATGTAAATTGGATAGACCATAGTCATAGGCATCTTTCGCAAAAACATGTTTGAACTCCATAAATATTTTCCTCAATTGGTCTTTTTCTTCTTCATTTGAGCAAGCATTTGCACTTTGAATCTGCTCCTCTATCATTTGAGAACATTCGAGGAAATCGTCTAAAGGAGGGACATCTGTGCTTTCCTCTAACCGTGTTGCAGTGTCTCTTTAGAGAGTAGCTACCCTCAAATATTTTGGACTAGGGACCTCCAGTTCAATATGCTGCTTTATGTCTTTCAGATTCATCTAATTCAAATAGGACAGAATCATCATGACGACAGCATATAACTTCACTTGGCTCATAAGGGAACACAGACAGAACTTTATAGATTCCCTTAGAATTCAATGACTCTGGTGATTCACCCTGTGCAGTCACATAGCTTTCAGGAATATTCCTGATCACTGGGTAACTGAAATCAGCAGTGTAGTAAGATTTCTGTACTGCCATTCCTAACACTGTATTGTCTTCCAAATTAATTTCTTGACCCCCTTTACTGTTCACATGGATTTGATCGGGTCCATCCCCAATCTCTACCAATGGTTTAAATTTGCATTCTAATCCTTGCTGCTTTATAAATTCATTTAGGCACACACATGCATCATGATATTTCATCTGTTGTCACTTCCTGTGATTTTAATGCTACTGTAAATTTGCTGGTAAATGCAGGAATGGTCACATCCCTTTTCACTTGAAGTTCAGTTGCATATGGCATAATTTGGGCACAATGGTAAGTTTTTCTCTTGTTTTCAAACTCTGGTGCAGCTCCACACAATCTGGACCAGACCTTTTGATTTAGAAAGTCTAATACCATCCACGTTCTGTGCATGATGTCATTTCCCAGATAGAATGTGTTTTTTGTTCTGCTCACAATCCACACATTGTGATGAATACTTTTAGAGCCAATTGTGATCTTTAGCATGCATTTTCCTATAATGTATTGTCCCAATTCAGGGTCATCCAGGGCAAAGATGTGTTTATTTTTTTATTTTAAAATGTGGGATCTCCTCTCTGTCAAGTATTTGCCTGAGTGCCTTTTCATTAATGAAACTCCTTTCCTGCTCAAGTGCCAAAGTGGCTTCAATCATTTCAGAACGTGCATTCACATGGATGTGTATTTCTGCACTTATTTCGGTGCATTGAAAAATGTAGGCTAGGTGGTTTTATTCACTGAACAACGCAATATGAAAAGTGAAAAGTGAAAAGGTGCTGTATAGCAAAATGTTACCCTTGTCGTGTGTTCTTAAAGTACCTTCCTTAGGGTCTGGTGTCAGCTCATGATGCACATGCATGTGGCAGTAGCAACCCTCAAACACACAATTAATTTGTATACAAGAAGATAAACTGTCGGATGCTGCTAGTTCCTTATACCGTACTTCAGTTTCCCTGTATGCATTGGGTCGTCATATGTATCGTTTCTTGTAGCACAAGTGTGTATTAAGTGTAGATTTGTGAGCTAGTTATTACACATGTAACATAACACAATCACCCCTGACATCTTGCTATCAACATAATATAAAGAACCCCTTGCAGGAAGGGACTTTTTAGGAATATTATTTTCACATGTGATGTCATCAGTGATGTCATCAATGCTATTTGTGGTTGTTAGTGTTAGCAATGCACGTAGATGGCACAAGTTATGGTTGCTTAGCTTACTGTAATGGGGGAATGTGCAGTGGTGTTTGGTTGCACTATGAAGTATAACTTTTTTTAGTGATTTATTTTTACTGATTTTACATATATATGTATTGCAGGGAAGGAAAAGAAAGGGGCTAAACAAGTGATGTTGTCATTGATGTCATCATTGACATTTGAGATGACATCTTTCATGGTCTGGGTGTTAGTGCACAGGAGGGTTGGGGGCTTAGGTTACCATAACTGTCGAATTTCAGGGGTTTTTCGGTTTTAATTTGAAGCATAAAGGTGAGGAGGAAAGTTTTTTTTTAGTGAAGTGTACAGGTTTTTGTTAGGGCAACTTAACCATAATGTCCCTTCAACAAAGTTTTTTTGTAGTGAATTTCGGACGTTTTTAGTAGGGCAACGTAACCATATTATCCCTTGGAGAAATGTATTTTGAATTATTTGCATACGTTTGCAGTACTGTTAGTGAATCATAACATAAGTTCATCAAAGGATTCCAATAGTAACACATAATCATACTGTGAACTAACATTTGATTGCAGTGCCCATCTTTCCACATATTGCACAGTAGCATATGCTGTAGCACAGCATGGCCACATGGCACAAAACTCAAATACACTTCACTATAGTATGGGTGAGTTGTTGATAGTGCGGAAGGACATTGTATATTGTTGTACGAACTGGTAATTGAAACGTTTCCCGTTCACAACTCAACAGGGCAAGTTTGCACCACAATAGAAGCAAGAGTGCATACCAAGGTCTTTGAAGCAGTAAAACCTATTGCACCCTAAAAAAATGGGGGCTAAATGTCATTACCAGTACAGATTTTACGGCACTAACCCATAGCACCAAAAGAAGGATTTTTTTTTATCTTCAACCGGAACGCCTCCGGTGTTCCCATTTGAAAAAAAAGAAAACCTTTTCCAAGATGGTCACCATGGAAAGGGAACGCGGCCGTTTCATAGAAAGTCTTTTGCAGATTTCCATTATAGCTGCCAGAAAGTAAAAAAGGAAAACGTATGACCGTATTGAGCGAAGAAGATTTGTATTAGTTCCAAAATGTGTGGTTATCAGCAACACCTTTAACAGAAAGCCAGTGCCTGGTGCACATGGCGACTGCAATGCTATGTTTTCTCCCAACCAGTACCTGGAAGTATGTATCTCCCTGACATTGTGTCCAGCAAGCATACATTCAGCGTACCATTTAAAGATGAAAGGCATACCGTTCATTTCTTATGTACATAACGACACTTGTGAAGTATGAAAACACTACCACATGTAAAACACAAAGGTGTTTGTTCGGCGCAATGACCTTTCCGTAAATGTGTGGAAAATAGAGGGAATATGTTTGGCAAAAATGTGCGTACCGAAGGCAAAGAAGTTTGCACTACAATAGAAGGAAGACTACATACGAGGTCTTTCAATTAGTAAACTCCATTGCACCCTAAAAGAATGGGGGCTGGATGCCATTAGCTATACAGATTTTATGACACTAACCCAGTGCAACAAAAAGAAAGGATTTTTTATCTTCAACCGGAACGCCTCAGGCGTTCCAATTTGAAGACAACAAATCCTTTTCCAAGATGGCCACCATTGAAAGGGAAGGATGGCCGTTGCATGGAAGGTCTTTTTCCGCTTTCCATTACAGCTGACAGAAAAAAAAAAGGAAAACGTGTGCCCGTAGAGTCCGAAGAAGATTTGTATTTGTTTTAAAATGTTTGGTTATTAGCAACACCTTTAACAGAAAGCCAGTGCCTGGTGCACATGGCGACTGCAATGCAATGTTATGTCCCAACCAGTATATCGCAGTATGTACCGCCCCAACATTGTGATCAGTAAGCATACCTACAGCGTACCCTTCAGAGACAAAAGGCGTACCGTTGGTTTCTTACGTGCATAACAACACTTGTGAAGTGTGAAACCACTACCATGTGGAAAACTCAAAGGTGTTTGTTCGTGCGCAATGACCTTTCCATAAATGTGTGGAACATACAGGGAATATGTTTGGCAAAAATGTGCGTACAGAAGTCAAAGAATTAGTCTTCTAATGTGTGGACAAAATCACAACAAACCCTGTGAGGCGAAGTGCACTAATGGTAGAAATAGTGTAAGCAACACCATTACGACCGACCTGTGCACACATTTTTGTGAAAGTGTCACAAGGTGAAATGGGTGAAGAAATGGATAGTGAGAAGGTATACGGAATCAATCTTTTTGAAATAATTTTGTACAGCAAATACTTTTATTGCACCTGTCTTAATTTTTCCACTTTTGGAAAGATAGGAAATATGACAACATAGTGTCTTCATGCAGAACTGCTCTCGGTAATTTGGGTATCTGGGTAACAGAAAGTACCCTAACGGCACAAAAGCATAGTAGATGGCAATGAGCCTTACGTATCAAATCAAGTAGTATGCAATAGCATTCTGGATAATGTACCTTGGCAGCATAAATAAATGATTCCATAAAGACTTATGTACCGTGATATGGCACCTAGTAAAGAACATACTACAACCTGCAACGTAGAATGGCACATTGTGAAGGGAAACATGAAATGGTTAAAAAACACACTAACATGTAAAAAGTAGTAAGGTACTTTTATTTCACAATGCACAGTGCTAAATCGTCGCCCTTTCCTCAGTGGCAAAGAAATTGTAAGTCAGTGTCTCTGTAGCACAATGAAAAGGTCAAGGTTGATGGTCATGTTGATCTTTTCCGACACAATAACCATATGTTGGTGGCACAGTTTTTAGCACACACACAGTATGCACTTGCGACACAGTAATCGGTTTCCTCTCACATGCATTGACAAGACGGTGGCAATAGCTGTGAAGTAGTCCATCAGAAAGTATGATATGTTACTTATAATGTTAGTGGCAATGGTGACGTTGTTGTTTCACCGCACTGAAATTAAGCGTCGTTGACACAGTAGGCGTATTGCAGTCACAGGGATTTACAAGGCAACGTGAATGGCTGCTAACTATGACACCAGAAAGGAAGGTATGTTGCTTCGTACCGGTACAACTGCGAACAGGCATAGAGGTCCGATGCGGTCATCCCATTGAATGATGACGCACATACAACTAGTGACGAATAGCTGCACTTGACAATTGAAAAAGCCATCACTCGGACGCTGGAAACCATTACATTCGCAATGAGGAAGGAAGTAACTGAGGACAAAAATTGAAAAATCTATCAATACGAAGCCTTTATGGAAATGTAAGATGTAACACATAACATTTCTAAAACACATAATGTTATATGGGGAAAAGTACTAACTCCCTACAAACGGTCACAATGTACTATCGGCAAAATAGATAAAAAGAAATCAATGCCACATACATTTCGTAGGTAATAGTGGAAATTGTAGTGACATCGTACAGACGGCAGTAATGTGCAATCTGAAATTCCAACGGCACACAAAGTTTGAAATGCATTACTGGGAATATTTATTTTTTTTCTATGTCAGACTAAGTAAATAATGGCAGATCGTTGTATAGGCCTGAAAATTAAGCTTACATGATATGCACTTGCTCCATTTCGGCCTCTTCAGTCACACAGTAGTTCTTTGCAAGAAGACGTCCTCGGGAACTGATATTTCATGTGCTCCACAAACCTTTTTGAAGCATAATTTATCAAAGGGAATGTTTCACAAACTGTGACTCCCTACATTCTTTCTGTCTCTGTTCCCTGTACGTCAAGGTCGAAAAACAATTGACCCTTATGAGGTCTGGTACATGTGCGACCACACTGAGTGCCTACTGAAAAAATGAAATTAAATGAACTGACCTTCACTCTGAACGCAAATGCATTCTCATTTTGCAACAACATAGCAGCAGTCACTCATGAGAACCGTTACCCCCGACCACGTGCAGACGTGCTGTATTTGCGAAACCGTGCAGGTGGCTGCCTCAGATTCCAAAATATAGGGCGCCAGTGTAACCGCATAACTTTTGGTGGTTGTTTCTTACATAGAGGCAGTAAGGACTTGTCGTATAGTGACTACCAAATTTCATTGCACGATACGATAATGGTAACAAGAGGAAAGCACTGTTTCACTTTTTACTGCCACATATAAGTAATGCTTACCTTTGCACACAGTGTTCCATAAAGGTTTGTTTCCGGGGATTGCGGTGTACAACACAAAAACTAAATGACCATGGCGGCCGTAGCAAAAGAACGCTACGCACTTGATGCCGCGGCAGAACCAATCGGTGAAAGCGCAACATGTTGCCATACGGCATGCATCGATTAGCCAATAGAAATATGCTCCACTGAGTGAACAGGGAAGTGGGTCCGCGGAGCGGACAAAGATATCACTAATTCTTAGAGTGCTACTTTTTGATCGTTTTAAAGGAAAGTACAGTAGGATTTCTCACAAAGTTTACAAAAGCACCCCTTTGGGAACGAGCCTCTGCCCCTGCCACAAAAATGATGACAATCCGTCCAGTGGTTTGGCCTGTAGCCGTGCGCAAAGTTTTTCCCCCATTCAGTCTATGGAAAAAAAAGATGTTTTGGCACCCCCCCTATAACTTTGCCCCCCCTGGACCAATCCTGACCAAACTTTAGAAAAAGATTCAGAGTGGCCAATATACTTTTTTTTTGCAAACTTTGGTAATGATTCGTCCAGGGGGAACTGAGTGAAAAGCAGCCAAAAAAGTGCTCTTCCTATGGAAACAGCAACTTAACCATAACTACATGGCCACTACTATATATATATATATATATATATATATATATATATATATATATATATATATATATATATATATATATATATATATATATATATCTGCAGTTGCAGTGGCAGAAAACACATTTAAAAATATAAGCATACCTGTACTATGTACTGATAGATGCTGATGTTGAATATGGAAATAGAAATGTTGGAGAGTTGCACAGTAGATTTTGATGCAGATGGTTGTGATTAACAGGAGGTATAGACTCTCAGAGTTCAAGTGTACATCTGAAGTGTTAAACTGAGATGACAGGGTTAGGTGTAGATTTTTTGGATGCCATTTGTGGATTGATCTGTAACTCTTTGAAAGCAGCCAACGAGGGAGTGTTGGGAACATGAAAGTGGAAAGGGTAGAAGGGCAGTGCCTGTGTTACAAAGTCTACATACACCGTAGTACACAGCGGGCGGCACATGCCAAATCTGACATATGTCTTTAACGAAGCTTGGCAACGAAAGGGGACTGTGGAGATTAGCCAATGAGGTGTTCTGGTTGAGTTGTACAGAAAGAGAGAGCAGTAGGTGTTTTGATTGTTGTGTGTAGGGAATAGGATGCGGTTATTGCTAGGAAAAAGCTCACTGTGTGGATGTTGAGAGATTGTTGGATGAATAATTTGAAAAGGTTCACTGAGTTGTGTGGCATTTCTGGTACTATTGGGTTGGAGGGAGTGAAGGTTTGGTTTTATATAGTGTCTGGGCTAAACTAGGGGAGTTTACATTCCTTTTGTAAGAGTATGGCTCACTTTCAATGCCCAGATATTATTGCTGTTTATTGTGGAGGAAATCGTTTTGGCTATGTAACCCCCCTATATTTTCAGGTTGCATTAAAGGAAATGTCCCAACTTAATGGAACTATTAGGATTATTTCACAAATACATCCAAGGTAAGTTTGGAGATGAGCAAATGTGTTTTGTGCACAACTAGAAGAAGGTAGGCACTTTTTGGTATGGTGTAGGCATGGCATCTTTTGAAAAATGAAAATATCAAGTTGGATGGCACAAACAATTTTCTGACTGATGCAGTGAATTTTACTGATTTTGGTAATTAGATGTTTCTTGTAAATATTCAAAGGGCACTGTGAAAGTCCATGTGAAAAAGATTTACATTTCTTATGAAGACATTTGTAAGTAGTTCTATGAAATAAAAATCAGAAAAGAAAAAACTATTAAGAACAGAAAAAAAACAGAACTTTTAAGATCAACCACTATCCAATGAATTGTTTAAATTAAGTGTAAACTTCACCATCTCCTTCGATTGGAGGTTCTTTCCGTGTACAGCATGGTAGTACATGGACGTCACATGCCATATCCGGTCTTTTGAGGATGCCTGGCATGAAAAGGGAACTGCAGAGACCATGAACAGTTGTGCTGTCAACGGACATCGGGGTATCAACCAAACAGGTTTCCTGGGTGTGGTGTACAGGAAACAAAGGGTAGCAGGAGTTTTGTTTGCAGGAGTTATGAGAGCAATAAAAATGGCTATGGCTATGTCTTTAAGGAGGCACAGTGTATGGGAAACTCTTGGATCCATTGGCTGAAAGTCTATGTTGAGCATGTGGATTGGATGAAAATCTTGGATTCCATGAATTTGAAGTGTCATGGTATTGAGTGCAAGAAGTGAAGTGGGCAGATGTGCTCCTGTTTTGTGAGAACATGGTTCACTTAAAAAATGCAGACATCACTGTTCTTCATTGTGGAGGGAACAGTTTGGGGTACGTTGATGGAATTTCATTGCAGTTTGCAATGAAGGAGACATTTGGTAAGTTGATGCTCAGAGACAAATGTGGATGTGTTCAAATGTATTTTGTCCGTAATTGGAAACAATGAGGTGCACCACTAATAAAGCTGTGTGTGCTTTTTTGCGAGATGATCGCATGATACTTTTCATAATGAGAACATTAAATGTAATATTCTCAACATTTTTCGAAGAGATGGAGTACATCTAACTGATGTGGGCTATGAGACTTTTCTGGAAAATGTTCAAAATGCAGTGAAGCAGTTTTGTGAACACATAATAATTATAAAGTGTAGAATCTTTGTTAGTTTAATATATAAAACATAATAATCAAAACAATATTTAAAAGACAAAAAGACACAAAAACATTTATTTTAAGACCCACCATTTTTATGTGAAAAACAATTACAATTATTTCCATTTCCCAACCCACGCTTGGAATTTTTTAGATGTCCGCGGACTACTGCACTGTCTGCAGTCTTTGCAGGCTGCAAAGAGGCATGTGACTTTTTTCTCACTTCTATTTTTTTACTGGGAAAGGTGGCTGCAAAAGGAATCGTTTTCTGGTGCTTTTTGAGTTTTTTTTCCTGGAGAGGCAAGGTAAGGTGGGCGGGGAAAGGGAGCGAAGGGACACGAACCACAGAGACAAAGGGGCATGTGAACAGAGGAAGATGTTGGACGGGCCTTAATCAAGCTGGGTGGCAGTGTTTCTCATGGTCCTTGACCGCGGTCTTGAAAGCACTCCGAAATTGCCCTGCCTGCAGATCGTTGCTTCACAGTACAAAACACAGCACTGTGACCTTCAAAAGGTAAGGGTCAACAGCATTTTGTATGGCCTGTGAGGCTACCACTGTGATCCTCTGCCCCAAGGGAGTATCCTTTGTGGTAACAGGTACACTTTAAGAAGATTGGGCAGAGGGTGTCAACCGATTGTTCCCTGAGAAAGGTACTGCCTTCCTCAGAGCACCCAGGTGGTTGGACTTTGTGTGGTGCTGCATGGAAGTGGTGCTGTAGGAATCCAGCACCAGGTTTCTGCAACTGAGTACAACTTTGCACTCAGTGCATTGAACCTTGGCTGCATGAGCCTTTGGCACATTTCCAACAGTGGTGAAAAATTGTCACACCCAGTACTCACTCCGGGTACTGTAGAAAGTTACCTCCTCCACCTCATCTTCATCTTCCTCTTCATCCTCATCATCTGTATCACTGTGTCTGTTCCCCTGTCCAGGCCATCGAAGTTGTGGAGGTGGTGGTGGTGGGGGCGGGGGGGGGCTGGGAAGAAGCGATGGTCATAACATATGCCATTGTGGTCTACAATAACTTTTGAAAAACAGAATTGCAAAGCAGTAAAGCAGGTGCTTTCCCTTGGATAGCCAGATTGAGAATGAGGAAAAGTAAGTAGTGGGTCCCTTCTGAGAAACCGTCTGCCGACAGTCGTGCTGTCCGTGGACTACAAAGTCACAAATAGGCCTTGAAAAAATGGAAAAAGTTGCCATATCAATCAAGAATGGGTCTAGGAGCTGTGGAATGGTAAAGTTTCAGCTTGAAACACTCTAGATTGGTGGAGAACAAACCTTTAAACTGTCTGCAGCTGTTGACACTGTCCCTTGACACGCCTTCATGCTGCACAGTTGTGGTTACACGATGACGCCCGGGGTCGTCCGTCTCTTGCCCTGACGGCCGTTCGCTGAAAACCTTCAGGCAGGAATCGCCTGGTGAATGTGCGTGGGTGTCGTAGAACAGGCATGATGTCCGCAAACTAATTAAAAGTGTGTCATGCAAAAACAGACATGTCCGGACTTCACACCTGTCTGGGGGAACCTCCATTTTGAGTGTGGACACCACAGGCAGTCGTAGTGTTTGCGGACTCATAATGGGGTATAACACAACAATATACAACACATTTATAGCACAAAAATAAATGTATTTATGAAAGGGATGGGGTATCGGAATGGGAAACATAAATGGGAGAATTTGGAATTTCTGTACAATAATGATCAGGGGCAGAAGGGAGTGAGGTTTCATCAAATTGTCTTTGATTTACATATTGGGAATTTGATGGGAGTGATTGCTGGGGACAAGGGGGATCAGATGCAAGAAGGACTGTTATAGGGAACATTTTTAATGACATTATTTTTGACATATTGTAGACAAGTTCATGATTTGATTATGTACAGTTTGGGGCAATGCTTCTCTTTGTGATTCTGTATAAGTAAATTGGGGTGTGGTTTCTTCATGAAAACTATGTAATGTAAGAAAAAAATAAATTATTTTAGTAAGGTTTGTACAAATGACATTATTTGTTTACATTAACATATGTATTGTACCATTAGGGATGTTATTGTCACTTATTTCTTCTCATGGGAAGTTTTCCTCTAACCACTCAAGTGTGTTTGTCATTTCTGTCAAAATACATGTTTACATAATGAATGCTAATAATAAATAAATAAATACAGTGTACTTATTGTTTGGTTAGAGATTGTTTTAGAATGGGCACTTGGTGTATGTTAGTCTCTATGAGCAGTTGTATTGAAGTGATAATATGAGGTGTACATTTATGGTTTATGCTTGGTGAATTCCATTATATTGTGTGTTATAAATAAAACATAATGTACTTGCCAGGTATGCTAAGATAAGCAACCATAACTCACGCCACCACCATACACTGCTATGACTAACATCCAGGACATCAAAGATGACATCACAAATGTCATTGATGACATCACTGATGACATCACATGTGAAATTAATTTTGATGAAAAGTCCCTATAAGGGGTTGTGTTTATAATGTCAGTAACAAGATGTCAGGTGCAATTGTACAATGTCAAACATGTAATAACTAGCAAACAATTCAAGACTTACTACATACTTGTGCTAGTACAAAAAATGAATATGAAGACCCACAATCCATACACATCAGACGCACAAACAGGGAAACTAAATTAAGGAAGAAGAAACAGCATCATCAGAAAATGTTAATAGCATTAAGGTTTACTTCATGTATACAAATGAATTGTGTGTTTGAGGCCTGCCTATTGCCCCAAGGTTAACTTCTAGATATACAGGACCTTTTGAATTTTAATATTCTGACTGTCAGTGACCAAATCCACCTGGCCTAGATATGTCAGTAAGCAAAAACAAGTGGGCCAGATATGTGATGTCATCAATTACATTTGTGATGTCATCTTTGATGTGCTGGGTGTTAGTCTTAGCAGTGCACAGTGGTGGTGTGAGTTATGGTTGCTTAGCTTTCCATAACTAGCAAATTTCTGATGTTTTCCAGTTTTACTTGTAACCATAACGTCCCTTTAACAAAGTTTTTTCATTGAATTTCATAGGTTTTTATTAGTGCAACTTAACCATAACGTCTCTTTAACAAAGCTTTTTTTTTTTTTAGAGAATTTCATGGGTTTTTACCAGTGCATGATAATATACTTACCCAAAATAGCAATATTGTTGCCCAATTTTCGAAATTTTACCTTAAAACTGTGCCATTCCCACCTTCTAGCATCATTTTTAACACTTCTATACTTTTCCCACTGTTTTTGCTTTCATCATTGTCCGCAAACGTCTGACATCATCGCAGACCTTCTGGACAGTGCCACGTGACCATGCGTTTGTGTGCGTCATGATGACATGTCAATGAACGTGTTTGCACATTGCGTTTGGGTCCTTGCTTCCAGGACAGTTCGGAATTGCATTTTCCACTGATCTAGGAATTTTCAAGCTCAAAATGTGCCCCTTGCACAGCTCCTACACCTATTCGTACTCATTAGCCATTAACAATCTAGTACAAAGCACATACTTGGAAGAATAGTTGCAAAACTGCTATTTATCTTAAAAATGGCATCAGCTGTTGCCATCCCTCCTCCCCAAGAGCCACCACCACTCAGTGAAGTGCAGCTTTGTACTCAATCACGGATTACCTGGACATTATTCTTACAGGGCCACCTCCATGCGCTACCACACCAAATCAAACGACTGCAATGCTCTAAGAAAGAGTGTTCCTTTCTTAGCAAGTAGTAGGCTGTCTTCCTCCACATTATCTTGCTCAACCAATACTATAACCGCACAGCCTACTTCTGTGTGACACAAAATCCCACCAGCAACCATGAAACTAATAAAAGAGGTAGTTGATCCATATCTTTCAAAGACAACAGTCCTTTGTATATAATGCAAAACACCACTCTGCAGGAGGAAGCATTTTGGAAGTGCTTTTGAAGCTGTAATCAAGGAGCATTAGACACACTAATAAATAAATAAATAAATAACAAGGGTTCCGGAATATTATCCTCCATTCCAGGCCCTGTGAATGGGGATAAAGGCCATTAGCACCCCAGTTCCCAAAGCGGGAATAGGGGGTGCTGAAAAATAGATTTGTATTCCTGTAGGAAGGGAAATTCTTTTCCAAGATGGCCACCACAGAAAAGGAAGGTGGGGCTACGTACAGAGCCCCACTTCCCTTTCCATGGCAGCCTGCAGAATGCGAAGACAGAACCCTTCTACCATTTTACCACAAGCACATTTGTTTCCCTTTCATACCTAGCCCACTTTCGAATAACTCTACCACATAGCCGGTACCAGGTAGTCATGGCCACTTTAACCACATTTTTCATCCCTCGCAGTCATGGCCAGTAGCAAGATTGTCCGGGTCTTGACCTTATACCATGACCCAGATAATCTGGCCACTGCCCATGGCCACAGATCATACCTCAGTCACCAAAGGTATATCACTATTTTTGTACCTACATTATGACACTTGTCAAAAAATAAAAACACATTTGCAAAACCATGCTTTCAGGTCCTTGCCAATGCTCCTTACACGAGTATGCTTGAAATCAGCCCATGTTTTATTTGTTCAAAAGTGTCAAAATGTTTGTACATACAATAGTCATATAACCTAGCCCCCACTTGACAAAATCCATTCAGACTTTACAGAAACATTGAATGTTGGGTGTATAATCTTTCTGAAAACTTTTGTCCACATTCGTCAAATGGCACCAAAGTTATTAGGCATCAAAAATGTTGAGACCCGCCTCTAATTTAACCCCCTTTTGAGAAAATCCCACCAAACTTTACAAAAACATTTATATCTAGATTTAAAATCGTTTTTCAAACTTTTGTGCAGATTCATCAAATGGCACCACATTTATAAGCCTTTACAATATTTTGGGACCTCCCTCTAATGTTGCCCCCTCTTGACAGAAGCCCACCAAACTTTGCAAAATCTGTTATATCCGGATTTAACATTCATCCGTCAGAACAGATTCTATTGCACAGAGGAATTAGTCAAAATGATCAAGCCTTCTGTAGATTTTGTGGGCATATGAACTCAGAGGAAACTATGAAGAACCTGTTTTTAAAATGTACAGCACTGAATTTTCTCCACATTTTGTACTTTAGGAATTTGGCTAATAGATTGGTCTTCACTGATTTTGAGAAATTGTGGTTTAGACTTTTGAGTGCTTATCCCACATCTGTGACAATTGCAGTAGTGTAATTTATTGGGATGCTTGAATTAGAAGTTTGACACTTGATGTAATATGATTTTAACAATGAAATGCTTGTGCAATTTAGATGATTTGTAAAGTATTATTTTATGTATTTTTGTAAATTGTTCTCTTTTCTCTTTTATGCTTTGCAAAAGGCTAAATGTATTTTTAAACATATGCTATAAAACACACTAAAAAACAATGATGGCATCAGAGATTACATCAGTGATGACTTCATTGATGGCAGTACTGGTGACATCACTGGTGACATGATATGCAACATCAATGATAACATCACTGATGGCATCAGACATAGAATCATATATGACTTGAATGATAAAAGCGCTGATTACATTACATATGTACATACTAACATGTTATTACTATTTTCTTTTACATCAAACTACATGGCCTGTGGTAGTGTTATGATTAAGTTGCTAATTCCATAGGAAGAACACTTTTTGGGTGGCTTATAACTTCGCTCCCCCTGGACGAATTCTCACCAAACCTTGCAAAAATTCTCACCAAACCTTGCAAAAAAAAGTATATACAAAGTTTGATGACATTTGGTTGAGGTGGGGGGGCAAAGTTATAGGGGTGTCCCAATTTGTTTTTCCCATAAACATAATGGGAAAAAACTTTGCTCATGCCTACAGCTCAAATCGCTGGACGGGTTTACACCAAATTTGTGTCAGGAGCGGCGACTTCGTCCTGAAAGCGTGCTTTTGTTAATTTGGTGTAAATCTGTCCAGTATTTTTTTTTAAATGACCAAAACATAAGGCAAAAAAATTAATGATAACTATGTCTGCTCTGTGGACACATTTCCCTGTTCGCTCCGCAGACAGGACACTGATTGGTTAATCGACTTGCATCATGTCCACAGACACGCAACGTGCTCGCTGATTGGCTGGAGTCAGGCGTGAGGTATGTCACATTGTTTAGATGCGCCCGCCATCTTGGATCTGCGGCGGCGAACAGAGGCAAAAGGCAATTTTGGGGAGTTTGTTGGTGTGCAGGAGTGCTTGGGGAGAGTTGGGGAGTAAGAGATGGATCAAATACTGTATTCTTTTATGCGGCAGGTGCCCCTGATTTGTTTGCCATGTCCGCAGTATTCGCGGCTGTCCGCGGAAATAATAAATGCACTACTAGCTATTTTACTTTAGTATGATGTTGGTTTTGGGTTGTTAGTAGAGCATTGATTGTAATTAATATCCCCTAGCCCACATACAACAGTCAACATGTTTGGTAGCATAGGTGTGTTATTCGGGGGTGGTTGTGGCCAGGGCTTAGAGTCTTGGGAGCATGGCCAAAAGTTTGTGTACTGTTTAATTTGTAGAGTTTGTATGTCAAGTTTTGGCTAGGCTATGCAGTTAAAATTGTAGAGTTTGTAATAAGGACTGCATCATAAGATACCCATGGAAGTAAAGATTTTGGATTGTGGTGTATAGTTAGATGTTTGCTTGAATGGGTGTGTTACTCAGCGGTGTTTGTGAGTCCATTTATTTTATACTTACTGGTTGAGTTGTGTGTGGTGTATGCAGTTTTTTCATGACATGGGTAATTGGACCAGACATACTTTTTAGATCTCTGTGATAAAAGAAAAGATCATATGTTAGAGTAGGTAGTTCATAATGAGTTATTGCATTGCATAATAGACATTTCTGTATTTTGTTGACCCTCATATTTAGTACTTTACAAGTACTATAGTTCAAACCAGTGTACTGAGCAACGTGCTCAGTTTCTGTGTTTGATTTCTAAATTATTGGGTCTGTGGAAAGAAAAATCCATGCTGGATTAAAAAGAAAACCTTCTATGTTGTGGTACAATATATTTCTTTCATTGTTTTACTGTTTATTTCTTGTTTCTTGCTAATCTTCTATCTGTTGGCTTGTTGCAGATTTTTGGGGCAAATAGATACCTGATGGCATATTCCAATTGTCTATTTATACTTTTATGCTATTGATCTATCTGTTGGGTTGTTGCAGAGTCTTTGGGGCAGTTAGATACTTGTTGGCGTATTCTAACTATATATTTCTTGTTTGATTTTAGTGATATTTATTTATCTGTTTGCTTGTTGCAGAATCTTGGGGCAGTTAGATACCTTTTGGCGTATTCTAACAGTGCACAGTTTTGAAGTTGAAGTTTTTCTTATGTTCATACACAGATTACGTATTAAATTTTGGTTTTAAGAATATTAAGTAAGTGTTTACAAGATTTGCTGGTAATCTCTGCTTTAGAGTAATGGTACTATCATTACATTCAAACCATCCACAATTCTTTTTTATATATGCAGTGTAGAGACCTGCATTGGTTGTGACTCCTGTGTGGTAGATTATACCTATTGTTGTGAAGGATGTCTTACCAAGTGAAACTTGACCATGTCTGAATCCAGTCAGCTTACAGTTGTTTTTGGTACCATCTGCATTGTAACGTGAAAGCATTACTATTATGTCTTTACTATGTGTCTGTATTTGTAAGGTTGAGCGATTATCTGAATTGCAGGTAGTATATAATCTGCCATGGTTTGCATTGTGTACAACTTGCTGAAATGGAATGGATTCACAGTTAGGTATGGATACATACACAAAGTGTTCATTAGGGACTTGTTCCTGTGCCACATGGCTGCAGAGAGTGCATGTGTGTTTCCACATATATGAAATCTGGAAGATTTCAATTATATGTATGTTTTTGTTTTCCAGTATTTGTAGTAAGTACATTAGAAATTATTGTGGATCTTCTTGTGAGTTTATAGTGAATTTGACCATTCCATCACAATAGCCCAATGCTTGTTTTATTCCATGAACACTGTAAGTGTTGTCAGGATTGTTGGTTGCATTTCTATGAAGGACTAACATTTGCAAACACAATTGGTCTGTACTGTGTAAGTACATGTTGCCAATAATTGGTGCAATTGGAATAGAATATTTTTTGCTACATTTGCTACATTTGCGTAGCAATTTACACCAGTTGTATTTGAAAATTTGAATGGACATGACAGTTCTGTGTCCAAGTCATTTCTTCGGAGTGTGTTTTGCTTCTTTGAAGAAGTAGTTGAGTTACTTTTACCAGTAGATTCTTCTTTGGTTGTGGTACATGATGAAGTATTATTTTTTTTTTTGTTCTTTGGAGGAATTGCAGTGAGCTCCTGTATTGATGTATTGTTTCAGTTTGAAGTAGTTCTCTTTTAGAACATTTTGCGGAACAGGATAGGTTTTTAGATGGGGTGTAGAGTGAACGCAGTCTATTGTATTCTAGAATGCAAGGAATATCAGCATTTACTTTACTTGCATCAAAGTTGACTAGAAATAGCCCATCAAGTGTAAGTAAGCATGATAGTGCTAAATAGCTCATGCCCTCTTTAAAGACTGTGCTACCAATATCTATCAATGCTTTATGTAGGGTAAGACCTTGTGGTTTGTGAATGGTAACTGCGTATGCTAGAGTTAGTGAAAATTGTTCTCTGCGTACATACATGTCTTTGAAAAGAAAAGAAGAAAGCGGGCTGTTGAGCGTCCCATCCTTTTAACTTCTGATAATTTGTCAAAGAGAATATTGACAAATTGAATGTTGTTGTCATGTGGGTATGTTTGAAAGCCAACAACTGTACTAAGTGCTCCATTAACTAGTCCTTGTTCCACATCAAGGTTACATTTAAGCATTACTCTACAGTTTAAAGATCATTTTAATATTTTCTCCAATCCAGCTGTGTTGGAGACAGAGTTTTCTAAGGTATTTAGTCTTGTTGTGGCTTGTTGACACATGGGTAGTGTCATGCCATGTACGTCAAGTTTATCTGTGGAGCAAATTTCAATTATAGTTTGCATTTCTTTTTTCAACATTGTTTCATTGAATTTTGAACAGCTTGCAAGAGTTGGCATCAAGGACATACAATCGACATTTTTGTGTGCTAATTGTTCCATGACATCAGTAGCACATGAGTCATGGCCCGAAAATGCATGGCTGTGCCTGGATTTTAATATTGATTGTGCTTCTTGAGATAGTTCACCAACTCTAATGCTTATTAAAATGTTGGCGTATGTGAGGTCTGTAGACTTGCACATGTTTTCTGTTAATTCTCTGTATTGGAAATGTTGCCAAAGGTTGACATTTCCTATGCTGCCAAGAGTTTTACGGCACAGTTTGTGACCTAAGGTTTTAAAAATAGGTTCAACTTTCACTGGTGTCAATTGAAGAAGATCTCCAAAAACAATACTGTGTTTTCCTCCAAAGAGCTTTTCGTAGTCTGTTTTGAGGACCTCTTGTAATCTGAGGTGAATCAAAGCCAACATTAGGTTAGAGACCATGCTTACCTTATCTATTAGCAGCATTTTCATATATTTGAAAACTCTGCATAGTTCCATTGCAGCTTCTTTGGAAAGTTTTTAATAGTCTAATTTGTTTTGGTGTTCTACTGGAAGGAGCAGTAATCGGTGTAAAGTGACACCACCTATGTTGTAGGCAGCTAAACCCGTGGGGGCAGTTACAACAGCTGACAGTTTGTTGTTTGTCAATTGTTGGAGGAACTTGTTGATAATTTTGATTAAGAATGTTTTGCCTGAACCAGCTTCACCACTCACATATAGCAATATAGGTTTGTAGTCTTGGCAGGTACAGTTTTCATTTTCATGTTGCACATCATGTTCAACTTGTTTTGTTATTTCTTGGAAAATGCTACTCTGCTGATTGTTCAGTTGTGATTTCAGTACAGTGAAGTCTTCTGTAGCTTGTTCTTACTGACACCTGGTGTTTTCTACTTCTGCCATGTCTAATTCTACCCATTTGCCATTAGTGGCTGTCCAAGTGGTTCTTGGCTTCCAGTCACAGAGGGTTGACTACTGTCAGGAGTGTCCACTTCTAGTTGGGCCTGGAGTTCTTTTTCATGTTGCTGTTCATTGTGCAACATTGTTTGGTACTGTGTAAAGTTTATGTCTGTTAAGTGCTTTCATTTGCTTTGAAAGCGTCTTCATAGGAGTCATATGTATGCAGTAACTCTTTTTCTTTTCTCCACGGATTAAAAAGTTGCAGCAGGGACATGTAATACAGTTTTTTATATTGAGGAGTTTTTAATGAAAATTTTATATGATTAATTAAGCTGCATCTGGTAATTTCCACTAAGCTGCCTTCACAATTTACAACTCTGTACCTACCTTTCTTTTCATCTGGTTTAATATTATTTTTTATGTGAAGTTTTGGGCTACGTGGTAGAGACACATGGTTTTGAAAGTGGTACTCCTGTTTGGGTAGTATGTGTCCAGTAAATTGTTTTTCAAAATGTCTTGGCTGTTGGGATCATTTTTAGCTATTGTTTCTATGTCCTCATATGATTTGAGTACTCTATTTCCAGATTTAGCAGTACCAAGACTTAGCCATACTATATTGTCAGATTTTCCATAAAAGGCAGTACCAGTTAAACGGTCTGCAGCTTCATAGCAGCCACATTCTCTATGAGAGAGCATGTTTATGCCTAAACTGTACAATTTCTGTGAGTGTTTTGTCAGATGATATGTCATCCCACAGGTCCTAAAGTTCTGATTTCTCTGTTTTGGTTAAGTAGGCTGTGACATATCAAGCAACTGCAGTGGAATTGTCTGCAATGTACTGCACATATATTTGCATTCCATAGGAGGGCAATGATTGCATTGTAATCATTGACATATTTTGAGTATTCAGTTCTTTTTATGTAATATGTGTTCTTAGGTGATTTACCTTTGACACTATGTCTGACTGAAGACATGAAGTTGTTTACTTGATCTGTTGCTGAAACTGGTCAGGGAAACCAAAGCGGCATTTGGTGTAGTATTTCCCTATTATTTTAATTTGCAATGACAATATTTCCCACATTTGTGTCTGTGAAATTGTAAAATTTGTGCATGAAGGTCACTATGTGTTGTTTGTGAAGGGATTTCACAAGTGACATATTTTTGGATGAACTGCAAAACAGTGGCATCACTGTCTTGACCAAATTTAGGAGCATCTTTAATCCATAATAGCATGTGGATGTGTGGTGCTCCTCTGGCTTGGTATTCTTTTCTCCAAAAGAAGTATTGAACTTCTCTGAGGGGAGGAACAGTCGTATTACAAATAAAGTGTAGCATAGCAATGAAGTGATGATGGAAGTATATTGATATATTTACAGGATCCAGAGAGCAGAGTTCTCATGGTGTTTTCATATCTATGTTTTTTTGTTTTTGTTTGATATGCATAGGAAATCGCGTAAATCTTCCCATGCATATTCTGCACAACTTAATGTAACAAACCAAGTGGGTGGGCCAAGGTTTCTTATCTTACAGTGTACCTCTCGGTGACATTGGAACCAGCATTCTTTTGTACCATGCAGGTTTGCTAAAAGATTTGTAATACTTGACTGTAAAATCTCATCTTTTTCTTGCACTTTTTCTAATAAAGGCATAGCTGACATATCTTGAAAATGGGTACCTGATTTTAATGTGTGTGTAACTCCGTAGCATAGAGTTGCTAGTTCACTTTCAAAGAGAAGGTGGAATATGTATTCCATATTTTGTCTGAATCTGGGGTCGTCAGAATACATTCGTAAAGAGTGATATTCTGATGCTGTTATCTATGTGGGTCTATCATTGTACCTTCATCCTTTTCCAGTAGCAAAGAGTAGAGGAAAGGCCCTTGTTTCCTTTTTCCCATATGCTGATTGGAGATCCTTTGGCTTGTCGCATTTGGTACGTTTCCAGTGCATCATCTATAATGTTTTTAGATTGTAAAGGATGAATTGTATAATGGTCTAAAATATTGGATTCTGTAGCAGGATTTAGAAGTTGAAATTGACCAGTTTCTGGTGACTCTTGAACTATTTCAATGGTTTCTCTCAGGTTTTCTTCAATATTAATTTCTTTGTAGTTTTCATTGTTGTTTTTTTTTAGATATTGCAGGGCTTGTCTTAATTTATGTAAGTCCACAAGTTGTTGCCAAATGTTTTTGTCTTTTGTAGGTATGCCATTTACTAAGATAATTAAAGATTTATCTATTGGCCATTGCACTCCTAGAGTGTGTACATTTTCTTTGTCATCTAATGGTAAATAAACTACTTTGCAACAAATGCCTTTCACTAATTCAGAGGGAGGTAATTTTCCTGTTTTTGGTTGAAGGCATATTATTGCTTGAAATGGGTGCACTGTTTGAATTATAATGCTCGCATATACATTTAGTTGTTGCTGGGGTTTCGTAGTGGGAATATCACCAAGTTATTTGTGATAGCACGTGAAGGTGTTTGGTTGTTGTCAAGTTCGCAGTGCAGTAATTTCAAAATTTTAAGGGGTCAGTAATTTCGCATGTGTTTTCTGCTATAAGGTAGAGAGCTAATTGGAACCATTTGGAATCAGAATCTTCATTGTCTTCTATTTTGTACTTTATGACTACAGTTTCTTTGCTACTTTTATAAAAAAAAGTCCTGCAGCAACACACACACACATAGTTTGGTACTTCAGCGGAGGTACTTTTAAACTTTAGTATTTCTTTTTTGTATGTGTTTAATAGAAGGTTGCTATTTGTACAGTAGTTGCTACTTTGTTGTAAGGCTATTACATTTTGTAAGTGGCTTTCACTTCCAAAATATTTTCTCTGGATATGCTTCTTCGAGAAGTTGTTTGGCTATACTATATAGAAGATTGTTATTTAAATTAGCTAGTGCTAAAGCATAGTATAGTTTATGGACCAGATTTCTTTTACTTGAATGATTTTACTTGTTGATATCATTTTGATATGATGGAAGGTGCTTTTGCAAATAGGTCCTGAAATACAGGGTAACTAATGTCCTTGTAGTCCTGTGTATTTGCGCACTGGATAGGCATCCATATTTTGTAGTAATTTCATTTTGAATTTGTCTTTGCTTTTTACATATTGATTGAGGAACTGGCGTAAAGATTTGAACAATGTTTTGGCAAAGTTACACATTGATGTGCATGGCCATTTGTAGACTGGACATTTTGATTCAGTAGAATGGAGAGGTGATATTGAGTTTTCTGGGGATATTTTTGTGAGCAGAGTTTCTTGTTCCATAATGGTGTTATTAAGTTTTTCATACCCTCGTCCAATGCTGTTTCCAATTCTGTTTATTCAGAAGTCTTTTTTGTAGTTTAGTAGACAGTTCTGTTAGTGGCTTCATTCTGTTTAAAACTAAAATAAATAACTCCCTTTTGAGAAGGATTGCACTGTCTATGAGAGCTTCTAGGATTCATTTTCTACGGTAGGTTTTAGTGTTTGTGCATGATTTCTCTCCTGTTTTCATAAGGTTCTGAAGGACTCTGTGGTGGAACATTTTTTGTAAAATATTTTTTGGGTATGATTACTTGCCACTGCATCAAGATTTATAGGTGCAGCATTAGCAGTAGTGGTAGCTGAAGTCTTGTTAATCACTTTCTATTTCGTTTTATATTTTGATAGTGGAGGCAAAGTTTCTGTACTGTAAACTTGTTTTGTTTCACTTAATGACTGTATTAGGTGTTTTGTTTGAATTTTTTATATAAAATCTGCTAGAGATGGATGCTTATTTTGGACACTTTTATTTTGATTTGCTCTATTTCTGCGTTGCTTTCTACGGAGTTGCTTTTTGGTAGGCATTCTTTGGGGTCTGTTGGAGAAAAGAAGAAAGAGTGGGTTGGGCTGTTGTGTAGTGTATGTGTGCTTTGTGCATGAGTGTCTGAGTATGATGGTAAGGATGATTGTGGAGGTGTGTGATTGTGCAATGGACAGCTACATCAAGTTGGGAAGGCTATTCTTGTATGTGTGTGTTACTATACTGGTCTTCAGATGACAATATAAAGTATGCAGCTGGCAAAGGGAAGCACTAATACTAAAACTAATGGTAATTGGTTAATACACTTGTTTGTTCTACAATACTAAAATATTAGTGTGTTTGAGTAACAGTTAGAATATTATGTTAGTATTGTACTTACTTTTTTGTATGGAAAGAGTAGGTTTCTTCTAAGTTCTTGTTCGTACTTCAGACACTGCTGCTTTTCAGGAGAGTGGTCTTCACTGCAATTATAAAAGAAAGAAGTTAGTGAATATGTGTTTTTATAGCTCTTTTGTAATGTAGACATTGTTTTTGTTGTTGTTGTAGTGGTAGTGTTTTCTTATAACTGAGCATAGTATGCACAGGTGCTTTCCTTTGCCTACGTGCATCCTGCATATTTTATTTAGAATCTGTTAGTTGAATATGTTTTAGAAATTAGTATAATAGTAAACGTATAGAGCACACTTGTTTTTTTAATGTTATGTTATTGGATGTTAAGAGAAAGAAGAAATAATCATGTGCATTTTTTGCTATTTTTACAGGGTAAACGGTAGAGATTGTACAGAAAAGCTTGCAATGTATGCATTTGTGAAGGTGCGGGAAATAAAGCAGAAGGAATTCATATAGAGGCAGTGGTGTTTTTTCAGCTGGGAGCCTTTCTAATGATATTGTCTGTGTGTGTGCTTGATTGAAGATACATGTACTCATCCTGGCTGCGTGTAATTTTATAACACACTGGACAACCTTTTTCATAATTGTACTGTTGTTTCTCCCATCTTTTAATACAAACTAAAATAAAATAGATAGCTGTGTGTGTAAAGAACAATTTGGAGAGCAGAAAGGTTTGCAATTGACACTTCATCATAGCAGATGGGGGAAATGACAGTAAGGTAATTTTACAGTTTATACAGGGTGAGTGGCAGATACTCTGTTTATATGTATTCCTAGAAGAGCTGTACATGTACTGTGTAGAAAATATTCATACATGTAGTCTGTGTTCATGCATGTGGATGTGCATGAATCTGCAAGTAGAAATCTTGGGGAGTTTTATAGTAGTTGTTGCTGTAGATCCTTTACAGGCACAGCCCAATTGTAATGAGAGTGATCAATAGTATATCTAAAGTGCTGTTCTGTGATGATAGAGTTAGATGTAGAGTTCTTGGATGTGATGGTGGATGATTGTGTGACTACTTAACAGTAGCCAATGAGGAAATGGTGCAGAGAGTGAAGTGGAAAGGGTAGAAGGGCTTCCAGGGTTATGCGCTCTGCGGACACCGTGGCTGTCCGCAGGCAGGGCGTGCCACATCCGGGTTATCTCAGCAAATCGAGCATGGAAAGGGAACTGTAGGGATCAGCAAATCAGATGTTGAGGTTGTGGTTTGTGTTGAAAGAGGCTGTCTGTAGTGAAGATGGCAGAGGTGGAGAAAATCAGGGTGTTGGGGTTTGGAGATTTGTTTATGCATGGTTTGGAGCAGTATGCTAAATGCAGGAATGTGGCAAACAATTTTGATGTTAAGGGAGTGAAGATTGTGTGGAGCACTGTGCCTGGTTTCAATGTGCAGGGAATTGTACACGTTTGTGGAGATATGGGCAGGGTGAACAGTCCACATGTAGTTATTTTGCACTGTGGTGCATTGCATTTGGGCTATGTCAGTGCCCCAACTTTGTTGGCAGATTTGGAACACTTAGTTCAGGCAGTAATGAAAATACTTTCAAATGCCAAAGTTATTTTTGCTGGTTTAGTACCTAGGGCAATATGGGACGATAGTTTGTTTTTTGTCCTCAGCAAAATATGGCTAGGTGTGCAATCAAAAAAGGCATGTTTGCTTTCATGCTTAGAGCTGGTATGTTCTTTTGTAATAATGAGAACATTGATTCTGGTAATGTTGTTTATTTTAAAGAAGATGGCATTTCTTTATTTTTTATGGGAAATGCCATGCTCTTTTTGAACATAAGGGTTGCTTTGGAGAAGCTAATGTGAAGATTTTTGGAGGAAAATAAGAAAATAAAAATAAAAAAAATACAAAATAAAAGGTGTTTCCGAAGCATCTGCAAAAAAAAGAGGCTCTTTTCAGAGCCAACCTCAAAGGGGAAATGGGTCACTATTTAAATTTTCATTCCCCACGCTCAGATTTTTCGATTTGTCCGCGGACACTGCAGTTGTCGGCGGACAACGTGTATTACATACGGGGATTTTGGGTTTGAGAGACTTGCAAATGAGACTGAGCAGAGCAAGGGATTGGTTAATAAGGTTTATTGGGTGTGTTCGGTAAGGAGAGAGTTTGTCAGTTGGTCTTGTTCCTGAGAGAAGAGCAAATAGCTATGGCTGTGTGTTTCAGAAGCAAAACAAAAGAGTTGATGGCTGGAAGGTTTAGAATAAATCTTGACCTCTGGCATTGCTCTGGGCAACCCTCCAGACCATCGTTCTTCGCCTGCCAAGCCATTACAAAAGGGGAAAAACCATATGCAAATCAGGCTTGGTCCCACCCCCAAAGGGGTAGTCCAGCCCGAACTGCTAGGTCACATCCCTTTTGCACGAGACCACAAGCATCCCCAGACATGTTTCAGCCTTGTTGGGCGTCATCAGTGAGGAGTAGCTTGGGTCTCTAGGCCCAGCAGGCAAGGGACCCACGTCTGGGCATACCCTTCCCACTCGGGGTGACAATAGCAAAACAAAAGAGTTGATGGCTGGAAGGTTTAGAATAAATCTTGACCTCTGAAAGCAGATTGTTTGGATCTTGGGAGATTCATGGATAAATTGGTTGGAGGTGCATGCACATCACTGTGGAGTGGTTGCAGATCTTGGATTCTCTCATGTGGAAGTAAACTGGCATGGAGTGTGTAGAATGAAGTGGCTGGATTTGGTACCTCTCTGTGCTACTTTGGTGACACAGCGTCATCCAGACATTGTTATTATTCATTGTGGAGGGAACAGTTTAGGACATGTGTCTGGAATCTCTTTGCAATTTGCAATGAAAGAAGGACTTGAGAAAGTCATGGACATGTATCCACACTCTAGAGTAATTTTTTCCCGTATTGCGCAGAGACTAATGTGGCTGCTTTCTTTTTCATTTGGTCCACAAATTTAGAAAGCAAGGCGCAATGTTAACAAGGCTGTTTGTGCCTTTTTGAGAGATGTTGGTATGTCCTCTTTTCAGAATGAAAACATTTGGGCCTCATTCCAGGTTTGGAGCTAACCATGGAGTAATTAGTTCCATGGTTGCCTCCGAAACCGTCCCAAATCCGGCATGGTGAATGGAGTAATTACCAGTCCATTCCAGGGTTGGAGGGACCGGTAATTCCCCATTCACCTTTTGCTCTTCCCCATTCCCATTTCTGCCCCATAGGGCTCAATGGGAATGGGGAAGGAGGTAATTACGGCACTGTAAATTATGGTACCGTAATTACCTGCAAGGTACCTTTGCGGGTCCCATACTTAACTCCTGCTAAAAGCAGGAGGTAAGGAAGGACCCGCAAAGAGAACTCGGAATACGGAGGTATGGGATTACCGGCATCAGCACCCTTACCGGTGCCGGTAATCCATTACCTCCAACCTCGTAATGACCCCCATTATGTTTTGTAGCACACACATTTTTTGCAGGGATGGAGTACACCTTACTTATGCCAGCAATCAGATTTTTCTACAAAATATACAAAATGCATTTTGACCTTTTTTGGAATTACAGCAATCCATTGTGCAGTAGGTGTTGACCATGTGCAGTGTTTGAGACACACAAAAAAACCCACGAAAAGGCTCTTTTCAGAGACACCACTTCCTCCCATATAAAAGTGCAATGGTTCTGATAGGGCAGCACCCCCAAAACATAAATGTCTGCGGACTGTCCGCAGACTTTGAAAAAATGCACAGGACCCTGCACTATTTATTTGTCACTTCTATTTTTAAACTGTGAAATGCGGCTCTGAAATGAGCCTTTTCTTTTTTGATTTTTGTTGTTTTAAATGAAAGGAGGGGAAAGGAGAGTAAGGAAGGGACACCAGAAAAGGCAGGTGGAGAGAGGAAAAGGCAGGTGGAGAGAGGAAGATGTAGGGTGGGCCTTATTGAGGTCGGTCGCAGACCTTCTCATTGCCCTTGACTGCAGTCTCGAAAGCACTCAGAAGGTTCTCCCCCCTGCAGAGTACTGCATCGCAGTACATGCACAATATTGTGATTCTCAAAAGGTAAGGGTCAACAGCATCATGAATGGCCTGCGAGGCAGCTGGAGGGATGGACCGTCCCACAGGAGTGTCTTTTGTGGTGACAGGAGCGGAGACGGAGGATGCTGCCGAGGACTCAACCTACTACATTAATCGCAAGGTACAACCTTACAAATAGCCACACCGTGGAACGACTTTAAGTGTCACTTCATTGATGTAGTAGCATAGCTATATGAACTAGGCTTTCCACAACTCAGCACCATGCAGCACTGAGTGCAGATCACCTTGTTCGCATGAGCTTTTGCCTTTCCATCAACGGTGGAAAATAACCGCCACACCAAAGACTCATAATGAGTGCTAGTAGTAGGGACTTCCACTACCTCATCCTCTTCATCCTCTTCATCCCTCTCCTCTACATCCTCACGTCTGTACCCCTCTGAAGGCCCTTGGGGACGTGGTTGTGGTGGAGGGGGTGGGGGTGCTGATGCCAAGTCAGTAGCAGCAGAAGCAATTTGGGATGCCATCTGGAAGGTTAATAACCAGGAACTAGGAACCAGGAAGTAAGAACAGCAACCTGCACAATTGTCCTGTTGTACATCTTGGAAATCCAAAAGCAGAATGAGGATCAGCTCTGGGTGTGGCCTTTTATAGGGGTGTAGGTGCATGCTTCGCAGACACCCGCGCTGTCCGTGGACACATCGAACACCAAGAACGGGCTCAAAAAGTTCCAAAAAGTATGTAGATCGGCAGGGACATTGTCTGGGACATGTGTAATGGTGAACTTTGATTGTAAAATACCTTGGATCGCTCAAAAAAGCACTTTTTAAATGTTTGGGGGCCTGGACAGTGTCCGCAAATAAGGACACATGCTGAGCTTGGGTACGGTCACATGATGACATCGCGCACACGTTCGCGAATGGGACGGCTGTCCGCAGGACACCAAATGTGCGGGGACGGTTGTGTGCATGCACGCGAGTGTTCTACGGACAGTGTTTGGGTCCCCAATTGAATTAAATGTGCGACACACGTGCGGCGGACAGTTGCGGACAGGCGCGATGTTCCTTGGAACCAAGTGTGTGATGCGCATGTACGCGGGTGTTCTACAAACAGTGTTGAAGTCCCGGAATAAAATAAATGTGCGTCTAAACTTTGCGGATAGGTGTACGGGATATGTGTTCTATGGATATATTCTTTTTGGTTGCGGACATTACGAACAGGGGATGTTTTAGGACACCCCCATTTTGCGTGATTGCGGACAGGCGGATATCTTGTGTGTTATAAGGACACCTCCATTTTAATTACAAACAGTACAAACAGGTATATTGACCTTAGGAAACCCCCATTTGGGTTAATTGCGGTCAATCGGACATCTTGTGTGTTCTAAGGACACCGCCATTTTAATTACGAACATTACGAACAGGTATATTGTCCTTAGCACATCCCCATTTTGGTTAATTGCGGACATAACGGATACCTGCGCTGTCCACGGACACCATAACTGCCTTTAAAAAAAGAAAAAGACACAGGCATATATTAAGAACACACTTAAAATTGTATTATTGTATAACAGTGTAAAAATTACGAAAGAGTGGGAAGCAGAAACTGAACCGAATATAGGGGAATTAGGGATTTGGACATGATGTATGGGAGGGGAGGAAGGGATGGAAGTCTCATTGTAACGTTTGTCTTGCTGTGGAGGGTTTGGGGATAGTTGGCTCGGACATGGAGAGGCGGAACAGGTACATGTGGGACAGTAATATTTATTTTTTTATTTTATGTGGTCCTCTACAAAGTGTCTCAAAATAATGACATCTTTCATTAACATATCCATTTTTTGTCAGTAAACTCCAAAGTAAAACATTTTTTCAAGCTAACATTAACAAAGGGAAATGTTTACTTCATATCAGTTTCTTTCTTTTTCTTCCCATTTTATTTTCACAGACCATTATCCTTTCTCTTTTTTTCTCCTGAAGAAACATTGCAACTGGCAATGGGGAAACACGTGTTGAGAAAATAGACACAATCTGATTCTGAAAAATTGTTCATGGTAAAAATTAACACAATTTGACCCTGAATAAATTATTTATGACTAGTGTGAAGATAACACTATGAGAAAATAAACAGAATTTGACGCTGAGAAAAGAAAGATTATGATAAGTGTGAAAACAACACTACATCAATAAATTTGATTTGACTCACCGAACAGCAATGTTCTATTTATTTAAAGATTTAGGAGTTGGCGCATTAGAGTGGCATTTTTTCGCATATTGACCATTTAATGCATTTAGCTTGTGTAGTAGCCACACAAATATATGGGGAACACTCATGCTGACAACTTTGCACTTCCTGAAATAGAAAAACATCCACTTCAACTTAAGAATTGATGTCGCCAAGGTTGAGCTTATTTTGGCTACAAACCAATTTTTCCCATATCCATTTTTAGTTCCATTCATTTCAGAGGATCTTCTAATGTCTCACTTGGTATATTATACTTATTGTCTGTATGGTCTGTTGAATAAAATATGTTAACTACACAAAAAGTAATGGTTATTAATTGGCTTATGTAGATGAATGTTGTGTCTACCATTAGTATCAATGTCTTCAGTCATTTCATCTTGTGGGAAATGTTCTTCCAGTCATTCCAAAGTACTGGACATTTCTGTGTCCTGTGTAGGTATGCTCTTGCTTTTTGCCGCACAGTTTCTGTGAGGTAATTTGGTTAGAGGCATATTTTTATTTTTTGGTGTAGTCCATTATATTGGAAACGCTTTTTCAGTGGGTGGTTGGTATCTTACATATACAGTTTCCACTTCTTATTTATTATTAAATGTAATGTATTTATGTGGTGCTTTTTGAACATGTTTGGTGTTTTTATTGTATGATACAATAATGTAAGATACCACCTGAGGTTTTGGATAGTGTTCATGGTGACCTCGTCCATCCACGGACATGCGCACAGTCTGCGGACATCAAAATCACTAGTGGGGCAGGGGGTTCAGTATTTTCTATGTTATATGTATGCAAGCTAAGGGAGTCTTGGTAAGCATTTATCACATTTACATTATGTATATCTATATTCAGTGAGAAAACTTTGTTAAAGGGGTATTATGGTTACGTTGAGCTACCAAAAACCTATGAAATTCAGTGAAAATAACTTTGTTAAAGGGATGTTATGGTTAGGTTGTGCTATTAAAAACCTATGAAATTCAGTGAAAAAAAACTGTGTTAAAGGGACGTTATGGTTCCAAGTAAATCTGAAAACCCCCTGAAATTCGCCAGTTATGGTAAACTAAGCTACCATAACTCACACCACCACCGTGCACTGCTAAGACTAACACCTAGGACATCAATGATGACATCACAAATGTCATTGATGACATCACCGATGACATCACATGTCTGGCTCCCTCTTTTATCCTTTACTTAAATATCTAGGCCAGTAACAGTCAGGAACTAAACATTCATATACTCATAATTCATATTCAAGTACTATATTTGTAGAGTTATACTTCAAATATGTTCTTACAATAATTCATTTGGGGTTCATTCACAGCATATGAAACATATACATAGGGGAAAACACAGATTAGGAAAACAGCAATGCTTTGTGTGTATAAAGATAATCAGTAAGGTTATCAACACTTTCTTACAGTTCTGCCTTTGTTTTATTTCTTTACTTTGCTGGATATGCTCTTATTTGTATACATTGTTTACACACTTCTCTCCTTAGGATCCAGTCACATTATATGATAGTTATAGATAGCAAAGTAGTAGCTTTGAAGCAGAGCGATCATTTCTGTGAATAAAGTTAATCAGTTGGGGTATGGAGATTGGCTGGTAATACTGTTGTTTACTTCATTTTCCATGTATATGCTCATATTTGTATGTGTTGTTATTTGTGTTTTGTTTTGAATAATGCAATTATGTAGTAAGTGGGTTTTATTAGCTGGTTATAAATGTTGCATAGTAGATAAAACTGTAATAAAAAGCATTTATCGTTTTACTATTCAACATGGTAAGATTAATAATATTGTACATCCATCATGTATGTTGCACACAATGCTTATATTTCTACATGAGTAGCTTAGTATACTGGAAAGAACCTGATAATAGAATGGTATTCGTATCAATGCATTACTTAATGCACTACGTACCTCATGATATTTATTCCAATAATCCTTCACACTTTTTTTATCAACATTAAGAATCCCTTGTACAGACTTTTCATGAAAAGTAAATGCCCATGTGAGGTCATCAGTGATGTCATCAATGACATTTGTGATGTCATCTTTGATGTCCTGGGTGTTAATCTTAGCAGTGCACAGTGGTGGCACGAGTTATGGTAGCTTAGCTTACCATAACTGGCAAATTCTAGGGGTTTTTCAGTTTTACTTAGAACCATAACGCACCTTTAATAACTTTTTTTTTTCACTGCATTTCATAGGTTTTTAGTAGCGCAACTTAACCATGTTGTCCCTTTACCAACAGGTTTCTTTGGGGACCACTATCCATGGCCTTCCTCCATGATGGCTGTACATGTTGGACCATTGTATTTCTTTGTAGCACACTAGCCATGGCCTTTGCCCTTCAGTCTTGGCCACTGTACATATTGTACCAATAGGTTTATTTGGGGCCACTAGCCATAGTCCTGTTTCTTTGGTAGCCATGGCCTCTAATTACATCACACATTACATCACTGATGACATCTCTGATAGTATCACTGATGACATCACTGATATCCGTGATTTGATTAATTACATTTTAAATATGAGAACTCTGTTTGTTACCTAATATTCTGCACACATATCATACTTACGCAGGACATTGTATTTTGCGTTGTTTCTTTAAATGTAGTGGTGCATACAGAAATTATTACAATGAAGAGTATCACATTAGCATTACATACTTTGGAACGTAATCTGTTATATTGGAATACAAATGCATAATTTATTGTAAAAATAAATGACTAAAATATTAATAATACAATTGCTGTGTCTATAATTAAATATTTTCTTTCTAATCGTCATTTCTTTTCGATAACTGTAATTATCTATTATAAGTAACTGATTCGTTTTTGGATATTAGCAAAACTTTAAATTCTTAGATTCTATACTATTACAATGCACACAATCACACATTTTATATTATATGTGATTATTTGTTTTTATAAAACATGTCAGATAGAAAATAATGTGTTCACATAATGTTATTACAGTAAAGAGAACTGCACATTTAATTGTATAAATTTACTATGTTCATAACACATACTATTAAACATGTTTCTACTTTTATCTCTTCTTATTTTGTTTTTACTACTACTAATATGCCCTGATGCCTGCGGGCTCTGGTGCAATAAAAGTAAATAAACATAAACATAAACATTAACTAATACTACATAGACATATAGATTGACCCGAATCAGCTACTTCCCCTGAAATTAAGTATTGCAATTACTTACTAATACTTGACATTAAAACCATTTGTATAACATTACATATTTTATTGTAAATGTTATAAGTTGGTAAGTTCTATGAATGAAAGCTTCACATGTAATCATATGAAATTGCTGTATCAGTGTGTTGTTAAATATTATGTTATTATTATTGTGACGTGTAAGTACATATAATATGTATCAAAAGAGGTGATATTCTAACTTATATGATCAGAAATGCCATATATGATACAATTATTAATCTCATCAGTGATGTTTTGTACAATGTCATTAGTAACACCATCAGTAATGGCATCAGTGATGCCATGTGTGATGTCATTAGGAATGCCATAATTGTGGGTATAGCTACGCAACAGGGGCTGCATAGTTAAAGTGCATTTGCTTGAAATGTGAATGCTGAATTTTAGGGGTATATTTGTGTTAAATCTGATCACCTTAATTCTCTCTTAAGTAATGCATTTACAGTGAATTTCAAAGGGTGTGTCACACTAGTGTAACCAGATGTAGAATTTTAAGTTTTATTTTGCCCCATATTTATAGTTACATAATTGTGGGGCACTTGGTGAATTTAACGGAGCAGGTGATAAATAAATTACACCCTGTGCATTCCATAAAGCGAAAACTATAGGAGCGAACATTTGTTTCATTCATAAAATGTAATGTGTACCTTTGAAAAATATCCTGTATATGTTGATGTGGGAACGGGCTAGTTGTGTGATAGGCCCTCATTACAACTGAGGTGCTAAGTGCACCAACTTTACCACCATGGTGTAAACTACGTTTACACCATGGTGGATGGCGGATTTACTGCCCCATTACAAGGTGAGTGGGGCGGTAAATCCCCTTTTCCCATTTTCCCTTCCCCATTCCCATTTTTGCCCCATAGGGCATAATGGGAGTGGGGAAGGCGCTAATTACGGCACCGTAAATTACGGTGCCGTAATTAGCACCAAGGTGCCTTAGCACCATGGAACTTAACGCCTGCAAAAAGCAGGCGTTAAGGTGGGAATCAGGCGTTAAGGGTTAACGGTGGCGTTAACCCTTAACGCCTGAGTTGTAATGAGGGCCATATACTTATTTGTGCATGTATGTACATGTTTAATGTTATTCTGTCGGGCCTTTCTAATTCAGGATTTTTTCTTTTCCCTTTCTCAATAATTAAAATAATACTTTGAACACAATTTTATTTTATTTCTTTCTGCGTCCTGTTCATTTCTGGGGGCCTTACAAGATGGAGGGCATTGATACTGTCGGCCAGCAGGAGCAGCATAGGGTGTCTCTGAGGAGAAGTTAGAGTTTATGACAGTAGCCCCCCCCTCTGGGATTATGATATGGTCTTGTTTGGGGAAACCTGTGTCTTTTGGAGAAGCAAAACCCATGCAGTGTATTCAAATATACATTGGGACACGTCTGAATGGCTCACTGTAACTCTTCCTGACCCAAGGGGAGCAGTGGAAGGAGAGTTAGGAGGAGAAAGATAGCTGCCAGCCACCTTCCGGTCACTATAGGTCCTGCGTGAAAATTTGCATATATGCAGCGTTTGCTTGTGAGCTTTTACCTTGCTTAAAGGAATAGTGCCCTCAAAAATGTTATTGTTTCAAGCGTTCGGGCATGTGGTTTTAAGAAAACTGTGATCGATCGTAGAAACATTTCCTATGCACCTTACCTTAGTTTTCCGCACTTTTACACATGCGAAATCAATGAGCGGGCACAGCCATCTTGTGCTAATCTTATCCGTGGATCGATCACCCTAAATAAAAGTGCCCCATGCAGCACTTAATCATAACACCCACCCCTGAAGCTGACATCACTATTCCTAGCGATATTCTACACCTATTTTCATGACGTTAGTGGACAGTGTAACCAAACACGCTCAGTCATCACCTACGTCTTAACGTCACTTGACACAGAGCCCGCAATATCAACACACACATCCTCTCACAGCACAGCGCATCCCGAATTGGAATAGAAAACACTATTTTTAAAGGAAACATCAATACTCTGCAATTTACAATGTGCTTTTATTTCACAAAAAAGGCTAAGGAAACATCCAGTGATTTTTGTTTACCATGAATTTCTGAATGTCCTTACGTTAGAGTATCAAAACTTTATCATGAGGCACACAGTGTTTCTTTTGGAGAAGATGCATATTGGACAGACTTTGAATCGCAAGGCTTCGCCATAAGCTTCTTGCTAGACCACCGTAAATGTTGCTCCTTGTCGCTGGTACCGCCAAAGGGCTTATCAGTCCCCGGGGATCATCCCACCTCAGTGTGATGGAAATCTATCTGTTTTGCCGTAACTGTCACTGCTGGCTGAAGAAACCATCTGTCAGTATCTGGATTTTAGTAGCTGTTCTTTATTCAAATGTATCCTTTTACCCTGTAATTCCTCACTGGGTGAAACCTAATAACGAACACAAACCACAAACAATGGAAACACACAGAGAACATTGGGTAAAGTCGAAGTCTACGATATGCTTGATAGGTTAGCTCTGTGAAGTATGTATAGCTCCCAATGGGATGCGGAAGCTGACAGTAAAATTTCGAACAACACGTAGACGGCATCATAACGGGATATTTGCAAAGAAATTGGGGTTGGTGACCCTAAGTTCCCTGGGGGAACCCAGACATGGACTCCATGCTCACTGAGGTCAGAGAGGCACGGGTCCACCTCACTGATGAGACACAACAGGGCTGGAACACATGTATGGGGTTGCTGTAGGTACTTTTGTTCAGAAGGGAATTGTCATAGCATTTTGGTGCTGGACTGCCCATGTGTCCGGGACGAAGAGTGATATGCAAATAGATATTTCCCATCTGTGAAAGGTACATTGAGCAAAAGGCGATTGCTGCAGGCACTCAAAGTGTGAAAAAAACACAAAACAGGTTATCATGCCATGTTTTTTCTAGAGAAGGGCGCATGTTACCTTTTTAAAAAATGTAACAGAACTAGCAACATCAAATTTCGACAAGCGAACCAAGTCCCCCTGGAAAATGTTCTGCACCCGGCACATCAATCATACAACGTTGATAGCACACACTGATGTGCCATGGGACAAGTGGTTTAGATATCACTAGCCTGCATACAGGTTGTGTTTGCGGGTCGTCGATGAATAATCATCACAATATACTCCAACTAACAACCCGTTACAATGTTATCAAGCAATACTGGTCAGAAAATTAAAACTTTACTCGTTCGTCTATAAACTCGTCTTTAAACTAAATAGTTAAACTTACGTTATATTTGGTAGTTCCATTTTCGTGGCGTAACGCAGAATGTCTGCTCAGAACAACAGTTTGGATAGATTGAAAATAAAGGTTCTAATGTCCAGTTTTAAAAAGTGAATCTTTTAATTCTTGGGGGTATTCAATAAAGTCCTCCCTTCAAGCCTTAGCGAATCCTCCCTTTCGTCCAAGGTCGAATAACAATTAAAGTTCTTTAGAGTATGTATGCCTGGTAGGTTTTGTTTTTGTGAAGAAAAGCCAGAAATCTAAAACATACTGTACAAGACGCGGCAGTGTGAACTCCCCACAAGCAAAAAATAAATTTGAAATATGTTCAAAAAATAAATGAATTGTTTGCTGGCATCTACAGGTTACACTGAAGGTCAGTAAAACAGATAATAGAAGCCACTGAAAGTCTGGTGTAACCTAAGATTCCATTTGTGTCTGTCTGAAACAGACTGTGGTCGCATATGATGATATGATATTGCATTTATAACACACCAACGCACAAGTGCTTCAAGGTGCAATGAGGCAATGCTGTGGGAACAGAGGGACAACAATCTTACTAGTGTTGGGAAGTAGACGATCCTTTCCCCTCCTCCCCCAAGTTCATCACTCTCAAAACATAACATTTGTAATAGCCAAGGTGGGATGTGTAGCCAACCCCGTGACATTCCGTTACACCTCACCCCACTGCAAAAAACACATAAACTATAGTTCCAAGCCCAGCATTAGGAAACCAATTTGGAATAGCCTGAATGACATCTTTCTACTAGCCTGAAAATCCATCTCTCTGTACAAATGCAGCTAGCCCACACCATATCCTCCCCATTGCCACATCTGCATGTGCCCTATACTCATGGAGAAATGTGCTCAGAGAATAATGTGAGACACTGACAACTCATAAATCCAAGTGCCCATTCATCTCCACTGAACTTCCCGTGCACTAACAACTTCCAACCCACCAGGCCTGAGCCCACCAGCTCAGATCCCGCAGTTCCTTTCATGCTGATATCCATCTGACCCTCCCGTGCCCTGATCACTTAAGGACCCACATCACAGCCCTTATCCCATGTAGTAAAACATTCTCTCAAAAAGCAACACACGTTTACCTATATCCTGAAGACCCAAGCAGTGCAGATGATCGTGCAAGTCCAGTTAAGGGGGAAAGGGGGAAAGAGGAAAAGAGTGGGGCAAAAAAGTTGACAAAGAGGATACATTTGAAAAGACAATTTAGGCCATCAACGCCAGAGCCATGCACTGCATGTGTGGATGTGGTTTTGGTCTAGCAGAGGGATTTACAGACACCTAGCAACCACAGACATGTATGTTATCATTTGAGGACCAGTAATATAAATTTCCAAAAGGCAAAAGATATAAATGAATGTTTCATAAACCGGATTAAATCTGCATAATTAAACACTTCTTAATACATTTTATAGCATTGAAATTCGAGTTTACTAGCATTCCGTTGTCGGTGCACAATGTAAAAACATTGGGGAACATATCCTAAAAAGTTTTAGTGAGCACATTAAGAACACTGCTGCAAATCATTTATACCGGGAAGTAACTGCTCACCAAGTTCATCTTTAGGTGGACAGGGCTTGTTTGCAATGTGTTGTGGCATTTTATGTGTCCTAGGAACAAAATCAGAATCGATTCCATGAGTATGCATGGCCAACGCAGTCAAAATACGATCTTTCACAAAATCGAATTCCATTTCCTGGTATATTGGCTTTGCCACTCATTTTTGCTTTGTTTTGCAAAGGCCAAGGTATAGCGAAGCATCCCAAAGTTTCCGGCATTTCTCGATTGTTCTCTACCCAAGTTCTCGTTATGCGCAAATATGGCTAGTAATGTTCGAGCCTGCATACCATCTATGCCGAAATGAAACCTTTTGAGCCTATACTTTACATATTGTGGAACACCTCCAAATCTCTGGTGTGACAGAATTATGTGAGTTCCTTTAGGTCTCTTGAAAGAGTTTTGTCATACAATATCTTCTCAAGAGCTTTGTGTGGATGTGAACACGGCAGCAACCACTTCTTCTTGTGTTCCTGCTCCTCCGATAACGGTCCATGTGCACATTCATGAAAATGTTGGTTTTCTGTCCATGAGTGAGTTGGAACAGTCGTGCATCAATGAGCGCCATTTTTTAATTAGAATTTCCACAGACCCATCACAAGTTTTGGAGCTCCACCAAAGATGGTTGCTTAAAGACTGAGACCACCGTAAAATATTTTCTGAACCCTTTTTTTACCAGAAGCTGTGATTTTTTCATTCACTGCTTTGGCAACCTGTCATACATCAAATTGATGACAAATATTTGGAAACTGCTCACGCATGTCCTTGGCTATTGAAACATGTCTGTCAGTGACTATGAGGTCAATTTGCATTCCCCTCGATTGAAGATGTTCGAGGGGTTTAATGTTTCTCCATTTCCTCAGAGTATGTACATTGGGACACCTGCACGATCTCCAAACTCACCATTTTTTTCGTTTCCATGTCTTGAAAGTGGCATGTGTAGTACTTTGCTGAAAATCCGGGGCTGTCACATTGTCCGTTGCCAGCTAGCCTGAACCATTTGCCAGACAATGTGCTTTCAATTGATATCTGTTCAATTTTCCAGGCTTGACTAATCACAGATAATAAGAATTCCCTTTGATATTTGTAGTACTGGGTTTTAGCAAGGAACTGAACTCCCACAAATTGACAGAAACTGGACATCTTACTGAAAGTCGAGTCACTGAAAAATAATGCTGCTGAACATAGTTGATTTCCAGCTGGCACTTTGCCCAGCATCGGTTGAGTGGACCATGAAAATGTATGATGGAGGTGGACACAGCTGGCTTGGATTTTCAGGTTAATATCTTGTAATACATGAGACACATGCACCAATGGCATCCCGCATATTTCCCCCACTCAATGTATGGACACATTTCAGAATCAGTATACTGTCTACCAGGCAGCTGTTAAATACAATGGGCCTCATTGCGAGTTGCCCGGTAAAACCGGATTCATTACCGGTATGCCGGAATGAGCGGGTCCGTGCTCCTATGAACCCGCTAATATCGGGTGATTACGAGTGCGCGAGCACGCGCATCCCCCCATGCCGGTAGTGGCAATACCGCCATGCCGCTAAAGGGCCTCCAACTCCCCTATACTGGCATCGCAGGACCCGCCCATAGCGGTAACGCCTCATACCAACCCCTAAATACCGGCATGGTAATACCGGCATGGTAATACCGTGTTCGCCAAAAAACGGACCTGGAAATTACGTCATCGCGCAGGAACGGGAAATGGGCCGGCGGCCATCTTTAAAAACACAATCCATTGCCATCCTCCATAACCACCAGCCGATACTCGGAGAGCACAGTGGAAATCCAAAGAGGATGTCAAAGGCTACCAGGAAGACCACCCCCCGGCTGCGTAAACAGCATCACTCAGACGCAGAGCTCACCACATTAGCGGACACTCCAGCTGCACATGCAGACACAATACGATCCCACGACAAGAAGCGGGAGGTGCAGCAACAAAAGAGGCAAATCTGGCAGGAGGTAGCCCACAGGGTATCAGCCGTAGGTCCCACCCCACGCAGTGTGAGGGACTGCAGGAAGCGGTGGGATGACCTCCGATTGAGGGTACGCAATATCATGGCCACCAATCGGAGGGAGGCCATGGCCACAGGCGGGATGCCCACCCCCCCTGCCAAATTGATGCCCTGGGAGGAGACGGCCAGCAGATTCATCCGTGCTGAGTCCATAAGGGATTATGCGAGATGGAGACGGGTGCAGCATTAACCGCGGAAGGAGGTGAGTGACCCTGCAGATCCCTGTAGGGGAGACCATGAAGTAGCACAAGTGAAGTGGTAGAGAGTCTAGGCAAGGCAATGCATGTCCCAACACCCACATGACCATACCCAAATACAGATGGCGGGCCAAACGCTGCCACACTAAAATGCATGCTGAGTGCCCATCCCTCAACCAACACCCAGCCAACACACCTGGAGCTTGCCCATGTGATACTTCACACAAACCCAAAATCAACGGCATGCCACCTGCCATGCAGTGAATGCTTACATGCCCCCTCTGAATACCCTGTGTGACACACCTGTAAGACATGAAAGCATGATCAAATGAATAATGAAAAGCACCGCCACTGCCCTGCATCTCTTCTACCCCCACAGGCACTGATGAGCAAGAAGCAACCAAGGAGACAACTGGGAGGGCATCCACCTCACACCGTAAGACGAGGGTAACCACCACCACCACCTCTGCTGGAGACAAGCAGGCCACACCTACACCTGTCCAAGGGGAGTCCCTGGAAGTACCCGCCTCCACTGGGGAAGAACTTGATGCCAGTGTGGAGCCTGACGGAGATACCGAGTTGACATGCCCGGTCACCCCGAGCCCCGTGCCCACCCCCTCGCCCCAACACCTGCAGTCACCCACCTGCAGTGAAGTTGATCCCTGCCTCCGTGACTGTGACCTAACCACCTCTGAGGAGTTCAGTCCCGAAAATGCCATCCACGTGACTGCACAACCCACCACTCCAGCCCCCTCCAGAACCCTGGAGACACAATTGTCGACGGTGGAGGCCCAACAGGAGGCCATGTTAGACCTACTCCGCCAGTACATTGCGGACGGGGAGGAAACCAGGTGGGGTATTGCCACAGCAATTGCAGGGACCACAGCGGCCATCGAAGCAAACCCAGCCGCTGTCAATGCATCGGCTTGGCTAATGAGGGACTGCCTGGGGGTGGTGACACAGGTGCTGACCTCAATGCTGCTTCATATGCAGCGGCCAGGGCTTGCAGGAGGTGTGGAACCTGCCAACGAATCACCTACCACCTCCACACCAGCTTCATCTGTCCCCACCAGCCCAGTGCGCCACACACGTAGGAGTGCAAGGCACACTGAAATGCCGCCTCTGGACAGGAAGAAGTCCCGGAAGTAGTGTGGGGGGACAATGGTAGAGGGACACAAGGTTGGGGTGAAGGGGTGCATCTTGTGGAGTCTATTGGGGATGTTGGTGTTTGTTGGGGGGGTCAGGGAGTTTGTTGGGGGTGGTCAGGGAGTTTGTTGGGGAGTTTGGGAGGGGGCACATGTTTGCTGTTGTAAATAATACACACATTGTGATAAGAAAACTCCATGGCTGGACATTGTTATTTTTGTGTGCATCCATTTAATGTGGTATGGTGTTCAGTGCCAAACTCCCAACATTCCCTGTGTGCATGTCCACATTGGCCCAGTGTCTGACTGACACAAATCTTTCATAGTCCCTGTGTTTCAGAAGTATTGGTGAATTAGAACTTGGCGTACAGCATGGCCATCCCGTGCATCACGTACTGGCAGGGGGGCTACTTCACCTCCGTCTCCATCCTCATCATCCTCACCCGCCCCACGCATGTCAATGTCAGGTAGCAGTGGTACATTTCTCCGGATGCACATGTTGTGCAGCATGACACAGTCCATGGTGATCTTTGCTACCTTCTCAGGCCTGTATAGGAGTGCCCCACCAGACCTGCTGAGGCAGCGGAACCGCCCCTTCAACAGGCCAAAGGTCTGCTCAATCACAACACAGGTACGGGTGTGCACACGATTGTACTCCTCCTCATGGCTGTTCTGCGGGTTACGCACAGGGGTGAGTAGCCAAGGCCTCAAAGGATATCCTCCATCACCTGCAAGCAGATTCAAATAGGTGTGTGTCACTCTGAACTGCCACATTCAGGGAGCACAGTCATGGCGGCAGCTATTTGATGTGGCCATACACATGTCCCTGTAAGCATGATAAAATGTTATCTAGGTGCAATCTATACTGTCATGAGGTGTGGTAGTCTGGATGGCGTTCAATAGATGATGCAGGGTGTAATCATGCATGCTGAGGCAGATATGCTGTGGTAGTACAACAATGTTTTGACTCCAATTCTTGCTGTTCATTATTTACTATGCATGGTCACACTGCCCACATTGCCACACTTGCCATCCTGTTCATTCATGCGTTGCTTGCCATCACCATGGTGGCCTGGTTGTGCCTCTTACTTGTTCTCATTGATATGCATTATTTGTGATATGTGGCCCAGTGAAGTGTCATCTACCGTTTGACTGGTTCAGGTCAGGAGTGTTTGGCTCTGCATGCATTCTCCAATCACCGGCTATTCCCACCCAGGTGCAGTATTCTCCCACCCCTTATGCATCCCCACACATCAGTACCCCAAAGCACTGCCATGGGACGGTTGTGCAACTCACCAAGCAGCCAGGCATGTGGTCCGGCATGTCGCTCCATGTGATGGTGTAGCGTGGAATTACCCAGTAACATGGCATCATGTGTTGATCCAGGAAATCGGGCGCAGCAATGAGTGATGATCTTCCTGGAGTCACATACCATTTGCACATTGATGGAGTGGTATTGCTTGCGATTGCGGTACACCGCCTCTATGGCATGGGGGACTACCAATTCCACATGTGTGCAGTCGATGGCACCGACACAATTGGGCATGCCTGCCAGTGCATGGAAGCCTACTTTGGTTTCGGCTATCTCCTGGGCAGTCCGTGGTAGGGATATGTGGGTGCTTGCGTGCTTCAGGAGGGCATCCAGCACTTGGTTCAGCATGCGTGAAAATAGTGGTTGTGAAATGCCATGCAGCTGGCCCACTGTGTTCTGGTAGGTGCCTGTGGCCAGGAAGTATAGCACAGACACCACCTTTAGTAGTGGGGGGATGGCAGTGCGTATTCCTATGTGGCTGGCAATGTCATTCTGTATCATGTCCACTATGGTGGTGATGGTGTCACGGTCCAACCGGTACAGGGTGTGGATGTGCTCAGGGGTTAGGTTGAAAGGGCTGGGTCTGGTGTGAGGGATTGGTGGCTGCCTACGAGGCATTGGTGGCTGCGCTGGTGGTAATTGCTTGGCCTGTCTCACCCTCCCTGTCCTCCTGTGTCTCCTCTGTGCTGCCTGTTGTTGCTTCTGTAGTTGTTGCTGCTGTAGTTGTTGTTGTTGCTGTTGTTGCTGTAGTTGTAGAATATAGGCATATCCTCCAGTGCCATGATTGTAATTGCTAGTGTTGGCATTTTGGTGTAGGAAGGGGTGTGGTGTGTAGGTGTGCTCCTTTTGTACTGGGCCACTCTGCATTGCCTACACCTGTGGGGGGATGTTGTGGTGTGTAGGTGTGCTCAGTTTATACTGGCACAGCCTCCATTGACTCCACCTGTGGGGATTGTGTGCACCCGTGGCAGCTGCCTTGTATACTGCTTGCTGTTTGCGGGTGGTCTGAGATGCCTGTATGCCCGGCATCGTGCAGGCCGTGATTACCGGCTTTGCGATGCCGGTATTTGCATGTATGCGTGGGTTGGAATTACCCCCTATTACCGGCATGCCGGTATTTGCTCCCTGAAGGGGCGCGTGTACGCGCTTATGCCGCTATTAGCGGCACCGTTGTTTAGTGTGCCGCTAATACCAGGTTTGCGGGTCGGAATGCAATGGCACAGTAAACGATGCCGGTATTATCACACCGGCTTCGTTTTTGCCTTACCGGCATACCTCGTAATGAGGCCCAATGTATTTCTGCTCCTTTATATGCCAATCGTGCTGCATGAATGTGGTTTGTGACTCATCTGTGGTGGACAAATCGCCCAAACTAGCCAAAAAGAAGTCGAGATCTTTGGCAAGTTCATTGGTCAATTGCATTGAAGCTTCAGTCTCTGTTAGTTACGCTTGTGTTATATGCACATGAATTGGAAAAAAAGTCAAATTTGAATGTTTATTAGGTCGACCTTTTCTAGCGGGTGTAGATTGTGTGAAGTGGTCTGCGAGGAATTCCAATGCATCTTTATTATATTCTGTTTCATCTTGTCGAGTTCTCACATTGTAGCAATGGTCCAAAAACATGTTGCTGGCTTCGCCGGTCACATTCAATTCAGTTTTAGGCCATTGGGCATAAGCATCACAAGTCTGCTTATTGAATGAACCACGCTGCGCCTCAAATAGTTGTTTCTCCATGGGTAAATCTGTTTGTCAAGCGACATCTTTGGTCTCATTTGTTGTCTGTGTCTTTATGCATCTTTTCCTTCTGGGCCTTTAGGAGATGTGTTGTAAAACATGTTCAATATATAGCACACATACAGCACATAACACTTTAAATAAAAAAACATGTTTTGAAGAAAACACCAGTCTAAAACACCTCTAGAAAACTAAATTGTTAGTTACCCTTGTTTTCTTGATTTTATGTGAAACCGCTTTCTTCTCTGTAACAACCGCACCAGCAAGCTGATCTACCACCTCTGATCCATGTGCCACCACTTCTAATTCCACACCTTGTGTACATTCCTTGAATACAATATTCATTAAAAAAACAAAAGTCAATAATTTTGGAAATTAAAATCTTTCATCGCACACATCACTTAAACACAGTCATTCACAAACAGTGTACGTCATTTAGTCACAATACATTTCAAATTTAATCTGAATGATTGTAAGTGTACTTGATCAGAGATCACTGTGCAAAACATACTGTTTGGCATGTTGCCCTCAAACATTTTGCAATGTATTCTGCATTAGGTAGGAAGTGTAACACTAGAAATGAAATCATAAAAGTTTGAAACACTGCATGTTTTTATGAATGTCACTGTCTAATAGTATCCTATGCAGGATGTACGTTCTTTCATTCAAGGAAACTGTCAGTACGCACAACTCATACTATGGACCAGCTACAAAGGATGATGTAATTGTAGTTGAAGTACCAGCATCCCCCTGTAAGACAGTATTTGTTTTAGTATGGTAGTATGGATAAAAACAGCGAAATGGAACAGAGACAATGGGATGCAGACAATGGTACATATAAAGAGAAACCCACAAATGACACATAGTATAAACAACCAACAGGATACATAAACCATTTCTTATTATTTGAAATTCCAAGCATAATACATTCTCGTAATTGAAAAGTGAAATAAAATTACCTGATAGGCGCTTGAAGTTGTTGTTGACTCTGGAAAATAAATGGATGCAGAATCTTGCTCCTTCGTTTTAAGTGCATTGTCATAAAGTGGTAAAAGGGAAACATTTATTTGCATTAGATGTGTGGGAATATCCAACTGTCGAGAATATGAATTTCTGCAAGTCTGTAGGGCTGACCATTGGTATAATGGACGTGTTGATGGTTTCGTCACTTGCAAGGGTCTGTGCTTCCATCAGTATGCTTTCCTAAAAAAATGAACATGGCAAGCAACTGATTACAAAAACATTATGCTTCTTTTGAAGGGCACTATGGCATTGTTTTCTAAGGTCATAATTACTTCATTTTTGACTCCTTAAACCAGGGACAGATAGATAGTAAAATGTGGAATAGTTAAAATGTAACACAATCTGGTAAATATGCAGACTTTAGTAAGACACATTTACACTGAAAACACATTCTGGGTTAACGCTTTTTTGTGTACTTCGATTGGTCGTACATATCCTTGGTAAAGTGCAGGTGCAGATGTGGAATCGTTTGGCCATCAAGTCTCCCAAGACAGCCTGGGCTCTACTTTCAATCTCATCCACTGCAAAACCACAATATTGAACCCCTCTTCTTATTAAATCAATATGCTTTGGGAAAGTATGCAGGATTGTACCCTGACTTTTGACATGGCTCCTAAAACGGCAACCCAAAACCATACAAGCAGGCATTCTTGAAAAATCTATAAGATCTGTATAAAAAAAGTATAACTAATAAAAACAAATGTACTGTATGCATGAGATGGATGGAATTATATCACAGCTATCTATGGAATGTTTGTTTTGGCCAAACAATCAAAACCTGTGTAGCATAGTCGAATATACACTGGGATAACTTTCATACAGAACCTGATAAGTGTACAAATCTTACTTGAAAACGCTCCCTGTATGCTATGGCATAGTTGCCCGTACAAATGTTACTTCATGGATCAATCAACTTGGGCTTTGAAGTGTAGACACATTACAAAAGCGAACACCCAGGCAATCCATAATGTTTGGGGCACAGAGAAATATTGTTTCTTAGTTGAACGTGAAATACACATAAAATGAAAACTCTGATTTCCCCAAAGCGCGTGAAATGTATTCAATTGGCAGGTGACATTCATTTAGCAGTGATAGATCAAAGTTACAACAATATAGGAAAAAAACATGAAATGTTAGTGGCCTCAGTGGTCAAAATGGCATCACATCTAGAGTACATTTACTCGTTACTTGGATTGCGAGGGCGAATTGCTATGCAAAGTTTGTGCGTAAGCACCATCATAATCCTCAACACGGACCTTGTGAGGCAGACTGCCCTGAAGTCATGCAGCTTGGTAACGCATAGCGGTAGTGTCTTCTTCCGATATATAGGCCAAGCATCCGGAGTTTTCTCGGCAGCACTTCTCCTCGGTTGGCATGACCTTGCACTGATTGTAGTTACACTAAGTGGAAACTATGTGACTAGGCTCTGGCTCAGAATGCAGTGATTCGATTTCCCAACTGTCCTCCGATGCCCCATTGTTTCCGCATTTTTCTCTATCAAGTAATTCCACTTCGAAATACTCTGGCTCGTACTGGTAGGGCTGTATTGTTGCCATTACACAACACAAGTGAAATCAATAGTAATGCTAGTATAAGTATCTGTTTGCACGGGCTCCATGCAACGAAGATAGCGGAAGACAGCAGAAACGAGTCACAGGCTATACAAAAAAAAAAAACTGTGTAAGGATTGAAAAAGCAACTCTGATGTTGTCTGATGAGAAACGGTCTGTTTATACTTATTGAGGAAAGAGGCATCCTGACATTTCGATAGAGACACGTCATTAGCTGGCACACAAAGAACGTTGACACGACACATGCATTTGCATTGTGAAATTGGCCATACGCATCTAGAGATGTCAGCTTCAGGGGTGGGTGATATGATTTAGTGCTGCAGGGGCACTTGAACTTAGGGCGATCGATCCACGGAAAAGATTAGCACAAGATGGCCGTGCCCCGCTTGTTGATTTTTCATGTGAAAAAGTGTGGAAAACTAAGGTAAGGTGCATAGGAAATGTTTTATGATCGATCGCAGTTTACTTAAAACCACATGCCTGAACGCTCGGGACAGTAACATTTTTGAGTGCACTATTCCTTTAAGCACTACAGTAAGAGGTAATAGAAGGAGAACCTGAGAGAGAATTGCTTTGTAGATCAGTCCCGTTGTGTCTCGAACTGAAGCCTGCTCATATTTGATAAGGCCTCCAAGTCCGACGGCTGGCAGTAAAAGAGAATGTACCCGTTCTAGAATAAACAAAGCAAACTCTGTCACCTCACATTTGTGTCTGACTAAACTCACAAGGGAGCTGTGAAGAGGGGGTTTGGAAAGGCATTTCATTTAGCTTAGCCTAGTGTGTGGCCCATAGTTCATCACATAGTTCAGTTCACCATAAAAGAAAAAAAAAACACACACAAAAGGTAAATTCAGACAGGGAAAGTGTTATCCCAGGGTACCTGGTGGCTAGCAGCGTTCTTTGGGGTTTGGGTTTGAACATGGTTGAGCTTGCAGGTTCCCCATTTAAAACGAGGGGTATGACGGTTAGAGAGTTAGACAGTTTATATCCATTCCGTCTTAAAGCAAAGTTCACTATGAATTTTCACCTGGATTTAAGTCAAACATACAAACCAGGCCTATTGGAGCTTCTAAACTTCAGTGAGGGCTAAAGGAAAACACTCATACCAAAGCCGTAGCCCCAACGCAGCATGTACACACCCTGCAAGCAGGGTTGGGACAGTTAACTCTGGAAAACTGTCATGGGTTTGGTTTTTGGTTAAAGAGGCTATTTAACCTTTTCAGTGGAGATTCATGGCATTGGCAGTAGGGTGAACTAAAGCCAACTGGCAACGTGAGAAAGGTTAGACTACGGGTTGGTGGCTAGTACACTATTCTGGTGAGGTATTCAGAGAATCTGTTGTGGGGACTATTTTGGTGGAAGGTTTTCACAGAATGGAAATCTGGCCTTAGGGTTTATGACAAGACATGCAGGGCCTCATCACGAGTTGGGCAGTAACGCCGGCGCTATTAGCGCCGGCGCTAATAGCCCTACCGCCAAACCCCCGGCGCTAATAGCGCCGGGGGTTTGGCGGAAGGGTTATTGCCCATTCACCATTGGGCCCAATGGGGAAAATGTGCGCTATTACTGCCTAAAATTGGCAATTTTGCAGCGGATTTCCCCCCAGCTCAGAGCTGGGGGGAAATCCGCCAAAGCCATGATCTGGCGGACCCTTAAATGCGGCGGTAATAGCGCTACCACCACATTTAAGGGTTACTGCCAGATTCGTGATGAGGCCCACAGTTCTGTCCTAGCCTCGTGAATGTGCTGTTTATTACGGAATATGCGTCTGTGAAGATCTCCGCTGTGTGCAGCCACTGAGGGAGATTTTGTTGGTTATTGGGTAATAGTGAGTGTCAGTCCTTTTTCATGTTCCAGCCCTTCTTCTATGTGTGATAATATTTCCTCTGTGTGGTAGACTGCAGCTACAATTAGTTTAGTGTTTAGGTCCAATTGTAAACCCAGAGGAAAATACAATCCTTCAGGGGAATAAAGCTGTGAACTTGGGTTTTATTCATGACACTGTTTAATCAGCTTTTAATGTGAAACCAAGGTGTTTAATGCTGCAAACTGGCATTTATGCAGTGCAGTACTTAATTAGCTTATAAGGTGAAGCCAATGTATTCAACGCTGTGAACCTGGCTTTATTCGTGGAACTGTTTAGTCAGCTTTAATGTGAAGTTCAGTTCTGAAATACGACAAACTGGTGTGTATTCATTTAAATCTTTTTTTAACTGACATTTGTAGTAGGATTTTTACATCAGACATTGTTCCACGGTTACCCCTTACAAACATTCAAACTATAACCTTCCTCTCCAAACCCTAGACCCCGCTTACCATTAGAAAACATGTTTTGGTAGCAAACGTAAGCACCAGCTATATTATAAAGTCCACAGACGATTAGAAAAGAGACCTATCTGAAAGAATTGCATTTCCCACCACCAGGGTTCCCTAGTCTCCCGAGCCTCACCATCTTCATGAATGTATAGTCTTCCCACAGCCCCCCCACCACCTTACAGCCACAACACACTCACAATGTCCATGATATAAGATCACGGTCTACTTGTTTGCCTGCTCCAAAGCACCTCTGGCCACCTGCTTCTAGTTCCATCCGTGGTTTCACTAGATTCAACAACACCCCATGCCCCTTGCCTTCAGATTTCTCTCCCCTCTTCCTCCCATTTAGCAAAGTTCCCATTCCTCGGGATAGAAACCATGGTATTGATTGATTATATTCATCAATTTCTCCAATATCATCATGTCACATAACCATTCCTCCCATTCTATTTTCGATGGGAGACATTCGTCCTTCCATTTCTGGGCAATGGCTATCCTATCGGCTCTCAACATAGCCTCCTAAATTCTTGGTAATGTATATTCTTCCCTGTTTCCTGATGAAATTCCGAATGGTAACTATAAAGGGCCCAAAGAGAGTTGCTTCCCAGTGATGTCCTTGATCCAGCTCAAAAGTTCATCACAGAAAATCTGTAGAGGAGGCATCTCCTCTACATGTGCGCCAGATACCTCACCTGGATGCACGCCGTAGGACACAGTGGCAATGCAAAAGAAAACATTTTAGAGTGTATCAGGAGATCCCAATGCCACCTTTGTAGTACCGTAAAATTATGTTACATAGTGGAAGTGAACAGGTTCCCATGGAACTTTATCTTGTAAATCTTTTCGCATTGATCTTCTGAAATTTATCTGCCAAGTCCGCCCAGTAAACTTGAAATCTTTGCTGCCCTGTCATGTCAGCTGTAAAAAGGACTTCATACAGTCTTGATTTGATACATTACCTGTCCTTCACGGTATCAATATCAAGTACTTTTTCCCTTGAGATGACCTCCTGCCACTTATGTGCTGTCAGTATTCCTTTCACCCTTATGTAATTGAAAAGAGGTATTGTGACTTGCAGCGGCTCTGCCCTAAACTCTTCAAGAGTCAAGAATAGACCCTTACAAAACAGTTGACCTGCTAGTTCCAACCATGAATCCGATCAATGCTGGGAATATCAGAAATTCTGCTGGGCCAAGTCAATCGGGGGACCCCACAAGGAAGTCATCAGGGAGGGAAACAAGAACAGATTTCGTTCACCCTACACTTCCTCCTTTTTGACCCTAAGGTTGGGTGGTCCTTCAGTTCTTGGGGGATGACCCTGAGTGGTGCTCATAAGAAATCTCTCACCTTTCTAGAATGAGTCTCTAAGACTTCCAGGTAGGACCAGTATGTTTGGAGGTCCTCCTTCATATGTTCTAGCATTATTCTCATTTTTGCAGCATCGTAGTAGCAATAGAAATTTGGGAGACCAAATCCTCCAAAATCCCTCGTAAGGGTCAAAGTCGATCTTTTAAGCTCAGAATTTTGTATCGCCAAATGATTTTAGACACAGAGCACTAAACTCATTGATGTAACATTCTGTGAGAATCGACGGGAGGGCCGTGAGTACAGAAGGAGAGAAGTTGGGGCAGTACATTCATTTTCACTGAGATCATGCGACCGTACCACAATAGTACCACCGGGTCCCATCTTTGAAAGTCAGATCGCCTCCTTTCCAGCATCGGGGCAAAGTTAGCCTTAACCAGTTCAGAAGTATCCTTAGTGTTTTGTACAACCAGATATTTAAAACATGACTTTTCTATTCTCAATCCCGTTATCCTACCTTCAGAGTCCAGAGACAAAATGCCAGCCCTTAATGGCATTACACAGGATTTGTCCACATTAATCTTGAGCCCCAAAAAATACCCAAATTGGTAAATCTGTAAGAGCAGCTCCGTGAACGAGGTTCAAATGTCTTTTATATATGCCAGTATGTTGTCTGCAAAAAACAAAAGCATGAAGTCTATTCCACTAAAGATGATCCCTTTTATATTCTGATTTGACGAATAGAGATTGCTAGCAACTCCATTTCTCGTACATACAATAGCAGGGAATTGAGCTTCCCAATCACTTGGATGTGTGCTGTAGGGGCTCAATACAACGCACCGACCCATTTCAGAATCTTGACCCAAACCATGGTTTTTCCACAACCGTTGACATATATAATAATTCAACCCTCTGAAAGGCCTTCTCTGAGTCTTTTGTTACCAGACTTGCCTCCATGTCTGTTGCTCTGGTACTGATACATTGAGTCTATGGTTTTCCTGATGTTTTATGTCTCCTGTCTGTCCCTGATAAAACCCACCTGATCGCCATAGACCAATGTTGGTAAAACCAACTCTATTCTATTGCTCAAAGTGTTTGCTAGAACCTTTACATCAACATTCAGTAATGAAATTGATCTATTAGAGGTACAGGATGACAGGTCCTTGCCCTCTTTCTGGAGTATCACAATAATCAATCCCATCATTGTATCAGGGAGAGACTCCCCTTCTATGACCGTGTTGAAAACCCTAACTAGGTAGGGAGCCAAAGTAGATCTGTACTGCTTATAGAATTTCACAGAAAAACTGTTGATCCCCAGGGTTGTGCCTCCTTTCATATCTTTGATTGCTGCACTCTTCTTCAAGCTTAACAGGTTTTTCTAAGTCATCAGACAGTTCCTTGACATTCTCAGCATTTGCAGGTGGTCATAGTAATCAGAGATATGAGATCCATCTCCTGAGTCTTCTGCGGTGTATACATCTCTTTCCTATTCTCTATGTATCATACACCATGGGCCCGCTAGAGTTTTAATATTAGTCACCATTTGTTCCCTTCCTCTCCTCTCTCAATTTCCATGCTAGTATTTTGTCAGCTTCATCCATCTCTTCATTTGTCTTAATACAAATCAGTTTTTTCATGGTATCATGAACCATTTATGCCTTAAGCTGCGTTTTTTACCTTTTTAGTTGGTTTGTTACCCTGGGGAGAGGGAGTACCCTACCTGACCCCCGGCTGTATTTCCCCCTATATTTTCCCTTATTGACTCCTCTTGTTGAATACTTTCTCTCTTTTTCCAGGAGGCCCATATTACAGTGGCTTTAAAGCCCTCCTATAGTGATTGAACCCCCACCTTGCCATTTTCATTATGTTCAAAGTACTCCTTAATGTTGGCAGGTAGGGCCTGCACCACTTCCCTGTCCTTAGGGAGATCATCATTGCATATCCATCTGCTTCTCTGCATTTGCGCCACCCAATCCTCACCAAATCATGAAATGACCAAGGGACTGGGCCACCTGGGACTCAATTACCTGTCCCATCAATGTATCATCAACTAATATCATATCAATTCTCGAATAGGAGCTGTGAATCTGAAAGTAATATGTGAAGGGCCCATCCAGTGTCCATGGTACAATTAAGGATCAGAGATGCCTAGCTCATTATTCACCCTCCTTAATCGCATGGACATGTCATATCTCACCTGGAACGCTGTAGGGTCCTGCAACCTCTTATGGTCTTTGATTGGGCCCTGTAACATATTGATTCCCCCAACTATCAGGGGCCCCTTGATAAATAGCCTCAGTTCTGACTTTACCAATTCCCTAAATGTCAATTAAGCTTTGTTTGGGCAGAAGACTGATCCCAGCATCAATGGACTTCCCAGCAACTTCCCTATCAGGAAAACATATTGCCATCAGGGTCGATCAGTTCAGTTTCAACTTAAAATCTCAGATGGCTGGAAAGAAGTACTGCCACTCCCCTCCTCCTGGATTTAGCTGAATCACTGTAGATTCCACCCATTATATTGGCTCTTACGGTCAATTATTTTGCCCTTAACCATTGAGTTTCATGAATCGCTAGAACATCCAAATTTGCTCTCTGAAGTTCTCTCAGTAGTAGGGACATTTTGGTTGGGGAGTTGACCCAACTTGCATTTATGGAGCCCAGGGTCAAATTAACTCCAGAACCCATGCTGACAATTCACTCCAAGCACCACATCCCTGCATTCCATCAGGCCCCTCTTTCCCAGTATACATCTCTGCTGCTTCATGGTTGTGCTATGGCTCAGTTCTGACAATGAAAATCAAAACATTCAAAAAATCCCTCTCCGAAGTTTAACTTCGCCACTACCCCTTGCCAAACCCTTCCCCAAAGCATCCAGTCCTGAAAAACAACCATTGTGACGTAGGACCGGACCACCAGCAGGCACTCGCACACTGGAAACAATGTTCTCTACAATGCCTCTTCTGAACCCACTTCCTTTCCCCCAATGAACCTCCGAAACATTACCTCATGGTACATGCCCCTCCCTCTGCACCCTCCCCACTTAAGGATCCCAGGGACACAACTAGGTTCTCTAGGAGAAGGAACCAACTCCCCACCCTGCATGGTCACACCCTGAATCCTCATGGGACCTTACCACCCTTTGCAATGCAAATTCAAAGGCCCCTCACACACTGTTACATCTATGGCTTGTTTCCGCTTCACCACACCTTACAATCATTTGACCCCTGTCAAGGAGTTAATTTTGGACAAGGGGTGGTGGTTGTTCAGCTTCTTAAATGTTCGCAATACTGCTATTCCTCTGTGGTCACCTGCTTTCCACTTTTTCGTTGTTCCTTGGGTCCCCATTTTCTTCCAATTCTTCTGAGTGTCCCATCAGGGGGCACGGGTAGTATAGCTCAGTGGCAACAGGCTTGTCTTGGAAGAAAGACAACACGGAGCAACTCTGGTTCAAATCTTGGGTCCGCGCTTAGAAACTTCTTCAGTATTAAGAGCATTATAAAAAAGCAATTATATTTATTTATATCAGTTATCCCTTCACTCTGTGGATATTATGCTCAGTGACAAATTTGTACTTTGTCCCTCATATTCAAATGCAATCGAAAAGGGGTAGCCAGACCGGTACCTCATCCCCCTTCCTTTCAGCCAATGGGTTAGAGGGGCGTACGGACAGAGTCTTGTTAGAATAAACAGTGATGGGTCTTGGAATATTGCTTTTTCTGCATTGACATAGATGATCAAGCCTCCCTTTCGCACCTTGTCAAATATCCTTGCCTTCTCTGCGTAACAATGTAAACAGGCAAGCACAGAATGTAGGCCTCTCACTCATCCTCCTACCCGGTGTGTTCTGTGGATCATTGGTTCAGCTGTCGCATTATCCCCAAACAACTTTCTGATCACACCATGAATCGACCTTATGATATCCCGTTCCTTCTCTCCCTCTTTTTCTGGAAAACCAAAGAACCTGAGGTTGTTACTGCACTCCCTGTTATCAAAGTCGTACATCTTCAGCGCTAACTCTTCCTCTGTTCTTTTAACCTCTGAGGGTCTCGTGTCCACTTGAATCTTCAAGGTGTCCAGCGAGGTCTGGTTTGCTTCCAAACCTTGAACTCTATCCACCATGGAGTCCAACTTTTTTTCTAGCTTTTCAATCCTGTGGCCTATGTCTGCTTGCATGCCCCTTATCTCTTGGGAATGATTTGTCCCTTTTAGTTGACATAGTGTCAACCGCCATTGTCGTCGCCGCTCTATGCTCCATATGTAGGGGCGGTGCAGACTGACTTACGAAGATAAATATCTGGAGGGAACGTCATTCAGGGGGGCTTCTGTGAATATCTTTGGGTACTCCCTGCTACTCCTAATATCTTCTGGGGCCTCACCCAGACCAGAGCGCACCATCCACAGTGAAGAAGCTCTCAGAACCTCCTGAATAGTTCTTCTGAAAGTAAAATTGTCCAACCCACCAAGCTCTCAGCGATGTTAGGATGCTAAGAGGTCCCACCTACGGCTGCGCAGACCTGGGGACAACATTCTGTGCATTCTCCCCAGTAAGCCAAGCAATGTGAATTCACCACTGCACAGGATAAGGTGGTTGTTGGCATGGACCATGGTCTGGGGGCCCGCCAAACACTCAGGGCACCCACTCCAGCTCTACTCTGCTCACCCACAGCCCAGGCTCGATATTCTTAATATGAGTGGATTGACTTGACTGGCAGCCTCCACAAGCCTCTTACCTAGTTACTGCTTCAAGAGGGTGGCTCACACACATCTTGGCGCAAAACGCCACACACTTGCTGTGCTAGTTAGCCTTCTCTTGGAGATCTTTGGCATATGTGACTGATGGTCAATGTTAGGTCTACACGAATCACATGGCCTCCAAGCTCCAAAGGAACTCTGTGCACCTCCTGCGGCATGGATGGTATGCTAACCACAAGTTACCCCTCCACGCAAGCCAATGTCCCTCTCTCAGAGTCAGATCAGCCCATCTTGACCAACCTGCAATCTCAGTGTGGGGGACTGCTGCAACTCTGCTAAGCCTTCATCAGAGCTCAATGGTCATGCTGCCTCCTTCCTCCATGAGCTCTCACAGCAGCGTCCCCAGCTTGGAAGCACACTCTGTGACTGGACATGTCAGGGAGGCCCCTCACTGCTGCAAAGCCCACTGCACCAGCGACCACCACAGATCAACCCTGGCCCCCTGGATCAGGCCCCCTCGCCGCACACCAGAGTCCTAATGCCCGGAGGGACACTCACAGGCTGGCTGTACTGAGGCTTGTAGCCTCTCTGCGTCTGCCCTCTCAGCCTGCAGATACACACAGTTATCGTTGAGTGCAGGTGGCCAATTCATCCCCAATTTGGACTGAGGCCGCTCCAAGGCTATGCGACCGACAATCAGTCCTCGGATAGGCTATTTGAGAGTTTGGGGGGTTTAACGGTGTGCTCAGGTCCCGTTCTTATCGAGTGTTCACGGAGCAGCAATGGCTATGCTGCCATTCACTGCACCCCTTGTTAGCTCCTCACATTGCACTGTTGAAATAGCTTCTAAGGAAAAGCCAATGTAGTTGCCGCTGTGAACTGTTTCGATAGTTTTGATATAACACCATTATTTATGTATTTATCCAATGAGAATTTAAGTCCACTTGGGTTTATGGGTCATTCCTAACATATAGGCAAACTGCAAGGCTTCTTACATCATTGATGTAAGGTTTAACCCCAGTCAGTGAATATTGTTATTGTTATTCTGCCTCATTATTTATTTAATATTCATCATATAAAGACTGCCTTGATCCAGGGTTAAAAACATATTGTGCATGCATTGCATTTATTCTATGCCCAGAGCACATAATTTACTTCTACCTAAAAAGGAATCTGTCATATATTTATTTATTTCATTTGTTGTTAGCGCCTATACCCAGAGGTATCACAGTGCTATGTAGGTTGCAATACAGAAAGCAGAGTATCCGTTATTAGTTATAGGCAGTAGAATGCAGGTGTGATCATTACAATCCAGTTATCATGCAAACTTGATGGCAGGTAGACATTGCTGTCGAGGTCATCCAGTATGTTCAGAAGCATGTATTAAACATGTGGTTTTTACATTTTTGCGAAAGATTAGTTAGGATGGTTCATCTTGGATGCAGCGAGGTAGGGAATTCCACAAGGTGGGGGCAATGACAGTGAAGCTAGTTCCCCCAGCTCTCTTTTTGTTGTAGCTGGGGGTGATAAGAGAGGTGGAGGAGGAAGTGTGCAGGCTGCGTAGTTTGGGCTTTCTTGAAATGCGATGGGTGAGGTATGGTGGGGCAGTGTTGTGAAAGCAACGATGAGTGATCGACAGGATTTTGAATTCAATACGCGCCTTAATTGGCAGCCAATGAGCTATGCATCTCGTGGTCTGGTCATTTCAGGCCCCACACTGCCCTAAGAGTGTTGTTTTGGAACAGTTGTAGTTTGTTGATGTTTCCTTGAGAGGATCCTGTAAGGATGGCATTGCAATAGTCAAGTCTACTACCAATGATCGCTCTGGCTAGGGTAAGGCAGTTGCTGTTGGTAAGGAATTTCATAGAGAGGTTGATAAGTTTTGTTGAATAGGCAGCAAATGGGGCAACCACTTTTATATGTTTCTGCATGTTCAGCTCTGAGTCAAGATAAACCCCAGTGTTTTGACATGGGTTGTTACAAGGGTGATGTTCCCGTCAATGCAGAAAGAGGAAAAGGTAGGGTCGAGATGTTTGATACAGTGCGGGAGCCGACGATGAGGAGCTGTTTTGTCATCGTTCAGGCAAAGATGGTGACTGGCCATCCAACCCTGGATGATGCTGTAGATTAGGTTGATATTATCTAAGTCAAGTTCCTAATTTCCAGTCAGTCGGAGGAGGACCAGCGTATCGTCGACAAACTTTGTGTAGGAGATTTTTAGGCTGTCCAGATAGTCAAAGAGAGGCTTAAAGTACATATTGTACAGTGTGGGTGAGAGGCAGAATCCTTAATGGAAACCATAGGAAACAAGGATGGGGTCAGCTGCTTCGGTCCCGATGAAGACCCTTGAAGATCATCCATTCAAGAAGGACTTGACCCAGTTAGCCACTTTGATGGACAGGTTAAAGGTAGAAGTGAGGTGGTTGAATAGGATGTCATGGTCAATAAGATTGAAGGCTGACAAGAGGTCAAGTAGGAGAAGGATTGCAAGATCCACCATGTCGTGGATTAGGTTAAGCAGAATCTTAAGGTTGAGGAGGGCTGATTCTGTGCTTTGCCTGGTCCTGAACCCCGATTGGCAGGAGCGCAGTAGGTTGCGAGTTTCAACGGGGGATTGAAGTTTTACATAAGTTGTATCATAAACAATTTTTAGGAGGAAGGGTACTGTGGTGATAAGGCGGTAGTTGGTGGGAATGGTGGGGTGTAGGGAGGGTTTTTTCAAGAGTGGTATAACCCAAACTTCTTTGATGGAGCTGGGTACTATGTGGGAGTTAAAGGAAGCGTTAATGAAATTGGCAATGATGGGCACCAGTGGTCCAGCGCACATCTTGATAAGGTGGGAAGGGCAGATGGCCCCTGTGCAGTTAGATGCTTTGAGGCATTCGATGGTTGTGAGCACATCAGTCCGGGTGACAGTGCTGAAGTGAAAAATGGGGGTCGGGGGAGCAGCGGGTGTGTTGAACTCAGGAGGGTCCAATTCAGTGAAGGGATCTTTTGAGAATGGTTTTCTCTCTAAGATTGTGGATTCTGTTGGCTAGGGCTGATTGCATTAGGGATTACCAGGCTTTGTCTTTGGGGAAGCTGTCAATAGGAAGAGCAGGAGTTTCAAGCACCTTGAGGATATAAAAGAGCTTTTTTTGTGTTTGAACTGGCTTAATTAATTCTGACATTAAAGATGCTGGCTTTAGTAGTCAGGATTGCTGTTTTATACGTGCTAGCATTGGTGTTAAAGGCTTCCTTTTTGCTGGGAGAGGGGTACTTTCTCCAAAGATGTTCTAGGGCGTGTTTAGATTTGTGGAGGACTATTTGTTCCTCAGTGAGTCATCGTTTTTAGGGTGCATGATGGTCTAGGGCACTAAGGAGTGCAGTGTTTGTAGGAAATGTCCATGCCCTGTTGATTCTATGTGTTGTGTTTGTGTAAGTGTCCTGATGCCTAGGGGCTTTGGTGCTCTATAAATAAAAAATAAAAAAAAAGCAAAACAAAAATAAATGGAAATGGCTTTGGGGTCGGGTCGGAGCTATCAGACCACGTCTCAAGGGAGGAAAGGATGGTGGGTCCCAGTAGCTCTTTGGCCAGTTTGTGGGTGTGTCTGCCAGTGATGAGTGGGAGGGTCCCATTTCTCCCTCATTTATGGGGTAGTGTACGTGTGAAGGGTTAAGGTGAAGCATATCAGGGAGTGGTCTGACCAGGGTACCAGGTTAATGATGGTGACTTGGATGGGTCTATTTGTGGATAGGATCCAGTTAAGGATCCTTCCTTTGTTGTGTGTGGGGGTGGAGGAAACGTCTTGGGAGAAGCTTATCTATTATTGAGCTGAGGTGAGCTCTGTTGACGTCTGGTCAGTGGGGTCTTTGTATCTATCCCAGGTTAAAGTCACCTAGAAGAAGGAATTTACTGTTGGGCTTGAGTAGAGTGGCAATGAGCAGGGGGATGTTGGTGTCTGGGGCACCAAGGTTGTTGGGCTGGTGGCAGAGGATTAGGATGTTAGTGGTAGTTTGGGGGTTGGTTTCAATTTTATGTAGTAAGAGTTCATGACCCAGCTGACATGGGAGGCACTGATGGGGAGTGAGGATTTAGAGATGATGGTGACTCCTCCGCCTTGCTTACCCTCGCTGTCAGTTCTTAGGGTGGAGTAACCGGAGGGTATGGCAAGAGAAGGGGGGGACCAGCTGCCTCATGTAGCCAGGTTTCAGTTATGGCCACGAGGTCACGATTGTTGTTGAGTATGAGGTTGCTGATTTCCGGGGGTGGACACAAATGGATCAGCATTAATGAGGGAGTATGTGAGGGGTTCAGGACTGGCAGGGGTGAGTGAGGAGGTGATAGGTGGGCCTGGAGGTTTAGAGGGAGTGGATTTGGTGGTAGGCAGTGTACATAAGGCATGATGTGTGGGGCCATCTGTAGGGGAGCAGCAACCTGAAGGCTTAGTGGGGAAGGTGTGGCCAATTGTTCTGGAGCAAAGTCTATGTAGGCTTGGAGCACCCAGGCAGGGGGCCATGTTCAGATAGGGGAGCTAGGTGGTGAGGTTAGGAGAGGGAGTTTTAGCATGCATGACATTTTGACTGAGCAAGGATGTTGTTGTTAGAGGGGCTGGTATGGAACTTTTGTCATGCGCTAAGGGGTGTACAGTAAGTGCGGTGGGTGGTGGCCAGGTGGTGCTGCGGCAGGCAGGGCTGTCTGTGTGCAGACAGGGTATCAGTATGGGCATGAGTGGGTTGGCAGGAGGCTCAGAGGGATCTGGCTGATGCTTCGGGGTGGCTGCTAGACCTCCCTGGCGTGTCAGTGAGCCGATCCATTTTAAGGTGGGCAGGAAGGGTGAGGGAGGGTTGTTGTCACTGGGTTGTCTGGGTAGCATGGCTGGGATGCTGTGCAGCTGAGGGTTGTGGTGTTAGATAGGGCATGAGGCCTGGGAGTGGTGATGGTAGTATAATATCTATTGTAGGTATTCTTTACATCCGTGGTAAGGTGGGTTGTAGTTATCCAGAGCTGGTGTGCTGGGGATGTGACCTGACAGGTAGCATGTCTAGTATTGATATTGTTCCTGGGCTTAGGAGACAGGATCATAGTTGGGCAATCAACATCCATAACATAAGTATTTGTACAGAGCCGGGGTGCCGGTGTCATACTTAGGCAGTCAACATTTATTCCAACAACAATTTTGCAGGGCTTGGATGCCGGGAGCATACTTATGTAGAAACCATTAAAAAACATCAATATGTCTGTAGAGCCTGGGGGCCGGTAACATATTTGGGCTGTCCATATTTATACCATCAACATTTATGCTTGACTTGTGGTCCCGGAGCATATTTGGGCAGTCCACATGAATACCATCAACATTTCTGCAGGGCCTGGGGGCCGGGTGCATATTTAGGCAGTTAACATTAAAAACATCAATATTTCTGCAGGGCCTGGGGTCAGGAGCATATTTAGGCAGTTCACATTAATACTGTCAACATTTTTGCAGGGCCTCTGGACCGTGTGCAAATTTTAGCCAGTCAACATTAAGCATTAAAAACATCAATATTTTTGCAGGGCCTGTGGGCTGGGAGCATGTTTAAGCAGTACATATTAGGAACATCAACATTTTTGCAGGGCCTGGGGGCCGGTATGATGGTCTAGCAGTCATGCTATCCTTTAGCACTAGTTTAGCGCAATGTATTCAAAATGGGAAGTTTGTGAGTGTCATAGGACACATTTTGGGCAGTCTGTTAAGTAGTGATGAAGGCTATTATGTAGCCAGGGGGCCCAGACTGACCTGTTCGTTGTCAGAAAGTGGATGAGGAGTGTTGCAGGATTCGGTAGTGGTCACGCCAGCGCCTCCTTGGTCAAAGGGCAAGTAACACTGGTGAAGTTCAGGCTGTCATGGGGTGGGGAATTGTGCCAGGCCAGATGGTAGAGGTCGGAGGATGCAGAGAGGCTTGGTGACCTCGGCAAAGGGTTGAAGGATACTGTCATCAGGAATCTGGTCAGTGGAGGTCGGGGGCAGGTGGGAATGTTCAGGGGGCTCGGAGGCTTGGTCGAGCACTCCCCTTTAGTATAGCCGGGGTTATGTGGGGCCGGGCAAGGTGCCAGATGCTTAGTAGTGCTTCGATGGCAATGGGGGCAGTGGGATCGAAGAAGACCACATGTGCCTCTTACCTGAGAACCACAGGTGACTCTTACCTGAGAACAATGCTGAGCTCCATGCTGCAGGTAAGTGCAGCCTCTGATGCAAGGGGCCTGTAACGGTCATTGGTATATCACATAGTTTATGGTCATGAGCAGCCAGGGGCAGACAGGGAGAGACTGGGGCCTTAAACTCAAGCCTTTTTGCAAGATCTCCAGGCTCAGCTGAGCATCCTGATTAGGTATGGCATTATCCAATTGGCTTGCAAGATGCAGACGAGTGCTTGTAGTAGATTCTGGGTGAGGCATGGACTGTAGGGAACAGCAGCAGCCATTTTAAAAGTGGATTTGCATCGACTATTGTTGAAATCTGGCATCAAGACATTGCTTGTAGCCCGGTAGATGTAAGGAACACCATGCACACCTGTCTCACTCACACACTGCTGGGTGTGTGAGATGGGTGAGTTATATCCCAAAACCCCACATACCATTCATAGCTAGGTGGCATTCTAGGAGCTAGCCCTATATTCCGCTCCTGGTGGACGCACTTATTCTCAAGCAAGAAAACCCTGTTTTTTTGGGGGTTTTCATAATTCCCTTCCCGGATTTCCAAACAAGTGCATGTGCACGGAAGGTGTATGACCATCACTCCTATTTATGCACAGGTACCTTACTAATAGACAAATATATGCACATTCAGATTAGAGTCACCTTACGCTATGTTTTCATCAGGGCTAAATAGCCTTGGCCTTTGGCCGTGGCCACTGTACATGATGCATTGATTGTTTTCTTTTGGGCTCACTAGCCACTGGCCATGTCAAACCATTACTTGTTACCAAGCACCCATTTCCCCACTGACCAGTAGATGTAGGCACTGCATACGTTAAACTTTTTTTCTGTCTATCTCTTTATTCCCTTGATAATTTCACAGTAATTATTTCCAATAACAGAAATTCATGTGGTAGAGAGGCTGTTCGACGAATCCTGTGATAACGGGAAACATGGCTCAGAATCATAAAGTCTTCAACATCCTCACATGCACTCAACATGTGTCTCCCTTCTTTCTTCCTTGTCCCCTCAATGCAATCATTTGTTTTTTCCCTCCCGAACCCTCTCCCATTAGCACTGATCACCTATAGGCTGGCCCACTTTTTTTTCTGATTGCATTTTACAGAGTTACAGCATTAATCTCCTGAGATTCCTGCAGTCTTCCCCAGATGAATGGAAAATGTTCAATCGGTACTGGCTCCCCAACCCACCCCCAAATCCCCAACTTCACATGTATTCTTTGCCAATCCCGAACTCTAGCCTGATGTGATTGCTATTGCTGTTGCTATTTATATTGCGCCTACGGCCAGGCCATCTAGGCACTGTTGTTCAAAACAATCAGTGTTCCCCTAAGCGTGACTACATAAACAGAGTGTTGACTCTCAATTCCATGCAGCGGTTTTTGCCCTGTGCTGAGCAGACATTTGTACTTTTTCTCTAAGGGAAAATTAATGGGAGCAGTAAAAGTATTTTTTTTTGCTTTCTTAAGAACTATTTCATTTTTTCACAACTCTTAACAAAAATGTCCAATCTGGGGCAGGCAGGGTGGTAGGGGGGCTTGACAAACTTTTAAAAGTTATTAGCAATTTATTCGATAGTCACGTTTTCTATGGAACTAGGTAAACAAATTTGCCGCTTGATAATATATATCATAGGTCAGCAGTCGCCTTATAGTTAAGGTAAAACAGAGTTATACAGGAAATCAAAAAATGAATTGCTAATCACTTTTGAATCATGTGATGGATTTAGCTGAAACTGTGCAAAAAATAAGTTTGTCACTCACCCCATCCACCTAATCCACGCCCCCTAAGACTGTTTCGGAAAGATTCTTTGAAAAATAAAAAATGTATTAACAAAACAAAAACACAGCTTTGGCCTAGTCCCCATTCACTTTCCAGTAGACAAAACTTGGGCATGAAATGTTGACTTGAGATCCTCTTTTGTGGTTTGGGGTTATTCCGTCCAATTGTGTCCCCTTCCCTAAAATAGTTAGATATATATTTGGTAAAACCGTGTGTTTATATATGAAACAGCTGTCAGCTTTTATTTTTTTTTTCTCTATGCCAGATATAGCCTCGGATATACCCTTGGTTAGCCAAAAATGAAAAAGCAGGAAAATGCCATTTCCAGGTGAAAAATCTGGGAAATGCCGTTAGGGTAAAGGTGGGGGTGTGGGTGGGGGGGGGGTAATAGGACACCAGGTTAAATGTGGGAGTTGGAGGAGGTTTAGGGATGGAGTTTGCTACACAAAGCTTTGCTGTAACCTTAGCTATCTGACCGAATAGACGTGGCAACCCGAAATTTCAATTGAAACTGAGCCACAGATATTACGAGAGTTTTGGAGGAATGGGAGAGGGGAGACGAAGGGAGGAGGCTATCAGGGGATTGGGGGGAGCTGGTACAGATGTGGGGGGCATTTGGTGAGTGTCTTGGAGGTTAGAAAAGCATTTATTTTGCAGATTTTCCTGATAACTGCGGGTATAAGGCCTACATAATAATAGCCAAGGGTATTTGTAGTTCATAGCTGCGGTTATTAAAAGAAAGTGCCAAAACAATCTATATATATGTTTACAGCTAAAATGAATTTGGGGGTGAAAAATCACTGCGCATGGCAGGTGACATGATAGCCATCTGAGACTCCCATCCATGGGACCGACCTTGCTTAGCTTCAAAGCAAGGAAGGAGCCTGACCCCTCAGGCCATGTTGCCTAATAAATGAGCACACGTTACAAGAACAATTAGAGCAACATGGCCTGAGGAGGCTGGCGACTTCCTCATTTTGAAGCAAAGCAGCGTCCGTCCCGGTTACTGCATGGATCAGAGACAGTCCACAGTCCTGGATGCTGTGAGCTTTCTTAGTTTTAAATATCTCATAACACACTAAGAAAAAATATGGTATCCACATTATTTCTTTTGAAAACCGTGCTACTGTCAGTCCTTGAAAGTATTGCACTCTAAAGGTCAAGCTCCAATGAGGCCACATGAAAAGAGTAGATATCTCTGGGTAAGGAACTGCTAATACATGAGGAATTTCAAATCCAGCCTGCAAATGCATGGCAAACTAGAATAAACAAATACAATTCAGATAAAACCACCTTCATTTCATGCCCCCTGTTGCACAGTTTATGACCTCATTGATGACATCACAGGTAACTGATGACATCACTGGAGACATCACTAATAACATCATTGATGACATACCCGCAAGTCAATGTCTTAATACATTGGATACTATTTAACATGTGCTTTTATTTTGTGCTTTATTTCAATGTTAACAAGTTAATCACTTACAACAGACACAGAGAAAGAAATAGGCATCTATGAGGGCCGGTCTTCCACCAGATTGCACCCAAGGCGGGAAGCATCATTCGCGCCCCCCCATCCCCGACCTGTGATCTCATGCATGTGTCATGGGCTGAGCAGCGGGAGTGGGGGCTATGAGTTAACATAATTGTCAATGCTGGCATCTGCTGAATTTCCTGAACCTCAGAAAACAGCAATAAGAGGGTCAAACCTGAACATGCCTGGTTATGTTAGTTTGCTTTTGCTCTTCATTTTTAGTAACAATGACCAGTTTCCTATTGTGACTCAGGTCAGAGAATTGACAATTTCAGATCTACACTAATGTCATTCGTATGACCTCAAACATTTAGCCACTCTTAAAAGGAGATGAACTGGTCTTGAACAGTGTAACTCAAACCTCCAAGAACAAGCACCAGCAACATACCCACCGATAGCTGTACAAGCCTGTCTATCTCAGCATTAAAATACATGCATTTATGCAATAAGTATTGCATCGAATATTTCACGGGAAGTTAAATATATTTAGGAGGGACACACATAAACAATATCAGTACTCCATGTGAGTGGTACAATCTACTTTAAACATATGCAGAGAGTTGACGTGCATGTAGAATTCAACATAGCTCCCAATGTAAATGTTGGAGAGGTGGCGTTCTAAAATTATGAAATTACAACCTGGGCTTTACATTGAAACACACTGCAGTACATTACCGTGGCAGAGAAATGGCAGTTCGAGTATTGGGGTTTGTTTCGCCCATACTCGTGAACTCTGAAACTGTAAGATCGCAAAGAAAAATGTTGTCTACCATCCCAACATAAAAACAAAAACAATCAAATTCTTATAGGGTGTAAGGCAACCTTTTCTTGGGACTCGTTAAGTTTCCTTTTTGCAAATTACTAGTCGCATGCTGCTTGAATAACAGCGGCCCATGCTTATTGTGTAGTGTATAGTCAAATTTAATTTCAAGGCACTTGGAGTACTGTGGGTATCAGCTGCAGCATCTCCAGTGTACCCCAAGCATAGTGCGCTTTGCCCTTCACCCCTAGCCCCCAGTCTTGCAGCCCTGCGCCTTTTCACATTCTCCATTATGGTAAAGAACATTGTCCTGATCTTGGGAGAGAAATGGAGTACGCAGAAGGAGCTGCCTGCCCGGGGTGTGTTTTGCTGCTGGTGTATCAAATGCAGAAACGGGTGGCATCAAGAGCCGCACGCTCTGAAACATCTCTTGCACACTGGTTGGTCACACGACAGAAAGTGTGAGCAGGTGATTCCCCAACACTTGAACCATTCTTTGGAGACCTGGGTTTGATTAATGTGGCGTTAGCTAGTCATGGCCATTTCCCAGCGTTTGTGTTAAAGTAGATCAGAAGCTGCACTGTGCGGGGTATTTTAAAGGGCATGAATTGATGCTACAGCATGTCACCTCCAAAGAACAAAGAAAGTGAAGCATGTATTCTGCAAGTCTGGGTATTTGCATTATACGGAAGACGGGTCAACCGTCCATGGAGACGGTTTCTACTGTAGTTGCTGAGTCGCTTTCCTAAGCCAGCTGCTGTGCAGACTTGGCTCAGCTTTTGGTCCAGCACCTGCATCCATCCTTCACACCATCATTGGCAAGGCGCGTTTGTGTAGGTGTTTGTTTATCTCGTTAGACTAGCGTGATTGCTTTTCCAAATAAAAGAAGCACAATGACAAAGAAGAGTATAAGACAAGTCTGAGCGAACAGTGAAATGTATGAAACTCATGCACTAAAATACAGTCAGCAGTGCATGCCCAGGAAAGAGGGAACGACAAACAATATGCTCGGGAGTGGGAACTAGGGGGGCGTAGCAACTCCCAAACCGGCCCAAACATGGAACCGGCCCCCAGGGCCTCACCCTCGAAGTGATTTAAGCCCAGCCAGGGCCGAATGGCCGATGGACGGACCAATCCAACCCCGCTGGAACTTGCAACTATCTAAGATCTGCTGACGGTGACACTGTGCCCAGGGCTTCCGTGAACTGGCCCTTTGATCTCCTGAGGTGAGTCCATCACCAGTGCTTGCTTCATTTTTCATGAGTACTTGAGCCTTGACAAAAGTGTCTAGCTTTGTGGCCTCCATAGGCCGTTCTTGGTTGGGCCAATCATCTCTACAATACCATTTTAAAATAAATAAAATGCCTATGCAGCAATAGGCCTCACCTGTGAGGACGGGAGCAGGAGGAAAGAAGTGTGCTTGGCTCGGCAGGCTGTAGTTACTGCTGGCTGGAGCCGACAACACCAACCAGCCCCAAATAATCCTCACTTCACTGTCAGTGGCAGTGCGCGCCCACAACCTGGAGGAGGGCATGCCGCACGTGCGCCCATGGACCTGACTAACGCCAGCAGCGCCAGCGCCACCCAGGGTTGGGGGAAGTGAATAAAGCAACAAATGTTGCTCATTTATTTGTCAATTGCCCTGCCCTGCCTGAGGGCCGAGACTGCAGCTTGCAGCAGTGCCAGTGGTAGAATACAGCCAGTGGTAGAATACATGTGTAACACGTTCGTTTCCTAACATTATAAAAATGAACAGGCACATTCACTTTTATAATGTTAGGAAATGAACGTGTTACACGTGTATTATAGCACTGCCCTGCCTGAGGGCTGAGGCTGCAGCCTGCAGCAGTGCACAGCCAGTGGTAGAATACATGTGTAACACGTTCGTTTCCTAACATTATAAAAATGAACAGGCACATTCACTTTTATAATGTTAGGAAATGAACGTGTTACACGTGTATTATAGCACTGCCCTGCCTGAGGGACGAGGCTTCAGTCTGCAGCAGTGCCAGTGGTAGAATATATGCGTAACACGTTTGTTTCCTAACATTATAAAAAAGAACAGGCACATTCACTTTTATAATGTTAGGAAACTAATGTGTTACACGTGTATTCTAGCACTGGCACTGCGGACTGCTGGTGCAGCGCCCCCTTGAGGCTGACTGATGTGAGGCAGCCGCCTGAGCTGCCTGGCGCAAACACCGGCCCTGCATCTATGTACATATTTTCAAGCAAATGTTGAATTTTAAAACTTCATTTATTGTCTATACATATATACATTTAGAGTAATAATAACTTTTTTCAATACTCATGTATGAAATTTCTTAAAATATATCCAAATGCTGTTCCCTGTTGTAAAGCACTTCTCATGTCATTTAGGAAGTGATATGTGTATACATTTAGTTAACAATAAAACAATTATGTATTTACGTTTGTTTATTTTAAAATGTCATCAATAATTAGGGTTCAACATGTGTCTCTTTCATTTTATTTCTACTATTTTATTTTTGTAAATGTATATACAGATACTATTATAGTGAACATGTCTTAGATAGATTTTATACCAACAGGAACATTCTAAGCAGTGTACTATTTATAATACTACCATCTATAATCTGATGATCCTGGATACTTTATGTACTAATGCCAGGGTAATCCTCCTCTCTATGCCCTGTTTATAGACTTTAAAGCTGCCTTTGATAGAGTTCGTAGAGATCAGGTTTGGTTTAAACTGGAACATCTTGGATACCCTTATGGTTTATTATATTACTTGAAATTCCTCCATGCAAATAAAACTACCCTGCTAAAGTTAGACTCACAAGGAAACACGACGGCAGAAGTTTCAGAACCGAGGCGCTAAACAAGGGTGCGTTACGGCTCCTACATTATATAATCTGTTTGTCTATGGTCTACCAGATGCAATAAGCGCTGCCTATAATTGTCCTCCATTGATTGGCCAGGAGAAATGCCCAGTGCTTGCCTACGCTGATGATTTGGTCATTCTTGACCACACCATCAGCGGATTACGAAGATCGGCTGAAGCTCTGTGGCAGTACGATAAAACTAATGACCTTATTATTAATATGGATAAGACTCAACTAATGATGTTTACTAATAAAATAATTGCCTGCACCGGATTAAATATACAAGAACTGGAGATCTTATATACACCTCGTTACAGGTATCTTGGCATTGATTTTGAAAATGGTAATGGTTACCAACTATGTATACAAGTGAGGAAGGTCAGAGCGGCGCAGATCACGGCCCTTGCATATCAATTTACTAAGTTGCATGGTGGCTTTACAATTTGGGCAGCCAGACTATTATATCTCCAAGTACTGGCACCAATGATGGTGTATGGTCTAGAAGCCTTCCAGACAATTGATCTTAACTGGCTGCAGGTAGTTGAGGGCAAGTACTGGCGAAAGATCATGGGCCTTCCTACCTGCATACCCATGGCCGTTCTTAGATTGGAATTGGGGTTTACCTCACTGAAATCTATAGTATTAAAAAGAAGGGCTTAATTATACCTTAAAATAATGTCCAATTCTAGAAACCAACTATTACTATCTATGAGACAAGAAATCAGTAAGGAGTGCAAGAAGTACCTCTTTAAGGTAAATATCGAGAAGTATTTAGATGAGATAAACTGGACACTGAGAGCAGGGGAATACTGTTCGGCAGTGAAATCTGCTTTAGCCAGGAAAGTTGATCTGGGGGACTGGATAGAGAATTATGATCGATTAGATGGATTAAAACAATATCAATTTATAACGTTTTTATTGTACACCTGTAAAAAACCTCGGCCATACTTGAATCTATGTACAGCCCCAAGACTAAGACGATTTATACTTCTAGTCAGGATTAACCAGCTCCCTGTATTGGCCACGACCGGTGTAATTGATAAGATTCCTAGGGCAGATCGTCATTGTCGATTGTGTAAGGACAACAAAACGGTGGAGACTGGGCAACATCTATTGACTAGTTGTCCTAAAATGCTGAATGTGTATAAGAGACACTATGACAAATATGTGCACGGCATTAAACACAAAGGTGCGGACATTTTCTGGTGGCACATTATCAACACATCCAACTTGAAGAAATGTATTGCAATGTATAAAATATGGCTCACTCTGGAGAGATTGCTGAAGGTATCGATTTAAGTTGGTGTGAAAGGTATTTCTTTCTACTTACACGCTGTTTCCCATTAGTAAGCAAATAACTAATTCTGCTAAATATAATGGATGTAAATGTATGTTTTAGGAGAAAAAAAAAGAAAAAAAAATACATTTTCTTTTTAAATATGTTAAGTGTTTTTAGCCGGAATGTTGAATTAATTGTGTAGATTTTAGATATTTGCACTTGTTTATATGTAAGATGTATATATTATGTGAAAAGTTTATTTATAAACTAAAACACATTAATAATAAATTAAATGTATATACAGATAATATTATAGTGAACATGTCTTAGATAGATTTTATGCAAACAGGAACATTCTAAGCAGTGTACTATTTATAATTCAGATATCATCTTTTATCAAAGAAGAAAAGCTTCACAAGAAGTGATGAGGTACATGTGTAGCTGTTAACTGTTTTAAACAATGTACTCATTGTTATGAACTATTCTAAAATGCTAGTGTCACATTTGTAGAAATGTAAGGGTGATCAAATATGGGCAAATACGTAGAGTGCTTCTATGTCTGCTACTGTTAGTTAAATAATCATTAAAGTCATTTATAATTAGCGATGTCACCAGTGATGCCATCAGTGCTGTCATAGATCATGTATTTAGTGATGTCATCAGTGATGTCATCATTGTGATCACAGGTTGCACAACAGGGGACACGAAGCTAAGGTGGTTTTAGCTGAATTTCAGGTGTTCTGTTGTGTGAAGGACTCACCTTAAAGTCCTTGCAGCTAACGTTATTTCTTTGAATTTCAAAGGTTTTGTTACACTGTATTGCTCATTTTAACATACCTGCAGTGTTTCCCTTGAATTTCAAGTTTTTCTTTTTCCATTGATTTTTTAGAACACTACCAGACCAGTAGCCATGGCCTTTGGCCATGGTCAGTGGGCAGGGCATTTGGCCATGCCCACTGTCCATTTTAATACACTACCAGACCACTAGGCACGGCCTTCGGCCATGGCCAGTGGGCACAACCTCTTTATCTCTTAAAACACTTGCAACACATCACACAAAGATGTTCATCAATCACAAACTGATTTTGACTTGTTTTGACAGTGGTATTTTTATCTATAAATGATTGCAGTATTTGAGAACTCACAATGCTTTTAGGCAATGCACAGTGAGATAACATTTTTGCCATGGACCACATACTTTGGTTAAGCAGCGTGCTATAAGCCCCTTGTTTTATGTACAGTCTCTTGGTGACTGTTGTGTGATACATCGCTTCACCCCAACTAATCGTATTTAAGCAGCAAGCAAAGGGAACAAAATGACCGGCTGCAAAAATAACATATGCCGAGGTACTTTTGCTCCGATAGCTAAAATAGAAAAGCTGACAGCCATGAATATATGCACAGTAAGTGAACAGATATCTTAAAGTGAAATATACAAATGTAGTTCATTTGACCTTACTCTTAGAGGAAAGTGTGTAAGACAAAATAGCATTGGACTTTTAAAAAAGTAATGAACACCAGGAAAGTTACCTGAGGGAGGAAATGTTCCAATAAATATTTGGGCAATGTCTAAACGGTGCTCACCTTTTAAACCCAGACATCCGTCATGAAATATTACCTGCTAAACAAAATCCCAATAGGAAACCAGTGTTTGTGGTCTTGAGGGTAAGCATCTGCACTGGGAACATGACAACCTAAGTGCATACCTGGTAGTCAAATGCTTGGGCAAGCTTGCCAACCACAGCAAAAACCCAAGGGGTTGCGCCAACACTCTGAAAAAAAGGTTACACTCTTCACCCACATGTGTCCTTAACTTTTGCCCTGAAAAGCAGCCACAATCAGGGGAGAATAACTACACCAGTGTCAAGGATTATAAACTCTCCTGCCACATTGTGGGCAAATACTCATAACTTACTTGCCCTCTCATCATTTCCCCTTCTCACCCCCGTGTCTGGCTTTCAGCGATACTCTGCTTTATAAAGATAACTTGAAAAGTACACATTTAAAAGTGTTATTCAAACATTTGAATCCTTATTGTTTTATGTCAGGCAAGAAAGTGTACACTTGTGGCATTTCTCCCCCCAGCTAGACTGGGAGACTAAAAATACCAGAATGCAATTCAGCAACAGGCACAAACATGGTCTCTGAGTGCAATACTTTCAATGACTAACAGTAGCACAGTTTACAAAAAACTAATGCAGATGCCATGTCTTTTCTTAGTTTGGTATGAGATATTTAAAACAGTGAAAATACACATCACCAGACTGTGGACTGTCTCCCATCACTGCAGTAACACAGACTAACCCTACTTAGATTCAAAATGGTTAGGGGGGCAGCCCCCTCAGGCCATGCTGTGCTAAGTGGTCTTTTACCCGGTGCCCATTTATTAGGCAATAGGTCTAAGATTTCCAACCACTACCTTGCTTTGAAACTAAGTAGGGTCAGTCCCGGTTGCCTATTGTGTCACTGGCCATGGCCAATGATTTTTAACCCCTGAAATCACTACCTGTTGAAATATCTTTTTTTAATTTAGGTAAAAAAAAAAATGTCTACAGCCGCGGCTGCATAACTACAAGATAAGCTTGGCTATGTGCAGTCATTTTACATATGAACTACAGTCAGTCAAATCTTTTTATTCGGCCATGGGCCATCAAAGTACATCCTAAAAACATTTCTAAAATTGCCAGTACATGATTTCAACCCAGTAGGAGGATGGGAATACAGAAAGAATAACAGACACCATTCACAGCTACGTGTTCATGTGGCCACTTTAGGTCCCGGATGGTCTTTTTCCTGAGGGGTATACAGTTCGCTCCAGACAGAACATTGTTGTTTGTAACAATTCCAGGGGGTTCAACAGCGCCCAGGTAGGGGTATGAGCTAACTACAATCCCAATTATCGGGACATGCCCGTTGCCCTCAGATCTTGCCAGGACGTCCCTGGCCATTTGCTCATTCTAGAAAACCAATTTAACAGAGCCCAAGGGGTCTGTGCCCTCTCTAGCCATTCCAAGGCACCCCACTATTGCTTCCTTGGCCACAAAAGGGCAATCGCCAACTGTACAAAGCCAGTGGAGAAGCTTGTTTGAAAGGGCATCCCTTGGTTCTTGCCTGCCCATGGGCAACTTGGGTACCCCATGAAGGAAAACAGTGGCAGTTCTTTGCCCCATATACATGGCGCATGGGCATGCACACCCTTGAACAATGGCTATGTGCACTAATCCCTATCTCCCTAGGGGAATTGATTTTAGGGGTCTCGGGGAGCGTTCCCCTGGCATAGTTGGCTTAATGGACTGGGTGAAGGTTCCCTGCCTGCATTGGGAAGCATCAGCTGCTCTGTCCGAGGCTGGTTCCTCAATGCTGGAACAATACTTTCACCGGGTACAATGTTCAGAAGTAGACAAGGGGATAGGACCCCTTGGCAACAGGAGGTATGCTGGTAGATTCCCCCAAAATTCACTGTCCTCACTTCCCCTCCCCACTCCTCCCCTGGGCATCAATCAGTAGCGAGAACAGTTTTTTTATGGCTGCCAATTCAGAGAGCAGCTGTGCACATTAGCAACTTTGGACAGTATGAACCTCTTTGTGTGGTAGGACAGAGGAGGGGTGACTGCCATGAATAGAGTAAAACAGGTTAGGGGAGGAAAGGAACTAGTGCCCGAGATCTTTGCCAGCATGTTCTTGCTCCAGGAACTACAAATGTGACTGAGAAAGAGCTTGTCTTTGATTTCTCCATCAGTCTCCATGTCCATTGGGTCCAAGTTGGCGAAAGCAGTGACTGGCAGAGGGAGGTCGAGAGTAGGTCCCGAGTGGGCAGGAGAACAGGGGCCGAGCATTGGCTCACCAAAGACAAATTGAGTAAGGGGCAAGCAGGCACAACAGGTGCCAGGGGCACCAATGGGAGGGCTGATACATCAGACACCCGCTCATTTCCAATGCCAGATATAGGCACCAAAAGCAAGGTGCCTGGGTTCCCTATGGTGGCAGGCTGGATTTACTTAGTGGCTGTTTCTCCTTGGATCAAGCTTGAGGGACTTCCTTTGAGACTCCAAACTGGAGAACTAGCCAAGTTCCTGGATGGTTTCCCCCCAAAGTGGACTCCTGGGGCGGTTGTTTTCTCACCCACCGCAATGGGGATTAAAAGAATAGCTTGTTTTCTTGTAGGGTGACTCCCTGGATCCCCTAGGGACACAGTGTCAAGGGGAAGGGCAGGCAAGCCCCTAACACATTTGGGGGCAATGTCAGTAGCACAACCACTGCCAGTACTCAGTGGATGCTCTGGTCCTTTCCTTCGCACTACCAAGACCTTGCATTGGGGTTTGGACTCAGGCTCTTGGTGGGTTTGCAGGTTAGATAACAGAGCAGAGTTGCATATATACAAAGGGGGAAAAGGAGAGGGGGTGGGAGATCTTCCCCTCCCACTTCCCTTATAGGTCTTGCTAGGGACAAAGTCCAGGGTCTTTCAGGCTTCAAGCACCCTCCCCAATGGAACAATGGGCTACAGTCCCCACCAACCAAATACCAGCTTCTCCTTGCACTCACCTCAAGGTTAGATGAAGTTGGGTTGGCCTTACAAGCCAGCCCTGTGGGTCTGCTAACACCCCTGCGGGTCGCCAACACCCCGGGGCCTTGTCTCTGCGGCTTCGCCCTTGCAGGGCAGGGCAGGGCTCCATATAGGTGGAGGGACATGGCCTGTGGTGGCAATGTGGCAAATGCCCTCCTGGGCCAAAATCAGGTGCTGCAGGTCGCCAAAACACCCTGTGCCCTTGTCCTCGCAGGCTTCACCCTTGGGGGAGGGCAGGGGTCCACATAGGTTGAGGGGGCATGACCTGTGGCTGCAATGCGATGGAGGGTCTCCTAGGCCAAAATCAGGTGCTGCAGGTTGCCAACACCCCGCGTCCTTGTCCCTGTGGGCTTCACTCTTGCTGGGCAAGGCAGGGGTCCTAATCGGTGGAGGCGCATGGCCTGTGGCAGCAATGTGATGGAGGAACTCTTAGGCCAAAACCAGGAGCTGCGGTTCGCCAACACCCAGCACCATAGTTATCTTTAATTTATTATAGCTGCGAATATCAGAAAAACGGCCAGGAAAAAATGCTTTATTTTCCCCCTGGCCCTCACCAAGTGCCCCCATCATCTGTACCAGCTCCCCCACTACCCAGATGGTCTACTCACCTCCTGTGCCCTCTCCCTTTCCCCCACAATACACGTTGTTTCTGTGACACAGTTTGTATTGATGTGTCGGCTATTCGCAGATATAGCCGAATTTACAGAAAGCTTTTTGTTTCAAACTCAGTCCCTAGACCCCCTCCATCTCCAACATTTAATTTGGTGACCTTTAGCCCACCCCCCCACCTCTAGATTGATGGCATTTGCATGTTTCTTTACTTGCAAATTATTTTTTTCCTGCATTTTATTTTCTGATAACCTTGGCTATAACCATGGCTATCTCTCTCATTGAGCAAAAGCAAAGATGGTGGCTGTTTTATTTCTAAAACACCCCACTCTTGGAAATATACTTGTGAAATAGCTATCTATTTTTGAGAATGGATCACCCCTTTCACCGAGAAATATTTGAAACACTACTACACGGAATAACCCCAAATCACAAAAAGGCCTTTTTTTAAATGCTTCACGCCCAAGCTGTTTCATACCTAGTCTTAATCCATCCAGTGGTTTGGACTGTGCGGTCTGGCAAAAATTGAACTTGTTTGTCTATAGGAGAATTAATGGCAAGTAGACCACAACGTTATAATTAAATTTGTTGTCTTCTTAGTAACATTTACATTTTTTAACAAATCTTGGTGAAACCTTGCGGTCTGTGAGGACCAGCACATCACCAACCAACTTGAAGATTTTCGCCCAATCTGTTACTCATATCAAATGTTTATTGACATGTGTGATGTCATCTTTGATGTGCTGGGTGTTAGTCTTAGCAGTGCACGGTGGTGGCACAAATTATGGTTGCTTAGCTCACCATAACTGGTGAATGTCTGAGGATTTTCGCTTTAACTTGTAACAATAACGTCCCTTTAACAATGTTTTTTCGTTGAATTTCATCGGTTTTTATAAGTCCACCTTAACCATAATGTACCTTTAAAAAAGTTTTTCAGTGAATTTCATAGGTTTTTATTAGTGTAATTTAACCATAACGTCCCTTTAACAAAGTTTGTTCTGTGAATTTCATGGGTTTTAACAGTGAATGTTAATTTTGTACAGTTCACTAATTTCATACTTACCCCAAAATAGCAACATTTTTGTATAATTTACAAAGTTTCACCTTACAACTCTGCCATTTCCCACCTTCTAATATAATTTTTAATACTTTTTGCAACCTTTTCCACTGTTTTTGTATCCGTCGACGTTCGCGAATGTCTGACTTCATGGCAGACTTTTCGGACAGTCTCATGTGACCGCGTGCACAGCATGATGACTTGGTTGCAAATGCTTCCCACTTCGCGATGGGGTCCGCGCTTCGCAGACAGTTCAGAACTGCACTTTCTACAGATCTAGGAACTTTCAAGCTCAAAATTTGCCCCTTACACAGCTATACACCTATGCTTACTCATTATCCATTAACAATCTAGTATAGAGCACATACTTGGAAGAATATTAGCAAAACTGCTCTAATAATGGCATCTGCTACTGCCATACCTACTCCCCAAGAGCCACCACCACCACCTCCACTAACACCAGCTGGATGACCTACAAAAGAAGACAAGCACAGTACTTCCAAAGGCAATGAAGAGGACAACAAAGATGTGTTAGGGGAAGTGCCTACCTCTAGCACCAAGAGAGAGTGTGGGTGGCAGTTCTTTACCACTGTTGGGAATGTACCAAACACTAAAGTTACCAAGGTGAAATGCACAGAGTGCAACATTGTACTCAGTCACGGACTACCTGGCCAGTACTCCTATGGGACCAGTGCATCACCACACCCAATCCAACCACTGCAATGCTCTCAGAAATGCTGTTCCTTTCTTAACAAGTAGTAGGCTGTCCTCCTCCACCTCATCTTCCTCAACCAATACTGTAACCTCACAGCCTACTTCTGTGGGACACAAAATCCCACCAGCTACCTTGCAAGCAATAAAAGAGGTTGTTGATCCATATCTTCCTTTTCCCTCATTTCCATCCTCACCTTACGTATAATCTCTCCTCCCAACAAAATAATGAAAAAACAACAAAATAATGTTCCTTTCACAAAATAGAATAAAAAAGAAATCTTATAGACTCCATCTACTTTGCATTTCTCAGTAAAGTACATAAACTCATTAAGATTTTCCAACATTTCCATTAGCATTTTGTGTTATGCTAATGGATATATTGTGGTGTTCATCCCCCGTTCCAGGGACTGGAACAGGGATAACTGCCTGGCAGCCCAAGTTATGAGGGCTCTGCACCGTTATCTCCCATTCCAGCCCCTGCAATCGGGGATGAAGGCCATTAGCACCCAGCGTTCCCAAAGCAGGAACCTGGGGTGCTAAAGAAAAAATGATTTTTCTTTCTACACCGGGACGTCTGTGGCATCCCATTGTAGGAAGAAATATCCTTTTTCAACATGACCACCATGTAAAGGGAAGAGGGGCTCTGTACAGAGCCCCTCTTCCCTTTCCATGGCAGCCTGCAGAAGGTAAAGAGAGAACCCTATGACCCTATTACCACAAGCACATTTTTTTCCCTTTCAGACCTATCCCACTTTTGAAGAACTTTACCACATAACCGGTCCCAGGTGGACATGGCCACTTTAACCCCATTTGTTGTCCCTCATGGTCATGGCCAGTAGCCAGGTTGTCTGGGTCATGACTTTATGACATGACCTGGACAACCTGGCCACTGCCCAGGGCAACAAGATATACCTCAGTCACTAAAGGTATATAACTATTGTTTGTACCTACATCATGACACTTGTCTAAAAATAAAACATGCACACATTTGCAAAACCATGCTTTAAGGTCCTTACCAATGCTCCTTACATGAGTTTGCTGAAAATCCGCCATTTTTTAGTTTTTCAAAAGTATCAAAATGTATGTACATACAATAGTCATATAACTTAGCCCCCACTTGACAAAATCCATTCAGACTTTACACAAACATTCAAGATTGGGTTTATAATATTTCTTAAACTTTTGTCCACATCCGTCAAATGGCAACAAAGTTATAGGCCATCAAAAAATGTTGAGACAACCCTCTAATTTAGCTCCTTCTTGACAAAATCCCACCAAACATTAGTAAACCATTCATATCTAGATCTAAAATCTGTTTGCAAACTTGTGTGTAGATTCTTCAAATGGCACCTCATTTATAAGCGTTTACAATATTTTGGGACTCCCCTCCTAATTGTGTTCCCTCTTGACAAAACAGCTTGACACTTTTGAATACCATTCAGAATCAGGTCTACAATAGAATTCCCAAATTTCATACAGTTTCATTGAGTGGCGCCAAATTTATAAGCCATCCAAAAACTGCTTTTCAACAACCCTGTAATGCAGAAATAGGCATAGATGTCTGCAAACATCTGAAGTGTTCACGAACATCACAGGACTATTTCCGAACATCCGGACAGCCAGCGGAATACGAGTATGATGAAAACCCGATTTTTGGCTTCTTACGGCCATATCCCATCCTTATCACCCTTCACCTGCCCAGAGATGTAAGACGGGACGCCGTAGGTGTCCTGGTGTAGGAACAAAAATAGAAAAATACATTATTTTTTTTAGCACCCCGGGTTCCCGCTTTGGGAATCTGTGGTTCTAATGGCCTTCATCCCCCATTGCAAGGGCTGGGACGGGGAATAACGCCCCAAGAAGAGAGCACCCAAACTAAAAATGTTCAAAATCAGGAGATACATCTCCTGCAACAAAAATTGTCTCAGTGTTCCCAGACCATGCAGGCATCCCAAAAAGACAATGATGCCCTCTGTGAGGAGAACAATGGACACCATAAGCAGGTGGCAGCTCAAGAGCCGGTAATAGAGGCCAGTCAAGCCTTGATAGCAGAGCAAAAGGCTCAGACCTTTGCCTACTATCAAGAGGTAGGGGCTTAGACTGAGAAACGAGTGATTTTGGAGAAAGAGTATGCAGGCTAAATCCAAACTTGAGGGACCCTGAACAAATAGAGAGGGACAGGGCTACCCCTGATCACAGTGTGATGCCCTCTGTACTAATGGACTCAAACCCATTTAATACTTTGTGCACTGCTGACTTAATTTCTACTTGTTCACATGAGCCAGAAACCATGGGGCCGTCAGAATTAAATAGGCCTAGCATGATGGAACTGACAGGTCAGCCCCCCTCTGAAATTGATGGATGGACATCCCTGTATAGATACAAACATATTATGGTTGAGGTCTCTGGTCAGGAAGCCTCTTATAAGGAGAAAGTCAGGGAATTCGATTAGATCTGCAGAAGCACCATCTGCAAAAGGGTCATTTGATTCGATTTGCAGAAAAACAGCATGAAATGAGGCCCCAAAAGAGCATTCTGAAGATCTCCACCCAATCAGGGCAGTGGGGGGATCATCCACCAACCCTGGAAGCAGGGAGGAGTCAGAAGACTACTCTCCTGTGCGCCACAGGGGAGAAGAAACTAGGCCCCACCATTCTGCGAGCCACTCACAAGCTCACAGAATCGGGGAGCGCATAGAAGATCATGAGGGGACCTCAAACAGTAGCAGCTCTGAGTCTGAGGGCGAGTGGGATCAAGTGACACATAAAAAGAAGGCAAATAAACAAAAGAAAGCACTGGTGAAAGACCCCACTAGGCAGATCAAGGCTATTAGGAATTTCATAACACTGTACCATACAAATGCAAAATATTCTGTCTGGGAGACTCTGGAACTCTATGAACAAATGATGGACACTTTTCACATCAAAGATAGCCAGAACTGCATAGATTATGGACTGGAAAACCAAAACCATTCAAGATGGTCCACCTACAAGACGGCCATCTTGAAACACTTTTCCACCCACAGAAACCCCCAAGAGGATCGCAAAGCGGCCTACAATTTGCAATGCGGAGAAGATCAGGCCCCACGAGAATTTGTGCAGGAGTTAAAATGCACCTTTGCACAAACTACCAGGAGGTTGCGCACGGACAGTAGAGAGTTTACAACTACCTACTTTCATACACTCCCAAAATACATAATGAACCAACTGGTGAGGGATTTTCATGATAACAGCACCCTGGACTGGGTAATAGAGCAGGCTACCTGGATCTATGTGGTCCAAAAACCTGTAGAAAATACAAATCAGATAAAGAACCCCAAACCAACCAACACCCCTGCTGCTGCTAAAGTGGCAGAGGTGAAGGTTGCCCCCATTTTGGATGTAGAAATGGGGGGCCTAAAATGCACCTACCCAAAACCTGCAAAATCAGAGGCAAAGAAGGCCTTCTAATCAATCAGCAACAGGTGGCAGTCAGGGAGGTAACCCCAGCAATGGGACCCCTAACTCTCCTGATTAACTAAGTCCCAGATACAAGGGCAACCGGCCTATCTTGGGGTATGTATGGATTCCCCCAGCCCAAGGGGGAGGCAACCAGGTAAGTACTGCCCCTCGGAAACTTCCATCCTAACTTCCCTCGGGGGTGGGCAGTAATCCTCCAAATCCTGGGAAAAGTTTAATTCTCTGGTATCTACAAAACCCCAACCTATAGGACAACCCTCCATTACTTCCCCGCTTTCAGGAGCCCAGACTACCCAATCCGGGAGATGGGAGGCCAAGGGCGGACGGTTACCAAAATCCCCAATACCCAGGGTACTCCGGGAGAAGGGATAGTTACCCTTCCGTGAACCATCTAGGTACGAACAAAAACCCCTGTACCAGCCAGAATGGGTATCCCAACTGGAACGTCAAGTCCAGAACCTCATGCAGGATCTGAGTCACATGTTGAGGGCTCAGTAGAACCCTCAGAAGAACATAGCAGCTCAGAACCCACAAACCAAGGGTCTGGCACAGCAGAACAATGACAGGGAGAGAACCCAGACAATTCACTGGTTCCAGAGCAGGAGGCACGGGAGGAAGGGGGGTATAAAGTCCTTGAGGAAGCTTCCTTCCTCACTCGTGAAAAGCTCCTGGACACCCTGGAACCGGAACTAAAATCTCTTGCCCCTGGGAACAGAGGGTGGGTAGGAGAAATAAAGATATCAAAAAGGCCCATTTATGGGAGGAAGCTAGTGTCCTCCAGTTTGAAAGGGAAGAATCCTTAGAGGATCCTGGGAAGAGAATCTTCTCCTTCAGGGATGGGGAAATTCCTCCCAAAGAAAAATGGGTCCCAAGAGATCTGAATGAAGATGAGGTGGTTGTGGGGACTGATTCAGAGTCACCCATCCCTGAACCCCAGAATTGCCATCCTGAGAAAAAAAAATGTGAATGGAGGGAACCTCCCCACAAACTGGATCTAATGACTGCAACCAGGTAAGAGGGGGCAGCAAAGAGCTAAGGGAGAAAGGAGATGCCAAAATCCTACCTATTTCAGGATATCACATTTTGATTACAGATTCACAGACTCCGGCACAGAAAATTGTTCAAAACTCCACAGTGTCGGAGTCCAAAATAAAGTAATTGACCACCCAACTTGCCCAAAATGCCCATTACCTTTGCCCCCTTGAGGAGAAGGAGGGGAGATTGATTCTATGCCCGCGTTCGAGTGCAAGGAGAATATGCATTTTCGGCACTGGTGGACACTGCATCGCAAGCCACTCTTCTCTCAAAAAGGACCTTTGAGCAGCTAAATTCAAGAAGGGGGGAGAAAGACCAGATCCCTCTCACCCCTCTTCCTGGACAACTCCAGAACTTCAACGGGAGTGAAATTCCTGTCAAGGGGACTGCGGATCGGGAAATAAAAAATTGGCCAACAGACTAACCAGCCAATAAAATTAAAACAAAGTGTCAACCTTGTTAGTTTAAATGGCACATGGCACATGGTTGAACAAAAGTCTGATCACATTGAGTTTCATTTCCAAAACAATCAAATACCTGACGTTACAGTAATTGCTGTAGGACAACAAACTAGTGATGGGAACTCCTCACCATTCCTGAAAATTAACCTTCTCCAGTATTAAGTGGCATTCCACACTGGAAGGAAATACTTTGAAATTTGATTCTGGTTCACAATCTGCAAATCCCAATTCTATATTCAAAAGTGATGAGAAACCAGCTCAAAGTTTAACTGACGTTCAGAAAATTAGGGAACAGCTGTTCCTCCCTATTCAGTTAAATGAGGGGGAGGAGCCTGTTCACGCCCAAGTGTGCATGAACAACTGAAAGGGCTTCATCAGCGAAGCCATGTTCAGAAAGCTCCCAAAAGATCCAACCATTCCCACATTTAAATTGATTGATAAGTGGGAAATGAGCCTGGAAACTGCCAATTCCAAACATCTCCTGCCTAGCAGGTGTATGCTAAAAATTTCTATAGGTGACAAAGGTATAGAACATAATTGTTGGGTCGTGCGAGATGTCCCTGCTGCATACTATTTAGCCAGTGTCATTCTCAATCAGTTTTCAATTAATTTGGACCTTATAATTTACAAGGCCTGGTCCTGACTAGGGGGCAATCAAATGGGCTTTGATGATTCTGAGAAAGCATTTTGGTCAGCCCAATTGCTGCCATATGCAGTTGAAGTTCAAATTGGAGAGGAGGTCACCATCCCAGGATGGACCTGACAATTCCCACTTGAATTAAAAATTAAAAGAGGACAGACATTAAAAAAAGCCTGACCCATATGCACATCTCAATGCCCATCTTCAACAGCAGGGGTTGGGGTTATACCCGACAGCATTAGTCAATATAGAACACAACACCATTCAAATACTGGTGGATAACAGCGACCTCAGGCATATCATTCTGGGCGCTGGCACCATTATTGGAATGGCAGTTGACGACTGACATTTTTCCATGGATCTAGGAAATTAACTGATAGGACCAACCCCCATCACTGCTTTGACCATGGCAGTGACAATTACATACCACCAGACAGGATCTTCACCTGGCAGGGGGGAATTTCCTGGTGTACTCTTCCTGCCCTTACAGTGAGGAAGAGGGGACCTGTGACATCAGGCAGGGTGCAGTGATATTTCAAGTCCAAAATGACAGCTCTGCTACCTCAAGCCCTCTGTCCAGGTCAATACTCTAACTGAAGACCTCTCCACCCAGCTGGAGGAGGCCATTGAGATAGCAAAACCTGAAGTCTTTCCAGGCTTCAGGCAAATGGTTGAAGAGTGGGTCAACCTCGCTGAGCCTGTGAGAGTGAGGAGCAAAAGCAAAAGTTGAAACAGGTGTTCTTAGATTTTCAAGATCTCTTTGCTGTGGACTCGTAAGACTGTGGTCACACCGATATCCATACTACAACAATTACCACGAGCCCTGGAATGACCCCTGTGTTTGTGAAGCAATATTGTTTGCCGCTCCCATCCATGGAGTCCCTGACAGAAATAATTAAAAATCTAGTCTCCCGTGCGATAATTCGTCCAGTCCACAGCACCTTTAATAATCCAGTGCTGGAGATTTTAAAACCAAATGGCCAATGGAGACTTTGTGCCAACCTTAGGGAGCTAAACAATGGGTCCACATGTCCTGATGGACTTTTACCTACATTGACTAAGGTCTGGCCCAGATCCAGGGGTCCAAGGTATACACTGCTATTGACCTGACACATGGACACTGGATGTTGCCCGTCAGTAGGGAGGACCAATACAAGCTGACATTTACCTTTGGGGAGCAGCAGTACACGTGGACCCTGACTCCCTTTGGATAAATAACCTCGGGCAATGAATTCAACATCTTCTTACATAAGGCAATGCTCGACTTGAGTGAAAGGGGTAACCTGGTCTATGTGGATGATGTCTTGATAAAAAGCTCAACAGTGGAGGAACATATAGCAGAAATCCATTATGTTTTGAACCAGTTGAGGGTTCCTGGAGCAAATTTGTCCTTCCAGAAGGCACAGCGTTGCAGGACCCGTGTTAACTTCTTGGGACATGAAATAACTCATGAGGGTCTCTGTCCCCAGGAGAATAAAGTGGAAGCGCTCCTAAAACTAAAAGACTCAACAACTCTGCGTGAGCTAAGAAACCTCCTTGGATCGACTAATTACAGTATGAAGTTCATTGAGGATTACGCAGTGGTCACAAAACCCCTGATCCATCTGTTATAAGGGGGTCAAGTGGTAGTGGGGTACAGAACAAGCCGAGGTATTAAACAACTCAAAAGAAGTCTCTCACAAGCACCTTGTCTAGCTTAACCTGTCAAAAACAAGGAGCGCTTCTTGGAAACAGGGTTCTTGAATACATGCTTGACAGCAGTATTATATCAAAAGCATGACAAGGTCAATAACATAATCTCCTATGCAAGCAAGACTTTATCCTATGTGGAGGAAAAATTCAACAATTGTGAGAAGGCACTCCTGGCAACGGTGTGGGCATTGAAGAATTACCGCCCGTTCATCCAGGGGGAACACATAGTGGAGACTCCAAACCAGCCTTTGCAATATCTCCAAAGCGGCAGAATCTGGGTCGGAAATGTGAGTAATTCCAGAATTACTTCCTGGATTCTGTCAATGCAAGGCTTTCCTGTGGAGGTCAGATATGGCCAAAACAAGAAGAGTGCCCTCGCGCAAGGTCTGGCTGACTTGCATGATTGTGCCAGAGAAAACTGACTTGAGGACGAAAGTCTTAAAACCCAGGACAACATGGAGGCGTACCTGAATTCCCCACACAAAGTCAATGAAGAAGCAAATGCGAGGGAATGCCCACAGTTTATGTGGGTGGGTGCTCCTACCATGTTGATAACAAAAGGGAAAAGGAAATGGTAGCCGGTGTTGGGAATGCCTGGGTGAATGATGCCTTAGAGCCCTCCGCTGGGTCCAAAATTGGTCCCCGCAGTAGTCAGGTGGCAGAGTTGATGGCAGTTCACCAGGCCATCTCACTGCTGTTCAACATCAACTCCATGAACTGGTCATAATCATTGATTTTGATTATGTTCGGAACGGGTACGTGGAGCACCTGGTTAATTGGAAACCCAGAGGCCTGTTGTGTGCCAATAACAATCCACTCAAACATGGCAAGCTATTTCAAAATATTGATGTCTGGTCACCTCTAATGGGATGCCCATCTATTGGAAGAAAATTAAGGGTCATTACAGAATAGAGGGGCCAGACAAAACTGGAAATAACCTAGCTGATCAACTGGCCAAAACCGGAGCCATCCAAGGGGATCTACTTGAGATCAAATCCCTGTTGGGGGAAATCCTGGTCACTGCTGTCACTAGGTCCCAGAGAAATGCTCACAATGAACTCACAACTGCCCAGTGGAGTTAGCTGAACCCAGATGCTGGTTTAATCACGGCACAAAAAGGGGATCCGATAATTGGGAAATTCTATCAACACATTGAGGACCCTGAGAACTTTCCTCTGACGGATACCAATTACATTGTGAAAGAGGACCTCAGGGTGTTGATGAAGTGTCCAAAAATGTTGTGAATACAAGATGGTTTGTTGGTAAGGAGATCCATATCTGGTTGTGACCAGTGGGTGGTACCCACCTCATTCCGGTGCTTGGTGCTAAGTCATGCCCATGATGCGGCCACAGCCGGTCATTGGGGGTTTCACACTACTCTAGAAATCTTGTGGGAGGTTGCATACTGGCCACACATGGGGCAGGACCTGGACCAATATTTGAAGGGGTGTCTTCTGTGGGCACAATTTCAGCCAACTTCACTCACACACCGAGCTTCCCTCCAGAAGAGGAGGATGACACTGCCTTGGTCAGATTTACAAGTAGATTTCATCGGGCCCGTGATTCGCTCCTCTCGGGGGAACAAGTACATGTTAACGAGTACTTGAATGACTATAATGTATATGTTTCCCACTACTGTCAACCTTTCGGGAAGCCAGTCAGTGGGTAAATGTTGTAACTTGTCTTATTTATTCACTAGATTAGTACTGACTCCACTCCTTCATAGACCAAGGAGGACTTCCCTGAGGACCTGGAAAGGAAAGACCGAAGGAAAATCTGTGAGTGTCACTCCAAACTCCAAGGAAACACATAAGGAAAATCTGTGGGTGTTGCTCCACACGCCAACAAAAGACAATGTGAGGATTGTGGTGTACTGCTCCCTGATAGAAGAAGGACTCTACCTGATGACCCTCACTTTGCCCTACTCCCCCTCAACAAGAAGTCTCGGAAGAGCAGGGTGGGATTTGTGAGGCACATTTACCAACCCAGCAGAATTCCCCTCCATCACCAAGCTGCCATTCAGCAGTACCAGCAGAAAGGCTGAGCTCCCTCCTTTCTTTTTTTTTTTGAACTTTTATTTTTATTGGCAGAGGTTCACAGGGTACAAACATTGGAACAGCAAGCATATGAATCGAGAGGCTCGTAGAGCTGTTAGCGGGCCACATTAACATCTTTACAACAATGACTGCAATATTTTACAAACAAAAGAGGAGACTAGAAAAGATCACTGTGCATGGGTGGGTGCCGGGGATGGACAAGACCCCGATGTGGCATCAGACAGGTTATTGAGATATGAGGTGAATTCACTCCAAATGTTCTTAGGACGAGAACGGGCAGGCAGCGTAGCCAGATAGTCCTCCTCGCAGTTCCGTGACCATGTGAGCATGCCCAACCATCTCTGAGGGGTCGGGGGAGAGGAGCACCGCCAGGTCTGAAGTATACACTTCTTGGCAACCATGCAACTTATATCCAGAAACTTTTTCAGGCGTTTAGTTTCCTCTGTGCTCCAAACCCCAAACAGAACTGCCAGAGGGTCGGGAACAATAGTGGTTTCAGTTACTGCACTAAGTGTGTTCATGACCCCTTCCCAGAAATCGGACAGCTTGTGGCAGGACCAGAACATGTGGAGGTGATCAGCCTCTGTAGCCCTGCAGCGCGGGCAGAGGCTCACCTCGGAGTGAGCAAACCCAGAAGTCCTGCGAGGTGTGTAGTATAGCCTGTTGAGGAGTTTATACTGCATGGCCCGAAAGCGAAAGTTGAAGGAGACTCTTTTGGTGTGGAGGCACATGCTTTCCCACAACCCATCCGTCATCTCTAGACCCAACTCATCAGCCCATTTGTTGCGCGCCCCAAGGATCGGAGCAGGGGAGGCATCCTGCAGGATGTGATAAGGGATGAGACAACCCCCCGTGCCCCGCCCGAATTGGCAATGTACGCTAAAGCAGGGTCGTCTGGGGGTTCATTCGGGAAGGAGGGCCACATAGTGCGGAACGAAGCGCGAAGCCTGAAGTATTGAAGGGTCTCTAAGGGAGATCTGGTGTGACCCGGCCTCCAAGTCTGGGGATCTATAAATTTGCCCTCTGGATAGAAGTCAGACAGTGCCCTATATCCCAAAGCCTCCCAGTGGCGGGTCAAGGCCACGTCGTGCGTGGGTTCCAGCCCCGGGAAGGCCCACACGGGCAGCCACTTGTAATACGGGGGAGTCCCAGCCGATGGGCTTAGTATGTGTGACCAAGCGAATAATGTCGCGGCTAAGGGGTCGATGGGGGAGTCCAGTGCATAGTGTTGGTGCAGCACTAGGGTCATCAGATTAATACCCGAGGATGCCAGCCGTTCCAGATTGACGTGCGGGCGTCCCGGGGCGCCAGGGTACCAGTGGGTGGCATACTGGGCTTGGGCCGCGAACCAATATGTAGCAAGGTCAGGAGCAGCCATACCCCCCCGCCTGTACGAGAGTGCCATGTCAGTCCACTTCTTGCGCACCGCACCAGAGTGCCAGAGGAATTGTGCGCAGAGCGTGTGAAGCTTAGTGAAGTATGCCTTCCCAGGCCACAGGGGCACATTGCTAAAGGTGTACAGGAGCTTGGGGAGGAGGATCATTTTGATCAGGGACAGTCGACCCGCAAAGGACAACGGGAGAGTGCGCCATCGTGAAATTTTTGTCTCAACAGTCCGCGCTACAGCGGAGTAATTATCGGTGAGTAGGGTGGGTTTAGTGAGGGATACATGTACTCCCAGGTATTTAATACCGTTAGGGGCCCAGCGCAGAGGATATTCAGAAGTGGGGTGTGTGGTAGTTTTAGTAAGCGGGAAGATCTCCGACTTGGAGTAATTGATCGTAAAGCCGGAATGTGTACCAATGCGAGTGATGTCTCTCAGTATGGGATTGAGGTGAGTAGCTGGATCCCTGATGTAAAGTAGGACATCGTCTGCATATAGGGATATGATTTCAGGCTCCTCTATCAATCTTATACCCTTGCGAGAATGTCTCGAACGCACATAGTCCGCCATCGGTTCAATCGCCAGTGCGAAGAGAATCGGAGAGAAGGGGCAGCCCTGCCGGGTGCCTCTGAAAAGCGTGAAGATCTCAGATGTAAGATAGTTAACACGTACACGCGCCACAGGGGAGGTGTACAAAAGTCTGATGAATCCTATCATATTGGGGCCAACACCCATTGTCTCAAGGACCAGCCACATATATCTCCAAGAGACCATGTCAAAGGCTTTCTGGGCGTCTAACGTAACCGCTACAGCCTGGGCGTCTTGATCTATGCGGGACATGACATTAAACAGTCTCCTGATATTGTGGGAGGTGGACCTGCCCGGGACGAAGCCCGCCTGGTCCTCATGCACAAGGTGCATCATAATTGGCAAGAAACGGTTGGCAATAATTTTAGCGAAGATCTTTGTGTCAAGGTTCATGAGAGAGAGGGGTCTGTATGACCCACATTCGTCTTCCGGCTTACCCGGTTTGAGCAACACCGTGATTACCGCTTCCCGCATGGAGGGGGGAAGGATGGAGGTTTGTAGCGCCTCGTTCCATACCTCGAACAGACGAGGGGCCAGGACAGCAATGTGTTCCTGATAAAAGTCGGCGGTGAGGCCGTCAGGGCCAGGCGCCTTGCCTTTGGGCAAGTCGGAGATGGACGACACTATCTCGCCTAACGTAATCGGGGAGTCTAACTGGTCCCTAGTCTGTTGGGAAATTTCCGTAGTGGGGATTTGCCCGAGGAGTTCGCGCATATGCTGCTCGGTGTGTTCTGCGGGCAGGGAATAGAGGGAGCTGTAAAACTCAGTGAATGTCTCTAGTATTTTCGGGTCCGCCCATTGTGCGTCACCATTCCGATCTTTGATGGAGGGGATCTGTGTACGGCCCAATTCCCCCCTAACCAGGGTCGCAAGCGTTTTCCCAGGTCTGTCGCCCTCCCCATATCTCCTGGCGGCCTGGGGGCGACTGAAATAACGGGCTTCGGAGGTGGCCAGTGTATTATATACTTGAAGTTCGTCAGAGATCTGGGCAAGAATGGAGGGGTCAAAGCCGGTAGTGGCGCGTTGCTCAAGTTGTTTCAATTTGGCCTCAGATTGCCCCAGGGCAGTTCTAATGGCCTTCAGCACCCCGGCCTCCCGGGAGATGGACATGCTCCTTATATATACCTTGAAGGCCTCCCACCTAACCGCTGCGGTCGTGTCCTGGAGAGAGTTAAGTTCAAAGAACGACTCGATATCCGCTAGTATTTCGGCCCTAAACACGATGTCCTTTAGGGCCTCAGACTTAAACCGCCAAGTGCTGACCGTTGGAATAGGAGTGCCTAATTTCAGGGACAATGTGATCGGGGCGTGGTCCGAGAACGTGCGGGCCAAAATGCCCGCGCCCTCCACCGCGCCCATTACCCCACCGGAAACAAGAAACAGATCTATCCTGGACGAGCTGTCATGCACAGACGAGTAAAAGGTGTATTCGCGTTTCTGCGGGTGGAGAGTCCTCCAGGCGTCACAAATGTTGAGGGATTTCATATGGCCCTGTAACCTGCGCGCCGCGCGAGAGACTGCCCTAGGAGTCGTGGATGTTCTGTCTAAGACAGTGTCCAATATAAGGTTTAGGTCTCCTCCCCATATAATGTGCACTCCCACAAAACCCAGAAGTATGGTGGCTATTGCGTCAAAGAATTCCGGTGAATCCACATTGGGGCAGTAGGTGTTGATAAGCAGGTATTCCCTATTGACCAATGTGCAGTGTAGTATAACGTAGCGACCCTCGGGGTCGATGTAACTTTTGTGAAGTCCAAACTTAATTGATTTATGGATAAGCGTGAGAACCCCCCTGGACTGCGTGGAGTAGGAAGTGAAAAATCTGGCGGGACCCCAGGATGGGGCAAGTGCCCTTGGTATCAGACCATTGGAGTGTGTCTCCTGCAGTAACAGGATCCTAGAGTTATGCCTGTTGGCATACGCCATGATCTTGCGAACTTTGGTATGGTTGCTCAATCCTCGAACATTCCAGGACATTATGACAGTAGGCATTTCAATTGTAGCCATATTCAACCGCAATATTCATCCTCAGTGAACATCCCAACCCAAGTGGCCGTGTGGACATCCGTAGTTGAAACAGCACGCGCGCTTGTGCCCCTTCAGTATGCGCCCCGTGAAACCTTGTGTGCCTTTTGAGAAAACAACCCCCTTCCCACCCCCCACCCGCACCACTCACTGTAAATCAGCAGTGTACCCATCACCCACCCCTAGCCGCCCGAAAATAGGCCAACCCCAACCTGGCCAGAACCACCCAAGGGCCCAACAGGGGCCAACCCATACCAACAGAACAGAGAAAAACAGTGCAATCGCAGTGGGGTGCGCCGTTGCCACGCACTAGCACGCTTAGAGCCAGCGGCTCTGTTACCAAACAAACAGTAGCAGTGGACTCCCAGCGCAAGTCCCCGCCCGCAAGCGGGAATGCGGGGACCGCGCGCAAGCCCCTGCGGCTCCGCAGCCACCAGACCAGTGTCAACAAACGAATAGCATCTACCCCATGTGTCCCCTGAGTGGGGAACTGGAGCGGTCCTAATGAAATGGGGGTCTCGCAGTGGTGCCGTTGAGGGAGGAAAACATGACAGTTGGGCAGCAAAACATTACAATGTTGGTCTTATGTAAGGTGTCATTTCAGACCCAAGGAAGAGTAGGGCCTGGGCATCACAACCCGGGCAGTAACGGGTGCCTAGACCATCACAGTGAGATATTGTAATTACAGAGACAGCAAATGCAGCGAATAAACCCACTCCCCAACACTCCATCAATTCTCATCAGCAAGGCCCTGGAGCGGTATCTCCATTTCAATAAATTTTGCCGCCTCTTCAGGGATGGTAAAGAAAAAAAGTTTGCCCCTGTGGGTGATTTTGAGTCTGGCAGGAAATAAAATGGCATATGGGACTTTGCGCTCCCGAAGCATCCTCTTGACGCCAAGGAACTGACGCCTTTCCTGCTGCACAGCCACTGAGAAATCCGGGAAGATTCGAATAGTATTAGACTCCAAGCGCAGCTCACCCTTCTCGCGTGCCAGGCAGAGAATGAGGTCTCTGTCCCGGTAATTGAGGATCCTGGCTATAATGGGCCTGGGGATATCGCCAGGCTTGGGGCGCGGGGACAAGGCCCGGTGAGCTCGCTCAACAGTAAAATAAGGGGAAAAGTCCGGGTCACCAAGCAAGTCCCTAAGCAGGCGCTCGACCGCCTCCTCCATTCGACCCTTCAGGGCGGTTTCAGGGACCCCAATGATGCGTAGGTTGTTCCTACGGGAGCGGGATTCCAAGTCGTCACATTTGGCCCTCACGTTCTTCATGTCGCGCGACAAGGCAGCCACAGTGTCCTGTAGCGTGTGTATTACGTCTTCGTTGGTCGAGATCCGATTCTCGGGCTCTGTAATTCTGGAGCCAGCCTGATCGACACGTGTTTTGAGCGAAGCCACATTAGCATTGATGTCGTCAAGCTTCTCATGAAAGGAGGCGAAATTTTTGGCCATCGATTCCATCATGGCAGTGAGATCAGGGGATGGAGCCCCGGGGCTCTGCTCGATATCAGGTTCCTCCGGCGTAGTTGATGCGTGGCCCCCCTCGGATCGAGGGACCGCCTTCGTAAATTTGTCCATGGCACCCCCTCTAGCGCCGCTCTTAGAGCGATTCGACATGGTCGGTAGAAGAGAATGAGAGGGAGATGCCGAGCCAAGAGTAGCCAGATACGGCGGCACGAACTGCTGCGGGCACGTAGGAGGTGGCCAAATAGGCCTAGGTCGGTAAAGCCCCTGAGCCGGGAGGAAAGAAGACCATATGCGTGGGAATTGAAAATGTTAAACCAATGTAGGGCTCAGCAGAGGGACCGGCAGCCCTCCCAGCGCAGTCCCAGTGGTGGTCTCCACCAAAGCGAGCAGCGCGCAGTCCATAAGAGGTTGGGGCGCTGAGAAGGCGAGGTGCGCGGTAGAGATGTTGCGGAGCCAGAGGGAACGGCCCGGTGCAGTAAAGTCCACCGCCAGTGGCGGGACCGCTCGATGTGGCGAGGGTCAAGCAGGACCAGGGAAGCGAGAGTCCGTTGGGTATGGAGCAGGTCACCCACCCTAGAGGAGGTGAGGTGTAGCGTAGCCTCAGGGGCGGAGTGAGGCCCCCATGCAGACCCAGCAGGGAGGGCCGCGCTCAATACATCCAGGCCTCAGCAGGCCATCACGCTGGGAAGACGAGAAAACACAGCCACCCCCGGACCTCACCTCGTAGTTCGCCGCGCAGCCGGTCTGGTCCAGGCAGGGCCGCCGCAGCGCGTTGGACCGCCAGCAGCCCCCCGGGCGCGGAGGGAGAGGCCGCAAATCCGTGGGTCACCTCCAGGGTCCGCAGCCGGGCGGGCGACGGCCACCGCCGCGGCTACACACCAGCGGGCCCGCTTAGCCCACGCCCTCAGCCGCGGCCCGGCGGCCGGCGCAGTAATGTTCCTCCCACTGGAAGGGCGGGCAGGCGGAGATAGCTGGAGCTCTGGCCCAGTGGCGTAGAGGAGCCGCGCCCGAGACGCAGGCACGATCCGGCAGCGATGGGGGCGGCGGCGGGCGCCAACTCGAGGCCCGAGGCACTCGGTAGACGTGCGATGGCACAGGGCCGCGCCGCCACCCGCGTAGCACGTAGGTGGATTACGGGCACCCGGAGTCCGATTTCCTCCAGGATTTGGTGTGGAGAGAGCCCCCAGTAGCAGACGTCGTTTGTGCGGGGCAGGGTTTCAGGATCAGGCAGGGAACCGCAGATGTAGCTGGATAAAAGGCGGCTAGGCGTGGAGCTCGAGCACTAAGCGGCCATCTTGCAGGCTGCTCAACAGCACCCCCCCCTGAGCTCCCTCATTTCAACGCCATTGGCTTGCATCAAAACTGCATTTTGCAGCTACACAAATGATGGCTGTGCTGTCTTTGCCAAGCACCTATTGGGCAAGATGGAACAGGGAACACACAGAGAAAGTCTACCAGTGTGTTTTCTTATGTGCACCAAAGAAGAGAATTGAAAAGCAGCACTGCTTTGCTGCTAGCTGAAAATGTCCCATTGAAAAAGTACATATTTTACATTTCAAATAGCTGCGTCCTGATGCTCTTTTTCATCTGTTCAACAATACACAGTTCTGATCCAGTGAGACCCAGCTATGCCCACCCATGTTCATGTTGTGCTCCAACAAAAAGGGGCATTTCTCATTGAATGACAGGCTGTGTCAGGAAAGATCTGTGAAATCGCCCAGATCTTTACTGTGAGAAATACGGAAAAAAAGCTGTAATTTGCAACAAAATATCACAGCTGAACTCTTCAACTCTATGCTTATGTCAGTATCAGTGGACCTTTGCCTTGAACAGATTGCTGTGTAAGAAAAATTGACTTGGGCTGCAAACAATGTTTAGAATCTAGATGGAAGAAAAAAACACATTGGAAGTGACAGCAAAAGGAAAATTCACCACGTGTAAAAAGGGTTGCTTTTTGCAGACAAGAAAAATATCTGCTTAAAAGTGAAATGTTGAATTAGGCCCTGTCCTTGCATAGAAATGTGAGGGGGGTTTTGTTAGAAAACGTATATGAAATGTTTTGTTTCAACAGACTTGCTTCTGATTCTGAAAAAAAAAGTAAATAAATAAATGCATTTACCATGCTGAAGCCACAGAACAGGTTTTGTGGCCTGACTTCAAAGGACATTTGGTTTCTGGGAACATGATTTGTCTTCTCCCAAAGGGCCAGCCCCTTGGAAACTATGAATAGACCAAGAGGAAGCATCTCACAAGCTCGTCAGACATTGTGCACTGGACTGAACTGACATTTGGTTGTGACATTTGGTTGTGGCCTGGAAATAAATGACCATATTTGGAAGACAAAGGCCAGCCCATCTGTCTCAAAAGACTATTTTAATGAATACACTTTAAGACTATTATTTCTGTGACTGGAAAACACAGAAATGCAAACGTTTTACAGTTTTTACAGTTTAAATGCAATGTTTGTGGCATTAAGACATGGTAGCTTTCACTAGCATGTTGGGGACGGAAATGGTAGGAAATTGTATATTCTGAGGAAAGTGTATATGGTGCCACTTCGAAATTCAAGACTAACATGCTTTGTGAGAATAGGTATACATATATACAATTATATAATTTTAGGTAAAATATTTCCCACCGAAAATGACGAAAGATTATTAGAAGGATGAAACAAAGTCCTACAAACTTGGGAGTGGGAATATTATGCTCTGTGTGGAATATGCAATTTGCCTAAATGATTTGCAAAAGTACCACAACTGTAAAAATGTGCAATTTATGTCATAACCAATCGTTTGGCAAAATTAACGGTGGGAGAGCCTGCGCATAGTAAACCCAGATCATAAAACTGATGTCATGTCTTTAAAATCCAACCAGCTGACAGGAAGGCGGTAACAATAAACCCTGACCAATCCAGTTGTTTAGAGGTATGTCCAGCCAAAGCATGCCCCTATGGTAAATCCTGTGATGTCACCCACTTTATAAAAGGGGGAAGCTCACAGAGACAAGACACACACTCTTCTGAATTGTCCAGCTCCTGCATATCCAGACATTTCATATTCATCTTGTAAAATTCCAGATTACCCTACCAGCCCAGTGCATAGCTGACCCTATCCAGGCAGAACTACCCTTCAGAACTAAACCCCATAACAAAATCCCACTAACTCAGGGAGAAAGGGGGAAAAGCTGTGATACCCTTTTTGAGAATATCCTGTGACCAGACTGGCTTTTTGCCCCACCACCTGCATGCCGCTCTGCAGTTGCCAGACAGGCCCAGCTGTTTTCTGCCAGGAGAGCCCTGCTGTGGTGCCGTGACCGGAAACCCTGTTGGCTGTCCCAAATCCCAAACTTAAGTGCTGACTGTGAGTATCTCCCCATCCCATGGCATCACATAGTATACCCCCAAGTTTATACTTTGGGGGTCATTATGAGTTTGGAGGCAGCCATGGCGCTATTAGCGCCATGGCTGCTCCCAAACCCGGGTCCGGTCTGACTGAATGGGGACTTACTGGGACATTCCGACCTGTGCGGACCCGGTAAGTCCCTATCCAGTAAACCATTCCCCATTCCCATTTGATCCCCCATAGGGCTAAATGGGAATGGGGGAGGCGCTAATAACGGGCCCACAAATTTCAGGCCCGTTATTAGCTCCAAGGCCCCTAAACGGGTCCCGCAGAGAACGGCTGGTCAGACCAGCCGTTCCTGCTGGGACCCACTAAGGGACCTCGGAAAAGGGCGGTAAGGGTTTACCGGAACCGCCATCCTTAATGGTGCAGGTAAACCCTTAACGCCCAACTTGTAATGACCCCCTTTGTCTTTCCACCCTCTAAGTAATCCCATCCATACCCTGATAGTCTGAATCCTCTGTGTTTCCTGTCCTTGATCTTCTAGTGTTAGCACAATGTTTCCACTCATTTCTGCCTAAGTGTGTAAGTCCTTGGTCCTATTTTTGATTAAACTAATTAATTCCCACATAAAGAGCCACAGGGCACAAAGGGGTTGCACTTGCAAAGTAACCTGTGCCACAGGTGGCGGCTCTCTTTTATAGCCATTAAAATATAGTTTCTGTAAAACTTCCTTTTACATTGAAAATCTCATCCAGTTATTCAGCTAGAGTCCCTCTTTCACTTTCAAATTATCCCTGTGATGTGCATCTATCACCCAACCACAAAAATCGCAGTCCCATTGTGTCTATTTCACCCATTTTTCAAACTGTTTTGACAATTAAACCTATTAAAAGAAGAAAATGCAATTTTCCAACGTGTGATTTGGCTGCATTGTGTTCTTACTTCCAAATTGATTTCTGAACTGTATGCCCATTGTTAGTATCTTGCCTTGTAGTTTGCTAGTGTTTTTACATCTCTGAAACTGTTATACCTCATATTTACCCCGTTTATTCAACCGCACATGTAAATTAATTATTTACCAATTCCGAGTGTTCTTTATGCAATTTCAAAGGTTTTGAAATCCGATTTTGCCTCTCATTTCGTGGGGGAAGGTCGGATTTTAATTCTGTTTGCTGCCTAGTATCCTTACTCTTGTTGCTCCTTTCGATCAACCCAAAATTCAATTAATTAGGGGTTTGAGGTAGCATTGCAGGGGGAAATTTTAACAGTGAAATTGCTCCCATTCATCTTTGGATATGTTATAGTAGAAGGTCAACCAAGTGTTTTTCATAATTTTACATTCTAATTATCACCACATGGGTGATTGCTGCCCAATATTAAAATTGTGCAATTTTCTTTGAACTTAAAATAAATAAATATTGTATTCCCACCCACCGGCCTGGTTCATGGTCCATTGTGTCCCAGGGTATTTGTAAAAGGGGGTGTGACACGGGATGGGTGCCAGCTCAATTTGAATTCTAGCAAATGAAGAAAAAGCATTTTACTTGTGTGCTAGCTCCTAAGCTAAGGGCAAGAGTCCTGGTCTGGTGTGTGATGCCCGATTAGAATCCTTAACAAGGCTTCTTGACCATCAGGTCTTTTCCTGCCAAGGTAGGTGGAGCGCAGCTACCTCGTCTGTTGTATGTGGACAATGGGCCATAATGACCCAGACGGTAGAGTGATAACGGCACCGGTAGAGCTGCCGGTGCTGTTATCACTCTACTGCCTCATTACGAGGTCTGCTTGTGGGTACCAGACTGCTTGTGAGGTCTGGCCAGATGTGCATACCGGCACCCATGAGCAGACCAGGATGCTAACAATGGACCCTTCATTAACGGGTCAGTTGTTAGCATCCTCCCCACTCCCATTGAGCCCTATGGAGGCTCGAATGGGAATGGGGATGTACCGGGTCCGGGTCCCGAGAGAAGGGAATTACAAGGCCTGCAATAGTCAGGAATGGCCCAGTAATTCCCTTTTTTCAGGACCCAGACCCGTTACCCGGTTTGGGGGTAGCCATGCCGCTAAAAACGGCATGGCTACCTCCAAACTCCTAATGAGGCCCAATGTCATATTAATTGACCAAACCCTGGTCGGTCTGCAAAGACAACTTGATGCCCTACATTGTTAGATCAAAAAGAACAATCTGTACATCAATAAGGGGAAAACTATAATCTTGACCTTTGGTACTGGCCAGAGAGGGAAAAATCAGTATTCCTGGTACATAGATGGAGAAACAATCAACCAGGTGCAATCGTTTAAATATCTAGGGGTCTGGCTGACTAACACAACTGTAGAGGCTCCAATGTCAACTTACCTTTGTGAGAAGATGAAAACCCTCACCTGCTAAGCCTATGTACTGAACAGGAAGTTTGGCCAATTCTCAATGTTATCAGTGGTGAAGTACTACAAAGCAAATGTGGCAACAGTGGTGACTTATGGGGTACAAGCCATGTTCATTCTCCCTGAATCCCTCTGGAACTGCCTTGAGGGTGGATTCTGGAAGAAGGTATTGGGTGTTCCTCCATCCACTTCGATCGCCATCATTCGGAGAGAGTTGGGTTTGAACTCTCTGAAATTCACAATAGATTGGAATAGGCTTGTCCCTGATTGGGAAATGCCATAACCCTGCTCATCAGGCAATTTTGGAAATGGTGCATAAAGAAATTCTATCTGATTCTACCCAACGTTGATGGGATGGCGCTCAACCACGCTCTCTCTAATTTCAGAAATCGGCAGCTCCAATTGCTGTCTGACCCAGTACAAGTAAAAATAAAACTGCAAGACAGCGACTGGATTCTAACTTTGGAGCTGTCCAGTATATACCAATCAGTAGCACATCTACCGCCAGAAGCTCGAAGCCTCAACCCACCCTCCGAATACCTGAAACAGTTTCCTGACAAAAGTGTCAGGCACCATTTTCTGAAAGCACGTTTGAACATCTACCCTACCAATGAGATCCAAGAAATTCGGGGTCAGTCTGTAGAAAAACACTGCCGGCATTGTAATGATAAATCTAAAGTGGAATTACTGTTCCATCTGATGACATTGTACCCAGCTTTGATAGAGCCATGTACAAAACATTTCAGACCTCTCTTTTACGACTTTGCACTTGCAGAGGCTTCAAGTTGGTGGTTTTGTTTAATGGCTTGACACAAAATCAAACACGTGATTGCAGTGGTGAAGTTTTTGACAGAGGTCCTTCCAGAGAACAGAATTTACAAAACTTCCAAAACTTTTTAAATTGCAAACTTAATAAACAGTGTTTGTATGTTAAGCTAAGGAGAAGTAAGACTTTCCTTTTCGCTAAAAAAAAAATGGATCATTCAACATAAATAAATAAATATAAGGCACTTTGTTAAATGGTCTTCTACAATTGGTTGACATGTGCCCTTCTGGAACATTCAGCTCACTAGCAGCATGTAAGCTTTATTACAGGAGTCAGTAGGTAGACTTGACCGTGTATCCCCACCGAATTAGCCCAACATCTCTAATCTCCTATGCCTTCTGCCATGCAGAATGTTTTTGAACTTGGCCTTGCAATGTATTCTCAGCCCTTGGAATATAAGGAAGTGTGAGCTTGTGCTATCTTAGTTCTAGAGCTGCATGCCCAATCTTCCATTTCCATCCATAACCTATGTGCAAGGAGACCGCAATTCGGCTAATTTTCTATCATTTAACAACTGTATTAAATGAATAAAACTTAGCACTCATGGTGTGGTGTTCTTTCTTTGCACGTTAACAAGGGAGGATTCAGCCTCTCACGTTCACTGTTCTTATATACAGATATAGATAACCAGTTCTTGGCTGCTCCAGCCTTTGACACCAGGCCAGACAGTGCTTCTGAGCCCTTCCACGATTCCAACTGCTTTTGTGCTGCGACACAGTTTCAGCCATATTCTCCATGGGCTTGAGCTTACTAAAGTTGTGACACTGATGTCTCGTTTCTATATAATGGCGGCTTCGCCTGCAGTTTATTCCCTATGCATAGCTAGATTCTATGATCACTTAGTCTACTTGCGTTGCTGCATCTATACAGTTATTAAATGGCTTGCATTTTCTGCAGTGCTCTTCACACAGGAAATCTTCACTTTGCATATGAAAGTTTACTCAATTCTTTACTTAGTCACCAGTTTCTATAAGGTCCATACATTATCTTCTTCAGCCAGTATTCTCAGTGTGTCATGCTCATCTCTTGTGATGTCACCAACTTCTCTTTCTTTCATTCTTCATAATCCTTTGGGGACCTATTCCAAGAGACTGTCATCTCTTCGGGGATACATCAGATGCGTTTTCCTTACTGGATACCGTTTCTCGACGACTATCCGTTGAATAGTCACAGTCACTGGTGTCAAGCATAGCACAATCTCTGGCTTCCAGCATATAGGTGTGAAGGGGGCGGGACTTCCTGCATGGGCACTTGGCTGCTCCTCTACAAATATATACATATTTATGCAATAGATGGTTCTTAAAAAGACTTGTTTGGGTACAAATAGTGTACTTATATTTTGCGTATTAAGATCTCCAGTCATTTTTGCGGGTGACTGCACCTCCAAAGCTCAACATCCCATTGGGCGACATGTTATCCATGGTTATGGATGTTTGTTTAAAAAAATAACTATTAGCATACCTATGCATATGTAAAGTGAATGAGAATAAAGTGGTGGGAATATGGTTAAACTCTGAGGTAGGCAGGCTGTTAGTAGGTTCACTAGATATAGAAAACGTGGTCAGGGTGCCCTTCTACAATAAAGAACATTACATGATAACCTGTTCTGTGGGAATGTACCCACTCAAAGTCCGCAGTCACATGTTTTAGCTCACTGTACCTTTGACAAAGGAGGAATAATCATTTGCATATCAGTCTTTATACCGCCCACTTCAGTAGTCCAGCACCGAAATACTAGGCAATCCTCCTTTGAACAAGAGTACCAACAGCAACCTTAGAAACATGTTTTGGCCTAGTCGGGCCACATCAGTGAGGTGGAGCAGTGCCTCTCTGAGCACAGTGAGCAAGGGGTCTACGTCTGCATAACCCTAGGTAATTTAGGGTGACCAACCCCAAGTTCCTTTTACAGTAATATCCTTCGATCTATAAAAAAAGAAAACATAATTAGTTATAGAACATACCTTCTTTAAGAGGTATCAAGTAATAAAATTGCAGCAAAAATGTTGGCGGTAAAAAAGAGTTGCAGAAAAATGCAGTGGTTTGACCCAGTAAAGGTGTACCCCATTATACCATTTAAGGGGTGCGGTGGTTGCGGGGGTGTTCCCCACTCCCTTAAATGGTATAATGGGTGCAGGGTTGTAGGGGGGGTCCCCTGCATCCTTTATATGATTGTGGCGGCAAAACCACAGCATTTTTGCTGCAATATTTTGTATTCACGGCCATTTTTGCCACGGTTTTAAGACATGGAACCGTTTAAGAAACACAATTAAATAGTCACATTTTTACCCTCATATCTCGTATGTAGTACATCACATGCACCATATGAGATACACTGTTGTTCTCTTCACACATAGTAATCATAGGGTCATTGGGAGAAAAGAAAAACATACACCAACACAACTGGCAGCACTGATGCCAGTGTTATGAGAATCATCCAGTTGTTGGTGAAAAACATGGTAGACTAATAAAAACAATAAATGTTATAGGTTAATGTCAGTGTGCCACTGACTTCCACTTGCTCCACCACTGTCACTTCCTCCCAACCTCATCCCATCTTGTCTGGTCCCAATCTACAGGAAATGTCACTTAAACATGAAAAAAGAACCATTTTTTTTATTGGGGGAAAAAACTATGAAATGTATTCAGAAATAATAATGTACATGAATGCACTTCCCACAAACTGCATACCGGTGGACACGTTCATAACCAGTTGAAAACATGGTGTAGGTGTCTCCTGCTTTACCTCCATTCAAAAACTAATGTGCATGGTAAACTATTGCTGATAATTGGCAGTAGTTCAGGTCTCGGAGCAACAGTGTAAGAAGAGCATTGAGGAAGTGCAGTGTATTCTATGTGGGGAGGTGTTGTGCAGGAGAACATCTAGCAGACCATCTCAAAGTTTGGGAGCCCCATCTTTGATCCAGTACCTTGTTTGGGTCCATTGGGATGATGTGAAAGAACCCTACAGGAAGACTCATGTACAACACAAAGTGGGGGCATATGGTCCAGAATCAGCAGACCACTGTCCAAGTACAATAAAGTGAACATTTACCCTCAGAGACCTGCATACAAAAAATTAAATAGTTGCATATAAATACTTTTAACTTTGAAGTATATTTTGTAAGCAGCACATTAGTGAAAGTTAAAAAAGACACCAACACTTAATCTGAGTATTTGGAAAACAGTACCAAAGTGTGCCATCAGACAATATTAGTACATATAACTAAGACACATTTCTTAATACAAAATAAATGGATTAAGAATGAACTGCCACTTAATCTAACTAGGTCCAAAATAGTGGCAATATATACCGTCTGATAGCAGTGGTAATTTAGCTCACACAAACACCCCAAAACACCCTTTACATATTTAAATCTTTACTGATACTTAATTCCATAACAGTCAGACACTCAGCCTACTCTACAGTGTGAGTTCTGCAATCAAAATAAGACTTCTGCACAAAATGGTGGCGTTTATACTACCCAAAGCAATAACACAAAAATAAGATTATATATTAAGCAAACTGCTAAAATGGCCAACACATTTTCCTTGAAACCTATCACAAACAGGTACACAAATAAAACAGTAACAACAACCAATAACAAGCTATGAAACACACACGCATCTTTTTTTTTGGCCACCATCCATTGTAATATATGATTGGGTGCTCCCCTTATTTTTGTCAACGGTGGGTCAAAACTGTATAATGGGGAGCGCTATAATATAGTAAAGAGAAAAACAGATTGACTACCCCTCTCTGAATAGTCCCTTATGCACATCAGGTTAAAGTGATGTGGATCTACTTTATCATTAGGTAGAAGAATCACCTGGAAGGGCTTTGATGTTCCTATTTAGCACACAGCTTTCATTATCAAAACAATTCTCTTTATTCATTTATCATAAAAACAATTAAAACAACATTTACACAAAATAATTTACAAGTGTCATAACCACTTTCATGCGACATACATTTCTTCAATAATGGGGCAAACTAAATGTGCCTTTTTTATAACATAACAATTGATAGATTATGCATATGACAAAAGGGAAAACACATTAAATTCCATTTGTGGTCGACATATGTTTCGACCCTTTAGTCGTGTACCAAACCCTCTCTTGGGTTGTCACTTAATCAAATATTGGGCCATCTTCAGGACACAAACTGCTTTTTCAGGAAGTTGAATTTCATTCCCCAGTGGTAGATTAAATGATCTGTTGTCCATATGATATAAATGAGGACTTCTGAGAAAGCACACTGGTAAGTAAGTTGTATAACATCCAGTGTCTTGTTCCACAATGCACGTTCATTATGCATGCCTTCAGGTAGAGGTGTATTGAATCGTGCCCAAACCCGGCAATATGATCCACTGAATTAGAGCAGCACACCGAAGCAATATGTTATTAAAATGTCGTTGACAGCTTGTGCACAAATTAGCTATTCATCCGAACGCCAGTCATTTAGTGCTGTGAACGATGCGCCAGCTTTCGTAAATGTATACAGTAGTCAATCTGTTTTTCTCTTTACTACACCATCCATTGTAGCCACAGATATTCAACACAGCTGTGCCCAACACCTTCTAGCTGTGGCTATGCGCACATTTTTTACTAACTCAAAAACAAACCTTGCCTACCTTTGAAACTTCAAATGAGACAAGGATAGACCTAAGAAGATGGAATACAAAACACAAGAGAAATTGCATTATCTAACATCCACATAAGAATTTGATTATTGCAACGATTATTGCATTATTGGTATAGCCGTGTCTAGTAAAGCAACTACTCAAGCAACAGTATCTATTAATACGCCTACGCCCATTCCTCTCTAAGCGTGGCTATAAAACCAATCGGTGGATGGCTTTTGTTTGTACGACCAGAGATTCGAAAAACGTATCTTTTTTTTAACACTCCCAAACAGCAACCGAGGCCCCTCACATCCTTACGAGGTCCACCCACTCCATCCACCCACACTATCTCATTCCCCCCATAACACTCAATGTACTTTCCCCCCAAATGTTGGGTATCCACATCTATCACATGTCCACCAATTCACAACGTTTCATTTAGCTGCTGCAACACAGGGTCATGTATATAGCCAGGGGTACAAACATCACGCAGTGACGGGTGGGATTTCGCCTGTGGCTATATGCCCTAGCTGTTGCTGCGATTAGTTGCACCTCAGATTGCACCATAAAATTGGATGCGGCTACCAATTAATATTTAAAGAATATTTTTTTATATCTACATCTTCTTGTAAATATTTAGTACTTCTTGTAACTTACATTTTTAAATATATAGAATGCAAAACATGATGGAACTCTGGTGCACTACCGATAATTCATTACATGACAACAGCCTAAGAAGGTTTACATAACATAGAGATAACCCGAATACAAATTCAAACTATATACATAAAATGTATATAAAATACAGTAGTCAAAATTAGGTAAACTCACTAGATTTCATATTAGATAAGGACTCTGCAATTTTACTTTGTTATGTTTTTCTTATAAGTATTTCCATGTTAAGTGACAGACTACATTTTGTATTGTGTTTTTTTTTACAGTTTTCTTTTTTTTTCTCTGCAGTCTCACAATTAAGTAATTCTGGAAATACACTTCCAAAATAGATAATACTCCCAAATACCTATTGTGTCACTTGCCGTGGCCTGTGTCCATGGTGAGTTATGTTTCACCCCCAAAGTCACTAAACCTGTAAAAATATATTTTAAAATAAATAAAACACAAACACCCCAAAATATATAATGCTGCTGCAGAACTACACATACCCCCAGCTATCTGTAGTCCACAGTCATTGGGGATTATTGAACCCCCAAGCCCAAACCATGTTTCCTCCACTTACTTCCACATCCTCACCCTACTTACATGGTCTCCTCACCTCCCCAACCTTCTTCCATTACCCCCTTGACACACTCTGTTTCCATAAAACAGTTTCATTTGAAATGTCGGCCATAAAACAGTTTCATTTGAAATGTCGGCTATTCGCGGCTATAACCAAAGCTACTCAAAGCTTTGTATTGAAAACTCAGTCCCTGCACCTCCTGTAACTCCCACATTTCACTTGGTGTCCTTCAGCCACCTCCTCACCACTACACCAATGCCATTTGCAAATAAGTTGACCTGTAAATAGCTTTTTTAACTACTTTTCATTTCCATATATCCTGGGCTCTAACCGCAGCTATCTCTCGCATTGAGAGAAAAATAAATGGTGGCTGTTTCATTGTTTTTGAGAAGGGGGCCCTACCTGTAACCCTTATGTTTTTGCAAGCTGCCCAGATATCTCCAAACTGCAGGCACTGCTGGCTCAAGCAATTATCCATTCTAGGTCAATGCATGCAGTCATTAGTAGCACTGATTATCACTGCTTAAGATGTGGAATGAAGCGCAATGACACGCCTGATACGGTTTTATATTACCTAGACACACCCCTATGTTTCTGCCCCTGCTTCCAGCTGATCCTGACTCATCCCCATTTCAGCAACGGTCTCTGTGTGTTAATTAAGATAGTTCAGTTGCTCAACCCAGCTTTTGTCTCCCATTATGAGTCGTTGCCGGGCCTTCCATGCCTTTCTGAGGCTGTTATATTGAGAAGCGTTTACAAGGTAACCCTGACATTTGTCATGAGTGCATCGTGACAGTAGTGACGCGGCAGTGTATAAAAAATCTCTTCTGTTTTGTCAACCGCAACAAAGCCTGACAAGAAGAAAGGGGACCTGTCTTGTTTGCTTAATGGGTTTCATGTATTAACACTGCACAGTCATTCACATTTTCATCTACACATTTTTTTGCACTGTGAGAAGGTGATATATAATGCGTGTACTTTAAAATCTTGCACAATTACCAAACCATCCACAACGATTGATGCGCTCCATGTAAATTCTCTTGCTCTGTGGCCTGTTGCTTAAGAACTAAGATCGAGCTATAACAATATAGAATCATATTTATAATAATGATGGTAATAATAACAATGATACATGCTACTATTCCATTTAGACTCCAATGTTGCTTTCTTTGGTGACTTGGAGTATGTTATGACATGATATGAAAGGTTATTTATACCACGCTTAATACCCAGAGGTTTCTAAGCACGGGACCGGGGATCGAACCTGTGGTGCTCTGTGTCGTCTTGCTTCCCAGGCGAGCACGTTAGCCCTGAGCTATCCTCCCAAGAGTAGCACAAATGAGGCCAGGTCAAGAAAAACAACCATGGGCCAATATAGAATAAGGAGAACTATGTGTAGAATTGTGTTCCATGTATGTTTCAGCACACTCCTGAGCACCTCCATATGCTCCCCTGGATCACCACACCTGGAGCCCTCATTCCACCATCCAAATCGCATAAGGCTTGACACATGGTGCTGGACAGGCGTAAGACAAGTAGGACAAGGCACGAGAGACAAGACAATAATTGCGTCATAGCGTTTCCAATGCATCTCATTGGAGGGTACCATTAGGCATGTAAGTTCATAAAAAACATAATCATCCATTTTCAAGAGTCATCGTTTTAGCTAATGCGACCAAGCGAGGAGAAGGCTCCTCGCGAGCTGAGGAGATAAAGAAACTCATCTTGGGTGGAAAGTCATGTTGGCACAAAGGTGAACATTGTGCTAGAAAGGTACTCATTTTACAAGCCACACAGGAGATCATCTAGAAGTTTGTCACCTCACTGCAAGAGGTTACAAGTATTTGCTGAAATTACTGATCAGCTACTGCGGTACCAGACTTTATACACTGTGTGGTACAAAGGGGCAGGAATCCCTATTGCTAAGCAGGGACCACTCCCTTGAAGAAGCAATCACAAAAGCGAAGATTGTGAAATATGACATGCTGCATGGAGGCAGTCAGACCATCAAATTGCAAAGCAGTGTCCATGACATCCATACCTGAATCTCAACATTCCAGGTGAAAAATGGCCACAGTAGAAGAAGCAACCCCCTTAATGAAGTGACGCGTGCCAAAAGGGATCCTTTCCATCCTCAGAAGGGGCTTCAACTGGGCTGAGAAGAACATCAAGCTCAGCATACCACCACAAGAGGTACTCATTCTAGCTACCTGGTTCTGCCTGCAGTGGTCAGCGGACATACATGAAACATCCAGGATCGATCTACGGGCAGATCACATGACCGTTGACACGCTTTATCAAGAAACTCACTTAGAGGCCTGGGTCCAGTTAAGGTAGGATGGTAGAGAATGTTCTTCCCCCAGGGGTCCCATTTTGTAGCTTGAAACTTGCTTTAAATCCTCTATCCAGCTCCTTAGCAGCATCCTGTGATTCTGCAGCTGTTGCTTCACTTGCAAAAGAGGACCGGCCTTCTGTCTATATCTCTTTCCAGCTGAAGTACCTCTGGGTTACATTGAGAATTTAAGCAATTTAGTTGCTGGTATCCACTCACAGGGTGCTCAAAGCAAAGGGCTGGCAGAGCTAAGGGCTCTTGCTATAATCTTTTTTTTCTCCACTTTTTACGTTCTTTGTTCCCTGCTAGCCCCTGTTTGCCACTGGCTGCCACAGAACATGCCTCATACAAAGCACACAAACACCATTCAAATTAAACTCCAGCACAGCACTCCACTAAAACTGTCACTATGCAACTGCTCATTAAATTGATGAACTCATTAGCATACACTCACCAGATATACTCTTCCTCACAGAAACATGACTCACACCCCACCACACACCTATTATCCATGTCATGCTTCCCCAGCACTATCTCATCCATCACAGAGACTGCCCACACAAACAAGGTGGTGAAATTGCTATCACATATAAAGAGTCACTCACACTTTGCAACTCACACATTCCCATTATGCATCATTTAAATACTCTCATCACTTGCTCCCCTCCATCAAACCCACATACACCTTTCTCCACCTCATTTTCATTTACCACATGCACACACAATCCCAACTTCCAGACCGAATGGACTGACTTGACAACTGGTAGTTCCCCCTTCATAAATATCTACCTTGGCAACTTCCACCCTTGTAATTCCCATCCAGACAGCAATCGCAGAGTGAAGATTATTCTCACTCGTCAAACCCCCTATTACCTGTAAGGAACTCATGGTGGCAACAATAAAGACAGGTTAAAGTGATCACAGTTGAAGGGTGTTTATTAAACTGCATAGGTAGTTTGAAAAACACCTAATCTAAACTTAAATCTAAGATTGGGAGCAAGATACGACCATCAAATAATAGTAAGGCAGTCCTAGTGAAGTCTTGTCAAATAAAAGGGCATATACTTTAAAAAAAAAAAAAAAAGAAATTCCCAATCCTTACAACTAAATACAAAAAGTGTGTGGGATAGTGTTCACAAGAAAGAAAGAAGTGTTCACAAATGAAAAGTCAGGCTGTTATAGCTAGGGGTCTCCCTTCCCCACATTTGAGCACAGGACAAGGCAGGACACCCTAACGTAGCACACTCTCGAGCTTTCCCAGCATGAGACTACAGTTCTGTGTTCAAGTATCAGGATTTTCGGTGGTTAAGTTTCTTTTCTACAAAAAAGTCTCTTGCCTCTGAGGATCTGATGCCACTTTCTCTGTCAGGTTAACTCTTATCAACACAATGTTCATTGGGGCATCATGCTCCACACCGTTCTGTCAGCATATGTCTGTCAGGTTCACTCTTACCAACCACACACTTCCTTCTCCTTTCTCACTATGCAGAATGCAGATCCCTTAGCTTCTCAATTACGTGCCGGTCAAAGACTTTCAACTGTCCATGGGGTTTTGATAGACCCCTGTATGATCACTTTGACCTTTTCCTTGCAGCTCTCCTAAGGCCTTCTCGTATCTATAGATTTAACAATAGGGGAATCACCCAGACTCTATGGAGTGAGCACCCACGTGGTGCCTGGACCCTCTGCAGCAGGATTTCCCATTAACTTGCCATTTTGCAACTTTCGTTCAACACAGTTTAGTTTCTTATTGATCCTCTCATCGACTCACAGGCTGTGATGAACCACTGAACTTTTCTTGTCTCTGCCTTTTCTTGTCTCTGGAGTCAAGGCCGGTACCATGGTAGCAAGCGACTCTCCCTGCCCTGATTATCAGTGTAGGAGGGCTCTGTGTACCATTGACATCTGCTGCAACACATGCTGGGTATTGATTGCAGTCTTAGGAATCCTTTCACAGAGGCTTTGTGGGTCTGGGTCGAAAAGGGCAAGGTCACTTCCCTCCTTGTTGCTCTGTCGTTTCTTCTCCTCCTAAACTGCCGCCCTGGGATAGCTGTCTCATTTTGCAGATTGCCTTGCTCATAGTGTGCTTTCGTGCTTCACACACATTTTATCCCTGTGAGGAACGGAAAGGGCCCTCAAGTGTGTGTGGTTCTGGTCAATTGCTTGACTTTGCCTGACCCTTGTGTTGGGACATGTCAGGTAAACAGCTCAAGTATTAGTATTTGTGGCCTAAGAAAGTGTTTCTCTCAGAAAAGTGTGGGAGTTTTGTCTATGTGGTAGGGTGGGGAAAGTTGTTATAAGAAGGGGGATACCATGTCTCACCCATCGGTGTCCCACCTCCACTGCTGCTGTCTCTAAAACATACAATCTACAACTACATATCCTAAAAAAGATCATACACATTCTTCCTTCTGATGTCTTCTATACAACAGAGTAATCACTGGTTCTTTTCCAAGAAGGACTACAGCAATGCTATCCTCACTGGACACCACAGCAACATCCTTTCCGTCCTGTAGGCAATAAAATATGCTGCAGCCAGACTCATCCTCCAACCACCAAAACATTCACAGATCACTGCAGATCACCCCAAGCTCCACTGGCTCTCCGTACCATACAGCATTGCCTTCAAAGAACTATGCATTGTTTCAAAAACCATCCACCACGAAACCCCTGCATAATTTCATTACAAACTCAAACCCAACTACTATACAAACACCAGAGACGCTAGCCAGCCTCCCTTACAAATTCCACTCTGCAAACTAACATGCACACAAAAGCAAGCATTTATCCACTTGGCACCTAGGGCATGGAACACCCTGGCTCTTCACATCTGTTCTGCACCCTCCATCACCACTTTCAGAAAGAGCCTCAAACCATACCCTTTTCCCCACATAAAACCCTGCCCCTTCATCTCCCCTGCTACCACTTGTCAATCCTAATCATTCTATCCTATCCTGAAAACATTGTGTAACTTCTGTGCCACCTTCCACCTTTTTAACCTCTGAACCTTGTAACATGATTTGAGTCCCTCTGGGTAAGGCCAGCACTGAAGAGAAATTCTAATAACATACAATAATAAATACAATGCTTTGGAGTATTTCAGCTGTGGTAGTCAGGTCTATGCAGCTAGCAGCCATAGCTGTCCTGCTCAAGTTCAAGATTGAAAACACTACAAGACAGGCTTTATTGCTACCAAAGTTGTAGTGGAAAGGGATGATGTGTTTGATAGTCTTGAAAGAATTCCTACCAATTAGTCCTGGTGGTTAAGTATTTACTGAGGTCTCTCAACTGCATGAAGCCCAATTTCAACCTTTCCAACAATGGAGGGACTGTGTGTCATGCACTTACCTGTTGTTGTGGGCTTCCTTGTCATTTGTCTGGGGCTGTGCCTGCACAGCGTTCCGTGCAACGTGATTTCACGTTGCCATGGCCCCTCCTGGATGCTCAGCAAGCACGCCATCCTCCTGCTCACGTGACCCACACCAGTCACATGATTATACACCTAAGAAGCAGTCCATAAAAGACCCAGCCAACTGTTCATGTTTGATTCTCAGCGTTCCTGTGAGTGGTGTTTTGCTTGCTTATTCCTTGATTCCTGTTTTTGGTGGCTCTTGAACGTAGCTTCATTTTTCTGAATTTGCCTCTTGCATTTTCCTCGGGATATGGCGGACCTGTGATTTTCTTTGGGTTTTTTTACCCTGGATTTTGTCCCCTGGATTGCTATTTTGGATTTTCACTTGTGCTCTTTCGGTGACCATGGATATACTTCTGGATATTGATGGTACTTGGTTTTCTCTTCTGGATTGCTTCCCTGGAGCTTGCCATTGGAACATTGACTGTGAACGGTTACGGTTACTTCATATGCACTCTCACCTCCTGAGGAAAGGGTTTCCCACTCCTGGGATTTTTCCTTTCTCTCCTACAATCTACAGCTGATGCCCCATCAGGTAGGTTACAATGTCTCTTTCAATAATATTAGTGTTCTGCAGATTGTTGTGTCCTAATTGTGCCCAGTTCCTTTCTAGATACTATGAGAAACCTGAGGGCGTTCCCCCGAGTAGAGCCCAGGAACCCCTTATTCAGGTGGCCAGGACATGGCCATCGCTGTTGGATCCAGTTTCTGGGGGTGGACCAGTGGGGGAGGATCATCTGGATGAGGGAACTCTCGGTTATGCTCTGGGAATCACCCCAGGTGAGAAGCGGTATTGTACCAGGGAAGAAGGAGAGGAGGATGGTATACCCGAGACCTTTGAATGCTATAGTGCATTCACCCACCTTCCTCCCATTTGATCTGTCTGACCCACATCTACCATCCCCTCTATATGCAACAAATCCCCTCAGATTCCACACCCCGTTGCATTTAAAACACATCTTTCTCAGAATCCCTGCTCTCCCAATTATTATCCTTCCTGTCCCTCTGAGTATTATTTCCTGCAACCCCAACTTGTCCAGGTAAACTACTACAGTCCCCTCAATCCTCTATGTTCTGTTCTCCATCCCGGTCATTTTCATCTATTTTGTCCTTATCAAGTTCCCAACCGACCTCCTGTGTATAATAACACAGTTTACACATCCTATACCATAGGGCATTCCGACACTACAACCCCTTTCCTTTTTGACACGACTACTGGGTTTCAGACTTGTAATAAAAATGTGTATCTGACATGTCCTGACACAAGGGTCGGGCAAAGTCAGGCAATTGACTTGAATCACACACACCTGACAGCCCTTGATTTTTCTCACAGGGATAAAATGTGGAGCAGGAGAGTGCAGTACGAGCAAGGCGAGAAAGGCACGCATAGAAGAGATCAAGACGAGAGAGCTACCAGGTGGCAGTTCAAGAGAAGGAGAAAGGCGGCAGAAAGCAAGAGGGTAGTGAGACCGAAAGTGACCTGTCCCTTTTCATCCCAGATCTGCAGAAACTAGGTGGAAGAGAGCCTAAGACCACGATCAATAGAGCAAGTGCCCTGCAGCAGATGTGAGCAGAGCACAGGGCAGGCTTATGCCGATAAGCATGAGTGAAGGAAGCTTCATCGCCCGTGGTGCCGGCCTTGACTCCAGAGAAGCCAAAAGCCAAGCAGTTTGTCACAATCGGTAAATCGAGGGGAGAACTGAGAAAAACCCGGCTGTGTTGAGTGACAATCGCAGGAGTGGCAGGCTTCGAACCACAGCTATTGAATTATGAATTAACTGTTGAAAGCGTGAAGAGGGAGACCAGCTACAGAGAGAAATGGCAACATGTGGGTGCTTATTTGAGAGACTCTGGTCGAGCCCCATATGAGAAAAAATACAAGTAACAGAAAGCCATAGGAAGGCCTGCAAAATAGTTCAAAGTGGTTCCTACAGAGGGTCAAGCAAAATCCCTGTACAATCGAAAGATGTTGATCTACAAGCACTGTGAAAGAAAGGGAAGTGAATCCCATAGCGAAAGCGAATATTGAGAGGCCAAAGGGGTCCGGACCCAACTGAGGCAGATCCAGCGGTGAAGCCATCCTCAGTGAACATAAAAAGGCAGAGAAGGGTATGAGCCTGGATGAGGGAGATCCGGAGTGAAGCTAAACTCAACACTGGAAGTCGAGACTGGTCTGAGCACAAATGAGGGAGATCCAGGGGTGAAGTAATCATGCAAGGGATGACATTCAAGAGAGGTCCGAGCCTGACCGAGGGAGATCCAAGTAGTTAAGCTATCACCCAAAGTTTAACGAGAAAGGAATACAAGATGCAAAGTAATACTATTGAGAAACAGATGAAGCTATCACCCAAGTACTGACAGTCAAGATAGGTCCGAGCCCGGCCGAGGAAGATCCAAGGGTGAAACATTCATCAACATCTTATGTGGATTACAATTGAAAAGGGTCAGCCCAGAAAAAGGGGACCCCGGGGCGAAGCCATCACCCTATCTGCACTGTGGATTACAATTGAGAAGGGTCAGCCCAGAAGAAGGGGACCTGGGAGGGGGGGGGTGAAGCTGTCACCCTATCTGAATTGTGATGTACAATACGAGAAGGGTCATCCCAGAAGAGAGCAACCCAGGGGTAAAACCGTTACCCATATTTAACTTTGGAAACAAACTTTAATTTGTTAAAGGAACCTTTGTCTTTGTTATTGAAACGCATCAGGCCCGGAGGCAAGAGCCTTTCAGAGTAAACAAGCCCAAGACTGTACTGTGCTCCACTAACTCCACCTTACCCTGTGCTCAAAACAGGGGGAAGGGGACCCAGGCTACCGCCTCCTGACTTATCATTTGAGAGCATGCCTTTCTTTTTCTTGAAACTTAACGCCACACTCTTTTGTATTTAGCGTAAGGAATTGGCAATAGGTTTTCTTAGTATAGGCCCTTTTAAATGACAAGACACAACTGGGACGGCCTTGTTTTTAATTTGATGGTCGACACCCGTCCCCATCTTAGATTAGGTTTAGATAAGGCATTTTTTCCAACCCGCATACCACTTTCATTGTTTAATAAACACCCTTGAACTGTGATCACTTGTGTGTGTCTTACTTGCTGTCACCATGAGTTCCTTACACTACCTGGGGATCCAGTGCTGAAGTTCCAATCCACTTGTGTCCCCAATAACTGGTTGGGGAGTTGTTATACCTTCCCTGACTGGTAATTGGTGAAAGAGGTATAGTCCACTTGGGAGATCTTGGGCCTCATTACACGGATGGCGGAGAACCATGGCACTATTAGCGCCATGGTTCATGCCGGTAAAATACCGGCACCGCCTTGGCGGAAAGGGGAATTACCGCCCCATTCCAGGGTTGGCGGGGCGGTAATTCCCCCTTACACCATTGCCCTTCCCCATTCCCATTTTTGCCCCATAGGGCATAATGGGAATGGGGAAGGCGCTAATTACGGTACCGCAAATTGCGGTACCGTAATTAGCTCCCTGGGTCCCTTTGCGGGTTGTTTTTTAACGCCTGCAAAAAGCAGGCGTTAAATCCCCAACCCGCAAAGGGACCTCATAGTAAGGCGGTAAGGATTTACCGGTACCGGTATTTTACCGGTAAACCCTTACCGCCATCCGTGTAATGAGGCCCCATGTCTTGGCATTGTGTTACCCATGGCTGATCCAGGCTCAAAATGACACATCCATGCAGGATGCATGTCAATAATTCCTGACCACAAAGATTGTCTTGGCAAGCCTGATTTCAACCTATGTGCATATGAATGGCATAACATATCCTTCCTGGGAGTGTGTAAACTCATTCAGGGATTACTATGCAGTTTGAGTGAGGAAAGTAATATCTCTTCTCAGCGGGCAATACGCATGCTTGCTTGACATTCAACTTGACCTGTACCAATCACCTCAAATATTTACTATGTGATCAACACTATCCCAAAAAGCTTAGTAGAAAGATTTGACACGACTACTGAATTGTTTCTGCAATCATACATATCTTATTAGTGACTTTATTCTGGTATGCTGCCAACACGTGTTTCAACCCTTCCACGCAGGTCATCTTCAGGGCATTAAAATACCATTCAATGTAAAGGATACAATTATTTTGGCATGATTCAATATTACATTTTTTTAGTTGCAACGACAAAAACCCACATACAATGATTCATATAAGAATATATCAAGATTATCAAAAACGCATACATTAGCCCATAGAATATATATTCAAATCCGACAATCATATCCACAGGATAACATTTTGAAACACATAGTGTGAAGTCCTTTTAATATTTGCAGTAATGGGAAATAAAAAGTGAAAAAAGGAAAAGACACAAAAACAATAATTACAATAAATTATTCATCCTTCTATGCCAACATGGTACTCAGCACCAGTCACATGCACACACATACAGGGAACCGGCACACACAACAACCTTGTGCTGTGCTCTTAATATAGTGCAATAAACCAAGATCCTTTGACATCTTGTTCAAGTTCCATCAGTTAGCTTTATTCCATCTACATTAAGTCGCTTTAAGATGACAGAGTATGAACCACTGGCTCCCATCACCCAGGCAGGAGCTCTCCAACGGACTATCTCTGGAACCTTCCACACAGGCATTCCCTCACTCACAGGTAACCATTCTCTCTGTCTAAAAGTACCAGTGACCACACCTCACACCGGAGGAAAGGTCCCTACCCATAGCATACCCTCAATATCTGTTGGCACAGTGTCACCATGAACCAGTAACCACCCCTCACACAGGGGGAGTCCCTCCAGGATTCCCTCCCTGTACCATACATATCTTACTCAAACCATACTCAAAGGGTGCACACCACCTAATCCCCAAATGACATTTAAATATGTGGCATTGTCCTAAACGTTCATAGCTGTGAGCCAGTTCTATTCCTAAAAGTGTTCAATAGTGTTAAGCTAGCTCATTTTAGCTTCCACCCAAACACCACCCACTCTGGACATACTGACGCAATGACATATTGCATTTGGCTGTGTTTTCAAACTATGTCCTAAATGTCCATGGCTGTGTATCAAGTTAGCACACTTTCTCCACTCTCACATCTGACCCACTTGCTATTCGCCCTTCAATGATGTGACTTGTATCATCACACAGATCCTAAAATCTAAAAGTCCTTGTTGCTGCATAGCAACAACTAAAAAAACTGAAATACAACACAATGAATTAGCTCCTAACCATTGCCCCGAACCAGCTGGGTGAAACCTAAAACCTTTCCATGCTTTTAGAACACAAATGACACTCAAACAGAACCCATAAACCTTTACTTGCTTCTCTTTAACATCTTAGTGCCACCATCATGGAGCTTATCTCAACACTTTATAAAGGATAATGGTAGAGTGTTAGTCACAGCTTGTCCTCTTTTCTGCAACTTTACACAGCTTTGTTTCCTCCCCAGGAGTTGACGTGAAAGCATAGCTGCTCTGAGACACGGTACCTCTATAACACTATTATCCGTCCCTTCTTTTTCGGCATTAGGATAGCAGCTGCTCAATTTACCCAGCGCTAAACCACCCTTCTAGATCACTGCACCGTTGTACAAAAGGACACTCTGCAAAATCATTTCTTTACTCCCTGTGAAAACAGTATGATAACGCTGCTAAATCATTTATTTGCTTCCCGTGAAAATAGTGACTTATGCCCCGGACCATTTCACTTCCCTAGTAAAAAAGAAATCCACTTTTTGGATTGTTTTGGGATTGCTTCTGGATTGTTTTCAAGCTGCAGATTTTTTTTGGGAGTTATTTTGGATTTTTTGGGGATTTTTTCAAGCAAGGATGTATTTGTCTTGGGTCGGAGGATTTATTTTGGATTTTTACTGACTTGTTTCTCAGTAAAAACAATCCACTAACACTAATTGGTAGGAAGGCATTTCTAAAGGATTTATTTTGGAGTTGTATTGACTTGTTTCTCAGTAAAAACAATCCACTAACACAAATTGGCAGGCAGCATTTTTACAGGATTTATTTTGGGTTTTTTGAAGCAAGGATTGCTTGCTATTAACGTGGTGGATTTTCTTTTATTTTTTTTAACTTGTTTCTCAATAAAACCAATCCAGCAACACTACACATTTTTACTGCATTTGTTTTGGATTATTTTACAAACAAGTATACATTGTCAGATTTATTTTAGATTTTTTCCAACTTGTATCTCTGTAAAAACAATCCAGTAACATAGGCATACATGTTTACTGCATTTAAATGTTGGCAACATAATGGGCCTCATTCCGAGTATGGCGGTAAGGGATAGCGGCCACCGCTAACGAGAGCGGTGGCGGTAATCCCTTACCGCCATACTCCGAGTTCCCTTAGCGCCATGGTGCTTTTAACACCTGCTTTTAGCAGGCGTTAAATACCATGGCGCTAAGGGACCTTGATGTTAATTACGCCACCGTAATTTACGGTGGCGTAATTGACGCCTTCCCCACTCCCATTATGCCCTATGGGGCAAGAATGGGAATGGGGAAGGGTAAATGGGGATTGGGGAATTACCGCCCCGCCAACCTTGGAATGGGGCGGTAATTCCGCCAACCACCAAGGCGCTGCCGGTCCGGGTACGGCGTCAACCAAGGCGTTAATAGCGCCATTGGTTAGCGCCGTACTCGGAATGAGGCCCAATGTCAAACTAGTTTCGACGCTGGTAGCCGTTATTTAGCATTTTAATCTGATTAAACATTTCGCAGAGATTAGGTTTTATTCATTTTGCATTTTATTGGTGCAAATTACAAGTCCAACTGCACTTAACTAATTTCTCCATTAGATAATGCCTAGTCGCTAACATTCAGGGAATACCAATTTGCAGCAATGGGTAGAAGGAATGGCTAACACCTCGGTTATACCTCCCATCGCGCCACCTGGCTCACTGTAGCGGGTGGCCGCCCATCTCCTGCCTGCCACCCAGTACAGCTGTACCCCTCCTCTGTGCCCCTCTATATACCACCCCCAGCTGCGTATCTGTTCTATTGTTTCCTCTGAAAACTCCTTTGTTATCCATCTGTATTGTTGTATACCTCTGTAAAGCGCTCTGCTGTTTCTCGAAGCTTGGTCTGCACTTAATAAATTCAATAATAATCAAATAGGATGTAGTCAGACTAAAATTGGTATGCATTAAATCTGAAAGGATGTTTTGATTTAAAACATAAGACCATACAAATCTCATATAACAGTTACAGTTCTTTTTATTTAATATTGTAATTTTCTTTTCATAAAACATATTTGGCAGATGTAAACATTTCTTTTACTTAACATCCTGGGTACTTAGATACATTCATAGCACAGTTCTTCTTAAAGCAGTTTTTTTTACTCCTCACTTTCATGTAAAAAGCTCTCAGTAGTAGAATACACAATGAAGTAATGATGACAACACTTTCTGCCTCATCACGAGTTTGGCGGTAACCCTTACATGCAGCAGCAACGCTATTACTGCCACCACGATTTCCTTAGCCAATTAAAAGAATCTTCTGCTTCTTAATCTCGGTCATATCGATTTGGCAGTGCAATGATATATGTTTCATTCTCTACTTGCACCAGGTTGCAGGCATTAGTTATGGCACTCATTGGCACAGCATCAACCAGGTCACCCTTTTCTACAGTCCACAACTGTCCAATGCTACCAATCATTTTGAAATTCTCGATCAAGGCAACATTATATATTGCTGAATCCACTCCGAACTGTAAAAAGCAAACTGCAATTCCCAATGCAAGCTTGTTTCCCTTTCTATAGGATACAGCACTCTGCTGTCTCTTTTTCAATCTGCAGTAGTCTGATCCATAAACATAAAAACCCCTTTTGTACATATTTACTCTTAGGAAGCACTTCACTGTAGTTTCCTTTAAACCATACATGTTTTGCAGTAGCTTGTAATGCTCTTCCGGCAATTGTTTCCAAACAATTTTCCCCAGCGCACATATGCCCATATCAATTTCTTTACTTTTGTCTGGTAATCTAGTACAATTGATTGAACTATTATACAGGTCTATCACTTCATCTGATAGTTGTTTTTTGTGCACTTCAAACAGCAAAGGTGTCACCTTCCAAAGCCCAATTACATGCAATATTTGCATGTCAACACCTTGTTTGGCATGAATATTTTTTAACAGAAAGCCATTCAAATCTTCAAAAATAAAACAATTATTGATATACAGCGGGCCTGTAAAATGTACGCAGTCTGTCAGATGGATCAGATTGTGAAGCTTAAGAGTCATTCCTCTTTCACCATACAACTGTTCGTAGAGTTCAACAAATGTGATTAAACATCTTTCAGCATCAGATAAATCCTGCTCACTAATGCTCTCTTTTGACAGCTGATAAATACCTCGTGATAGTAAACAGAAATGTACAAAATAAGATTCTGTTAGTACCTTTTTTAATATTGGTACACCCCAGTACAATAGAAAGTTTCTGAACTCTGATGCTTTCCAATGTACAAGGTCTTCGATTGTACGTGGAACCCGTGTGACAAAAAGTGTTGGCTTAATCTTTTTTAGAGCATTGCTGACATATTCTTTTTTATCAAAAAAGGAAAAGTATTTGTCCTTGTTCTCTTTTGAGAACCAATTTCGCAGCAAGAGATTCATGACACCCAAACACACGCCGTGCATATAATCGATGACACAGCTGTTTCTTGCGTCTGTATATTGTAAGTACAAAAACCAAAATGGACCCTTGCGGCCCCTTACTACGTGATTTGCATCACCAGTTTGTATTTTACCAATAGCTGACTCAATGTCTATACTCATAGTTGTTTTGGTTCTCATTGTTTGGTTCCCTTTAGGATCATTCCCTTTTTGTAGACAATGCCAACAGCTGTAGTACCCATTAAATTGTACACAGTTATAAACTAAAGCCCTTGCTGGCAAGTCACATGTGCATGTTAACAGGGCACACCTTGAAACAAAAGGTCAATTTTCGTCATGAAATTCATAACCTTTTTCGAGCAACGCAAGTTCCTCATGCAAAGGTTGCAAAAATAACCACATTGGAGGCTTGCCCGGGGAAATCCATATCCCATAGAGCAATATATTATGTCTTTTTTTCCTCATGGCTATTGGCAGCTCATTTATTAACATATAAACAGGCCACATGCTTACATTTGACGAGTTGAAAATTGGTACCCCGTCTGTATTCATTGAGAATGACAAATTATTCTTGTCACTTAGAATACCTTTTTTATACATCTCTTTGTAGAGCAGCCCGTCATAAATATCGCTAATATTTCCTATGTTTTCTGGGTAATGTTTAAATCGATGTGTTCTAACGAAATCTGAAAAATCATTTCTTTTCCACAGACTTTGCAACTGAGCAATAATTGATAGCTGAACAAAATAGGACATAGCACCAGATTCAGTAAGTTTTTTCCCAAAAACGTGACTAGTACATTGTTGAGTACTCTTTTTAACTGGGGTATAACATGAAGAACAATAATAGTGAACTGTTGGTATCAGATTGTTAGCCAAATCCCTAAAAAAAAGTCTAAGGTGGTACAAAGATTTGATCATGCAGTGACCTTGAGGCAGAAGCATCCCGATTACTGTTAGAATATCTGAAATGGCCTCGTCTGGCAACTTAAACTTAATTAGTAGACAACAAATCATCAAAACAGCAGCCCCGAGTGATGTGGTTGTACCAGAGTGAATGTGTTCAGTCCCTGGATGAATTTCCTGAGGGACGCCGTCAATTTCAGTGGTTTCTCCTTCAGGGAAATCAATATCATCCAAAATCTCTCCTTGCTCACTAAATAAGTTGTCATCTTCACAATCATCTACAAGCACATCACAATTTCGTAACTTGGATTCCATAAGGACTTTTTCAAAGAGTTCATCGTCAACATCAATCCCTGTGGCCGGAATAGCCACAAAATCCTCTGGTGTGCAAAGTCCCTCATAATTTGATGATATGCCACCATCATCACTATTTAATTGTGAAGTAAAAGATTCAGAATCTGAACAGGAACTAAAAGTCCCAATTGCTTCCTCGCAAGATGATGGCTGTATTTTACATGAATGTCTTTCTTCTGTAGTTGCTGATTCTGTTATTCTGGTCTTTTTTTAATTAGGTTCAAAGTCATTCGCACAAGATGTGCTTTGGTTGACATCTATGAATGTTGCTCTCTGTATATGAAAGAAAATGTAATTGAACTTTAATGATATGACCAATACATGTGAAAAGAAAAGGAGTGTGTGACTATTTAAAAGAAGCACACTTCTGCCAATATTTTTTTTTTTAAATCCCTATATATGTACCCACATTTACAAATGTATTTATTTAGTTTATTTATTCAGAGTGGCAGGGAGGATGTTCCAGAGGGAGGTACCAGACGAAGAAAGAGATCTATCAACAGCTTGTTTCTTTGAAAACCGACTGACCCTGAGGGACATAGAGGTAGAGGAGCGAAGAGCCAGAGAGGGGAGGTATTTGAGGGGGGATAGCTGAAAGTATTTTGGACCCAGGGCCAAGAAAGCCTTGTGGACAATGTCAAGGGTTTTGAATTTAATCCTTGCATCCACTGGAGAGATATGATCACACCAATATTGAATGCCAGTTATGTGATAAGAGAAGGAGAGAAGGTGGCCGAGGGCAGCCTGAATAGCCTACTGTCTCTACCCCCAAACAATAAATACTATGTATGGTACTCTTAAATAATTAACATTTCTTAAGCAGATGTAAGTAAAGCAAGCAGAAAACAAATAATATGCCTACCAGTTCTTTTCCATATGGACCACATTTCTTTTGATTCCCAGATGTCATTTTATCGGCAAGTATGTTGCAGCTGTAAACAAGTAAAACATGTAAACTAAAATATAGGCAGCATTGGGGATGGATATGTGAAAACTCCTTGCAGGTTGCCTCTAGTCTCTTGCTCTGCCTGTGCAGACTATTATCGTCTCAGTATTGCAAGGGCCCTGGCTGACTGTTGGTATTCCACCTTGTGCCCACCCTCCTTGAGCTTGGAAACACTTTTCTGTGTATAGGTGCTATAAACAATACAATATCTTCGCACAGCCCTGCACTCTGCCTGCACATACTTCATAAAGAGATTTACAGTCCATGTGTGCAGGTAAAGTTTGTCTTTGCCAGTTAAACTAATAAGCTTGTTTTTTTCTTTATTTTGCACAATATATTCATATACTTGCCAACCCTATTGATTTAGGCAGTAGGCTACTGTTTTTGAAACAGTCCTACCGTCCACAGATTTTCCCCATAAGAATGCATTGGGGATATTGTTATTTTAGGCGGGAGACAGTTACTAATTGTACTGTTTTTAATGAAAAAAATCGTGAGTCTCCCGCCTAAATCAGGAGGGTTGGCATGTATGGCTACATGACTCTGCCCTGCCCTCTTGCTGGGACAGACCTTAGGTGAACTACCAGTGGAGGCAAGTTAATGTTAATGTTAATGTTAAAGGATATTTATACCGCGCACTATCACCACTGAAGTGGTCCCCTGGCGCTCTGGCGGCTCTGAAAAAGGGAGGGGGGGGTGAGTTAGTGGGAATAAGCTGGAAAAGTGCAAGAGAGCAGTGATTTGCTGTTGGCAGCCTCAGCCCAGTGGGTCCGTTGGCTGGGCTTGGGGTGTTTTACGGTCTGTAGTCGTCGTGTGCTGTTGTGCAAGTCTATGTACGGTTTGTTTTGTTGTTGCAGTGTAGGGAAGTTTGTGCGGATTGCTGCGTATTAGGGTTGTGTTTGGTTAGAGTTTGAGCAGTGTATGCAGAGAGATGAGATTGTTAGTGGATTGGTTAGTTGGCCTTTCTGTCCTTGCAATTGTGTCTAGGTGTGATGCTTGCTATCATTCACTATTCCTTCTGAGTGTGTGGCGCTTGCTAATTTCAAAATTCTGTCTAGATGTGAGGAGGGCTAGTGATCATGATTCCTTGTCATCATTCACAGTTTCATCTAAGTGTGGCGCATGCTAGCATTCATAATCCTGTCTAGGTGCGGCGCTGACTAGAGTCAAGAATTCCATGTAAGTGTGGTACATGCTAACATTAACAATCCTGTCTAGATGTGACGCAAGCTGAAATTGAGAGTTCCATGTAAGTGTGGTACATGCTAACATTCATAATCCCGTCTAGATGTGACACAAGCTAAAATTGAGTGCATGCCTCTGAGAGTCTAGGCCGAGTGGCCAATCACGGGTGGAGGGAGGGCCGGGAGGCGGGCGGAGGGAGGGGAAGGGGAAAGGATTGGGCGCAATGCTGCAGGCGGGGGCCTGGGTGCACATGGGGATACTGCACCAGATTTTAAATGAAAAAAGGCCCTGATGGGACCGAGGGGGCACACCAGCTCACCTGGGAACGCTGCATTCAAAATGCTGTTGTCCCATGGTGGGCCTGCATGCCTCCGAGCCAAACCTCGTCTTTTCGACACAATTGTAGTTCCCAATTCCCTTGCTCTTTGCCCTTGGCATGGATACTTGTATGACTCCCTGGACCAGGATCTAGGTCCTCTCTCACTCACTTGGTCTCTGGGCTGGGCCCCACCGGACTCACTTGGTCCCTGGGCGGGGCCCCACCGGACTCACTTGGTCCCCGGGCTGGGCCCCACCAGACTCACTTGGTCCCTGGGCTGGGCCGCACCGGACTCACTTGGTCCCTGGGCTGGGCCCCACCGGACTCACTTGGTCCCTGGGCTGGGCCCCACCGGACTCACTTGGTCCCTGGGCTGGGCCCCACCGGACTCACTTGGTCCCTGGGCTGGGCCCCACCGGACTCACTTGGTCCCTGGGCTGGGCCCCACTGGACTCACTTGGTCCCTGGGCTGGGCCCCACCGGACTCGCTTGGTCCCTGGACTGGTTCTGGGTCCCCTCTCACCCACCCTTGCTCTACCCCACTGGACTCACTTTCTCCCTGGCTGGGCCCCACTGGACTCGCTTCCTGGGCTGGGCCTGGATACTCATGTGACTCCCTGGACTGGTTCTGGGTCCCCACTGACCCTTGCTCGACCCCCCCCGGACTCACTTGCTCACTGGGCTGGGCCTGGATACTGGTGACTCCCTGGATTGGTTCTGTGTCCCCTCTCAACCTTGATCCCTGGGCTGGACCCCACCGGACTCGCTTGCTCCCTGGGCTGCGCCTGGATACTGGTGTGACTCCCTGGACTGGTTCTGGGTCCTCTCACCCATTTTTTAATTGTAAAGCCCCCATGTATGGGATTGCTACAGTCGTGTTTTTGTGTTATGATGCACACAGTGTCCGATTGAATCTCTGCCTCTTTTTAATAAATATAGTGGGGGAAAAAATGTGTCGCTTTTTTTTAAATAAAGTTAATATGCCATTACATGGTCTTGACTTTCATGGCCATTTTACCTAAATCACTGACCTAATAAGTCATCACTATAGTTCTAAAAACAATTTAAAATGCAACTCTCTAAAATGGGCAGCAGTTAAGCCACAGTGAGGCTTTTAAGCCCAATTCAACAAAGTGCACCAAATGTGTTTTTTAAGCGTTTCTTCTCAGGATTATAGTAAACATTATTTTTTTAAACTCCTAAATTTATTTCCAGCTCATAAACCAAAACAATGCTTATATTGTTAAAGGATATTTTTGGGATTGCTTTGTTTTTTTGATTTGTAAAGTATTATTTGGTGACTACATTAATTGCTTTTGGATCTCAAAAGGTTTATTTGGGGAATGCATTGCATTGCTTTTGGATCTCTACGAGGGTGCATTAAGCCAAAAGGAAGCCAGATGTAATCCATTGCTTCTGTATTTATTTAGGGATGGCACTGCTTTTGGATTTTTATAGGATTGTTTGGGGATTGCATTGTTTTGGGATTTTTGCTGGATTGTTTGAGGATTGGATTGCTTTTGGATTTTTATAGGATTGTTTGGGGATTGGATTGATTTTGGATTTTTGTAGGATTGTTTGGGGAGTGGATTTTTAGTGGATTGAATTGCTTGTGGATTGGATTGCTTTTGGATTTTTAGTGGATTGTTTGGGGATTGGATTGTTTTGGGATTTTTAGTGGATTGTTTGGGGATTGGATTGTTTTTGGATTTTTAGTGGATTGGTTGGGGATTGGATTGTTTTTGGATTTTTTCTGCAGTACTCGACAATTCGCTGAGAATTTCGTGTGCATTGTGCACACCATTGACACTTCCGCCTGCATACAATAAACCTTTGGCTGCAGCACACACACGCAGGCAGGCACTTCAGGGTATCCTTCTCCCATATCTGGTAAACTATGTCATAACACGGGAGGCACTCCAACGCCATAAGGTCCTTTAGTCTAACACTAGGTCACAGTAACATGCTCACAGCAATTGAATGTTGTGTACATTGTGAACAATGGATGCATTCGATCTTCACCATACTCCACACAGGCAATATGTCACCGTTCATTTTCTATTCACAGCAGGCATCAGAGCTCTCATGAAGCAAGTGCCGCAACAGCGGAGCGCTCCAACTCAAGAATCCTGTCATAGGACTCCCCAGAGGCACAAAACAAACATCCAGTGTACCAGTTGTGCCCGCTCCTCTCGCACCGGTAAATCGCTGAGGATGGCAATATTCAATCCATGTATAGGGATGTGCCTATAGCGCTACATGTATAACAACAAAATTCAAGTTGGCGCAAACAACATCTGTGGCAGACACTTATAGTGTTGAAGGCCCTCGGTCTTTTTGCAACTTCATTACTCTTTTGCTGTTCATTACAGCTCACATGTTCCATTTCCCCTGGGTCTTTCGCTGTGGCATCAGCTCCCTCGTCTCTTCTATTCACTTCTACTGGGTCAGTTAATGGCCACAACTTCCCTTTTCTTCGCTCTGGCTTATGCTGGCCATATGCAGTTCTTCACTCCTTGTTCCCCTGGCCCTATTTTTGACACTAGGATGCCCCACCCTTCTTTTTTCTTCTTTCCTCTGTGCCAACTGATCGGCAGCTTATCCTTTGTTAGCCCCGATTAATGTCTCGGTACCATGGGACTTCGCCCCCCTTTTTTCTGCCACTGGTTGATGGGACGTACTTGTGGGGGCAGCGGTTCTGCTCTGCACCCCCACAGCAGACTGGTCATCCTATGTTTCACTCTTCTGCCATGCAGGTCAGTTTCTTGTCCTCCTTAAGACTAACTTGTCACCAGTATAATAATCAAAGATCCTTGGACACTTTGTGTAAATTCCTTCAGTTAGCTTTATTCCAGTTACATTAAGTTCCTTTAAGATGACAGAGTATGAACCACTGGCTCCCATCACCCAGGCAGGTGTTCTCCAACTGACTCTCCCTGGAACCTTAAACACCAGGCACTCCGTCACTCACACCTAACGATTCTCTCTGACACACCAACATTCTCGCATGCATTAGCAAGCACCTGCATTCCCACCAAGCACAATATAACACATACCGCATCCTCTCTTACCATAAAACTGGTTTAGTAGACCATTAAACTGTATGGATAGATACATCTTTGGCCTTACTCAAATTCTTATTTACTCTCTGTGTGGAAAATTGTGACGATTCCAAGATGGCCATCAAAGTGTAATATTGTTTTAAAGTGAAAGGCTTGATGAAATAATTGCGTTGGGCTGCGATGACGCCATCACATCAGGATGCCCGTTCTTTTAACGGAACACTGCGTGTCTACTAATAGGCATTCTGGAGGTAGACAGCTTCCAGGAAAGTGTAATTGGAGGGTTACTGAAGGGCAGCCCGAGTATACAACATTTTAGTTTAATTACAAAATGATAGACACATTGTTGTAATAGGACACATTCTTTGTATTATCTATGGGTGATGACAGGAACAGAAAGATACAGGAAATCATCAATATGTCGTAGATTGGTATAGGTAAGATCTGAAATTAAAGTTTGGTTTGTTATTTATGGTTAACACATATGATACAAATGGTTGTTTAGTGCATTACTTGGGCTGATTATAGTGTGAAGTGGTCATAGCCACTTGGCTTTGTGATCTATTTCAGGTTGTATTTTGAGACATTCATGAAAGAAGCTAACGTGAATCCAATTATGCTCATATTAAGAAGCTAGATAAGGTGTGTCTTAGTATTAGTGATAAACAGCATGCCTTTATAACTCATGATAATGGGTATGTTTGTTTATGTTTATGTTTAGGCATTTATAACGCGCTCCTGGTACCCGAAGGCTGGCGTGCGCGGACTTACATACAAAAAAAACATACAAAGCAGGAGGCGATTGCAGGAATCAGGAAACTTCAAAAGCCGGATACATAAGATATGGAGCTAAGAGAGCTCTCTAGGAGAAGAGTAGGGTCTTCAGCTGCTTCTTAAAAAGTTTTGTGGAAGCTGTGGTTCTTAGCATGGGCGGAAGGGCATTCTAAGCCAGTGGGGCTGCTAATCCAAAGGACCCCAGCTGTGCCTTGTTAACATTACTGCAGGGAACCATCAGAAGATTGGCATTGTCAGATCTTAAAGCCCTGATATTGTGTTTAATCACAATAGCTTCTGTCAGGTATGTTGGCATTTGGCCTATAATGCATTTATGGGTAATAAGAAGAAGCCTAAACGTTACCCTTGCGCTAATTGGGAGCCAGTGAAGACTTTTTCTAGCCTCAAATACGAGATCTCTTCTGTGGAGGCCTTTAACTACTCTCACCGCCCCATTTTGGATCACCTAGAGGCTTTGAAACTCTGATTGTGATATGCCTACCAGTAGGCTACAACCATAATCCAATTTGGATCCGATGTTGGCGTTAGCCAAGGTTTCCAAACATTTTTCAGATATAAGAGGGCATAGGTGGCGAAAGAGTTTGATAAAATATGAGGATGATGAAATCAAACTGTTCACCTGGGCCTTCATATTCTGGTGTTCATCCAGGTAGATACCCACGGTCTTCACCTTGTTCAGAATCTTGATAACAAAGTTATCCACGTTGAATTTCTTATAGTCAGCACCCAATTTCTCCAATTTGCTAGGTGAGCCCACTAGGAGAAGTTCCGTTTTAGCATTATTCATGGCCAACCCATTGGTGGCCATCCAATTTTAGATTTTTAGATACATTTTATTGATATAAGATTCGTCCTCTTGATAGGAGCCAGAGATATGTAAGACGCTTTGTGTATCATCTGTGTAGTTAGCAAATATGATCCCCTCCTCTTCCAGCATCTGAAAGAAGGGGATCATATTGATATTTTAAAAGCATAGTGATACGCATGCTCCCTTTGGGACTCCATATAACAGAGTCATAGGATTGGCTTCTGCCAACTCACTTGCAACCCTAACTTGTCTATTGTTCAAAAACGAAGATATCCATTGGATTGCTTCCTCACAGAAATGTGCATTCTCCCTTAACCTGGTGGACAGAATGGAATGATCCACCAGGTCAAAGGCTGCCGAAAGGTCTAAAATCATAAAGAGGGCAATATGTCCCTTGACCATACCTTGTAAAAGGTGAGACTTAAGGGCTAGAAGGGCCGTCTCTGTTCCACCGTTGATGCAGAAACCCGATTCATATTTATGCAGAATTTGATTTTGCTCCAAAAATAAGGAGATTTGGTTATATGCGACGCGATCGCACATTTTTTATAAAAAGACAGTATTGGTGATCGGTCTACAGTTAGATGGTGTTAATGGACACAGATTGGGCTTATTGAGGAGTGGCATAATCCAGGCATTTTTTATGTTGTCTGGCACCCAATTAAGCTGAATAGAGGCATTGACAAATTTGGTATGTGCCGGGATCAGAATGGCTGAACACTTCTTAATCATAATAGAGGAGCAAGGATCTCATTTGCAGCTTGTGCTTTTGAGTCGGACGATTGTTTTGGTCAATTCAACTTCAGAAATCGGCATGAATCTAAAAGTGGGTAGTTCTTTATCCTTTGCAACCAGGCAGTGTATATTATCTATCTCACCTTTTATATTCGGGGCAAGTTTTTTTGTCTCTATTGTTTCTTTAATTTTTTCTAATTTATTGGACATGGCCTGTTGAATTTCTGTGCACCAGGCCTTATTTTTAAGAATAAGATCTTGCATAGGGCCTGGAGTGTGTGATTGTTCTTTTAAAATTTTAAAAAGCTCTTTACAATCGGATTTAGCATTAATAATTCTGTCATTCAGTGACTCTTATTTTGCTATTAGATTCACTTTTTGAAACTTTCGATGCAGCATTTTTATATGCTTCTAAACTACTTGGTTGTCTGCATTTTCTCCATGCATGGAAACATTTATTTTTCTTGGCTTTAAGTTCCTTCAGATCATTGGCGAACCATGTGTTTTTATGTTCTGTTATTTGTAATTTTGTTTTAACTGGAGCAAACTTCTCTGTGGCTGCCTTTAGAGAATTCACCATATATCTTACATAACTTCAAGATTAGTTAGGCTTCCAATTTTGGTGTTAAGGGCCTTGGCCCATTGACCCAAAGTGTCTTTATTCAGATTTTTCCGACTTCTGATGGCTGCATATGATTTTGGCTGGGTCACTTTTTTGTTGAAGAATCCAATTTGTGAAATCCAACTTGTGAATCAAAACATATGCAATAATGATCTGACCAGGGACACATCTTTGTTCACTATCACATTGAAAGTGGAAACCCAATCCAAAGTATTACTTTTATTGTGGGTAGAGTATCTAACATGGTGGGAGAAACCCAGAGCGTCAAATCTCCATCACTTTGGCAGTAGTCTCTGAATCACTGCCCAACCCAAGAATAAAATCTCCTAACAGAGGAAGTTTTGTGTTGGTTTTAAGAAATGATAAAATAAGACTATTAAGGAGCCCTGGGAATGTGGGGTCTACTGTAGGAGCTCCATAAAGTAAAAGAATATTCAAGGTAGTTTCAGCACTAATAGCTATTTTTATTAATAACATTTCTGAATCTGGAATGGTGTCAATTTTAGTTTCCCATGTTTTAAACCTAGATCTAATAACAAGAGCTATACCCCACCCCCTCTGTTCTGTACTCTATCCTGCCTAATCATGTGGTAACCTTCTGGAATGGCCAGAGACAAAGTGGGGACAGCTGCTTCATGACTCCAGGTGTCTGTTAAAACACAGATGTCAAGATTAAGGTCTTCAGTGATGATGCCCACCTCCGTGGCATGTTTCAAAAGTGACCTTGTGTTTAATAGTAGATATTTAAAGATGCACTGAGAGGTATCTGGCTTAGAAGGGGCTTCACATTGTCCTGGAGCACTTACATTATCGGCAGACTTACCCTTATGTACTTTAGGGATATCCTCTGAGAGGGTGGCAATCGCAGTGGCTGTTAGAGCATCGTATGTCTCCTTGAGGATGGGCTGATGCACAGCCACAGGAGGGGCTTGTGCCAAATCGTCATGTCTTTCTACGTTAGGTGAATTTGACAATGTATTTTCCCGCGTTTGATGAACCTTAATATTCTCCTTATGTAGAGCCGATGACTTAGTCGTCTGGACCCTATGTGCCTGTAGGCCAGGGGTTACTGCTACTTTTGTGTGTATTTAATAAGGTATTCCCCATACAATTGGCTTTCTTATTTTCTTGCAGACTAGTAACTGCATTCAAGGGTACGAGAGGCATGGTGGAGATAATATCCGTTTGCGTAGATTATGTGTTCTTTATAAAAATTACACCACACATTCTAAATTTTCTCTTGCCATCTTGATGGCATTTAAAACGTCATTAATTCCCATTATTTGTATTTACTGCGCCCAAGATGGAGGGGGGTCTTCCTCCTGACACACAAGACGAACCGGAGATTTGCACATTAGTAGAGAGTAAATAAGAATATGAGCAAGGTGAATGCAAGTCCCTGTTCCTCAAGCATGGGGTCTGGCATGGATTCACATGCTCATGAATATTCCCTGTCATCACCCTGAGAATCCTCGGTAAAGAAAAAATCAGTTTCAGTTTCAGTTTCACTTCTGAACTGTCTTTCTCCTAACAACCAATCACTTGTCTCTGGGTCATACTGCCCCCAGCCAATGACTGCCCTCTACCTAAGCCCCTAATCTGGCAGCCATCATCAGATTTTTACCACACGCTCAAGTGTTGGGAATCCTTGTTCTATAGCTCTCGAGCTTTTACTGCATTTTGCTATTTTTCTAAGAGTTGTGCTCTATTTTTTTTGTCAATCGAGCCTCAAACTCTATTGATCAACCTTCCGATTAACGGGGACCTGTTTCAGATTCTTCAGCACCCCTCAAGGATTTGTTTCGAGTTTCTTATCGGAGGATTCCAGAAGCTTCTTCGAGGCCTACACGGCGAGGAGAAGAAAGACTCAGCACCTCTCTTCAAGGTTTGCCCCGGCTGCAACCTACGCAATGTCTTTTCGGACAATGGACATTCCCTCTGCCTCTACTGTCTGCATTCAGACCAGACACATCTGGAGGACAACTGCGTGGTTTGTTGGGAGATGGTGCCGTGCACGCAGTCAGACCGATGCAAGCGCCTCAATGAGTGGCTGCAGGCCAAGGCCCCTGCTCTGGGTGAGACCTGGCAGCATTCCTCCCCTGCCCAGAAGAAGAAAGGTGAGCAGTCTTCGAAGACCTTTGAGGTCACCCTGCCCGCGGGGGCCCTACATAAGGCTAAAAACTGCGAGTCCACTGCCTCCGGGAGCACCGTTGCGACAGGCTCCTCATTGGCCAGGTCGAGTTCAGCGTCTCCAGCACCTTCGACCACGAGCCAACACTCAGGTTCTTCAAAGAAGAGGAAGTCGGACCATCCGGGCCAGCTTTTGGAGAAGACCCAAGCGGGCCTGACTGAGAAGGCCAAGGGTGTGCGGGGTCCCGACTCTCCCCCTAAGGTGAAGGCTGCAGACGCGGTGAAGACCACGAAGGCCCACACTTCCATCGAAGTAGTAGCTGTGTCCCTCGCGAAGGCCGCCAGGATGGATTCACAGGGCATGGCCCCGAAGGCGAGGGTATCCATACCTGCCAGGAGGGAGTCCTCTTTCCAGCCCATCGAAAAGACTCCGGAGAAGGTGATGCCCATCATTTCACCGAAGCCGCCTCCCTTGGTCACAGAGAAGGGGGGGCATGGTAGTCCTCCAGGGCACGGGTATTTCCTCAGAGGAGGAGCTCACAAGCCTGTCGGTCCTCCAGGAAGGGAGATGCGTCGCAAGCAGGGCCTATGGGGGGGATCCCAATGAGGACGACGACGAAGGTGACGACAAAGTTGAAGACGAGGAGACCGACGAGGAGCAACAGGGTGGTGATGACAGAGCGGATCAACCTAAGCTGCAAATGCCCCAGTCTCCTTGACCACCACCCCAGCAGCCACCTGTGGATATCTCAGTGGACATTCTTACAGCTCGGCATACCCTATGCTTGGCAATGCGGACATGGATGCCTCTTCTGCTGGCGGCCCACCCTGCGGTGCTGGCCCATCAGAAGAACAACCACCCAAGAGCAGGAGAGTTCACCCCCTCTGCCCTTTCACCCCTCACCTCCCACTCCCCACCGAGGGATGACATGGAACAAGATACGGCGACAACGGGCACTGGCACAGATGACGAAGGTGGCCTGGGGGACCTCCCGTCTCCGCCGGCTAGATCTTCACCGCCAGTCGAGATTGGCTTGTTCCATGCCATGATCTCCAGGACCTCAGACCTGTTCCAGCTCATCCCAGAGGAGAAGAAGAATTAGGGTTTCCTTTACCATCTGCCGGGAGGCAAAGATGAAGACCATACTTTCAATCCCGTTACTGGATGACATTTGGGATGAGGGGTTGTCCCTCATGAAGAACCCTTCATCGGCTCTGGCGAAGAGGGATCACTACAAGAAGAAATACAGAGTGCCGGACTCTGCGCCAAAGTGCCTACAGTCCCAGCTGTCTCCAGGCTCTGTGGTTTCGGCGGCGGCCAAGAAGAAGTCTTCAGGCTAATCCTCATCAGCGGCATCCCACCCCCCAGACAGTAAGGGGAAGAACTTTAATGCCATAGGGTGAACAGTGATCTTGTCAGCAGCAATGACCATAAAGGCCACTAACGCCCTCACCATCATGGGGCGTTACGACAGAGAACTTTGGTTCAAGATGGCCCCCCTCCTGGACTTCCTTCCCGACGACAAGCGGGCTGAGGCATTGGCGATTCTACAGGAAGGCAAGGTGGCTTCGGACTGCCATTACAATGGCCATGGACATTGCCGACATGGGATTTGGCCAAATGGGCAACAGCGTTTGCCTTCATTGGTGAGGCTGGCTGAGGGGCATGAATTTCTGCCAAGATGTTCAGTCGAAGGTATTGGACATGCCCCTCGACAGGGACAATTTGTTTGGAAAGACTGTGGACAAGTATCTCCAGGTTATCAAACAGACACTGAGATGGGAAATCCCAAAGTTCCTCTAAAGGATTCGGAGGAGGTGTCTCGTCCTATCGTCTGCCCCCCTGCTCATCAGCCCAGGAGACCTTCAGGGGCTGCGCCAAGTCTGGAGGTGGACATCATCATTGCCAAGGCCCCCAAGGGGGCGCTTCAATGTCCAAACAAGATTGAACCAGCCGTGGAGTCGGGCCCCCACCCATGCACCCGGTGGGAGGCTGGCTGGAAAACTTCATCAACATGTGGAACTCCATCTCCACAGACCATTGGATGCTGCAAGCTCTCGCCAATAGACACACCCTAGAATTCCAACGGAAGTGTCCAAGGATACCACCTGTGGCCCGTCAGGAAAACCACATCCCTCAGCTGCTGCTGGAGGTACAGGCCATGTTAAAGAAGGGGGTGATCAAGCTTGTCCCGAAGAGGCTCTGGGGCTCCGGAGTGTACTCTCGTTACTTCCTCATCAGAAAGAAGACCATCAGTTGGCCCATTCTGGACCTCCGCCGTCCGAACAAGTACATCAGGTCCCAAACGTTTCGGATGGTGACCCTTCAGCACATGCTAGGACAGCTGGAAGAGGGGGATTTTCTATCATCGCTGGACTTGCAAGATGCCTATTTTCACATCCCCATACACAAGGGTCTCCATAAGTACCTACGCTTTGTGGTTCAAGGACAACATTACCAATTCAAGGCCCTTCCCTTTGGGTTGAAGTCGGTGCCACAAGTGCTCACCAAGTACCTGGCCCCAGTTGCAGCGCAGCTGCATCTATGAGGAATCCATGTGTACCCATTCCTGGACGACTGGTTCATCCAGGTGAACTCGAGGAACATTGCCATCGACCATATGACAAAGACAGCCCAACTCCTTGACTCCATCACAGAATGCACTGTTTCTGGGAGCCCGACTCAAGTCAATGTTGTGCCTGGTGTCTCCGTCAGAGGAGAGGATCACAGCCATCTTGGGCAAGGTACAGTGGCTGTTGGCTCTAAAGGTTGCAAGTGTGAGGTCCATCAAGTCCCTGCTAAGCTTGATGTCATAATGCATATACCTCATTCAGCTGTGCTAGGCTATGGATGCATCCACTGCAGGAGTTCCTGGACGCCCGTTGGATACAAGTGGTGTGGAGCTTCGAGGACAAGATCACACTCGACGGGAGTTTCCATCGAGCAATACTGAGGTGGGAAGTGCACACACATCTGTCCGCAGGTGCAGATTGCTATACCCCACCTCATCAGGAGACGGTCACGACAGACGCCTCCCTGGAAGGATGGGGAGCGCACTCCAGAAGTCTTCATGCAAGAAGCCTGTGGCTATCGGAGGAAAAGTCATAGTACATCAACATGTAGGAGCTACAGGCTGTGTTTTGGGCCCTCAAGTCCTTCCTTCTATCCCTAAAGGGCAAAGTGGTACGGGTCTTCACGGACAACACCACCACTATGTTCTACATCCGGAAGCAGGGGGGAACCAGATCCCCGGAGCTATACAAAGAAATGCAGGACCTTTGGCACTGGGCCGTGGCACAGGGGATGTTTCTCATCTCGTTTCATCTAGCAGGAGTGAAGAACACCATCGCCAACTCTCTCAGCAGGGGGCTACACTCTTGCCACGGTATCAGGTATTAATATCGCCACATATATGGTCGCCGTAAATAATATCGCCGGGAAAATGTTGTGGCGATATTATTTGGGTGACCATATATATGGCGACAGGGGCAAAAAAAAAAAATAACAAAAAAAAATAAAATGTGGGGATTGCGGGGGTGTCAATAATGTCACCACAAAAAACGACCATTTTTCGGCAATATTTTTGCATGGCGATATTTTTGTGGCGACATTATTACATGGAACCCTTGCCACGAGTAGGAATTTCGGCAGGACCAAGTGGATTACCTGTTTCACAGATGGGGCAATCCCCAGATCGACCTGTTTGCGACTGCGATGAACACCAAAGGCCGGAGGTTCGCCAGCAGGTTTCCCAAGCCGAGGAGCTGGGGGACGCATTATCTTTCCCCTGGGATGGCCTGTTTCTGTATGCTTTCCTTCCAATGCTGTTGCTTCTTCGACTAGTCAATCAATTCAGATGCTCCCGGTGCAGGATGATCCTCGTTGCACCGGCGTGGCTGAGACAGATATGGTACCTGGACCTTCTGGACATGTCAGGTCCCCTCCAGTCAAGCTTCTGGCGATCGCAGATCTTCTCACCAGGGAAGGAGGCGCCATTCTGCACCACGACCCAGTATCGCTGAACCTGAATGCCTGGCTCCTGCAGCACGAGAGTTTGGGGGCTACGATCTCTGAGTGGATTATAAGGAGGTGCTCGCCAAGGCCAGTGCTTCATCTACTCTCAAATTCTACAAGCACAAGTGGAAGAGGTTCGCTGTTTGGTGCCGTACCCAGAAGATTGACCCTCTACGCATCACTGCTCCGCAGATGCTTCAGTATTTGTTGTCATTTACCAAGGCAGGACTGGCCCATGCTTCCATCAAGGTGCACCTGGTGGCTATTTCCCACTACACCAGATCTCCTGGACGATCATCCTTATGGTCGCATCATTTGGTCAAGGAGTTTGTCAAAGGACTATTTTGCTTGTTCCTGCTGGTGAAGGCTACAGCCGCGGTGTGGGAGCTTAATGTGGTGCTTACTAGGCTTATGTGTCCCCCGTTCGAGCCTATGCATTCTGCACCACTGAAATTTTAGTCGTGGAAAACAGCTTTTCTTGTGGCCATCACCTCTGCACGACGAGTGGGAGGGATCCAGTCCCTTTCTTGTAAACCACCTCATTTGACATTACACGAGACAAGGGTGGTGCTGGAGATGCACCCCTCCTTCATGCCCAAGGTGCCTTCGGACTTTCATCTAAACAAGCCCTTGATGTTACCTGCATTCTTCCCGACACCTTTGTCGCCGGTTGAGAGGACTTTGTACTCGCTGGATGTGGCTAGAGCGCTGAAGTTCTATGTGGACCGCACAAAGAGTTTCCGGAAGACGTCACAACTTTTTGTGAACTTTGGCCCTGTGAACCATGGGACGGCCCTCTCCAAGGCTTTCATTTCCAGGTGGCTCTCCGGCTGCCTCACCCATTGTCAACGGTTGGCAAACCGACCGTTGACTGGCCGTCCGAGAGCCCATTTGACCAGAGCGATCGCTGCAACTATGGCGTTCCTGTCTGGTGTGCCCCTACTGGACATCTACAGGTCTGCTACGTGGAGGTCAATGCACACCTTCACAAAGTTCTACTGCGTCAACAGGGATTCCAGGGAGGAGTCCAGAGTCGGCCAAGCAGTGCTGCACAACCTGTTCCCTTGAAGGTGAGCCTGGTGAGGAGCTAAGTGATGCCTAATGTTGAGATGCTTAATGTTGAGCCTTGCCACCTCCCATGGATGTGCATGTGTGTACTGCTATGTATTCTTTATTCATGAACATGTGAATCCATGCCAGACCACATGCTGGAGAAGGAACACGTTACTTACCTGTAACTGTTGTTCTCCAGCATTGGTTTGGCAAGGATTCACATGCGACCCCTCCCACCTACCCCTCTGTGGCTCTTTTCTTGGTACTATTGTCACTTTATGTGCTACCAAATCTGAAGATGGCTGCCAGAGGTGGGGCTTAGGGAGAGGGCAGTCATTGGCTGGATGCAGTATGACCCAGAGATCAGTGATTGGTTGTTAGGAGAAACACAGTTCATAAGTGAAATTCAAAATGATTTGTTCTTTACCGAGGATTCCCAGCCTGACGACGGGGAATATTCATGAGCATGTGAATCCATGCTAGACCCATGCTGGGGAACAACAGTTACTGGTAAGTAACTTTTTCCTTATGCACACACCAGAATGAAAACAACCCTCTAGTGAAAAAGGTATAGAGATAGCTTGCAAGGATAAGAAGGTTTAATTGTAGTGATTAAAAAATATCAACAATGGACGTGTGCGCGTTACCCCGAAGACCTCCGTTCATAGGGTTCTACAATCGGCCTGCACCACTCCTTGGAACCACACCCCGCTTCAAAGAGCTGGTGGGATTTTGCAAAGACGGCTCCCACAAGGCCACTCACGGTACGCGTTTTGGGACTGGACACTGTAGGTGGGCGTGACTTTTTTTTCCGGAGAGGCCGCCTCGATACCTCCACAGGTACGGGGGCGATCGGATTACGTCAGGAGGTTTACCAAATGAAGGCAAGTCCCTGTTTACGCAAACACCAGAATGAATACAATCCTTTAAGGAAATATGCCAAGAGATAGCATGCAAGATTAACAAAGTTTAATTGAACAGAATACAAAATATCAGCAAAGGACTCTGCTGCTCGACAACGTTAGTACAATCAATGGTTTAAAAATGGCAAACACATCACAGGTATACAGTAAAAATTGCCATTGTTGATTGGTGGCAAAATATATAGGGGCCTGCTCCATAGGAGATGCCAGACTACAATTGGTTCACTTCACTGCCGTCTGTCAGTTCCCACGTGGATCACCTGGGCTCATCTTTCCATGAAATGAAGGTCATGTGGCTCATACGTTACATTGTTAAAACTGTTATTATATGCTAAGCCTACTACTACATCACTATGGCATGTACCTGGGAGGCTTGGGGCTGGTGCCAGGGGCAAGGGAGGAAAAGATGCAGTCACACTGACCTACACATTCTGTGCATTGTTTATACCGCTCTTCTTGCAGCCAAGGCTTCCTCGCTCATTTTGATCTATAATTTATCCCTCCCTGTACCTTGCATTACAAAGGATGCATTTATGTGTCGAGGAGAAACAGTCTCTCATGTTTAGATCTTTTATGGCCTTCAGGTTTTACTATTTGGGCTGGAGTTGTCCACTTTCTTTGAATGCAGGGAGGTGGGGATCAGGTCAGTGGTGTGAGCCATAGCTCTGGGTAGGCTTGGAGGGGGTTAGAGGCCTGCTGGCAGCTTGGCTGTGATGAATGGGCACTGCATGGTGCCTGGTGTTGTCTCACGGCCTTGCAGGGCTCATTCCTCCCAGTGATACTACAAAATTGCAACAATGGAGGGACAAGAGGCCGCTTCCGAGAGAACTGGTTATACAAACCCATCCTGTCCTAATGATCTGAGCCTAGTCAAATCCTTTCATGGAGCTAAGCGTTGTGGAGAGCGGCCTTGTCAGACTATGCATCTGCCATAATTACAAAATGGCATTTCTTTTTTTTTTAATGCGCGCACTAGGGTTATGCATTTAAAGTTTGCGCTATATTATATCCGCACTGGGTTTCATAGCACGGCCCTCTTCCCACTTGTACACTGCACGATTTCATAGGGGATTGGCCTCACCTGAACGAGCCTAGTGGTTGGGATAGGCTCATTTCCATCCAACCAAAAGACAAAGATGTATATATCCATACAGTGTAATGGTGCAATAAACCAGTTTTATGGTAAGATAGTATGTGGTATATTAAGAGCACAGCATAAGGTTGTTGTGGCTGCCGGTTCCCCATAGGTGTGCACACGTGACTGGTGCTGGGTACCATGTTGGCATATAAGGGATGAATAATGTATTGCAATTATTGTTTTTGTGTCTTTTTTTTCCCTTTTTATTTTCCATTACTGCAAATCTTACTGGGATTTAACACTATGTGTGTCAACATGTTATCGGGTGGATATGATTGTCAGATTGGAATATATATTCTATGGGGTAATGTATGCGTTTTTGATATCCTTGATATAATGTTATATCAATCATTGTATGTGGTTTTTTGTTGTTTCATGAAAAAAATGTAATTTTGATTTATGACAAAATAATTGTATCCTTTAAAATGAATGGTATAGTGATTCCCTGAAGACGACTTGTGTGGAAGGGTCGAAGCACGTGTTGGCAGCATACTAGAATAAAGTTATTAATAAGATATTTATGATTGCAAAAACAATTCAGTAGTTGTGTCTACTAAGATGGTTTGGATAGTGTTGGTTATATAGTAAATATTTGAGGGGATTTGCGCACTTGGTTGATGGATATTATCTTTACGCTTTTGACATTGGTTAAGGGTAAGGACCATATTTCCACAACCTGTGCATGCAGATCGCCCATTACAATAAGTTGTTTGGAGAATTTTAGGTACACAGCTCGAAGAGGTCACATCATGGTGGTGCAAGTGTTGTCTTCTCTTGTGATTATCTCCTAGAACAACACTCATCCATTGTTCTTTAATACACAGGTTCCAAGAAGATTTGTCTGAAAGATGATGGCACAGCTGTTCAACAAAATGTGCAGCCTGTGACACTGGCAGCCAGAACAGAACTACATACAATTTTCCTGGATTTTTGGGAAACAAGGTCATTGAGCATTTGGAATTCCTCGTGAGTCCATCTGTAGGAACAAACAAAGCATCTCTGGCTCGAAAGACTAGATCATTTGCATATTGACATTTAATGAAATCTGTCCACAATGAATGCCATCTTGAAACAGTAGAAACTATCCCAATTAAATTAGAAAATATAAATTAATTGCAAATTAACTTTCAATGTTTGCGCTAAAATGTGCAATGTATCTTGAAGAGACTCAAGTCTAAATAAAGATGGCCATCATTGTTGTCAACTAACTCGAAAGTGACCTTTGCATGTGTACACTGTTCCAACTTCATTAATAAACTGAAAGTCTCTGATTTCCTTCATCTAAGGAGAGATACATCTACTCAACTTAAAGATCATGCTACATGCTTGAGTAAATATGTCTTTTCATCTTAAATTATATATAGCTAGCAAGAAATGTACATGACTTATACCACATAATCCATGCGGCATTGGAAGAGCACATTGACTTTAAAACATGAAACATGTTATCATTGTTTTGTTTTCTCGTCACAATGTCCACAAGGAGTGAATTAATTAATTGATTGCAATGTATTTATGTCACAGTATTTCATTTCGAAACGTGCTGTGGCTATATCAGTGGAATGATGCAATACTTTGTTGAAACAATGATGCAAAATTGCTCTACTTTGGATGGACCCACTGGAGTAGTGCAGGCTCACTACTGCATGGAGCGTAACCACTGCAGAGAGTAATTCCAAGGTCCTACATTCACCTGCACCTAGATGCCTAAACCTGTCCTCGAAGGTGCAGACAACCACCTGAGGGGTAGAGTGCGGCAGCGTTACCACCACACATAACAGGAAGCATTGAGTCAGTGAGCATCTGCTCCACATGCACTCTGAGTGGACTCGCTGAAGTGTAAGGAGCAGTGCACACTCTCTCCTGCGTGGAGCTCGAGCCTCACATAGAACAATTCCGGCTCCTCCATTCACCTGCACCTAGATGCCTAAACCTGTCCTCGAAGGTGCAGACAACCACCTGAGGGGTAGAGTGGGGCAGCGTTACCACCACACATAACAGGAAGCATTGAGTCAGTGAGCATCTGCTCCACATGCACTCTGAGTGGACTCGCTGAAGTGTAAGGAGCAGTGCACACTCTCTCCTGCGTGGAGCTCGAGCCTCACATAGAACAATTCCGGCTCCTCCATTCACCTGCACATAGAGGCCTAACCATGTCCCTGAGGAGGGCATAGGAGGTGCAGACAGCCCCCTGATAGTTCTATCAGCCCAACATGAGTGCTAAAAAACGTCCCTACCATTGACATTCAAGTCAAAGGGCATCTAGTCAAAAGGATTTGTTTGGTTGGCCCTATTGGGTCCCGGTAGGTGCTTCTGGGCCTCATTACACGGACGGCTATTAGCACCTTGGTCCATGCCAGTAAAATACCGGCACCTCCTTGGCGGAAAGAGGAATTACCGCCCTATTCCAAGGTTGGTGGGGCGGTAATTCCCCCTTCCCCCATTGCCCTTCCCCATTCCCATTTTTGCCCCATAGGGCTCTATGGGAATGGGGAAGGCGCTAATTACGGCACCGCAAATTGCGGTACCGTAATTAGCTCCCTGGTCTCTTTGTGGGTTGGTTTTTAACACCTGCAAAAAGCAGGCGTTAAATTCCCCAACCCGAAAAGGGACCTCGTAGTAAGGCGGTAAGGGTTTACCAGTACCAGTAAAATACCGGTACCGGTAAACCCTTACCGCCTACCGTGTAATGAGGCCCGTGTCTTTTTCTTTGTTTAATTGTACTATTTAATCACCTGGGACTGTATTATTTTAAATCTTGTGTTTCTTTAATTGTCTATTTGATTGCTTAGAACTGTGTCTTTTTTTAATTCCATTTGTATTTATCTATGACCCTGTATATTTGACAATGTGATTGCTTGCGACTAGTGTTTGTTCAACTAGGACCTTGTAGTTTGATCCATTACCGATTTTGGTCACCTAGGGCACTGTGGCCAAGATTCTCAAAAAAGTCTTGCAAATAAAAGGAACACAGAGAATGTGCTTGTTTCATGTGTACTATTTTTTTAGAAATGCACGGGTCACTTCATTCTCAAAGGTGACCTGCACATTTCAGGAGGGACTGTTGCCACCTATTATTTATGAGTACCAATGAGATGGTCACTAAGGTACATCTGTTATATAGCTCGGAAAAGATACAATACTATGTCATCAGCCCTATTAAAAAAAACAGATGATCACATTTGTCATTATCTCTCACAATCCTGGAAAGGCACTTTGATTCCAGCAAAGCGATTCACATCCTAGCACCAGCTACTCATGTTGTATAGTTATTTTTGTATGCATGTTATAGTTTTACATATTTCTCCATTCAAAGAACGATCCTTCAATCACAATAATCCACATGACAAATTGTATCAGTGATCCACATGGGAGAAATTGGACTTGTGTACACTGATCCGCTCTATCAAGGTTAATGTGCCCCTCCCTACTGTTGTGTTATTCAAGGTGAGGTAAGCGACTGTGATCTGCTCTGAGAATAGGAGTGCATTCTCATTAGTATCTAGATGATCAACCAGGCTTGCATATGCACACATATTTCTACTTAGGTAGACACAATGGCCAGCACATGATCTTTAAGTGGCCAGAGTCCTTCAACTCTGGAACAGCTACAGTCTGGCCACTTTGCATTGTGTCTGAAACTAGTTCAACAAGATTCGTGGCACAATGATATTTCAGTCAGGATGTGTTTGGTGACTCTTACATTCAGCCATATAGTATGGCTTATGGGTGCTGATTTATGTTGTCGGTAGTAGTTTATCATTCTTAAACATGTGTTGCTGTTTCATGCGTTTGCACTAGGCAGTGATATCTTGACATTGTGATCAATATTTAGTTCAATGCTGCACAGTTGTCTTTTAGTGTGGTATGTGCTATGCAGCTATTTTACACAATCCGCGCAGTTGCTCTTAACGTTGCCATAACGTTGCCCATTGTATCCTATATTCTTAATGCTCAATAAACACGTGAACAGGGGTCATTACAGCTTGGCACCAGGCCAGGCAGAAGGGAAGGCCTGAGCTCCTCAAGGGCTTTAACACTGTACCTCGGTGATACAAAGTGTTAAAGGCTGCTGCGAGGGGTTTATAGCAATAAGTACTGCAGACAGCCTAAGCAAGTTATTGTGCTCCTTATTTACTGTAAAGACGGCTGAGACTGTGTAGTGGGGCCAGAACACAATTGGCAATGCCGGCATAGGGCTTGGAGCCAATGATCTGAAGGAGGAGGCAGGCTTTTGCTGGAATGAGGAAGTGGTTGCTGGCGATTGGCGATCGATCGGGATCAGCACATCTCCTAGTAGATCCGTAAGATGGCAGGGGGTTGACAAATGGGATCAGGGAAGGCCACAGATGAGTCAGTGACGTTAGTGAAACAGCAAGATTTACCAAGAGGTAAATATTGGAATTTCACCAATCAGCAACAGACATGTCACACCCACGAGCACTAACATTGCATACACCGTCGTAAGAAAACGAATTCTAGTATGTGTTGTTAAAATGCAATTTAACAATAAAAAGATATTGGGGGAGAACCTCTTACCAAGCCCAAACTAAAGGAAAATAAATCCTCTAGCTCCACGCCCCAAGCTACTGAGGCACAGCCACACTGGTAAGCTCCAAAAACGTCTGTCAGAGACTTGCAGTCAGATACCCTTGCAGTGAATAAGATAAAGGACACCCTTCCCTAGTTTGCCGTGAGGGTGTCTCTTCACCATTCTACCTCCTCCATGACAGCTTTGCTCAGAGATGCAATACCTAAAAACCTGTACAGAGTCTCCCAGTATTCCTATTTGGGCGGACCCTCACACCAAGTGATCTGTGGGCACTGTCACATCGGACACCTTTATGGAACAGCACTTTTATGGAAATGGCCCCAGTGGTCCTGGGTCTGTCATGCAATCTCAGGCATAGTCCCATGGCCCCGTAACGAAAGTAATATGTGGTTTCAAGTGCTCCAACACCATCCTCATATAACTTCTCCACCCATGGTTCCAGTCCATGCACTTTACTATACAGATTCACAGTAGCCCTTGGGTGAAATGGGGACACATGACATATGTTAGTTTATTCCAGAACTCAGAAACCCTACAATGAAAAATTCAAACATTCTTGTATCTACGATCATCATCTCCCTCATCAAAGACCTTATTCGGACTCTCTAGGCTGAGAAAGGCAGCACGCCTGTATACTTCTATGTTACAAGTACAGGTTACTTCATGAGCATATTTATTGGGCTCTGGGCCTATATTTCATGGCTGTAGGTGATTTGACCGAATTCTTGTTTTCGAAAGAGTGAAGTGACAATTTTTTTTATTGCAGCGGCAGAAGCCCCCCACACCCCCCTGCAGGTCAGCCTAAATTCAGTACCTTTATTAATATCCTTTACCCCACCACACATATATTTTTATTGAAAACAAGGTTTTTCTGCAGTAAAAAAATAATAAAACAATTCTGTCACTTCTTCCTCAAACATTGGATTCGGTCACTTCTACGGAATCAATGTTTTTCATAACCTTCTTGGCTAAAAGGACATGTTTGATTCACCTTACACTGTGATTAGCTAATGAAACAAAGTACCTGTTGCACTTTTCGCATATCAGTAAATATCAGTGCAACTGCATCCAAAGGCTCTGAAGATAGGCCATCTCCCAGCACAGTGAGAGGACTTTGCACAATAGCATTAAAAAACGAGACAGAACCCAACTATCCAGCCCCCATGGAAAGACATATTGCTAATGTGGTGTGGAACTGGAGGATGGTGGGGGCATTTTGAACCTCTACGGGGATTGAGATGTAGATGTTTGTGGCATGGAAGGAGAAAGACTGTTTGCGAGTCTTCCCATTATGGGCTAGGTACGAGTCCAAACGTTTGCTTGTTTTGCTACAAGAGGTGTGAGAGCCTCCAGCGGTGTGGAGTTTAGTCATCCATTATGTTGGTTTTGAAACTGATCAATGCAGTATTGAATATAATCCTGACGTGGAGTGGTAGCCAATGAAGCTTTTGCAGTGTTGTAGAGATATGGTCAAATGTACAGGCACCTGTAATGACGCAGGCTACAGCGTGGTGGGGTGCCTTGAGGGGGAGGGAGGAGGGGTTAGATGTTCAGAAAAACAAATCTGTAAGGAGGGTGTTTATTCCATCGATTTGTGAGATCACAAGAGCTTGGATCACCATGTGGAAGTCATGTGGGGGGGGTCAAGGGTTTCATTTTGCGCAGTGTGGAGATCTGTGGAAATATAGTTTAATCCTTTGTGGCTATGTGCTTTTGGAAAGAAAGCCTTCTGGGAACAATGATGCCCAAGGATTTGCTTGATTTTGATAGCTGATATGTGAATCCTTCCAGGCACATGCTGTTCAGCAATTGTTGCTCGAATTGTCTTGTGGTGGGGGGATCGATGAAGATGAATTTGGTCTTGCTGTGGGTCAGATCGAGAAAGGCAGTTGACTTCCATGTTTGGATGGTTGACAGGCATTCACAGATGTCAGCAATAACCTGGGGGCCGCTGACCTTGAGATATAGCTGGATGTTGTCAGCATAATGATGGTTGACTATGTTGCGGTAATTTATGAGTGTATCCATGGGTTCAGTGGATAGACTGAAGACATTTGGAAGAGGATGGAACATTGGGAGACCCCATGCATGGAGAGAGATGGTGACGGATGCATCTGAATGAGCCTAGCTGTATGACTTGGTGCCTGCTGGAAAAGTAGCATGTAAAACATTCGAGGATGTTGCAGAGAAGCCCATCCTTTTAGTGTGTGTTTGTTTCTTTAAAAAAAGAAAACAAGCCTATATGGATCTCAATTAAATTATGGGACCTTGTGCCTTTAAATGCAAGCCTGGTCACAAAAGGGAAGTAACCTCCATTAACTGGCCAGAGATCCTTCTCCTGCCAGAGGAAAGCAGCCCAGTTGGAGCACCGAAGCACAAGACATATAAATGGCCAGAGGGGCCCTCCATATAATCCTTATAGCAACATCAATTAAGTGTCACCGTTCAAGAAAATTAAGCCAACCTCCCCACACAAGATTCACACAAGTTATTGTTTTAAGTCCTTCTTATGGGACATGTGAAACCCCAGTATGAAGGCCTCCTGCTCAACAATCCAACTCACACTCCCCGGGGTAAGAGAGAATATGTTTTGTAACAATGATATATTTTTATTAAACATGCATCATGAGCTAGTTCACAGGTGACTTCCCACGCACATTACAAGGGATACACCTGAAATACTGTTGGTATGTATGTTGGCATTGCTTTGCATTGCAAGGCAGTTTAAAAGGATAATTCTAAAATTACACTTTTTCTTTCTCTGGGATAAATTAAAGAGATAATTTGACTCTCTCACACGTGTCTTAGATCATGTCCCATCGACCACTATCCCTTTTCCATTTCCTCTATAAACCAGGCAAAACATGCTCCTTTAGGATTTGTTTTAGAGACTTTGGTCAACACAATGCACACAGGACTCTTAATGAGACCACTTATCAGTGAAATTCAAGTATCCCTCCTATGTGAAAACCAGGCACGTTCATGTGCTAATTATTTTAATCTACAGAGACAGAACTCATTGTTATGTTCGAAGAGTATAACATTTGAATAGTCATTAAGGAACTTCAGATTCACTTACTTTGTGGATTCCTTTCTCAGACAGCGGAGAGCAGGGCACTGTCCACGACTAGTCAATCTGGGTGACTCTCTCAGCCAACACCCTGCTCCCTGCCCAGAGCATCAGCAAGGTAACCAGCTGTTCCCTGGAAACCAGCCTACCTGTAGTCACTTTGGACCTGCTTTTCAGAACTGGATTCTCTCTGCTCTTACTCCAAGATGGATTGTGACCACAATAAAATCCTGTCCTACTAATGTTCCTCGATAGTCTCATGAAAATTAGTATTCTTTTCTATTGCAGTAGGCTGAGTTCTGAACTTGTATAGTGTCATTGTATATACAGATCCTTTACCACTCCTCGTGTGAAGTATTGGGACGTACAGCACTTTATATATGTACAGTCATTGCATTACTTCCCCAGTCTCTATGCTAGGAAATCCACACTATCAAAGGATTTGCTAAGAATGCAATCAATTTCTGCAATGCAGTTTTTCTCTTGGATTACATTGAACACTGCCCTTTGGTAGTGATAGCAATAGGACAATAGAAGTGTTGAAATAATTACAGTGTGTGCGAAATATGCTTTTTAAACACTTCACAATCTGCACATAAGTAACATTAGATGTGTATGGATGACCCGTATTCATTCATCTGATTTACATTTCACTAGATGGAGAACAAACCCCAAAAATGCTACTTTCATGAGCACGTGCATGAAACTGTAAAAAACGGGTATCTTCTCACTGTCTGAATTATTTTGTTTACAAGCATACATTTGGCTTTACTGTATCTCTTTTTGCCATACAGTTTTTATTTTATTTTTAGCACAAGGCAGATCCATGGCGTGGTTGAACCTATAGGGTACAGAAGTTAAAGGTATGTCTCCTTGAAGATAATCGATATGTTTAAAGCCTAAAAGAGTACAATCATCAGTCTAAATGTTTTTTTTGTTTAATAGCACATGTATACTATAATCAACTTAGACTTGTGCAGCCAAGGTTCAAACTGGACAAAGCTGGCGGACGTAGCTTCGATGTCCAAGGCCCTATTGCCTGGAATGCACTCCCGTGCACTCTCAGAACCACTGCTACACCCGCAGAATTTAAAAAAAGGCTGAAAAACCCATCTCTTCAACCTTCCCCTGACACATTTTTACTGCATCCTATTGCTGCTCTGCTTCTCTTCTTCTCACCATGAATTATTGTGCTATTAGCTGATTCCGATTTTTTCTTCTGTCCTGTATTGTCTTTTCTGTGCACTCTGAGGCCTTCGGACATGTGGCGCGGTATACAAAAATGTAAATAATAATAATAATATACGGAAACGCTCAGATGATGTGGGTTACAGGTGAACCTTTCATTGGCCCTGGACATCTATGAAGTTTATTTGAATTGCTCTCCACTGACACAATTGACGATTAGATATTTAGCTTTCAGCTGACCTCTGGGTTTTTAAAATAAAAATTGGCTGACATATTATTTACAACTAGGGTGAAAACCTGTGAACTTTGGCCAAAGTGCAGAAAGAGAGGCATTTTCAGCATGTTAATTTGTTATGTGATATATTTTAAGGCAATATCTCCCTCTAGTGGTGGCAACAAGTGAAGCGGACTGTCTCTACTGGGCATTACTGCGTCAGACAAGCATACAACTGGCCTTTTATTATATTGTATGAAATTTACTCACAGATCAGACATGTTGTAAATATTGACTCTTGTAGGGATCACTTACTAGAGATGTCCAGATATAGATTTGACCCCTGTGGTCACCAACTAGGGTGACCAGATTTAAGAAGTAAAACACTGGGATGGGGCAACTAACATAAACGTAGGACAAACTCTTGAAAGTGGCTGTGAAGTCACTACACCTGAGTAGCGGTTGGAGGAGAAGGGGCATTTATGTGTCACTGTCCAAATAAAAACATATTATTATTATTCATGTTTCTCTAATTTATCACAAACTAACACTATCTTAAGTTGTAAAATGCAGCATTTCTTCTGTGCAAAATTGTGCATTCTTGCCTGCCAGCTATGAAGACCTACTACAAAAAACCAGGACCACTGCAGTTTCCAATGGAAACATACTCTTGAAAAGGGGGTCAGAGCTCCAATTTCCAGGACAGTCCCGGCAAAACCGGGACCTCTGGTCACCCTATCACCAACACATGTCCGCCGGGTGGAGAAATGTAATGAGATATCATTATGTTGCTTTGAAAACACAACGCTGATGGAGGAGAGGTGCATCTAGCATTTGTAACTTACCTGTTATATTCCTTATAATCTGTTGGCAACACCGAGGTAATTTATGAGTAAGGCTTCCAGTTTTATGTTTTTACAGATTTTTTCTCATTAATACAGACGGAAATGAATCTGTTTTTGTATTTACTTATACAAATGGAAAAACAGGTCTTTCTGTCTGGTTCTCTGATGATGTCAATCATACATCGCAGGCCAATCAAATTTCAGATTGGCAGCATTTAGAGTGTAAAAGTTGTATACAAATATCATTACAGTTCTTCAAATTGCTGACAGCAAATATCTTAAGACAGCAGCAGTCACAGGAGCAACCATATGTTGTTATGGAAAAAAATTGAGCTGGCATCTATTTCACATATCGTTGCATGTGTGCTTAATTAAATTGATTTTTTAGTTAGAATAAATGCAGAAAAAGGTACTGGTTGCGAATTACCTTTTTATATGACAAAAAATAAATGTGGATGAATACAGAAAAAAAGGCCCAACTCTAAATATGGGTAAATACAGGCGAACATTGCAGAAAAATAAATATTATAAAACCGGAAGCCTTCTTTATGAGTTAACAGGCATGCACACGATTGCTGTTTTCCTCACACGCAATCCTCCACCAAACAATTCTGGAGTTTCCATTGAGTTGAAATACAAACACAGGTGTCTCTTTTTGATTATAGTTCTACAACTTGGGTACAGTGATCCTCTTTGGGCTGATCTAATAATGCTGTGTGACACAGATTTTCTTACATGTTCAGTGATCGAAGATTTTCACTTAGAGCGAAGTTGTTCAGATGAATGTAAAGCAAGGTACATCTAATTTAATCAAAGATTCAAGTGTATGCACATTTAATATCAGAAATCAAATCAGGTTCCTTTCATGTATAGAAAAAGGAACATTATTTTAGTGCTGTCAAAAATAGGCTTCTTTCTGTTAATCTATTATCACTTTCATACAACATTTTTAGTGGTTAATAAGATGTGTTTTGTTTTTAGCCTAAACAATTTAGACAAGTGGTATGGAAGGCGTTATTTGTCTGTTTGTATATAGCACCCTACCTCCTGATCAATTCCTGAAATAGAAGAACCAGCAACACAGCACAGGATCAACACCAATACAACAGAAGTCATTGCCTTCCATCTATTCCCCTTCCTCTCTAGAGGGTGCAATTTGCATAGCACATCTTCATGTACCATGCTGGAGACACAGCACAAGTGTCAGGTTTGCTATACCATCAGTCACTAACAAAAGCATCCGCAAAAGCCAACCATTGTGGCTTTGTGAAAGTAATTCCTTTAGATGAAAAAGAATCCTCCTTGGCCCCATGAAGGGAGAATGAGGAGGCGGGTCAGCCTGTCCTTTGAAGCACCACCACTTGAGAGGAGTGCAGCATTCCTGCATGTTCGGGCCCACCTTCCTGTCCCTTTGTCTTTCAGTGGGCCTGAACACGAGTTGGGTGGGAGCCTTTAAATGCAGCGGTAACAGTGTTACTGCTGCATTTAAGTGTCCGCCAAATCTCGAGTCTAGTTTGTTTACCCCCAGCTCAGTGCTGGGGGTAAACACGCTGAGAAAATTCCCATTTTCAGAGTAAGTACCGCTGGCGGTATTGCCGCACGGTAATTTCCCCTGCAAATTCTCCACTGGGTCCATTGAGACTAACAGTTAGTGCCCAACCCGCTATCCAGACAGGTGGGCACTAATGCAAATAAAGTTGGGGGGTATCCCAGAAGGCATAACGCCCAACTCGTGATGAGGCCCAGTGTACTGTCAGCTGCAGATAATATCCCACATATTTATCTAAGAATGTTTGAGCCATTTGTTTGGTGCTAATGTTCCATACAGGAACCACAACTAAGGGTGATGTGAAAGTGCCACCTAAGAGCAAAACTCTTTTGTGACATCACTAGGAATAGTTAAAGCACCTAATATGAGCCAAGCCTCACTAGATATAACTAAAGTACCATGTATGAGGCAAAGGTAATGATACTGCTGAAAAGTCACCTTTGAAAAAACGACTTATGGAGACAGTAAAGCCCCACTGTTGGGCCAAAGCTATGCAGATGGGGGCATATTCAGACATTCTCTGGCTCCTCCATGCCATCACTTTGTGCATACTCTATGTATCAATAATGTTTGTATTCTTAGGTTATGCCAAACCACTATCATCCAAAAGTAACAATAGAAGTATACCACTCTCCAGGAATGCCCAAAGAACAGACTGCACCTCCTGCACCTTGATTGCCTTGTTTTTCTTTTCTCAAGTTGCTCTAACTCTAACATAGGGAGTCACTGTGAATAAGGTCAAAGGGGAGAGCTTGAAATCTCAGAACAACTTCATGTCATTGGTTATCTTGGGGAAAATTAACACAATCAATGGGAACAAAAACCACCAAATAATCCAGCAGAAACCAACACTTGTCCCTGTAGGACAAGATCATCTTGTTCGATGCTGCTATGGGTGCATGGGTATTTAAAAGACAATTTGGGCCTCATTCTAAGTCTAGCGGTCCAGAAATTAGGGTACCGGTAGCAACGTACCGAAACCCTTTCTGTATCGCCAGACTAGGGGAATGCCTGCAGGGGCCAGATCTCCCAGCATGTTTGACCTGTCGGGAGTACTGCCCCCTGCAGGCATGTTTTTCATTGAAGCACCAGCACCGTAAGAAACAGTGCCAGTGCTTCCTTGTCCCCATTCCCGTGGAGTCCTGGGGGACTTACAGTACCCGCTGCCTGAGATTCTGGGACACTGGAACTTGTAATATCAAGGTGGCACCAGGATATCAGGTGGTGGAAACAGTATTACGAGGTCGGCAGCAATCTGCCAGTACACCGGTGTGTTACTGCCGGCCTGGTAATGAGGCCCAATCACTTTTTATTACAACTTCTGCTATCTCTAATAAACAAAAACAAAATGCATCCGTCCTTTCAGGGAAGTAATCAGAAATCAGAACCTCGGCAACACACCTTTTATGTCTGGCGGGTAGGACATTTACAAACCACTACATCATTAAATTCAGCTGCGTGACTCCACATTTCAAATATTCTTCTTTCAATCATTACTTCATTTTGTGCTTATAGATTTTATAACAATATTGAAAACACGTTTCATTCTATTTAGTACAAACGGACCAATCTCACTGTAACAAGATAGCAGCAATTAATTTAAAATATTCCTTTTCAGCAAAACATGACTTGTACGACTAATTATGTAAAGAATTACTGTCAATGTATACTGTGCACATGTGCTATGTCATCAGTATTTTTATCCCTGAACCCACTTTACTGGAAAGTGGTTGATTATGTTGCAGCCTTTGCTATTGACCTTATTGAATTAGTGTTATTTTGAGAAAAAAACAAATAAAACAACATGGCAGGCACCTCCGGGCATGTACCTGTCTTAAAACAAAACACATACAAGTGTTTAGACAAAGGTCATACCACTGTAGTATTTGATTTCGCCCATTCACGAGTTGGCTTGCTGGGATGTATGCCCAGTCATCATTTTAAAGTTAAATATATGGATTTAATCATCATCCAAGAATAAACCAAGAAGTGAGGCCTTGCTGCTCTCCAATGCTGTCATGTAGTTTTGTTAAATTGATGAATATTATTGGACAAAATTATCAAAAAGAAATATGCTTGCTAACATTTTTTTTCTTTCAGCCACAGATAGGCACAAGAAGCTGCTTTCTGGGTTTTCTGCGAAGATTGTCAAAATAAAAGTGGGAAAATTCTTAGGCAGGGTTCTCCGAATCCAGGCCTCGAGGGTCGGATCAATGTCGGATTTTCAGTATACCCCTCATCAATATTAATGAAATAAATGTGCAAACTATGATTCTAAATAATAAAAAAAGGTAGCAGGCACCCCTCGCCAGAAAGAACATGGCATGATAACCTGGTCTGTGTTTTTTTCCCACTTTGAGAGTTTGCAGCCATTGCTTTTTTGCTCACTGTACCTTTCACAGATGGGAAATATCCATTTGCATATCAGTCTTTGTCTCACCCACACGGGCAGTCCTGCACCGAAATGCTATGGTAATTCCCTTCTGAACAAGATGGAATTGAGGTATTTGGATCCAAGATGTTATGGCATGACACACAACAGCCTGAGGGAGTACATTTTCAACCAACAAACACTGTGAATGTACCAAATTAGAACATCTCTAGTAGTATACAAGGTCCAAATGCCTTGTATAGGTGAACATTTCTGTCTCAGGCCAAAATTCATCCTCTCAGTTCCAAAACTGCCTCCTACTAAAATGTGTCTGTCTTTTAACACAATCTCAAATTGATCCTAATGCAGTGGCAGCCCCAATGAACATATTCACTTGTAATACTATCAATTGCATCAAATGCTCATGGCATGCTCCCCCCTTCTTACAGCATTGCAATGCACAAACATGCCACATTATGCAATGGCCAGGATTCAGTTAAGGTTCTCCAAATGGCATGCAGTGCACTGTTCAGGCAATAAATCTCAACACAAACTGTGGATGTCTGTTTGTTATGTTTTGCACAGTTGACGGGAGAAGGGATCTGATATTGGTTGGAGGCAACAGTGCAACCATGACAGAGATTTTACCTATTGTGTGGTCTGACCACTTTGCCCAACTACTCTCACTGAGTTTACAATGGAGAGTAAATAGGATTCTAGAAAAAACACATTGTTACTAGTCTGCAAACGCCAGGATATGGAGGCTATATCAGGAGGGGAGGTACAGAGTGCATTAGCTAACATTGAAGCCTCTCTACAAGGTGAGGACTATTTCTTTGCTGGTATGAAGGTCTTAGAGGAGATATGTTAAAAAAAAAATGCACCCCTCAAAACTAAGAAAATGAAGGCATCAAAATATTGGTTTACAAAACAACAATTTCCCGTTCGAAAACAGGTTCACTGACCGGAAGTGGAGGTTAGGTAGAACTTTGGATGAGGCAGCTACGGCCAAATTGCTCCTGAAACAATATAAACAAGCAATTTTTGTGGATAAACAAGAGTGTTTACGTAAGGAAATAGAAATAGCAAAACATCATTTCAGGATGCTGCTTTCAGTTGTGTCCACATTTTGTTAGCCAAACCGAATTGCCTCAACTACTGAGCCGTCTTTAGCAAAGACAAATGCTTTTAATATGTTTTTAAAGGAAATACACTCTATTCAAAAGTCCAGTCTAGCAAATCTCCAGTTGGAGATATTGGCCATCATTATGAGGTTGGTGAAAACCCGCTCGTGCTACCGGTGGGTTGCCACCAACCCTGTGTTACCGTTACCGCCGCCTGACATCCTGGTGCTACTGAGATATCACAAGCAGTGGCAGGATGGTAAGTTCCCATTGCCATGGAGTCCTTTAGTCCTTTAGGACTCCATAGGAATGGGGACACTGAAGCACTGGCACTGATGTTAACAGTGCAGGTGCTTCAGTGAAAATCATGCCGGTATGGTACAGAACTCCCGGCAGGTCTGACATGCCAGTAGTTCAGAGCCCATACCAGCAAACATTGAGTGAGCCTGTTTGGAAAAAGTGCCGGAAACGTGTTACTGGTACCTTTATTTCTGGACCGGCTCACTCATAATGAGGCCCATTGTGAACTTCTGGATCAGAGACTGTAGTAGAGTCTGTGCAGAAAGAGTCAGGGAGATCGATTGCCCTTTTTGATGTCCACCCAGTGACGGAAATTGGACCCAGCCTGTCTCCAGAATCTTTGGCCTATTCTGGTCTTCCATGGCCTGGGAAAGTAACAGAGACGGTCATAACTCACCAGCTACAGGACTTTGTTGAAGGGGAGTCATTGTTGGGCCCCTTTCAATGTTGGTTTCCGTCCCATGGTAGAGGGCATAACATCAGTATCAACAGAAACTTTATAATCACCTCCACATTTTCCACATTTCTGACAAGTGAAGCTGATCTATTTGAAGTGGGGGTTAAAGCCAGAGCTGTAAACTCTGGTTGTGAGCCCTGCATGGTTGTGGTCACATTGTTTAGGTTGTCTCCAATAGGGTTTTGCTAACCAATGGCACCCTACCCTGTGATCCACTTGAAACCACAATATTTGACGGGGTCTGTTCCGTGATTGACATAATAGATACTGGTTCATCTTCACCCACACTGGTTGTGGTTGGAAAAATGTCAAAAATATCAGGGGTGGGAACCGGGTACTTGCTGGGGATCAGAACATCAGAAAGTTTGATAGTTATAATAATGCCCTTCACACCACCTGCAACCACAGATGGGTTAAATCCATCTAAGGTGTAGGGCAGACCCCTAGGCAGGTCCTCGGATGTTGTTGAGACAACTATGACATTGTCTATGACGTCTGAGACCCGGCACATGGAGCTGCAGGTGATGGCACTGCTACTACTATTAGTGTGTGGGTCATCCTTAGCGTCTTTGTCTTTGTCACTCCAGGAGACCCGATTAGTAGGAGCATTTGTTGTTCATTGATCAGGGTATTCGCCTCCCCCACCGATGTTATGGGGCTATGAGACTGTTTTTTAGCGGCGCCAGGTGGGGAGAGTTCTGTGGAATGTTTCACTTTACAATTAGGATTTTTTTCTTTGGCATTGCGTGGCATGCATGGTGAAAGAGCTGTGTGTGTTTGTGGTGGAGAGATTCTCTTGAAGTTTAATGACCACGCTGCAGGGGCCTCGGACAGGGTAGTAATGCTGGGCTTAACTTTCCCCCAGCCTCTCACCTGGTGGTGCCCTGCATACAACTTCTGCCTTGCTTTGTGAGTTGTTCCCACCGGGTGCCGTCCTCCCCCTTCCGGTGCCAAACACACTGCAGGTGCCAAACACCTGTACCCTTTACTGCACGCTTCACCCTGCGGGTTGTGTCCATAGATTATGAAGAGGAGAGGGCGCATGGCCTGGCAGCAGTCTGGTATGGCAGGCCTCCAGGGAGAAGCGACACAGGTGCCAAACACCCGCAGCCTTTACCACAGGCTTCACCCTGCAGGATGTGTCCATACAATTTGAAGGAGAGTGGGCGTGGCCTGGCTGCAGACAAGTAAGATAGGCCCGAAGAGACAAGGCCCGAAGGGATAAGCAAAGCTGGTGCCTAACACCTGCACCCTTTACCATGAGCTTCACCCTGTAGGTTGTGTCAGTAGATTATGAAGGAGCAAGGGGGTGGCCTGGCTGCAGTCCGGTATGGGAGCCCCCCAGGGACAAGCAAAGCAGGAGGTAAACTCACATAGCCTTTACCACAGGCTAGGTTTGCAAAACGAGAAACTTCATGTGGGTCTTTTTTTGTTCCAAACTAGTTTCGAGCAGCGGCGCGAGACACTTCAGGCGTGTCTCTTTTGATCTGTGGTAGTTTCATGCAGCGCACTTTTCCACAATCTGAGATAGTTCTGTGCAGTAGCAAGAGAAACTTTGTGCAGATTTTCTGTTCGATTCGTGGTAAATTTGCATAGCTGCACGAAAAATCTTTGCATATGTTTTATTTTATTCATGGTAGTTTTGCACAGCGGCACGAGAAACTTCATGGCACAGTTTCTGATTCACACTAAGTTCGAACAGCTGCAAGAGGAACTTCACACAGCTTTTTGCCGATTCGTACTAGGTTTCCACAGCAGCAGGTGAAACTTTGTGCTACTCTTTTTGATTCATACTAGGTTCGCGCAGTGGCACAAGAAACTTTCTCCTGGTCTTTTTCATTCATGCTAGGTACGGTGCAGCGGCACGAGAAACTTCGCGTGGCTCATTTTGGGTCGTGAGAAGGCACGAGAAAGTTTGCGCCATTTTTTGTTTATACGCTGGCATAGCGCAATGGCGGAATGGCAGATTTCGGTGAAACTAATCAAATTCTTTTAGATTTCTGTTCAGCAGTGGGTGGACCGGAATTTCACAATTTCGCCCTGCCCTATCTAGATGCAGAGGAAGGCATTTACCATGCATTATTATGTATTTGTGTATTAATTCATTTGTTTGTGTATTGTGTATTGTTTATATTTATTTACTGCTTTTGTGGGGTCAATGATTTGGGCCTTCATTCATGAAGTTATTTCAAATTGCAATTGAAACCTAATTGGATATGGGAAGAACATCACTCCAGTGAATGATGTTTGGTATACATTACATTTACTATCTGAACTATCCAAGCGTATGTTGAAGAAGCACTTGCAAGCAGATACGCATTCAGTCATCCCTCATTCGGGACGCACTTGTGTGCTTGTGAAACCCCTAATCAACTGAGGCCTGACAATCGTAGTTCGTATACCCATGCAAACATTGCGACTATTATAATTTAGTTATTTTTTTTTAAGCCACACTTTTAGTTAGGAGTAGCAGTTTTCTTAACTTTTTTGAAATAGATATAAACACTCAGTTCCAATCCCGGGACTATGAGTAAAAAAGTGGGATCAGGGGGTCATAAGTCGAGCTGATCTGTCTGAAGTCTAAAAGAAGTTGCTCTTGCCCCTCTTCTACAGAGTGCACTAAGATCTACAGCATAATTAATTGTAGCACTGTTCTTAGGCCTGTGCTTTGAAATACATTGTAAAGCGCTATACTCAATCCCCTTTGTCCTTACAAAAAATACATGTTGGGCACAGAACCAAAGAGTAGGAGAAGAATGGCGGACTGTGCCCTCTCCCTCTCTCTGAGGCCGCTCTTCTCCGTGAAACCCAGCACAGCAGGGATCCTGTCTTAAACTTCTTAAGCCTCTTCCCCATTCGTTTGCACCACAATGCAGAGATAAAAATTAAACACTGGTATAAAGACTGTACATCAAAGATACTAAGAGCTGCCCCAGTACTGCATGCATTATGCTGATTTTCAATGGACTGTGCTGCTAAAAGTGTAATTTGTGCCAACTAATGCACAATGTGCACCTTTTCATTGAGCCTGTCTGGCTGACTATGCTTTTCCTCACAGACTCATTGTAGAACAAACTCTCCCATGTCCGACTCCCAAATCGACAGAAGTCGTATTGCAACAATGCTACAAGTATTAAAATATATTCTGATGACACCCTCTCTGTTAAAGGTGATGATGTGTGCCAGTTCGATCTCTTTCCCTTTCACAGTACAGTAGCACAATATGAGCCTTTCAATATTTGACCCATGCCACTGACATGATGTACATTTGTTTTCTCTAACATTGATTTAATGAATCCTTCCTTTCATGTCAGGATTAGTCAAAGTACACAACCTTAACAATAACAACTAGTTTGGAAGCGACCACAATGTTTTCAGCATTCATAGGAAGTTGAATTATGAGAACAATGTCAATGACCAACCTCCCCCAAATTTAAATAGGAGTTTTCACTGAAATTGAGAGTTAGTTGAGGTTCAGACCTAGACGAGTTTCATTGTTTGTCTGGCTAATTACTGGATGCCGGACCTAGCCACTGTGAAGGCTAACTCCCCGATTTACCCATGCAGATTCATAAAATATAGTACACCTCATTGAAGAATGAGACTAGGAGGACAGGTTGCGAGATTAGTTAAGTTTTATATAAAGTTGGCATCCAGAGAACTCTGCTGCTTCAAGAGCGCTCTGGCAAACAATACAATTACCGAGAATTATAAAGGAAAATCTATAAATTGTATACATGTGATTATAGTATCTTCCATTGGGACTTTTATGGGGCGCATGGCTTAGAGGGCTTGTCCTCTTTGATAACATCATGCTGAACCAGGACGGTATCCAATTAAAGATGTTGTCGAACCAGTTGCTCGGCTCTAGTCCTCCTTCCTTCCGCATTCTTTCTCCTAGACTATGCACCGCTGAGATGACGTGGGAAAGGGTCCCATTGTCTTCGTCTAGAGAATGTACGAATGTACAGGAGCCACTCCCAATTTTTCAGCAAACACCGCCGTCCATTGCTGTGAGAAGGTCCAGGACGTACCGGTTCTGCATTGTCATTAGGCGCAAGGCGCAAAGTTTCACTTTTATGACAATGAACCCTTCTTCAGTGTCGTTGGCCAGTTGGATCAGCTCCCAGCAGATGATCTGCAGCCATTTGGCGTTTGTCCATACTTGAAGTCCTGGCACCTGGCGGGAAGCAAAAAATGTTTCAGCAGAGTGGAACAGATTGTATTTATCTGGAATCTCAGCCAGGAGGTCTGATGACTTGCTGGAGATATAGACGCTGATTCATGGAATTTGTGCGCTGAAAAACAGGGATTTGTGCACCATTCTGCCCGCAAATCCCCATTTGTTAAACAGGGATTTGCAGGCAGAATGGCACACAAATCCCCATTTTTTGTTGCACAACTTCCATGAATCAGCCCCATAGTTTGATGACCGTCGTTTGCGTGACACTCTGTCTTGTAGTTCATTTTCAATGGAGGCGTCTCTCGCTAATGCATGAGCAAGTGGGTTATTTTGTGCTGAATTTGTGAGGGGGGACCAAACGATCCTTCACTCCCACACACCACCCAGATAAAATCAGAGGAGATAATTGTGTCAGCCTTTACAAAGGAGATGGTTCAACTGTATGAGGATATTATGAACTTGTTACTCCCCTGAGCCACCGAGGATACTTGGAGTTCTAAAACAAAGAGGAGAACATAAATCTGAGCCTTTTCATTGGTTCATATTTGCTCAGTCAGAAAGTCAGCATTACAAAATGCTATCAAAATGGGCATGTTCAGAGAGACAATTAGGAATCTAAGACCACAAATCTAAATTTTGACATGTGGAAAAGAGAGCTTTTGGAGCCATAACTTGGAGAATATTGAGAAAGTGGCTTCAGATAATGATTGCAAATCTTTCAACCACTGCATAATCCTAGGTATGTGAAATCTCAAAATCTTAGTTCAATCTAACACTGCTGAATATGTATGGATCAAACATTTCCTTGGGATCACCTATGATCTGGTGCCCTGTGAAGAGCAGAGCATAGCAGGGAAGTCTGTAAGTAAGGAAACAATATTTACTCCACCAGGTGTCTTTCTTTTGAGATAACTTCTAAGTTCTAAGTGGGGGATAACTAGTAGAGACCTCATCCTCAGTAGAACCCTATTTTTCGCACAAAGCAACAGAGAAGGAAATACATCACTAAAGTGAAAGCCTCTTGCCCACATTTCTTCCAAATTGAGGTATATCAATATTGAATATTATTGTGGGGCCTCTGCTGAGGACATTTTTCATTAACTTTATTAAAACAGACCCATTTCCATAATCTTAGCATAATAGCATTATTGAACTTTTCTATGAGAAAAGTACCTCAAATCAATGCATAGCATATTGGTCGATTAGAGTAAGAGACTTTGATTACAAGATCTTCTCTCATAACATCAATAAGGCAGTTAATCAACAGATAGAAGAAACATCTATTTTAAATCCAGCACAGGAAGGATGCAGACTTGGTCTATCTACAGTGGACCATATCTTTAAACTGTAACACATTGTCCATGAGTACTCCTCAGAGTAAATGATGCTTCTATATGCATCAACTCCAACACCAAATAATCAAACCACCTCGGGAAGATGGCAAAGGTTGCTGTTTTATTAACAATTATGTAATACAGAGAGTTATAATGGACCTCAACAAATGTCTGCTCGAGCTCTCATTGAATGTCTCAGAAAACAAATGTATATACTAAAAAAAGTGCCATATGTGACATCATACTATGTGGCAAATGAGAAAAACCTACGAGGGATTGTGATAGGTTCAAGATGAACATCTAAGTATACTTTCTATATGGTCTGGGATTGTGGTTGGATATTTACTGTCAGGTGGACAACTTATGCCCACCTCTAAAGCATGTTATATTCAACAATAAAAAGTACACAGTATATTATTACTCTTCAAACTATAAGGCCCTTCATAATTAATTGGTTGGCATGCTCGTGCCATATCTTGAACATTGGTTTCACTTAGCAGCACATAAGCTCAGACCCAGGTGCTATGAGGTGGACATTACTTTACATCCCCACCCAATTAGCCCATCATCTCTCATCGCCCATGCCTTCTGCCATGAAGATTGTCTTTGAACTTGCCCTTGTAGAGTATTAATGTCTCTGGGAATATATGAGAGTGCGAGCAAGCACTATCATTGTTCTAGGACTCCAAGCTCAACTCTATTTCCATCCTTCGCTCAGGTTACAGGAGACCACAATTTGGTCCATTTTGAGGCATTTAAATTTCTTAAATGAATCAAACTTGGCACACTTGGTGTTCTTTCTTTGGACCTTAATAAGGGATGATTCAGCTTCCAACGTTTGCTGCCTTCAAGAATAGATAACCGATTCTTCGCTGCTTCAGCTTTGACACCAGACCAGACAGCCTCGCCATTTGTTTCCACAATCCCAGTTTATTCTTGCTGCAACACAGTTCTCTTCCTTTCTCCTCTCCATGGGTCCTGGCTTACTAAATTCATGACACTGATGATCAGTTTCTATTCAATGGCGGCTTTGCCTGCAGTCTATTCACTATGTTTAGCCACCTTCTAAGATCACTTAGTCTTCTTGTGTTACAGCATATTTACAGTTATTGAATGGTTTGCATTTACTTTAGTGCTTTGCACACGTGCAATTTTCTTTTTGCAATGCAAGTTTACTTGAATCTTAACTTTGTCATCAATTTCTGTAAGATCCATGCATTCTTTTCAATCAGTCTTCTCAGTGCGTCACATTTGTCTCTTGTAACGTCAATGGCTTCTCTTTCAATCTTTTTCATTTTCATTCAGGGAGTTCCTCCCTCAGATTGTCATCTCTTCTGGGATATATTTGATAGGGTTTTCTCGAGGATATCGTCTTTCGAATATTCGCTGTGGTATGGTCACAACTGCTGGTGTTGAGCATGGCACAATCTCGGGCTTCCAACATATAGGAGGTAAGCAGGTGGGATTTCCTGCAGAGGCATATAATTGCTCCTCGACAGTTTTTCTTTTTTTTTTTTTATATTGGAGCACTTTCAGTTACTAACAGAGTGTGTGACAATCTGCCAAATATGCCTGGAAATGTTCAACTGTGAAAAGTAATTGGATTATAATAGAATGGGCAGAAAATGTTTCTATGTCTGTCTCAAGCAGATCACATTAAGGGCCTCATTACACGGAAGGCGGTGGTCCAGGGTGCTATTAGCACCCTGGACCATGCCGGTAAAATACCGGCACCGCCTTGGCGGAAAGGGGATTTACCGCCCCATTCCAAGGTTGGAGGGGCGGTAAATCCCCTTTCCGCCATTGCCCTTCCCCATTCCCATTTCTGCCCCATAGGGCTCTATGGGACTGGGGAAGGCGCTAATTACGGCACCGCAATTTTGCGGTGCCGTAATTAGCTCCGAGGTCCCTTAGCGGGTTGGTATTTAACGCCTGCAAAAAGCAGGCGTTAAAACTCCAACCCGCTAAGGGACCTCGTAGTACGGCGGTAAGGGTTAACGGTCACCGTTGCCATTAACGGTGACCGTTAACCCTTACCGCCGTCCGTGTAATGAGGCCCTAAAACTTATTGGATATCTCCTGTGGTTTGATATTTACAGGGCATAGATTTTCCAACAGACCTAATTGCGAACTTTGACCAGGCCACAACAAAAACATTTTTTTTTTGCCCATATCAGGCGCGACAAATGTCCTCCGACTATTAAAGTAAGGAGATGGACAAAGTTATGTGATAGCCCAATTGTCAATGGGCTGTGGAGGTTGGAGGTGAAAGGATTGAATCAAAAGGATCTAAATACAATAGGGTTGAATCAAAAGGACCGAAAACAAAAAGGTCGAATGTCTTTTTTTTGGGGAGGGGGGTTACCCCCCAAACCCGTGTTTTTGGTGTAAAAATCACCTTTTTTTCCTATACGGAAACCCCCAAAAAAATATACATTTTAAAAATAAAATTCGACCCTTTTGTTTTAGGTCCTATTGACTCGAGCCTATTGCATTCAATCATTTTGCATTCGATCCTTTGACCGGACACCGCTGTGGAAGATCATAAACCATGTTTACTTCTTTGTCCTGGATACAGGCAACAGAGGGCACTGCGTCTAGGTAGTTTGCTGCCAAGAAGAACTTTTATTTTGGTCCAAATGTCCCAAAAGTCCTCTTTAATCTTTTCAGTGACTGGGAAATGAATGTGACAAGATCTGCGCCATATATTTTGTATGCAGCCTTGAAAATTGTATCAAACATATAAAATCACTAAAGCCGGCTGATCTATGTGGGGCAGAATTATGAGATTATTCCGATAGTCCCTTTACATGGCATGTGTTTGATTGTATTCTGTTATCAAGTTGTTTAGTTTACACAAGTGATTATTGGGAGAACCTTGCCTTTTTAAATTTTATGATGAAATTGCACTTTCAGTTTGCATATTTTTGTGTATTTTATTCTTCGATATAAGACCATGATGAAATTGCATGTCGAAATTGCATTTTACATTTGTTTATTTTAACCTGTATCTAAGTCATGATAAGATTGTATATGTCTTTGTATTTTATCTTGTGTTTACTGTATTATTTTCATTCACAAAAGGAACTGGAGCCAAAAGAGTCAAATCATATCAGAATCTTGGTCATCAGGACCTATGGGTGCCACCAACCTAAATATTTTCAAATGTCTGTACACAGCAAGGCATAATCTGCATGTCCTAAGAAACAGATAATGGGCCTCATTACAAGTTTGGTGGTAGCCTTGCCGGTAAAACCGGCAGGCTGCTGCCAAACTTGTGATTTTTTCCGGCACCCGCGAATGGGCAATTACCGAGCCATTATGGCCCTAGCGGACCCGGTATTTGCCCATTTGCAGGCGCCAGAATAAAATGCTCTCCATTCCCATTTTGAATGGTGCCGGTGCACCCAACATGCTCTGCTCTGGGGGCTGGTACGTTCGGCGGGCCAGTCCTGGCGGGCGGGAAGGCACCCGTGAGCAGAACTCGTAGTTTGCCAGTCTGGTAACTATGGTCCCGGCAAGCTTACTGGTACCGTAGTTACCGGACCAGCAAACTTGTAATGAGGCCCAGTGTCTTATTACAAGTGTGGTGGTCCAGAAGTAAGGGTGCCAGTAGCAACGTACCAGCACACTTTCGGGACCGCCATGCTACAAATCCACCTACAGGGGCTGTTGCACCTGGCAGGTCTGACCAGCCTGGCACAACATTCCCGGGAAGCACACTCGCCATGGAAGCACCGGCTTCTGTTTTCATACCGTTGAGTCCTATGGTACTGTATGGAAATGGGGAACAGCATTTTCTTGCACGTGACTTCCCAATCCACCGGGACTTGTAATGTCCCAGTGGCACAGCGATATCAGGTGCCAGAAAAGTGTTACGAGTCCGGTGTCAACCCGGCGGTAGCACCGACGGTTTACCGCCGGACTCACAATGAGGCACATTCTCTCTATCTATGTCTATTTTAAAACACTTATTTAGGGGGAATTCACCAACAATTAGAGCTACCTCTTTCCTGTTTTAATCTCCAAATTCACCTTGCCACCATGATGGCATAGGAAAACATTACCTGGCCAAATTCTCTGTCATGTCTTCATGCACCACCTCCCAACATGTGTCCTCTTCCCCCAAAATGTCTCTGATGTGAGTTTGACATACATTACACGGTTACAGGATCAGATTCCTGTTTTATTTAAGCAATTCTGCAGGCCAAAACAATTATTAAGTACATAGACCATGTATTACAATACAAACACAATGTACTGATTAAATATTTGTCACTACCTCATACCTTTTTATAACCACTGGAAATAACATTTTATTATGAACAATTGCATGCTTAAAAATACAACTTTGAAACCCGGGACAATACTTAAAGTTGGATGAGGATGCCGAACGTAAACATCAATAATCAGACTGACTCAGGAAGTTGGCAAAACACTCTACTGTTTTATTAACAATTATCTAAAACAGGGAGTTACAACGAATATCAATGGACGTTTGCGCGATTTCTCTCAAGGCATCAAATTAAAAAACAGCCTTCTTATACTAAGAATGTGTCACTACTGATGTCATGCTATGTGGCAAACTAAGAAACCCTACTCGGGATGTGATAGGCTTAAAGGGAACATTTAGGTATACGTTCCATACTGTCGCAGTCTCTAAGATCAGGTGGACAACTAAGCCCATCCCAAGTGCAAGTCATCTTCCATGTCATACTAATACACAATACCCTATTGGTTACACAAACTATAGGGCTCCTTAATATGTGGCCCTCTATAATTGGTTGGCACGCTGGTACCCTTCTGGAATATTCCACTTGCTAGAAGCACACAAGCTGGTTACCCCAGGTGCTGGGAGGATTGGCTTGGTCATGCCTCACCCCCCAATTAGCCCAACATCTATCATCACTCCTGTGGTCTGTCATTCAATTAAGGCTTTGAACTTGGCATTGCAGAGGCTCACTGGGACTGAGAATAAAAGGGAGTGTGGCATGGTCTAATCTTCTGGTTTTGGTGTAGCTCGACATAATGGGGGTCATTACGACCCAGGCGGTAACCATGGCACTAGTGTTAGGGAGAATTCTCTGTTTAGGCTTAATTTCCTAACCTAGTGAGTCCCCCAGCAGCTTTGCTGGATTTCTGGAGTTTGTTTTTTCCATCCTGCCAAGAGTGAGACTCTTTTTCTCCCACTCTTGGACATGAATGTGTGTAATTCCTTTGAATGTCAATGTGTTCTATGGGCTATGGGGTATTTTACTCCATAGGGTCTCATATGTTTTTCTATGTGTGTTACACTGCACCCTCCGTGCCGTAGCACTGGGGCGTCCTAGCGGACCTCATCATAGACTCCATACCCGGGGACTGACTACTGTCTCCCCGGGCATGTAAAGTCACCATTGGCTTTACTAGACCTAAATTTACTAACAGAACTAGTACAAACCATCCTATTGTGGACGTACTAATAGGGGTAATTCGATTACTCCTGGGTCTGTTATTCGAGGGGGCACTGTCCCGTCCCCCCTCGTCGAGTTTTGGCTGGTGGCAGTGGAAACTACTTGTTATGTTCGACCCCAAATATAACCCTATGGGATTCTTCCCATTGTTGGAGATTGATACTTTTCCTTGTTAATCTCTAACATACCATCGGTTTACATATCTTAAATAAGCCTATCGGATGGTATTTTCTGCCAGAACTCGGTTTTTAAAATGGCGTCTGTGTTCGTCTCTGTGACTCCTAAACCAAAGGTTGAGCCCTTTGTTCCACTTTTGGCAGGCTTCTGTACAGAGACCCTCCAAAGTGGTGCCATTCTGTCTGGGTTACCACAGGGGTGTGGGAGGGGGTTTAGGCACCCTGGACTGAGTTGCCTTGCCAACTCCAGTCGCACTCTGGTGTGATTGGCCCAAGTGGTGAGCCACCCCGCTCACCACTTAGCGTGTTTTGATTCAGAGCTAGGCTGAATGAATGGGGGTTTTCTGCATAAAAGCAGGGCTTTTGGGACTGGATCTTCAGAAGTCGCCACAGGACCTAAAGATCCGACGAGGGTAAAGCTGAGCCGACCTGCAATGACGACACCTCCGGTGGAGCCTGCGGAACCGACTCGCCACTTCCCGACGACAGAGGAGGTCTCCCTGCCGGAGAGTCTCTTCCCCTGACTGGTGGGAACAACCAGTCCCCTTTGCTTTTTCTTCGCTCCAGGACGCAGTGGTCAAATTGCCCGTGCAGAGCACCTCGGCAACCGGATAGCCACTACCCCTGTACCGCGACCAAAAGGTGGTGCCTTGTGACGGAGCACTCTGCGGCTGGTCTCTTCCCTGGTGGTGCACCGGACTTCACTTTTCTTCGACGACGAGATCATCTCTACTCTTGGCAAAGACCCGACGTGCATCCACCACCAGGAACAACTGCCCCCGCCGGAGCTGTCTCTCCACAAACAAGGTACCGTGTCCGCCTGGCTTCCCTTTCTGCCAGATCGAGTGAGGTGTCTTAATCCTCGCCTTTCCATTGAGTCGCCTCCAAGCTTTCTTTAACGTGTTGTTCTGAACTGGTCCAATCTTTCCATAACAATTTTGCGATAAAGAATCGAAGCGTATTTCCACTGAGACACTTTTTGGAACATATCGCCTTGCCTCTCTCCGAGTGGGCCTGGCCTCTGAACTTTTTGATTTGCAGTAGACCCTGCCTTACTTGCCTTGCATTTGTCCAAAAAGTATTGGTACCGAGTTGACTTCATAACCTGCCTTATTTTTCTCTCCCGTCCTAACGAATACTAGTGTACCATCTAGGTTAAAGCATACACCTCTGTCTGCAAATAAGTGATGCCGGTGAACCTAGACTTGTTAAACTATTGTTAGGGGGGATTGATCTTTTTCTTCGTATAGTAATTGTGATTGAAGTTGTTTGCCGTATTAGTGCCAGAGTGTTTTCCATAGATGTGTAGTTATAAATAAATACCTTTATATCTTTACACCGAAGCCTTGTTCCGTGTTTGCTTGTTCTACTGTGCGGATTGCCCTATAGTGTATACTCCACATACTGCCTAACTCTTCTTGAGGGAAGTCTGACTGCTCAGCCACAGCTACCAAGTGAATCTGTGTGGTACAGACTGCTACCAAGTGGGTTTACTGCCAAACACCTGTAGTCCTAAATCTTTTGCAGTGGTCCCAGAGGGAACTGCGCAGGTTTCCGCCTAACAGCTAGTTGCGCCATGGTTGCCGCCAATTCCGCCAATGGTAAATGGGGAATTACCGCCCCATTCCAAGGTTGGCGGGGAGGTAATTCCCCATTTACAAATGGCTCTTCCCCATTCCCATTTTTGCCCCATCGGGCTCAATGGGAATGGGGAAGGCGGTAATTACGGTACCACAAATTGCAGTACAGTAATTACTTTCAAGTTCCCTTTGCGAGTCCCTACCTTGACGGCTGGTACAGACCAGCCGTTAAGGTTGGGACCTGCAAAGGGACCTCGTAGTAAGGCGTTAAGTGGTTAACGGCGCCGCAACCTTTGACGGCGCCGTTAACCCCTTAATGCCTGGGTCGTAATGACCCCCAAAGTCTATTTCCATCTTGACCATGTGACTGGAGACCACGTTTTCAAGCTCTTCACTGCATAAAATACTATTAAAGGATGAACTCTTGACACTTTCAGTGTTTTTCCATTACATCTCAAAAGGGGTTTGCTTCTTTCTCACGTTCATGTAGCTTCTCAAGCAGATAACCGGGATCACGGTGGCCCCAACTCTTGATACTCGGCCAGCCAGACATTCTTGATTCTCCTTCGCCATTAGTTATTTTCAACTGCGCCACACTTCAAGTCATTTCCATTCACAGGGTTTAAGTTTGCTAAAGTGCATTGTGGAGCATCCAGATTCTATAGATTTCCTATGTATATACATTGTCGTATCGCCACAATCTATTTACTACATAGCCAGCCTCCGGATTATTTAGTCTACTTGCATTACAGCATTTGTACAACTGTCAAATTACTTTGCATATTCTTCAGTGTTTATTCACACAAGCAATCTTCATTTTGATCCCAAAATGTTGCTTTACTTTGATACTTCATCCTTAAATCCTATAGAATGTCTATATCCTTTCTTCATGTGTGTCTTTTTTGGGTGTGTCACTTCTGCTTCGTTTGATGTCACCAGCCTTCTTTCTTATTCTTCTTCACACGTCTTCCGGGACCTTCTCCAGAAGACCTCTTTGAATGCATATAGGCTTTTCTCAATGAATACCTTGTTTCAAGGATTCTTTGAGGTATAGGCATCCTCACTGGTACTGCGCATCTCGCAATTTCCGGTTCCCAATATATAGGCAACATAGGGGTGGAGCATCTGGTGGGGGGCTTGGCTCTTCCTCTACAACTTCTTGATGTCATTGATTAGCTCAGCCTTCTTCATGTGTTTATGCACCCACTCCAAATAACTCTAGACGTGTGCCAATACCATTTCAAACTGAGTGTAAGCCTTAACTCTGAAACCAATAAAGACCCCAGCTCTCAATGTTCCCCAAAGCCAAGGAATATTAATATTTATTGTCCTGTAGTGTTTGATGTTTTCTGGTCTCCTGGAGTAAAACCATTGCAAATATGGGATGAGCGCCTCACAAGCAATGCTCTCTTAGAAGAGATGATTATGGGGCAAGGTATTCTTGCAGACAACACCCCCAAGACATGTCCTAAGCCGGGTCCCTCTTTTCCAGAATGCCATCATGTTGAATTGGCTCAAGCATGATAGATGTCTCATCTCTGAACAGTCCTCACCTGTCTTGAATAACTGTTTAGCATGCATTATCCACTTCTTCATGTTTTATTCATGTCATTGATCATATGTGACTTCCTAGGGCGAAAAAGAAACTAACCATAACTGCCTGATACACACATATAAACAATGTCTAGCAACACAGCACATAATGCAAGGCTGTTTACCCTATTAGGACACAACCCCAATCCATTCAATGCATCAGAACTGTAATACATCCCCAGAACTCACCATTAATGTACTTTATACACACACGCCACATATCAGAGCAAAGTGTAAAAAAGGCTGCTTATTTACCCCTTCCGATCTCAATTGTTTGTAACGGGGTACCATTAAAGTCAGTTTCAGCCCTGCACTTTCCCATGTAGTCTGGGTCATGTAGTTATTTTTTACAATTATAAAACCAAAACAGCATGTTCCAGAATGCAAAGCAAAAACTAATAATAGTTTACCATCTACTGATTTGAATGGAATGGATCATAGTATGTGTACTGTAGAAACACTTGGCATAAAAACGGCACAAGCCACCTTCTACCACACTCTCAAACATGGGCAGACACAGTTTGTCTCATGTCATATTCCTTAATTTGCAAACCAAAGCTTGTTGAACACAGTAGATGAATCTGTCTTGACTTTAACCATTTGAGCAGAGAACAGCAGAGATATGAGCTGGGCCACAGTTTGCTCATCAGCCTCTTAAACCAGGGATTCAATGGGCCTCATTACAAGTTTGCCGGTTAGGTAACTACGGTACCGGTAAGCTTGCCGGTACTGTAGTTACTGGACCGGCAAACAACCAGTTCTGATCGTGGGTGCCTTCCTGCCCGCCTGGACTGTCCTGGCGGGCGTACCGGCACCCGCGAGCAGAGCATGTCAGATGCACCGGCACCATTCAGAATGGTGCTGGTGTATCCGACCTCACCATTCCCATTGAGCCCTATGGGGCTCAATGAGAATGGGGAACATTTTATTCCAGCACCCACGAATGGGCCAATACCGGGTCCAGCGGGGCCGTAATGACCCGCTAATTGCCCATTTGCGGGTGCCGGAAGATATTGCAAGTTTGGCGGCAGCGTACTGGTTTTACCGGCAAGGATACCGCCAAACTTGAAATGAGGCCCATTGATCTCACACAAGTGTCTATAAGTACAGCAAAAAGGTAGCGTTTGATGTTAGTGTTCAGAAAAATGAAAGCAACGTTTGATATTTTGGGAGGGAAACAAGGAAAACGGAATATGCTTATTGACCAACATCAGAGTGAATTTTTTAGGAACAAAAAAGTACAGCGAAAGTGAAACTCATTGCAATATGGCAATGCGTGTCTCCTACAGTCAATGTTGACATGCTAAATGTTCCTCTTCTTTGGTTGTACTTTCCCACTTTTGTGGTTGTAGATATTACACCATGTGTTGGAAATCGTGAGAGTGACAAGCCATTGCAGAATCTTTTAGTGGAATACCCAGCACCAAAAAGCTCCCTCATTTTAGAACTCATATCTGATCGGATGATATTCTTTATTGTGGGGTACGAGAACAGTGGAGTGTACACAGGTGAAGTTGCACATGAGTTGCAATGAGCAATGCATAGCTGCGTAATCATGTTAAACATGTGGTTCTTTGAACGGGGTCAGAGAGAAGAAGGATGAGTTCAGAATGCAGAAATACATGCCTAGGGTTTAATTGCTTTAATGATTATCATCTTAAGTATAGCCTTTACACATGGCGCCTAATCATGGCCTATTGACCTTTTCATCCACGGTAGACAGACATTGCAGATTTTAAAAGTTCCAGACAACTTGCAAGAGGACAGAGGCAGTATCAGGCACTTTACAAGTGATATGGAGCTCCATACTAGTGGCAGGGCCATCTTAATCAGTGTTAGTGCCCTGGGCATGGACATCTTTGGGGGCCCCCTCCACCAAACCAAAGGAATTAAGTGATCAAGAATATCTGGTGGCAACCCCCCGCACCCCCTAACCTGATCATAACCTCTGGGTTGATATGCAGCATCACAGCATTCAAAATAAGTATGTTTACTCCATTTCAGTCCCCTTACCCTCTTCAGCCTTGCTCTAATCAAAACCACAAACAAGTAGCATTTGAAGGCCAACATTAGCAATCTACGAAGAGGTTACCTCTCTTCTAGTATAGAAACAGGATACTTTTTAACAATAGCTTCGGGAACATATGCAGCCTGTAGTGTTAATGTGCGACTGTATGTAAAAGGTGCAGGTAACCGAGAATAGGCAGAAAACTCACATTAACTGCCTCAGAGAATGCAAAAGTGCTCACACATTGACAATATAGACCAATTGCAAGGAAGGAGAAAGCTATACGTATCATAGCATGGATAGTGAGTGCAGATTAGAAGCTACCAGGAAGGTCTCTCTATCCAGACAGACTGAGATTAGAAGTGGGACATGGTTTTCAAATACTGTTGCCAGTAGAGATCAAGGGAACAAGTGCCTATGGTGTGCAGTATATCAATGCTCACTATTATAGTGGAAGCAACCCTATATCCAGTGAAAGCACAAGTAATATTTTTATGAAGATCATACCCTGAGAAGGATATCACTCTGAATGGCTCACAATGTTGAAAGGTTTAGGGACTGGCAGTTCTGAGAGGTTAGGCAATACAAGATTACATGAGATGCCCAGGATCACACATTGCTTAAGGGGTGAAGCTGGCATTTGTGCCAACTCTGCAATTTCTGCATTTGAACACTTTCTTCTCCAGCTCTTACCATTTACTAAAACAACCTCATTTTATAAAACTGACTTGCAAAGTACACATATCACATTTTCAAACCTGACAATTTTTAAAACCAAAATATTACAGCAGGGCGTAACACAAAATGGGAATGATTCTAGATTCATTCTCCCCATCATCAAGGGAAGTATACATGTACCAGCAAACTAATCGATGTGATTTAACAGATTTAATCTAGGTATGTATTTTGTACTTTTAAGCTTTAAATACTTCCAAAACACAATGGCTTGTGAAATTGTTGCTCATAAGCATGCAGAAAAATACTTTGACTTTTATACAAAAAGCAAAAGGTTTTTTGTGTCAAACAAGCAGACCTTAAAATATGCTTTCCCAAGTCCTACAACATCTGCTCTGCTCTCTCCTGTCTACCACCCCTTTCACTCAAAGGGCCTACATAAGAAGAATGATCTTTTAATGAGCTAAACAATGCCACCAGCATACATGAAAGTAAACTTCACAGAAGACAGCACAGTAATGCAAGAGATATTATATAATTTGACCAGGATCACTGTATCGTCTGCTGGCAAAGCCAGGATACAAGCATGAACACTTTGGTTCCACAGTCATGAATTTGGATAATTATTCACCTCTTGGACTCCTAGTTTATGCTCATCTTTAGAGGGGATTGCCTAGGTTTTAGAATGCCCCATCTGAAAAAAAACTATTTGTAGACCTGCACCATACGAATGACATGTTATTTTTTCTAGCAACCACTATCTTGTGCAGAAAAATTGCTGATAATAGCACCTCTTATGCTGCAAAACAAAGTACATATGCAGGTAGGTTTATAAACTTCAGACATAGGAAAGGTTCAGCCAGCTTTGCTGGAATGTGCTCTTCTAATCTTTCATATGAACACATAGCTCTGCAATGAATGCTTAACACACTGAGCTAACTTCAGAACCATTGCAGCACTCTATTTATCAATATGGATTTCAACTTTAGCAATTGCACATGATCAGCATAATTCCGACAGGAAGGAAAGAATGCTACAAAAGTTGTGTCATACGGAAACCACAAACGGTGTATTCCACAGTGAACACAGAAAGCATTACATGATTAATTGAACAAGGTAAAATGTACTTGTCAAAACAGACAGGCAATAGGTTTAGCGCATCAGCAGCATGCCATAAAATCTCCTGGTGTGTGCTATTTAAGTCTGATGAACAATGGAATCTTACTTTAGATCAGGCAGCCTTGTGGGTGCCCCCTCCTTGGTGGGGGCCCTGGGCAAGTGGCCCTTTTGCCCTTCCATAAAAACGTCTCTGACTAGTGGGTCACCCTCACCCCACAGCATCCCAAACTAAAATTCAAATGCAAGAAATCTAAAACTGTTGCCCAAACTGTAGTACACATTTCAATAATGACAAATCATTAGACTATTCATTAGTTTAACAAATTGGGAGGGAAACATAGAGTGATACCTTAGCAGTCAAACCATTCACAATAGAATATACAGGACTTTTCACATTAAACGAACTTTGGGTCACTAAGTGACATTCACATTGCAAGGTTCTAAGCAATTTGTGAGGGTGTTTCTGGTATCCTAGAGTAACCCAGATGTCAACCAAAATAAATTAAAATAAGGTGGCACAAACTGTATCACGCAATTCTATAAATAAGCATATTTTTTAAGGCTTCAGTAATTCAAAATCATGACTGTTTGGAGAGAGGGAACTACAAAATATTGCTTAATATCAAGTATGCCTAAGAGAATTCACCTCTCTACCGTTCCCTTCCAGTGAACTCATATCCATAAAATTGCCACTCTCCGTCCAAAGCACACTCCTGATCGACCTGATCTATAGACTTCCACACAACACCAAACCTACCTCTAAAATCTTAGTAATAGGAGAGCTAAATTTAGGGTACAATGAGCCCTCAGATCCTCATGCCTTAACTGTAGAACAATCCCTTCTTGAGCTAGGGTTCAAACAACATATGTCCAGACCTACCCATTGCAAAGGCAGAACACTTGACTGGGTCGCTAACCTAAACTGCAATCTTAACCTATTCTCAAACAAACCATGTGCCCCAAGGCTCCTGCCTCTCCCCCACTCTCTACAACATCTTCACACGAAACCCTCTTCCTCATCCTCGACGCCATGGGTATCTCCTACACCAACTACGCTGACGAAACCCAGATCCTCCTCACCCTCACTGGCAACTATGACACTGACTCACTGACCCTCAACAACCTCTACAAAACCATCCAAGCCTGGATGGCAGACAATGGACTATGCCTCAACTCCAACAAGACAGAACTCCTCCTGGTAGGTTCCCCCGACACGCTAAAAAAGATAGACTCCCAATTCAGTCATTTCACCATCGACTCCATTAAAATACCTGTCTCAGTCTCAGTCAAAACACTTGGTGTCTACTTGGATTCCAACCTCTCCATGGACAGACAAGTCAACACAATAGCCTCCTCAGCTGCGTACCATGCCAAACTAATCAACTCAGTCAGACCCTTCCTCTCCAAAGAAAATTGCAAAAACATAGCCAGAGCATCCACCGGCTCTAGGCTAGATTATTGCAATGTACTCATCCTAGGAACCTCCAACAAAAACCTGGAAAGGTTACAAATCGTACAGAACAATGCCCTCCGCGCTGCCCAAGGTATTATGAAAAAAGAACACATCTCTGAGGCCAGAAAATTAGCCCACTGGCTACCAATAAGGGAAAGAATCATCTTCAAAGCTCTGACACTGACCCACAAGTGCATCCACCTCACCGCCCCTGTCTACCTCTCACAAAGAATCCACCCTGTATCCTCCGCAAGGCCAACCAGGTCACCATATACCAACATGCTCTGTATACCATTATCTCGCACCATCACACTGGAATGCCTTACCTCCCACAATTCGAGGTGAGCCCTCCCTCACTGCCTTTCGGAAAGCTATCTAAACCACCCTCTTCACATAAGCTCTTTGCAGCACCATGTGTGCCAGTAAACTGTCTGTAATGTAATAACCAAAGATGCATGAGCTGTAATGACTAATATGTTTGTAGCAATCATAATATGCCAACTACTGCTACCAATCCTGTACCCCCTGTAACTAAGTTCCTGCAAGTAACAGCGCCACAATGCCCCGGGGCTGTCTGCACGCTATATAAATATAAATCAATCAATCAATAAATAAATACATGTGCTTGGTCCGACCACTACATCATCCATTTCGAGCTAAACTCCACCACTCCCACTCCCACTGCGACTGCTCAAGTTCCCCCAGCATTGACGAGGAACAACAAGTCCATAACCTTGGAGACCATCCGCCCCATCATCAACCCATTGCATGCCAATGAATTAGATCCAGAAGTTCTAGTTAACATGTTCAACAAAAATCTACTATTAGCACTAGACCGAATCACACCCATCAAAACTAGAAAAGCTAAACAACCTAACCACCTCAACAATTGGTTCACCCCAGAACTAAAAGCTCTGAGGAAATCCAAAAGATTGGCTGAAGCCATCTGGTAAAAAAACAAACAACACCCCAAACAAAGATCTATTCAAGATAGCTGCCACCACCTACAAAAAAAGCCATTATCAAAACCAAAAGCGACACTTTCAACAATAGAATACAAAATGGTAAGTCCAATGTGAAAGACCTTTTCACCATCCTCAGGGAATTGGAATCACCCATACCCCCCCAATCTACCTGTGATAAAGATGCCACATGGTGTGCTAAGATCCGAAAGGCATTTTTGGATAAAATAGCCCTACTCCAAACCAAAATTCAGGCCACATGACTCCTCCTAGCCACCAAATACACTAATAACCCTAACCAAACCCACCAACCGCCTCCCAACAACTTTGATCTTTTTGAATTTGCCCGGACACCATTACACAGGTTGAATCAATAATTGATAGCCTTAAACCTCCAAAATGTCAAGGAGCCATCTGTTCTATCTCCATCATCAAAGAAGGAGCCAAAGACATTGCCCCCTTAATCACCACTCTTATTAACACCTTTCGCCTCATGCTCGGTACCCAAGAATCTCAAAGACGCTTGGGTCAAACCACTTCTCAAAAAACCCACACTAGACCCAAGCACACTGACTAACTACCTTCCCATCTCTACCGTCCCGTTCCTGCTAAAAAACCTTGATAAAGCAGCCCATATCCAAATCCAAAACCACCTTGAAACGCACAATCTTCTTGGCCTCTGCCAATCAGGCTTCAGACCTAGACATGGCACTGAGACAGCCCTTCTAGATCTGAAGATCCAAATGGATGAAGCCAAAGATAAAGGCCATCCTTCCTTTCTCTTACTCCTGGATCTTTCAGTGACTTTCAATTTGGTCGACCATAACATCCTAACCTCACACCTAACCACCTCTGCCTCCTTCTTACTTAACGCAGCTAAATGGATCCAATCCTTCCTGTCCGAAAGATCCATGAGAGTTTTCTCAGACAACGCCTCAGCAGACCCATCACCTATCACATGTGGAGTTCCTCAAGGCTCCTGCGTCCCCCCACCCTTTATAGCATCTTTACTAAGATGTTATTCAACCTCCTGGATGACATGAAAGTCCTATACACTAACTACGCGGATGATACGCAGACCCTCATCACACTCTTGGGCGCATATGTTAAGGACTCAAAGCACCTTAATGAAATTTATAGTAAGATTCAAGACTGGATGGCAAAGCATGGGCTTTGTCTAAACAATGAGAATACCGAGGTCCTACTCATTGGCTCCAGACAATCTCTCAACAAACTCAACCCAAAATACAACTCATTCAATATCGATGGAAACCTCATCAAGGTCGCCAAAAATACCAAAACACTAGGTATCTACCTTGATTCCACACTGACACTGTCAAGGCCGGTTAATGCCACTGTATTCGCCTCAGCCTACACAACTAATCTAATAACGGCCTGTAGACCCTTCCTATCTACTCAAAGCTGTATCACGTTAGCAAGAGCATTGATACTATCCAAACTTGACTACTGCAACTCCCTATATCTAGGGACTAGCAAGCAAAACATACACAAACTCCAGTTTGCACAAAACAACGCTCTTAGAGCAGCCCTCAACATCCCACGCAATGACCACATTTCCCTGGCAAGACAGACCGCCAACTAGCTCCCAATAAAAGACAGAGGGCCTCATTACGACCCTGGTGGAGAACCATGGTGCAATTTGCACCATGGTCCATGGCGCTAAGCTGCCAACTCCGCCATGGTGGTTGGCAGACTTACCGCCCCATGCCGACCTTGGCGGAGCGGTAAGTCCCCAATCCCCATTTACCCTTCCTCATTCCCATTTTTGCCCCATAGGGTATAATGGGAGTGGGGAAGGCGTTAATTACGCCACCGTAAATTACGGTGGCGTAATTAACAACAAGTCCCGTAGCGCCATGGATTTTTCCGCCTGCAAAAAGCAGGCGTAAAAATCACCATGGCGCTACGGGAACTCGTAGTCAGGCGGAGAGGTACGCCATGCACTACGCCGGCGTAAAACCCTCTCTGCCAGGGTCGTAATGAGGGCCAGAGTCACCTTCAGAACCTTCATTATCACTCACACATGCCTCAACAACGCTGCTCCAAAATACCTTGTTGACAAATTCTGCACCAGGACATCCTCTAGACCCACCAGAGCCAATTACACCCACTGCCTCATCATCCCCAAATACAAACTCCAAAAATCAGGTGGTAACAGTTTCCCAGTTTTAGCGGCTAAAACTTGGAACACTGTGCCCACAGCGCTAAGAAATTAACAATCTTTCTTCACCTTCCATTTCAAAGTCAAAGCATGGCTCTTCTCCACTATACCTCCCACATAATCAACACCCAGTATTCAGCAAGCACCGGGACAAAAAAAGTGTTCACTGCCCATCTCAGCCCTGTTTTATCTGTAAATTCCTGTACTTTGGTGTATATTATTATTGCTTATCCTTTCTCTACTGTCCCCTCTCTTTTAATATCATTATTGTTTCATATCATCTTGATATTCGCAGGCATGTATTTTTTCCAAACTAAACATGCCTGTAAATTCTTGTATTTATTGTAACTATACATGTATGTAACCGTCCATAAGATCAAGCGCCTAGCTACCCCATGGGTCAGTGCACTATATAAGCAAATAAAACAAACAAACAAACAAGGGATTCTGTCCCCAGCCATGTGAATAGTTAGACAACCTCCAACTATCACATGTTGTGTAACAAGTCCCCCAACTCACCACAGCTGTTTCATCAGATGTGGAAAAGGGATATGTTATCACATTTTTTTTTTTTTAAATATTTCGCTTTTATCAAATCAATGATTTTGCAAAAAGAAGGAAAGAAAAAAAAAGAAAAAGTTGAAGAAAGAAAAAAATTTAAAGTTTATAGATTGTTCCCTTTGACAGTTCGATGTTGACGTTCAGGTCAGTTTCAAACCTTGTTTATCAAGAACCTAGTTAATCGGATTCTTTAGATCTAAGGGAACATGCCTCTAAAGCTGCTTTTAAAATTTTTGCAGTTGCAATAGACCATGTCGTTCTGGAACTGCTCAAAAGTCGATTCCACCAGACGTCTTCTTCAGTCAAGAGGTTTGAATTTATCAGAAGACTCACATTTTTCAGTTTTGGGGCAATGCATCAAAAGGTGTTTTATCGATTCCGGCTCTGAGTCGGTTTCACAGAGACGGCAAAAGTTGGTTTGTGATTGCCCTCTAATGGCCCTGATTTCGTTTGTTGGAAGCAGATTCAGGTGACTTCTCAAGAAGATAGATCTTAAACCCTTGTCTGGGAATCTTTTCAGGACTTCCGAGGTAGAGTGGAGTTTTTTGGGTTGAAAGTTCAAATGGGTGAGGAGTTTGTTGTTGCCTGCCAATGTGAGAGTTTCTATCCAATCCAGCAGCACCATTTTCCGTTTAACTTTCATGGGATTTTGCATCAAGTCGTCTTCAGAACATCCTCTGATGACCAAGTGAGTGTGCTGTTTGTTCACCCAAGAGGAAAGAAGTTTTCTCTTACCTTTCATCATTACTTCATTGATTATCTTGTAAACAGGTGGAGAGTCTTGCATTATTATTTTCCTGTAAAGGGCCATTTCGCCTGCCTCGATGACCGCTTTCAAGGAAAGAGTTCCCAATTCTCTTCTGATAATCGAGATTGGAGTCGAATTTGGGAGCAGGAGAACTTTCCGCCAGAAGTAGGCTTCCAATTTTGGCCAGATAGCAGAGGGGATCGCAGGCATTGCCTCACAACCGTATGCCAAACTCGGGACTACTTTGCTCTTGTAAAATTTTATGGCCGGAAGGAGCGAGAATCGTCCATATTTTCGGTCAATTATTTTAGCCTGAGTGGTCAATTTGTGGATTTTGTCCCATAGATAGTTTTGCATCGCGGTTTCTGATTTTGAATTGTCCATCATCCTCCCCAGATATTTGAAGGACTTCACCACTTCAATTGTTGAGTCTTCAATTCGCCATCTGAAATTTTTTGAGTTTTTTTTCTGCAGCTTTCCGAGGATCAGGATTTTGGTTTTCTCCTTGTTCATCTCGAGGTTGTTACTTGAGATGTATTTTGCTAGGTTGTCAAGCTGCCTCTGAAGGCCAATTGGGGTCTGGTCGACGAGGATGATGTCATCAGCATATAATAACGTAGTTACAGAAGTCTTACCAACTTTCGGAAGGAATGATCTTAACTCACTGGAATTGTCTTTTAGGTCTCCAAGGAAGGAGATGAACAGGGCCGGAGCCAATGGGCAGCCCTGCTTCACCCCTCTAAGCGTCTGGATTTCTTCAGACAAGTTTCCGGCTTGGTCCAGTTTGATCCTGATTGAAGTCTTGTCATGGAAAGCCTTAATTGGATCAAGGATTTTGTTTGGGCAATTCCATTTTTCTAACTTGGACCACAGCAAAGATCTGTCTATTTGGTCAAAAGCTTGACTCAGATCGATAAATGCCAGATATACTTTCCCGGGCTTAGATAAGAATGCAGCCTTTATGACACTTAGCAGCATAATGTTGGCGGTGGCCCCTGAGTTTTTCATGAACCCTGTTTGAAAGGGGTCTCGGCACAGAGCTGATTTGGCCCAGAATTGGAAACTTTTTAGGAGAAATGACCCGTAGATTTTTCCAATGGTGTCCAAAAGGGCAATAGGACGATAATTTCCAGGCTCGGTTTTGTCTCCTTTTTTATAGACAGGTGCAATCACTGCTGTGCGCCATGAATACGGAATCGATCTTGTGATGCTGCATTTCTTGAATACTTGCCCAATGAAATTAGCCCACTCCACCGGGTGATTCTTTAAATCTATGTTTGTGATTCCGTCAGGGCCCGGTGCCCTAGAAGATTTAAGGCGCCTGATGGCCAAAACTATGTCTTCTTCATTTGAGAAGTCTTCCCAGGTGGATGATATTAAATCCTGCGCCACAGCCGGTGCTTGGTTCCTTGGGGGTTGGAAAATCGTGGAAAGGTGTGATTTCCAGGCTTCTTCGGAGACGTTATTTGATCCTTTTTCACTTGCTCCTTCTTCTGTGTTCTTTATTAGCTGCCAGAAAGCACCCGAGTTCTTAGAGACCAACTTTCTGAGCATTTCCTCAGAATCGCGCTGGTACAAGAGGATTCTTTGTTGTCTGAGCCAGGATTTATATGACTTGTGTTCTTTTAAGTAGAGGTCTCTTGGACCCGCTAACTCAGTAATTGCTGCCTGCTTTTTCAGCTTTCGCAAGGTACGCCGTTTCAGAACCAACTCAGGGTCATAGATGTGTAAAGGTTTTTGAGTTGCTTTATGATTAAGTTTCCTTGGTATCAGGTACGGAACCAAAAGAGGCTGGTAGTCAGTGGAGTTTTATTTCTCCCTGTTTCCCCGAGAGCAATGCATTGAGTAGTTTTTGGACAGTTCCTTGATTATCTCTAATGTAAGCCTAAGACGATTTCCTTGATTGGTGGATTCAGTTTTCTCCATCATTTGGGTTCTTTTTCTAACTGTTGTCGGCCAAGAGATTTTCAGAATATTATGATCACTTGCTTCCGTCCTTACAACCTCAAATGATGTAATTCGATTTAACATCTCCTCTGATACAAATATGTAGTCAATCGTTCCTTCTTGCGAACCTCTTTCCCAAGTTGGAATGGGAACAGCCTGGGGGAGAGAGTGGGCGATGTTAAACACATTTCTAGAATCCATAAGCGATTGCCATTGTTTTCCCCGTGACTCAACCTGGGTTGCTTGGCGCGGCTCAAGACCTCTTGGTTGACCTGTAGGGCATTTAGCATTAAGGTCGCCACTTAGAATTATAAGTGGATTTTCCTGGGTGGTCATGATCCCATCAATCTCTTTTTCGCTAGTCGCTAAGAAAATTTTATCTGAAATAACTTGAGGATTCCAGTAAGTAGTGATTATCGTAATCGGAGAGGAAATCAACAATCGACTGTTTTCAGGCAGTCGGTCCCACTTTAGTTGTACTACCAAGTGAGATTGAGTTGCGGCAATCGTCTTCTGGATCAAAAGCCCCAAGCCCGATCGGACTGCCACTATAAGGCCGTCTGATGGACGGCCCAAGAGGCCTTTTTTTGCTGGAGAAGTAGCAACTGAGAAGCCATCTATTGTTCGGGAATCAAGTAGCCATGTTTCTTGGAGGGTAATAATGTCAAAGTCCCCTTTGTTAACTCGTCCAGGTTTTGTGAGATGGACGAAACCTCTTGTATTCCAAGAGATCATTTTAAGTATTTGGTCTTGACGATCTGGATCCCTTATTGGCGTGTTTTGACTTGATCCATCTTTTAAATCTTTCCTCCGCTTAACGGGTGGAATTTGTGGCTATTGCTTTTGGTGTTTCGAGGAAGTTTTCGGAAGCCATGCCAAAAGCTGTCTGAATGGTGCAAATGTTGATGAGTTTTCTTTGGCAGCTGCGTGGTCCGAAGGTCTCGTGGACTTCCGGTTTTTGTCGGAAGATTTCTGGTCCGTCTTAGTTTCAGTATAGGACTGTCCCCTACCTCTAGCCGGGGGTCTCCCTTCCCGCTTCCACTTGGTCTTTGCGAGTTTCTTTCAGCAAGTTCCCCATTTGAAGGGAGATGCCTTTTGCTCTTTCCAATAGACTCTAGTAATTGGGCCGAGTCCCGCCTTGGGAGCTGCGACGTGTTGAGGTTATTCGACTTCGTTCTTGACCTGTAATGGATGTTCCCAGATGGGTATACAATTTTCTTTTCTTGCGGTATCTCCTCGTTTAAAGAGCGTTTTACCTCTGTAATGAAGTAGCCCTTTTTCAGGAGGTCTGCTTCACCTTTTTTAGACCAGCTGCCTTTTGCTTCTGCACTTACGTACAAGTACGCCTTTGCTTTTTGATCCTTGTGGTATGGTTCAACAAGTACCAGATCCTCTGTTGTCAGAACTTTTAAGTCTCTTGTGTGTTTTAAAATTTTCAGTACTGTTCCCCTGTTTAGAGTTGTCTTCTCAAAATTTGCCGGAATCTGTACAAGCTATAAAATTGTCGCAGCTGCAAGCCTTAAATTTAAGGCTATTTTTTATTCGAGCTTCTGTCCCAAGAATGTTTCTTTTTTTCTGTCAGTTCGGTACGGTCATTAGATCCTTTATGCAAATTTGGTTCGACTCTCCGGGTTTTGATAGTATCAGTATAAGATTCCGGTTCAACATGGTTTCTTTTTTGTGACGCTGGTTTCTCCCTCAAGGAATACGGGCCACGTGGTTGTCATTCATCAACGTCTAGCCGGACCCTTTTGTTATCAGTGTCAGGCTTTCGTTTTTTTAATGGTCAATCTTTTATACAGTCATTGATCGGTTGTGATCTTTCGTGATGGTGGTTTTCAATGTGGTTTTGACTGCAGCTCTCTGGGGATGAGTGGAGAGTGATGTTCATTAGAGCTTCATCTCTCAGGAAGTCTTCAACAGTAATTGGCGAATGTGACAGCGGAGACTGAGAGGGACTTCTAACGTAATGGCAGACCTGTATCGGGGACTGAGGAGTGGCACAGAGCTTTATTTCATTCACTGACAGATCATTGGTTTTCTGTCGAGGGGTCAAACCTTTTTCCAAAGCTTTGCCAGCTGAGGGATCCAGAACAGGAGCTGTCACCACTTCTTGTGGGATGTTTTTTTTTTTATTTCCATTCGAATTAGTAAGCTGAGATGGTTTATCTTTTGTTTGAACTTTACCTGGACTCACCCCAGGTTGTAGGCGTTATTGTTTAGGAGCTACAGTTGGCTCTTTTAGGCATGGCTTAGCCGGGCCCTTTTTAACTCCTTCAAATAGAAATTCTCTGAGAGGTTTGATATTATCTTTTCCTTTTTGGTTTTTTCTGAGCTCTTTCCCAAAGTCAAAGCAGATTTTGCTTGGAACCTGTTTTCCAATTTGTTGGATCTTCGACCCCGGTTCTCTTCCTTTTTCTGCCATTGGATCGGTCTGTGATGCAGAATCTCTTGTATCTTTAATTAAGGTTGAGTGGACTGATTGAGTTTACTTTTCAGGTTTTTTTTGTGAAGGGACACCAATGATTTTGTCATATATAACGCTGTCAACTTTTTCCTTTGTGGTTATATATCCTTCAAGGTATGTCATTTTCGTGTGAGTCATTGCAATCAAGGTAGTTTGGTCCTTTAACGTATCATTTATGAATTCATATAATTTGCCAAAAGGAGCGATCGTCAAAGCTGACATCAGTGTAGTCAGGTCTCGTTTTTTCGGCGGTGTTTCATTGAGGGCTCCCTCCGATTGGGTTCCACCAGAACTTTTCCTTTGAGGTGAAATATTATGGCAGCGGGGTGAAGAAAGAGGCTGTGATTTAGCCTTAGGAGAGTGGAGTCCTATGTCCGGGACTGCTGAGGTTGGTTCCTGTTGATGTTGATTTTTGGCTGGAGAGTCGAATTCCCGGTTCTCAATACTTTGAGAGGCAGGTTGATGGCTCAGAGGACCCTTTGGGCTATTCATCTGAGGAAATTCAGCAAGCGAGGCAGATGGGCTTGTTGAAGGGAGGTTGAACGGAGCAGTTTTTGGACTGCCCGATGTTGCAAGCAAACCGGCTCTTGGGCTTTCCAGGAGAGGAAAAACTTCACGGGTGTTATCGTTTTCAACAGACAGCGGTAAACATTCTTTCGGTGCATAAGGAAACTTGCATGCTTTAGGGCCCCCAGCGAGATCATCCGTCACTTCTAGGAGAACGTCATATTTTCGTTTCCCTTGACTGACGAAGTATGCTTTTAAAGAACTGCAGATCGCTGCGTTCGTTACGAGCTGGTCCGAGGGTTTTTTATACTGTGGTGCTTGACCAGCCGGACCCTTTTTCTTTCTTTGTTTGCTTTGGGTTCTTTTTTTCTTTGAGAACTCTTTGTTTTTCATACTTTTGTTTGGGAAAGTGTGTGGAAGCAATGAGTCAATGGAAGGGGTTTCGCCCTCTGAATCCAGCGTATTTAGAGGCTTTACAGATTGAAGCTCTACAGTAGGCGTGTCTACCTCAGTTTGTTGGTCTTTGGCTCCACCCCCTTGAGGAGGTGGACCCTCCTTTTTGGGCGCATGAATATAAGCACGCCCCACCCTCTTCTCCGATGACGCTGTCGGCACCTCCGGAACTTCCAGGACGAGTGCTGGCGTGGCAGCAGATGGGAGAGCGGGTCCCTGCGGCTCCCCACCTCCTCGACAGAGGCCGCCCCTGCCACAGTCCTCTGCGCCGTCGCATGCTGCGCCAGTCGAACCCAGGGCTCCAGGCGACCGAAGAACCTCTGAGACCCGAACTCCGGTAAAAGGTTTTTGAAAGCCCTCCTGGGCTGCAACGAGCGCAACGAGTGGCGAAGCCGCATGCGGTTCCCTCGCCGCCCACCCTTCAGTCGGCTGCACTGGAAACCTGACCGCATGGGGCTTCACCAACTCAGGCACCCGCAGCCGCTCATGGACCTCGCGGGACACGATTGCCGCAATGAGGCTAGTTTGAAGTGTTTCCACACTGGCGGCGTCCTTTCTTGGGGGTGGCGCTGGGGCTTCACTTAGGCCCTGATTGTTTTTTCCAAAGCGGACTCATGTTGAGAGTGTAGTAGGGGGCTAGCAGTTTGGGGCCCCAAGTTGGAAGGATGTCTTTTTCTTGAGGGCGGGCGAGGGAGGTCAAATCTAGTAGATGAAGGTCTTTGGTTTGAGCTCCTCAGCCATCGCATGTCCTCTTCTTCACCTCCAAGAGGTGATGACGGGGGTGTTTCACCGTTTCCGGCCTCCATGCAGGCAGAAAGGAGTCTACCAGTCACTCCTGCTCACGGACTGCCACAGACTGCAACTCTGCAGCCAACTCCGTGGCCGCTCCGCGGCTAGCAAGAGGTTTTATGGGTCCATCCACAAAAAAACAGCAACGAGTGTAGAGAGACTCTGGTAGGAAGGTCTGGTAAGGAAGGTCGACTGCCACAGACTGCAACTCTGCAGCCAACTCCGCGGCCGCTCCACGGCTAGCAAGAGGTTTTATGGGTCCACCCACAAAAAAACAGCAACGAGTGTAGAGAGACTCTGGTAGGAAGGTCTGGTAAGGAAGGGCGACTGCCACAGACTGCAACTCTGCAGCCAACTCCGCGGCCACTCCGCGGCAATGAGTGTAGAGAGACTCTGGTAGGAAGGTCTGGTAAGGAAGGTCGACTGCAACAGACTGCAACTCTGCAGCCAACACTGCGGCCGCTCCGCGGCTAGCAAGAGGTTTTATGGGTCCACCCACAAAAAAACAGCAACGAGTGTAGAGAGACTCTGGTAGGAAGGTCTGGTAAGGAAGGTCGACTGCCACAGACTGCAACTCTGCAGCCAACTCTGCGGCTGCTCCGCGGCTAGCAAGAGGTTTTATGGGTCCACCCACAAAAAAACCGCAACAAGTGTAGGGAGACTCTGGTAGGAAGGTCTGGTAAGGAAGGTCGACTGCCACAGACGGCAACTCTGCAGCCAACTCCGCGGCCACTCCGCAGCTAGCAAGAGGTTTTATGGGTCCACCCACAAAAAAAACAGCAACGAGTGAAGAGAGACTCTGGTAGGAAGGTCTGGTAAGGAAGGTCGACTGCCACAGACTGCAACTCTGCAGCCAACTCCGCGTTATCACATTTTACTATTGTAGGCTTTGGGTGGGCTGTGGGATGGGGATGGTAAAATATGTGGAGCATGCAACCTGATAGGGGGGGTGGTAGGATGTGGATAAGAGGGGCTGGTCCCCATGAAAATGCGGCAGTAAAATAGAGCTAAATGTCCCTCACAGTGGGATGACTTACAACCTTGTTGAGCAGGCTACATCAAATCCTTTTGCCACCAAGTTGTGGAGTCGATTTCAGCACCAACTGTACATAAGCTTTTACCCCATAGTGTTCATTAATTGTTTGTTCCATTTACCCATGAGTGAAACAAATCAACAAAATAGATTTTGTTTAAATGGTAATTCAAAAATAATATGGAGGATTTGTAACTCGACCCCATCTCCAATTGCTGCTTCCTTTACAGAGGTTAACTGTGGTAAACCACTTCACAACCAATGCCGTAGCTTTGAACCCTGTTTAAGAGTACCTCTTTTTAATACATCTGGGTAGGTCACCATAAGTCACCATGTGCTCTGATACGGCAAAACCTTGAGCATGGGGGGCACAGCTACCCTTTAGCACCATTTGAAATGTAGAGGGTGTCATTGCTTTTTGGGCATTTCACTGATGAACATAAGGAATGAAGCAACATGATGTCACTCACTGAGAGAAAGGGTTCATATTAATGCAAAGGGTGCATCATGTGTCAGCAAATATAACACATATTGATGACAAGAAATGAAATGCTGATAGGGGAAGCCATACCTATAGGGGGTTACCTTGAAGCCAATGCCACAAGGTGCCCCAGGAAAGCAAGATGATGACTTGGAGCATGAAAGAGATGATCTTGTCTAAATTTAAAGCAAGATGATGAAAATATGTATGATTATGTGGACCATGTCTGACATACTACAAAGGATACTGCCATGGCAGGTTTCTTGCCTGTGATGAGAGGCATGTGGACATCATATACATACATTCTCCACTCCTTCAAATGGCCATCATGATATTGTGCACCCCATACAGGTGATTGGGTATGCGAGAGCATGCAGAAAGAACATGGTGCCAATGTCATTGGCAATAAGGCTCATGCCACTGACAAGGAAGAGACATCCTGGCCTTCCTCTTTGGGCTCTCCTCGTGCACCCTCTTCTGAGGCCAGAAACCTTGGAGTCATCTTCGACCCCTCTCGCTCCTTCCTTCCTCATACTCCGGGCATTGCCAATAGGATCCACTTTCAGCTCTTCCTTCTCAAAGGAATTCTCCCTTTTCTCACTTTCACCTAGAGGCTCAACATGATCCAAGCCCTGGTTCTCTCTAGGCTTGACTATTGCAGTAGCCTCCTCCTCAATCTACCTTCTTCCACTCTGCGACCCCTCCAGCTAAACCAGAATAGGCCAACAAGACTGATCCTTGGCCTTAAGCCCAGGGACTGCATCTCTCCTGCACTAAAAAATCTTCACTGGCCAAAACAGTACGGATTAAATTCAAATCCCTCTGCATCATTCACAAGGCGGTCTGGGTCTGGGGACCACACTATCTTCAACTTTATCTTACTAAATACTCTCCCTCTAGACCACTACGCTCTTCTGGCTCTAACTCTCTGTGCATAAAGTGTTTTGCTAAACAGAAGGCAGGTGGACGTTCGCTTTCCTCGGATGGCTCCCTCCTATGGAAAAGCCTCCCCCTGCACCTTGAGCAGGATCTCCTTAAATTCTAGAAGCTCCCTAAGACTCTCCTCTTTACCTCCTCCTTCCCTTCTTCTCACATTTGGTGTCATTGGTGTCCTGGGCCCTTACGCATCCTTGGGGCCCTGACCTCCTGCACCCTTCAGCACAGCTCCTGTCTATCTGCACTTGCACTTACACTCTCCGCCCTGCTGGCTCACACTAACACACCTTGCACGTCCTGGCTGTGTAGCACTAAACATTCCTAGCACTTCATCTGTGGATTACCCATGAGCTCAGACTCCACTGCACTGACCCCCAGCCTTCTTCCTTGCAGCACTTGCACTTTCCGAATACTGACACAGCATAGTAGGTTAGTCCTGTTTTCCTCTTTCCCCCACAATCTTATTGATTGTGTTTTATTGTATTTTAATGCTCCCTCCCTTCCCTGTGGGAGCTTTGAACCCGTATTTTCTTATTGTATACGTGCCTAACAAGCAAACATTAAAATAACATAAATAAATAAATCCACCCAGAATAGGAAGATTGTTGTTGCCACACAGGACACCAGCAAGGAATATAGCATCCTGTTCCAGACATTTTAGTATCTGGAGATTACCAACCCCAAAGTCACTTTGGGTTTGGCACGACTCACTCCTACCCCCTCAGCTGTAAGTTCATCCCACATTTGTCCATTGCTTCCTCTGCTAGGATGACCACCAGGAGGCATTCTAAAAGGACAGCTGTTCTCCACACTCCCACTCAAGTGTGTCTGGAAAACATCCATCTAAGAACTGATATTTGATTTTGTGAGGGGCTTTGGGGTAGGGAGGGCATGCCTGAGTGTGTTTGGTGAGCAGTGTATTCAGCTCAGGATAAAGGATATTGGATTGGTCAATGGGTTTTGGGTTTGTTTGGGTTTTGATGGGTCTTGGGCCAGGAGAGGGAGGAGCGACTTGGGTGTGTTAAGTAAGGAAGAGGGAATACGCATTGGATGTAATGATGTATGTTTTGGGTACAGAAATGTGTGTGTTGGGGCACTGAAGGGGTATTGAGATTCGGATATATACAATGGGCATCATAATGTTTTTTTATGGAACCAAGCAAATCACAAGATGCAGTGTTTCAGCCTATACATAATATGGGAGATAATAAACAGAAAAAGTAAAGAAAACAAGCTACACATGAAATCCATCAAAAACATTGTCAATCAAGTCTTGGCAGGCAAATCTCCCATCCCCCAAGGCATCAGGCTGCCCTGCTTGAAGCGGATGCTCCTCTTTATCCTTGCTTCACTCATTATCAACATTTCCTAGGCCTGATGTTGACACCAGAAGCCTGGAGTTCCTGTTTTCTGACACACATCACATGATGATTTCAGCCTTGTTTTACTTTCTGAAAAATGGATTTCAGCTCTTTCAACATCCACGGATGGTGATGGGTATTGAAACATGGACTTCAAGAGCCCAAATGCCCCTCTGATGGAACCATAAGTCTAGTTGTGTACCTAATTTAATTCATTTCATTAACATTCTGGGAATCCCAGATTATTGTGACGAGCGATAGCATGAGGAAGTGTCCAAAGTAACCTGGTTGATGTGTTGCAATGCAGGTACATTGCACATGCAGTGATCATGATTTTGGTATTACTGCACACTTTGATCAATAAGCACTTGCAGTCTGCTCTTTTTCACCAGTACACTCCAGGGGTGGTGCGAGAAAGGGTGTGCGGCTGAAGGGAGTGTGGGATTGTAAGAGGTGAGGAGAGAGTGTAAGGAGGGATGGGGAATGAAAGTGTGGAGGGATACTTAGAAGAAGGGAGTTAATTAGGTAGAGGGTCCTGGATAGGGGATGGGAAGTGGATCTGAGGAATGACAATGAAGTAAAACGTGGGAATGCAGGTACATGGGTAGTGGGTAAAAGGGAAAGAACTATGTCACCTACCTAATATCTAGTCCATGTGGGAATCGATGCATCAGTGAAGACTGATACTACCAAAGACCATGGTGAAATGGGCAGATCCTAGGAAACAGGCGCATCAGTGGTGTATGAAGAAGCTTGCATCACATTTCATTTGCATGCTCATTTACTTCTGCTGCTGATTGTGCTGAAAGGTCTCCCCCATGCCTGTTGGTAGGGGGCACAGGAATGTGAGTTTAACCCAGGGAATCCAGCTATCTTAGAAATGGTTTAAAATCTGGCTTTGCAATGTTTTAGATCAACCTGGGTGGTGGGTAGGCATAAGGCAAGGTGATATTCCACAAATAGGAGAGGACTAATGGGTACATGGGCTGGGGCATTCCATGGAGCATTGCCGAAGTGTGGGAAGCTGTCAGTTTCTCAAAAATACAACAAAGTCACCCCTTTGATGAGAGAGGGTTTGGCAGTCCATATAATAATACTGACGTCTTTGCCAACCTCTGTGGACTGGAGGATGGGGATGATGGTCATGCGGCTGTACCAAGTGATTATGTGTTCATTGCACAGATCTGAGAGGTCAGCATTATATTAGCTGGATGTTTTCAAACTTATTTTTTTTGTTTTATGAGCCCTAAATTTAAAGTTAAATGATCTTAAATGTGCGCTTTTTGCAATCCCACAAGAAAGTCGTTTACAACCATAACGCCATTTAATTAATCAATTGAGAAGATGCTAATGCTTATTTAATATTTTAATTCCATCATCAAAGGTTTCACAAAGACACTTACGTTCCTTCTTTAGCCTTTGCAATTTATATTTTTTTGACATATCTTGCAAGAGCACCTCTCAAGAACCCTGGACTTGATCTCTCTGTTCTGGTACTGAATGACCTTTCTGACAACCACTTCTGAGTGTTCACCACTGCCTCCTTTGAGGGCCAGAAACATTCAGCATCCAAAGTGGAGGTTTGGAGGTTTCAGACATTTATAACATTTGTATTTATCGGTTCCATGTTCTTTCATCCCCTGCCATTTCATCCATCCCCTGCCATTTCATCCATCCCCTGCCATTTCAACGTGAACATTCTAACGAAAACCTTCATCTTTTTGTTTTCTTTTTCTTGGGGGTTACCCCTCAAACCTCCCTCCCCCACCTATGTTTAGCTATTCCCTACAACCCCAAACCCCTTATCTACCCTTTCCCACCCCCCCCAAAATTTGATGAGCGTTTTCGTTAGAATGTTCACTTTGAAATGGCAGGGGATGAAATTGCAGGTGATGAAAGGACGTAGTGCCGTATTTATCTAGGGTAGTAATTGTTAGGAAGCCACACCCCTAGAAGCAGGAATCCCTTTGTCCTGGTCACCAATGCCAACTGAGATGGACTCGCCACTATCTAGCAGCAGTCCTTAAAGCCATGTGTGTAGGGCCAATCCCAAAATTGTGGCCGCCATGTAGGGTAGCCAATCCCAAAATGGCAGAACTCAGTGCAACAATGTGATACATCATGCCGCAATGAGTGCTTTCCTCAGAGGCTGTCAGATCAGCTGCAAGGGACGTACCAATTTTCACATCAGAAATGGGGAATCCATTGCTTTGAAAGCCTAGGAGATGCAGAGCCGCGCTTCTCGCAACACCTCTATGTGGATGTTGTCCAGATGATCAATCTGAATTATTCAGGTAATTGGCCATTTTTCTTCTTTTTTTCTTTTGTTTGGCGAGATTGAGTCATAGCAGTATTCATGAAATAGTACGTATATTTAAGTTTACTGAGTTAATTTAGGAAGTTACCCTCCCTTACTTCGTTCCTACTCTCATGACAATAGTGTGTAATCACTATTTCTTCCAATGAGCAGCGCAGGAGTCAGTGGTGGTTCAATTCAGAGTCCGGAATTACCAGGCACATGCTGGGTTGAGAACTAAGAGGCACATAAACATGTTGGATAGATTCCACTATTTTCAAATCTAATGTTCCTTTTGTGTTGTTTACCCCCCACTACAGAGACTGAGCCCTAATACCAAGATTTTCGAAGAAGGTTGCACAGTTTGTAAACCGCCTCTGTTCGAAAGAGAGAACACTTCTGACTGTTTTATAAAGGAGAAGATATTTCCTTCCTGGGGCGTTGCACGCATTATCTTGCATGGCTCCCAAAAGACCTAAGAAACAGCCACCAAGGTTTGACGGTAAGGCATTCTAACCATCCTCCCTCCGTTTGGTTGCCATTACACCCAACACCCATTGCATCCCTAACCTATCTCCCCTCATGCACTCAAATATGGTTTATAGTCATAAAATCAAGTGCAAAAATGTCGAAAGTCAAAAAATCAAAAAAAATAATGTAAAAAAAAATACATTTGAATTTCTTTTTTAATACGTTTTTTATTCGAAATGGGGGGGTTCCCTCCAAACCCCCCCTCTTTTTTTTGGACCTTTTTTTTTACATGCAGAACCCCAAAAAAATATATAAATGAAAAAAGAAAGATTTCGATTAAGTTTTTGAATTTATTGTAATTCGACATTTTTTTTCTCGATATTATGAATGACCACCCTCAAATATCACTTCCTAGGAGTATGTTTTACATGCACATTTGAGTGGGCTTGGGAGTCCACCTGCATACATTGCTACCATCTTATCCTGCAGCAATTTAAAACCTGGCCAAGTCTGCACACTCTATCAACGCATGGAATACATGTTCTAGCACCAATAACCTAATTTGTTAAATATACATTGAGTTATTGCTGAGCATGCATGCTGATGGTTTGACCCTCTGTACAGTGAGTGGGCTTTCTACTTCTCTCTTCCATATGTCTCCCTCTCTCCTGTACCTTAAGCAGCTTGGGCTGGTCCAATGCTATCTTAAACTTGCGCTGACTCAGGTTCAGTGTCCTGATAAGCAGCATGTTGGATGGTGGTGTCCTTCAGTTGCATGCAGATTTGCATTAAACCCGATTCAGTGAGTATATCATGTGGTACTTGTTCATAATCATTTGATGGTAAAAACCACTAGTATTTGGTAAATCGCCTGTTTTTTATTTTTCCACCCAACTCACATTGAGGGTTTAAGTCACGACCTGGTGCCTATTTATGAATGTGTAGTCAACAAATAGAACGTGTCATTTTCCAAAAGACGTGACGTGACCTCACTTGTTTAAACCTCCAGACAAAACAATTCCAACTTCAGTGGAACAAGTACTCGCTGCTCGGCTCTATACTCAAAGAAAGGTTGATTTTTCGATTCTCAACAGGTCATCCTTTCTGAGGTCAATACATTGAGTTCAATGTATTCCTATAACCTCATAACCTTTCATTTGCAGTGCTATGAAATATGAAGCCAGCCGTAACACGGCTATAACATTTGCCAGCCTGCAATACCTGTATAAAAGCCTGGACATCACGTATTTATCATAGGCTAGTGACATCACAACTGACATGTAATAAGAAAATGTCTTCACAACTGCTCCGTAAACAGTTATTACACTTCAGTTGTGACTTCCCAATGCCTGCTGCATCAGCCAGCACAGATCAGAACTCCAGCTGTCACTGCAACACTTAATTAAATCTGTTACAAGCTTTTCAAACTCCTTTCTTGTTAAATAGTGTCTTGACACTTTAAAGTGATTCATTACAAAGCAACTGTTTATGTTAGAACGTTTACAGGGTAATTCATAGAATTTCGCAGAAAAGTGTCGCAAGCGGCTGGCGCAGTGTCCGCGTGCGATTGTCTGCGCCAGGTTCGTGCGCTAAAACCGATTTCCGCGCACAGCGTATTCATGGATTTTAGGCTCCCAAACCAGCCGTGGCGCAGAGTATCGCAGCGAACCTGCAGCAGCGCCAGTAACGCCCCCAAGAACGCCCTTGCGCAAGGAAAAGCCATCAAAATCGCTAAATCATCGCAAAGGGCAGCGCTAACCCTGGACCAGTCCACAGGGCTGCCAAACAAGGAACGCAAAGCGGGTAACGTGCATATCAGGGGTACGCGTTAAGTTATACACGCGATTAGCCAGGGTACGTGTATTACAGGGGTACGCGTGAAGTTTTACACGCGATTAGCCAGGGCACGTGTATCACAGGGGTACGCAGGAATTGTCACACGCGATTTGGCTGGGTACGTGTATTACAGGGGTGCGCAGGAATTATCACACGCGATTTGGCTGGGTAGGTGTATTACAGGGGTACACGGGAAGTTCTACACGTGATTCGGCTGGGTACGTGTATTACAGGGGTGCGCGGGAATTCTCACATGCGATTTGGCCAGGTACGTGTATTACAGGGGTGCGCGGGAATTATCAGACGCGATTTGGCTTGGTACGTGTATTACAGGGGTGCGTGGGAAGTTGTACACGCGATTGGCCAGGGTACGTGTATTACAGGGGTACGTGGGAATTATCACACGCGATTTGGCTGGGTACGTGTATTACAGGGGTACACGGGAAGTTCTACACGCGATTCGGCTGGGTACGTGTATTACAGGGGTGCGCGGGAATTCTCACATGCGATTTGGCCAGGTACGTGTATTACAGGGGTGTGCGGGAATTATCACACGCAATTAGGCTGGGTGGGTCCTCACAGGTGTTCCCTGTACACCCTCCACGGCCCCTGCAGGCAGCCCACAAAACAGGGGACTACCCTGCACACCTGCTCATGTCCCCCTGCACCCCCACCCTCCAGCAGTGCAGGGGCAGCCTCCACCAGGCCCCCACCCATGTCTCCCACCACCCCCACCCCCCAGCAGTGCAGGGGCAGCCTCCACCAGCCGCCACCCATGTCTCCCACCACCCCCACCCCCCAGCAGTGCAGGGGCAGCCTCCACCAGGCCCCCACTCATGTCCCCTATCACCCACACCCCCCCGCCACCAGGGGCACCCTCCACCAGGCCCCCGCTCATGTCTCCCACCACCCCCACCCCCCAGCAGTGCAGGGGCACCCTCCACCAGGCCCCCACTCATGTCTCCCACCACCCCCACACCCCCAGCAGTGCAGGGGCAGCCTCCACCAGGCCCCCACTCATGTCTCCCACCACCCCCACCCCCCTGCCACCATGGGCAGCCCCCACCAGGCCCCCACTCATGTCTCCCACCACCCCCACCCCCCAGCAGTGCAGGGGCACCCTCCACCAGGCCCCCACTCATGTCTCCCACCACCCCCACCCCCCAGCAGTGCAGGGGCAGCCTCCACCAGGCACCCACCCATGTCTCCCACCACCCCCACCCCCCAGCAGTGCAGGGGCAGCCTCCACCAGGCACCCACCCATGTCTCCCACCACCCCCACCCCCCAGCAGTGCAGGGGCACCCTCCACCAGGCCCCCACCCATGTCTCCCACCACCCCCAGCCCCCAGCAGTGCAGGGGCAGCCTCCACCAGGCCCCCACTCATGTCTCCCACCACCCCCACCCCCAGCAGTGCAGGGGCACCCTCCACCAGGCCCCCACTCATGTCCCCTATCACCCCCACCCCCCCGCCACCAGGGGCACCCTCCACCAGGCCCCCATCCATGTCTCCCACCACCCCCACCCCCAGCAGTGCAGGGGCAGCCTCCAGCAGGCCCCCACTCATGTCTCCCACCACCCCCACCCCCCAACCACCAGGGTCACCCTCCACCAGGCCCCCACTCATGTCTCCCACCACCTCCACACCCCAGCAGTGCAGGGGCACCCTCCACCAGGCCCCCACTCATGTCTCCCACCACCCCCACACCCCCAGCAGTGCGGGGGCAGCCTCTACCAGGCCCCCACTCATGTCTCCCACCACCCCCACCCCGCTGCCACCATGGGCAGCCCCCACCAGGCCCCCACTCATGTCTCCCACCACCCCCACCCCCCAGCAGTGCAGGGGAACCCTCCACCAGGCACCCACCCATGTCTCCCACCACCCCACCCCCCAGCAGTACAGGGGCACCCTCCACCAGGCCCCCACCCATGTCTCCCACCACCCCCACCCCCCTGCCACCATGGGCAGCCCCCCCCAGGCCCCCACTCATGTCTCCCACCACCCCCACCCCATGCCACCATGGGCAGCCCCCACCAGGCCCCCACTCATGTCTCCCACCACCCCCACCCCCCAGCAGTGCAGGGACAGCCTCCACCAGGCCCCCACTCATGTCTCCCACCACCCCCACCCCCCAGCAGTGCAGGGGCACCCTCCACCAGGCCCCCACTCATGTATCCCACGACCCCCACCCCCCTGCCACCATGGGCAGCCCCCACCAGGCCCCCACTCATGTCTCCCACCACCCCCACCCCCATGCGACCATGGGCAGCCCCCACCAGGACCCCACTCATGTCTCCCACCACCCCCACCCCCCAGCAGTGCAGGGGCAGCCTCCACCAGGCCCCCACTCATGTCTCCCACCACCCCCACCCCCCAGCAGTGCAGGGGCACCCTCCACCAGGCCCCCACTCATGTCCCCTATCACCCCCACCCCCCCGCCACCAGGGGCACCCTCCACCAGGCCCCCATCCATGTCTCCCACCACCCCCACCCCCAGCAGTGCAGGGGCAGCCTCCACCAGGCCCCCACTCATGTCTCCCACCACCCCCACCCCCCAGCCACCAGGGGCACCCTCCACCAGGCCCCCATCCACGTCTGCCACCAGCCCCACCCCCCAGCAGTGCAGGGGCAGCCTCCACCAGGCCCCCACTCATGTCTCCCACCACCCCCACCCCCCAGCCACCAGGGTCACCCTCCACCAGGCCCCCACTCATGTCTCCCACCACCCCCACACCCCAGCAGTGCAGGGGCACCCTCCACCAGGCCCCCACTCATGTCTCCCACCACCCCCACACCCCCAGCAGTGCAGGGGCAGCCTCCACCAGGCCCCCACTCATGTCTCCCACCACCCCCACCCCCTGCCACCATGGGCAGCCCCCACCAGGCCCCCACTCATGTCTCCCACCACCCCCACCCCTCAGCAGTGCAGGGGCACCCTCCACCAGGCACCCACCCATGTCTCCCACCACCCCCACCCCCCAGCAGTGCAGGGGCACCCTCCACCAGGCCCCCACCCATGTCTCCCACCACCCCCACCCCCCTGCCACATGGGCAGCCCTCACCAGGCCCCCACTCATGTCTCCCACCACCCCCACCCCCATGCCACCATGGGCAGCCCCCACCAGGCCCCCACTCATGTCTCCCACCACCCCCACCCCCCAGCAGTGCAGGGGGAGCCTCCACCAGGCCCCCACTCATGTCTCCCACCACCCCCACCCCCCAGCAGTGCAGGGGCACCCTCCACCAGGCCCCCACTCATGTCTCCCACCACCCCCACCCCCCTGCCACCATGGGCAGCCCCCACCAGGACCCCACTCATGTCTCCCACCACCCCCACCACCCAGCAGTGCAGGGGCAGCCTCCACCAGGCCCCCACTCATGTCTCCCACCACCCCCACCCCCCAGCAGTGCAGGGGCACCCTCCACCAGGCCCCACTCATGTCCCCTATCACCCCCACCCCCCTGCCACCAGGGGCACCCTCCACCAGGCCCCCATCCATGTCTCCCACCACCCCCACCCCCCAGCAGTGCAGGGGCAGCCTCCACCAGGCCCTCACTCATGTCCCCTATCACCCCCACCCCCCCGCCACCAGGGTCACCCTCCACCAGGCCCCCACTCATGTCCCCCACCACCCCCACCCCCCTGCCACCATGTGCAGCCCCCACCAGGTCCTCACAATCCCCAATCATGTGCGTAATGGTCAGCCTCCACAGCCAAAAAGCACTACCAAGTAACCCATTCACCCACATGGAAATGAAAACACATGTTACACCCCCAATGTTCATGAAGCAAATGAACCCATGTCCGTCACACACATATTTTCCAATTGAATGGGAAAACACACAACATGACATGCATGAAAGCAATGAGATGAAACCACACAGTGAACAATGGAAAAAAAATGTATTGGACAAAGATACGAATGCTAAAGAAAGAAAACTAACTACAATGTAAATGTGAAAAAATAAGCTGCATGTCCGCATAAAAACACAAAAGTAGAAAATCCAATCCAAAAAATGTTGTCCAAAGTGAAATGTAAAAACTCTCCATGCAACAAAGAACTATGTACAAAAATAACAAGGGTCCATCATCACAACTGAACTAAGGAAACCTCCTAAAAAACCTACCTAAATATCAACTATATACAAAAAGTGGAGCAGTGTCCGTCGACTCCAAATCATAAGAAAAAACAAAGGAAACCTAAAACTAAAGAACTATATACAAAGGCGGCGGGCAAGTCCAGCGGCTCACTCCGTGGTGTTCCGGGCCAGGGCATCATCGAACTCCTGTTCGATGTCCCGGAGGCGGTCCAGTTCCATGGCCCGAGGGTCCGCAGGGACGACGCCGTGTCCTCCTCCAACCCCCTGCGGATTGCCTCGAGGCACTCGGCCCGCCTCAGGGCCCTCCGCATGGAGTTCTCCGCCCTGACCATTGTGAGCCGCGCCTCTTCCGCCCGCCGCCGCTCCGCACCTATGGCGTGGCCCAACCACTGCCACACGGAAGACACTCTCTGTCCTGGGTCCTCCTGCCATCCGGCCGATGCCTGCCCCTCCGATGTCGAAGGCCCCGAGCCTTCATGGCTCCCACCATGTTGCTGCTGCTGCTCTGCCTCTGCCCGTGCACTGCCTCCTGCTGCCTGCACATCCTCCGCCGGCTGGGGTGCAGTTGTTGATGTGGCCACCCCTGCTGGACGTCCGACACCCGACTGTGGCAGGGATGCCTCCTCCACCAGCCTGGCCGCACTGTCAGAGGCAGCTCCACAGGGCACCCAGGTGACTGATGGGTGGGAAGATGGCACAGAGGACGACTGGTGCGTAGGGGGTCCAGTTGAGGAGAGGGTCGGAACAAGCCCCATCAGACGGAGGAATCCGGTCTGGGTGACCTGTCCCAGCAGGCTGACGTGGTCAACGAGCCATTCGAGATGACGTGCAGTCTCTCCATGAAAAGACTGCAGGTCACCTCGCATGGCCCGTTGACGCAACGCCACACCAGCCAGGACAGGCTCAACCCGGACCTGGATAGCCACGTCCGCAGGCAGAGGAAGGCCAGTTGACGTCAGCTCATCCCCTGCCTGGAAACGGGTCTGGACGTAGGCATCCCTGCTGGTGCAAGATGATGCAGGGACAGGATCGGGGACAGGATTGCACACAGGCACCTCCGCGGCGGCCTGTGCTGCCTCCTGTCCCTGGTCCTGGACTGCACCACTAGCACCAGTGGGATCCCCACCTCCAGACCCCGTCTCTGGTGCTTGCACGGCCTCCTCCTCCACCAGACCCCCCACCAACCTGGATGACTCCGTGCCATCTTCCCCTGTTGGGCCCTGTGGGGTCCCAGCTGCCCCTTATGCTGCCGAGGAGTCCAACTCCAACCTCCGCCTCTTTGACCTCCCCCCGGCAGCTGCGGCCTGGGACGCGGCACCGGACTCCTCAGTCCCCGACGAGATGACAACACGGGAGGGGAGCCGGGCCTTGCGTCTCCGGCTGGCGGTCGGATCCCCGCCGCTGTGCTCCACAGCACCTTCTCCGCCCTCTTCATCAGTTGACGCTGCAGACAGGGAGAAACAAAACACAGGCATCAGGGCACTGTACAATGGACACATACACACATGACAGTTGCACATGAGTGGCATTGGCAAACCTCAGACATGTCATCACAATCCCCAACACACATGTCATTGCAACTCGCACACATGAGCCATACCACAGCCATATCGCAACTGCCACCACCATCCATACACATACAACAGCATGAGCAGCCAAAGGTGACCCAGACATCACATGCAACACAGGAAGTGCACCACACATGTACACACACCACCACACTTGCATGCATGTGTACACCTCTGCCAAGTGTCGCACTGTTCAGACGGGCATCCATGTCACATCTGCCAATCAGGCTTACACATACGGCAGTCACATGCATCCATGTTGCATCACTGTTGCACCCTTGTCAAATACACACACATGCACATGTACACAGTGCTCATACATGCAGCCCAAAACAACATACATGCGTGACATCACGGACATGTCTACTTACATACACATACATACAAACATGTGTGCACGCACAACTGCATTTGCCATGCAAGCCTACACACACAAGCAGCATCCATGTCTCACACATTACAGCCCTCGCATGTGTCAGCCCCACGGCCATGTACACCCCCACCCATACTCGACCCCATACAAACAGATGTGCAACCTGCACAATACCGAATAATCACCACACGCACTGCTCACAATCAGGATGCATGTACACTCACCGCTCGACTCCAGACGGGTCTGCTTCTCCAGGACCTGGACGTGGAGCGCTGGGGATATGCGTTCCAGGACCCCCATCTGTTCTTCCGACAAGTGGCCCTGGCGCCCCTTGGCATCCGCTGCCTTCAAGAGGCGCCGGGCCTTGTTCAGGGTCCTGGACCTGAAGTCCTCCCAGCGCTTCCTGACATGTTGTAAGTCCCGGACTGCCACCCCCTCCGCGTTGATGGCAGTCACGATGTCAGTCCAGATCCGAGTCCGTCCTTCCTTGTCGGCGCGGGAACTTCCGAAGAGGGCATCATACTGCCCCAGGACTTGCTCCACCAGGACACCAACTTCGGTGGCACTGAAGCTGGTGCCCCTCTGCCTCTCTGGCCGGGGGTTGTCAGTGGTCCCAGATGGTGTTTGCCCCGACATGACAACCCCAGAGGCAGGAGTGCGTGGGCAACTGGGTCCTGGGGCTGGGCTGTGGAGCGATGGAATCCCAGTCGGGAGTCTTCGGTTCCAGCAGGGGTAGTCACAGCAACAGCACCCCTGGCTGATGTGCAGGCAGCAAATGGCAGTGCACGTGGGCAGCAGGCAGTCAGGCAGCAGCAGATGGTAGGTGGGAGCATGCTCGGGGCTCTGGGGGGCAGTAGTTCGGCCTTCTGGGCAGGAGCGTGGTCTTCCGTGTGCTTACGCGTGGCCAGCTTGGTACGGAGTGATTTGGCACGTGAAAATCCTGCACGTCAGCGTGAAAATCGAGGAAAGGCCATTAGCGCGTAAGCGCGTCAGCACGCATACGCGATTCTATTGGACCAAAGGCCCTCAGCGCGTAAGCGCGTCTGTGACATGACCCGCACGGGCTTTTCCCACACAGCACGTGATGACAGAGCACACGTGGAAAGACTGCACGTCAGAGTCTCATCGCGTGTGATTGGTGGAAATGGCCCTACACGCAGAAGTGACAAAGCGTGTAATTGGTGGAAATGGCCCTACACGCAGAAGTGACAAAGCGTGTAATTGGTGGAAATGTCCCTACACGCAGAAGTGACAAAGCGTGTAATTGGTGGAAATGGCCCTAGCACGTACACGCCGCGTAAGTGACGCTGGACGTGTGGCCCTGTATAAAAGGTATGTGTAGAACACGTTTTCCTTGTACGTGCTTTTCGTGGAGAGCGAGTGGGTGAATTCTGTACTTCTTGTCGTTTCACACACGATTTACTTCACGGCGTTTCAAGTTCGTATTCCCTGTTACCTCTGACAGCTTTTTCTCTTTTTTCGCTTTTACTGGTTTACCTGGGCCTGTTCCCTCAAACAGTGTTCCCTTCTACTGTTGTCCTGTCTCCTCAGACAGCGTACAAATCTTCTTTTGGCGGGGGTGTTGCCAACCAAACGTGCTCCTTTTACACGCTCGTTTACCAGGCAGACGGTGAGTCACGCACGTATCTAACATCTGTGCTTGCCCCGTGTGTAGCCTACCCCTTCAGAGGTCATTCTAGGCTGCGTGTGACACGCATACGTTCATTCTTGTATTACTGGGTGCCACAGCGTAGTGCAGGTTTTACTTTCTGCACACGTGGTCTAGGAGGGGTTGCGTGCACGTCATCTCCCTTTTTTGGGGCTCCTGTGCGTAGCGTGACCCGTCATCTTTCCCCAGGGGTTACAATCAGCCTTGCAAGAGCACTAGGGTACAATTACCATCTGGTACCCAACCCCTTTGACCCCCTATTGCCCAGGACAATAGTTTCCAGCCACTCCCATACGCACATTTACATCAGTGCCATGGCTGGGAGGCGAGGATTCCGTAAGGGTGGCAAAGGTGGAAGAGCCACAAGTGGTGGCCGTGGTGGATCCGGTAGGGGATGTGGTCGTTACTTGCAGGGTGAGCCTGTCCCCCCATGTGTGGAGGACCAGTCAAGGGCACCCATAATCCCCCCCCCTCCCGTTGAGGCTGATGTGGCTGACACCATCCATGCTCAGCCCTTGTTGGACCAGCCCATTGTGGCACCAGATCTGGCTGACTCCATGGCTGACTTCCAGGTCAGCAGGCCTATGACACGTGCGCTGGTGCACGTTGATGTCACCATGCCACGTGCATCTGGGCCAGCAAGGTCATCTGCTGCACCAAGGAGGCAGGGCGGAGAGGCTGCAGGGGCAGCTGCGGCTCCATCCACCCCAGCCCTCACACACCCAGCCAGGACAGTGTCGGTCCTAGTCCATGCTGCTGACATTCCCCCTGACACCATCACACTAGAGCCAACGCCTGCACCAACTCCCATGCTGAGTGTGCAATCCCACACTCCTGATACAGAGTCCACCAGGGCTCCTGCCCCTAGTGTCCAGAGCGGCGCAGGACACTCAGGATCACCACCACCTTCCAAGCGGAAGAGGAAGAGTGCTCGTCCGGCACAGGCTGATGCCCCAGACACGGCTACACAGTCCGGCCCATCCAGGAAGCCCAGCTTCACGGATGACGAACTGAATGCACTTGTCGAGTATGTGTCCGGACATGACAACGAGATGGTCATTGTAGCAGGATCCAAGACCACACCTGCACAACGCCAGGCACACTGGCAGACCGTTGCGGACATCGTAAGTGCCCTTGGAATCGTGAGGCGCACAGCCAATGATTGCTATAAGCGCTGGAATGACCTAAAGCGCAGGGCAAAGAGTAAGCTGGCCTCAAGTCATGCCGCAACTCTAGTGACTGGAGGTGGGTCTCCAGTAGTAGACATGGAACTCACTCCACATGGGTGCAGTCGATGGCACCTAGCACTTTGGGGAATCGTGCCACACTGTAAAAATCCAGGGCGGCAGCATGCCTTTCTGCAGGTGTTCTGGGCAGGTATATGTGCCTGCGGACTGATGGGCGTGCAGTCATGATGTTCAAGACCTGGTGTAGGCAGCGTGACTGGGTGACCTGTGACACCCCACCCACTATGGCACTTGTCCGCTGAAATGATCCAGTGGCTAAGAAGTGCAGTACATTGAGGACCTTCTCCAGGGGGCTGAGTGCTTGGGAGCACAGGGTGGGTGATGTGAGGTCATCCTCCCACTCACTCACCAGGTCCAGTATAATGTGTGGTGGAAACCTGTACCTCCCATACACCTGGTCATCAGGCATCCCGAAAAGGCTGGTTCTGGGTGTAAATATTCTGGCCCTGACTATCCTCCTCCTCCTCCTTTGGTAGCCCACTGCCACTGCTGCTAAGAACGGTATGTTCATCCTGGCGTCTGAGCTTGTTATTGTTAAAGTGCGCAAATTTATGCTTTGCACGTGTTCTAGGCGAGCGTGTGACCCGCGCACCCCTGGAATCCAGTTCCCAGTCCAATAGCGTGTGGAAATTCACACGCACCACGGGATACAACATGTGACCTGCGCACCCCTGGAATCCAGTTCCCAGTCCAATAGCGTGTGGAAATTCACACGCACCAAGGGATACAGCGTGTGACCCGCGCACCCCTGGAATCCAGTTCCCAGTCCAATAGCATGTGGAAATTCACACGCACCACGGGATACAGCGTGTGACCTGCGCACCCCTGGAATCCAGTTCCCAGTCCAATAGCGTGTGGAAATTCACACGCACCACGGGATACAGCGTGTGACCCGCGCACCCCTGGAATCCAGTTCCCAGTCCAATAGCGTGTGGAAATTCGCACGCACCACGGGATACAGGTTCGCTGACGTACTTGCGTGTGTAAGTGCCCGCGCACCCATTAAATACACGTACATAGGCCAATCGCGTGTACGCGCACTTTTGTCCAATTACACGCGATGACACTCTGACGTGCAGTATTTCCACGTGTGCCCCGTCATCACGTGCTGAGTGGGGAACACCCGTGCGGGTCACGTCACAGACGCGCTTACGCGCTGAGGGACTCTGGTCCAATAGAATCGCGTATGCGTGCTGACGCGCTTACGCGCTAAGGGCCTTTACTCGGATTTCACGCTGACGTGCAGGATTTTCACGTGCCAAATCACTCCGTATCAAGCTGGCCACGCGAAAACACACGGAAGACCACGCTCCTGCCCAGAAGGCCGAGTTACTGCCCCCCAGTGCCCCGAGCAGCCTCCCACGTGCCATCTGCTGCTGCCTGCCTGCCTGCTGCCACCGTGCCCTGCCATTTGGTGCCTGCACATCAGCCATCTGCAGGGGTCCAGTTGCTGTGTCCACCCCTGCTGGAACTGAAGACTCCCGACTGGGATTACATTGCTCCACAGCCCAGCCCCAGGACCCAGTTGCCCACCCACACCTGCCTCTGGGGTTGCCATGTCGGGCACTTCCACATCTGGCACCAGTGGCAACCCCAGGCCAGAGGGGCAGAGGGGCACCAGCTTCACTGACACCGAAGTTAGTGTCCTGGTGGAGCATGTCCTGGGGCAGTATGATGCCCTCTTTGGATCGTCCCGCGCCAGCAAGGAAGGACGGCAGAGAATCTGGGCCGACTGTGTGGTTGCCATCAACGCGGAGGGGGTGGCAACCCGCGACGTCCTGAAGATCAAGAAGCGCTGGGAGGACTTGAGGTCCAGGACCCTTGTGAAGGCCCGGCGCCTCGTGGAGGGGGGCCGGGGCCGCATGAGTTCCATCCAGATGAGGGTCCTGGAACGCGTACGCCCAGCGCTCCACACCCAGATCCTTGAGAGGGAGGCCCGTCTGGAGTTGAGCGGTAAGTGTCCAAGCATTACTGTGTGAGACAGGGCATGTTGCGGTGTGCTGGTTCTATGATACTTGCCTGTATGTGTGCCATAGGCCATGTATGCATGTATGTGTGCAGGGACATCATGGTAATGCATGTGCGACCAGTGATGTGTGACCCACATGGTTGTTGCATGTGTTCAAATGCCGCATGGGGAGCCCTATGCAGATTTTGAACATGAGAGCATGCCAGTCTCTGTACCTGGACATGGGTGGGGGTGAGGGATGGGTGCTGATGCCAGGTACATATATGGTAGCCATGTCTGTGTGCCTGACCTGCGTGTCTGTGACTTGTGCATGCCATGGATGCATGACACATGTGTGTGACAATGCACAGATTCAGTGAAGCAGCCAAATTACCCTTGTATCCGCTGTGTTTGGTGTGTTTGGGGCCAGATGGATGTGACTGAGGTGAAGTGTGTGCATGTGATAGGCATGAGCCATGATGCATGTGAGTTACATATCATTGAATGTTTCAAGAGTCCATTGGACATGCATGGAAATGTCCATGGCATGCACCATGCCTGTTACTGTGTGTGTTTTGCCTGGACTGACCCATGTGTTGTGGAGGGACATGATGGAAGTGTACTTTGACAGTGGTGCTCATCTGCTATTGCTTCCTGTCTAGGGGACCATTGTACAGTGCCCTGATGCTTGTGTTCTTTGTTTCCCTCTACGCAGCGGCTAGTGAAGAAGAGGGCGGAGACGGCGCTGTGGAGCAAGGCGGCGGGGATGCCCCCACGGCTGCAGCGGAAGGGGTGGGTGAGCCCCCACAGGGGCCTGCTACGGTGGGATACGGTGAGGAGCCATCCAGGTTGGTGGTTTGCACAGAGGAGGAGGAGGCCGCCACTGGGGCACACATGGGGCCTGGTGGGGGCATCCCTGCTGGTGCAAGTGGTGCAGTCCAGGGCCAGGGGCAGGAGGCAGCACAGGTCACCGTGGAGGGGCCTGTGCATGTCGCTGTCCCTGACCCTGTGAGTGCAGCACCATGCACCAGCAGGGATGCCCCGTCCCAGGCCCGTCCGCAGGTAGAGGGGATGTCCATGTCACCTGACTCCCCTCCACCTGCGGACGTGGGAACCCCTGGCCGTGTGGAGAAGGTCCTGATTGGGGTCGCGATGCGCACGGCTGTGATTCGTGATGCCGTGCGTGCTTCCCGGGAGGACGACGCACGTCATCACGAAGTGCACCGTGCCGACGTGGCCCAATTGGGATCGGCCATGTTCGGGGGTTTTCTGCATGTGTTGTCCAATCTGGCGGCCCTCTCCTCCTCTGTGCAGGCTATACACCAGTCGTTCTCCTTGCCGTCTTCCGGCCCAGATGCCACCAGGGCCCCCTGTGGACCTGCCCCGACCAATGCAGCCAGCTCGGTGGGGATCCCATCCTTGCCACAGTTGGGAGTCGGAGGTCCAGCAGGGGTGGACAACACAGCAACTGGACCCCAGCAGGTGGAAGATGTGACAGCATCATCAGGCAGGGCACGTGCACGACGGCGTCGGTGGTTTCCATCAGCCTGGATGCCGTCGTGCTGGCAGAGGCAGTGGCGTCGGAGGCAGCAGCAGGCTCGACGTGGGAGGCATCATGGCCCGGGGCCTTCAAGATCAGAGGGGCAGGCATCGGCCGGAGGGCAGGGCAACCCTGGGATGGTGGTGTCTTCCGTGTGGGAGCAGTTGGTCCAGCGGATAGGTGCGGAGCGGCAGCGGGCGGAAGAGGAGCAGCTCACCATGGTCAGGGCGGAGTTCTCCATGCGTCGTGCGTTGAGGCAGGCTGAGTGCCTCGAGGAAGCTCGCAGGGAGTTTGAGCTGGACATGGGGTTATCCCTGCGAGACCTCGGGGCCAGGACAGAGTCCCGCCTCCAGGACATCGACATGGAGTTCGATGATGCCCTGGCCAGCAACATCACCGAGTGAGCCGCAGGACTTGCCCGCTGCCTTTGTATATAGTTATTTAGTTATTTAGTGTTAGGTTTCCTTTATTAATTTTTTTTTTTTTTGGACCGCTCGGACAATGGCCACTTTTTTGTATATATTATTTTCATTAGGTAGTAGTAGGTTTCATTTATCGTGTTGGGCTCATGGACCCTGGAATTTTCGTGTATATAGTTTGCTTTTTGAAGAAATTTTTTTTTTATTAATTATTGTGTTCACCATGAGGAAATGGTTTTTCATTATTTTACTTCCACATGATTTTGCTTTGGACAACATTTGTTTTTGGATTACTTTGTTTATTTTATTTTTACATTTGTTCTCGGACATGGACCATTTATTTTGTTATCGCCATTGTTGTATGTTTGAATTTTTTTACTTATTTTTCATCTTTAATACATGTTCTTTTTAACTTTCACTTGTGGTATTTTCTCATTGGTTTCATACATGTCATGATATGGATTTTGACATTGACTTGCACCCATTGTGTATGTGTGTGTGACGGACATGTGTTCATTTACAGACTTGCCATTGGGGTTGTATCATGTAATTGCATTCACTATGTGGGTGGATGCAATCCTTGCCTGGGTGTTTGTGCTGGGTATGCTGCCCATTACTGCCATGATTGAGTATCATCAGGACCTGGGGGCAGGGGGACATGTGTGGGTGCCTGGTGGAGGCTGCCCCTGCACTGCTGGGGTGTGGGGGTGGTGGGAGACATGAGTGGGGGCCTGGTGGAGGGTGCCCCTGCACTGCTGGGGTATGGGGGTGGTGGGAGACATGAGTGGGGGCCTGGTGGAGGGTGCCCCTGGTGGCTGGGGGGTGGGGGTGGTGGGTGACATGAGTGGGGGCCTGGTGGAGGCTGCCCCTGCATTGCTGGGGTGTGGGGGTGGTGGGAGACATGAGTGGGGGCCTGGTGGAGGGTGCCCCTGCACTGCTGGGGTGTGGGGGTGGTGGGAGACATGAGTGGGGGCCTGGTGGAGGGTGCCCCTGCACTGCTGGGGTGTGGGGGTGGTGGGAGACATGAGTGGGGGCCTGGTGGAGGGTGCCCCTGGTGGCTGGGGTGTGGGGGTGGTGGGAGACATGAGTGGGGGCCTGGTGGAGGGTGCCCCTGGTGGCTGGGGGGTGGGGGTGGTGGGTGACATGAGTGGGGGCCTAGTGGAGGCTGCCCCTGCACTGCTGGGGTGTGGGGGTGGTGGGAGACATGAGTGGGGGCCTGGTGGAGGGTGACCCTGCACTGCTGGGGTGTGGGGGTGGTGGGAGACATGAGTGGGGGCCTGGTGGAGGGTGCCCCTGCACTGCTGGGGTGTGGGGGTGGTGGGAGACATGAGTGGGGGCCTGGTGGAGGGTGCCCCTGCACTGCTGGGGTGTGGGGGTGGTGGGAGACATGAGTGGGGGCCTGGTGGAGGGTGCCCCTGCACTGCTGGGGTGTGGTGGTGGTGGGAGACATGAGTGGGGGCCTGGTGGAGGGTGCCCCTGGTGGCTGGGGTGTGGGGGTGGTGGGTGACATGAGTGGGGGCCTGGTGGAGGCTGCCCCTGCACTGCTGGGGTGTGGGGGTGGTGGGAGACATGAGTGGGGGCCTGGTGGAGGGTGCCCCTGCACTGCTGGGGTGTGGGGGTGGTGGGAGACATGAGTGGGGGCCTGGTGGAGGGTGCCCCTGCACTGCTGGGGTGTGGGGGTGGTGGGAGACATGAGCGGGGGCCTGGTGGAGGGTGCCCCTGCACTGCTGGGGTGTGGGGGTGGTGGGAGACATGAGTGGGGGCCTGGTGGAGGGTGCCCCTGGTGGCTGGGGGGTGGGGGTGGTGGGTGACATGAGTGGGGGCCTGGTGGAGGCTGCCCCTGCACTGCTGGGGTGTGGGGGTGGTGGGAGACATGAGTGGGGGCCTGGTGGAGGGTGACCCTGCACTGCTGGGGTGTGGGGGTGGTGGGAGACATGAGTGGGGGCCTGGTGGAGGGTGCCCCTGCACTGCTGGGGGGTGGGGGTGGTGGGAGACATGAGTGGGGGCCTGGTGGAGGGTGCCCCTGCACTGCTGGGGTGTGGGGGTGGTGGGAGACATGAGTGGGGGCCTGGTGGAGGGTGACCCTGCACTGCTGGGGTGTGGGGGTGGTGGGAGACATGAGTGGGGGCCTGGTGGAGGGTGCCCCTGCACTGCTGGGGTGTGGGGGTGGTGGTAGACATGAGTGGGGGCCTGGTGGAGGGTGCCCCTGGTGGCTGGGGGGTGGGGGTGGTGGGTGACATGAGTGGGGGCCTGGTGGAGGCTGCCCCTGCACTGCTGGGGTGTGGGGGTGGTGGGAGACATGAGTGGGAGCCTGGTGGAGGGTGACCCTGCACTGCTGGGGTGTGGGGGTGGTGGGAGACATGAGTGGGGGCCTGGTGGAGGGTGCCCCTGCACTGCTGGGGGGTGGGGGTGGTGGGAGACATGAGTGGGGGCCTGGTGGAGGGTGCCCCTGCACTGCTGGGGTGTGGGGGTGGTGGGAGACATGAGTGGGGGCCTGGTGGAGGGTGACCCTGCACTGCTGGGGTGTGGGGGTGGTGGGAGACATGAGTGGGGGCCTGGTGGAGGGTGATCCTGCACTGCTGGGGTGTGGGGGTGGTGGGAGACATGAGTGGGGGCCTGGTGGAGGGTGCCCCTGGTGGCTGGGGGATGGGGGTGGTGGGTGACATGAGTGGGGGCCTGGTGGAGGCTGCCCCTGCACTGCTGGGGTGTGGGGGTGGTGGGAGACATGAGTGGGGGCCTGGTGGAGGGTGACCCTGCACTGCTGGGGTGTGGGGGTGGTGGGAGACATGAGTGGGGGCCTGGTGGAGGGTGCCCCTGCACTGCTGGGGTGTGGGGGTGGTGGGAGACATGAGTGGGGGCCTGGTGGAGGGTGCCCCTGCACTGCTGGGGTGTGGGGGTGATGGGAGACATGAGTGGGGGCCTGGTGGAGGGTGCCCCTGCACTGCTGGGGTGTGGGGGTGGTGGGAGACATGAGTGGGGGCCTGGTGGAGGGTGAGCCTGGTGGCTGGGGGGTGGCGGTGGTGGGTGACATGAGTGGGGGCCTGGTGGAGGGTGCCCCTGGTGGCTGGGGGTGTGGGGGTGGTGGTAGACATGAGTGGGGCCTGGTGGAGGGTGCCCCTGCACTGCTGGGGTGTGGGGGTGGTGGGAGACATGAGTGGGGGCCTGGTGGAGGGTGACCCTGGTGGCTGGGGGGTGGGGGTGGTGGGTGACATGAGTGGGGGCCTGGTGGAGGGTGCCCCTGGTGGCTGGGGGGTGGGGGTGATAGGGGACATGGGTGGGGGCCTGGTGGAGGGTGACCCTGGTGGCTGGGGGGTGGGGGTGGTGGGAGACATGAGTTGGACATGGGTGGGGGCCTGCTGGCAGGTGCCCCACAGTGCTGGGGGGTGGGGGTGGTGGGGGACATGAGTTGGACATGGGTGGGGGCCTGCTGGCAGGTGCCCCACAGTGCTGGGGGGTGGGGGTGCAAGGGGACATGAGTTGGTGTTCATTAGTTCAAGGGGACATGTGCCTTTGCTGGGGGGCATGCCCATGTTGGGTGGGCTGCCTGCGGGACATGACCAGGGACGCAGGGTAGTCCCCTGTGGTGTGGGCTGCCTGCAGGGGCCGTGGAGGGTGTACAGGGTACACCTGGGAGGACCCACACTGTCAAATCACATGTGGGACTCCCCGGCACCCCTGAAATACACGTACCGTGCAGAAATCGCGTGTAAAACTTCCCGCGCACCCCTGAAATACACGCGCCCAGGCTATTCGCGTGTAAAACTTCCCGCGCACCCCTGAAATACACGCGCCCAGGCTATTCGCGTGTGGAACTTCCCGCGCACCCCTGAAATACACGCGCCCAGGCTATTCGCGTGTGGAACTTCCCGCGCACCCCTGAAATACACGCGCCCAGGCTATTCGCGTGTGGAACTTCCCGCGCACCCCTGAAATACACGCGCCCAGGCTATTCGCATGTGGAACTTCCCGCGCACCCCTGAAATACACGCACCCAGGCTATTCACGTGTGGAACTCCCCGCGCACCCCTGAAATACACGCGCCCAGGCTATTCGCGTGTGGAACTTCCCGCGCACCCCTGAAATACACGCGCCGAGGCTATTCGCGTGTGGAACTTCCCGCGCACCCCTCAAATTCACGCGCCCAGGCTATTCGCGTGTGGAACTTCCCGCGCACCCCTGTAATACACGTAGCCCGCTCCCCCAGGCCCGATCGCGTGAGGAACTTCACGCGAACCCCTGTAATACACGTAGCCCGCTCCCCTAGGCCCGATCGCGTGTGAAACTTCACGTGAACCCCTGAAATACACGTAGCACGCTCCCCCAGGCCCGATCGCGTGAGGAACTTCACGCGAACCCCTGTAATACACGTAGCCCGCTCCCCCAGGCCCGATCGCGTGAGGAACTTCACGCGAACCCCTGAAATACACGTAGCCCGCTCCCCCAGGCCCGATCGCGTGAATAACTTCACGCGAACCCCTGTGATGCACGTACCCTGCAAATCGCGTGTGACACTTCCCGCGCACCCCGGTATACATGCACACGTATTTTTTGTCAGCGGGTGTCTGTGTTTGTGGGTACCCCTTTGCACGTCATTTTTCCTGGAGGGCCACAGTATGGGACATTCATCATGGCAGTATATAGGTGCTATTTGTTGGCGCACCTTTTGGCGCACATTTCTTACAGCCGCAGAGACACTACCGCCTCCTTTCTTGTGGCGGTCGTGTTTGTGCCTGTGCGCTGGTTTGAGCGTGCGCTTTTTTCCCCTATTCTATTCCATGAATACGTGTTGTAGGCGAGAGTGTGGGCGTTCCGCGCACTTGTGCCCTGTACTTCCCCCGTGACGCCCACGTTTTGGCAAGTTGTTCCCCATTCCGAGTGTTACGCCCGTGTTCCGCCTGCTTTTGTTGCGTGCGCCGCGCTATGTGCGAATTTCGCTGTGGCCTGTGCGATTTTCGCTGTGACCTGGCGCACGCTGTTAGATGGCCTGTGCGCCAACGTGCGCCAACGTGCGCCGCGCACTTTTTTATCGCACATCCGCTGGTTTTCTCGCGCACGGCCTTCCATGAATCGACGTGCGCTGCTTTTCGTGCGATTTTCGCACTTGCACTGCGATTTTCGCTATTCCACTGCGATTCGCACGTTTTTGCCCACTTGCGCCGCGCTAATTATTCCATGAATCGGCCTCTGTGCACTGCTGAATTTTAACACGTGAGCAAGAAGCTGCATGTTATAACTTAACTGAAAGTACAAAATGAAAATAGTATTTTATTAAAACTAGTAAACTATGTTTCTGCAACTAAGTGAAAGCTGCCTATTAGCTTTCTTAAATAAAAAAAAAAGGTTCTTCATTGATTATACGGATTAAAAAATTGAATAATTCTTAGATTAAGCAAAATGCCAGATATTAAAGGGGATGACAGTGTGTGGCATTTATTATAAGTCATTTTATTTCATTTTATTTGCATTGATTCACAACGGAACCTTTACAAAACATATTACAATACCATTCCAAAACATACACTTATACACTTACACATAAAACCTTTGCACAATTTCGTTGTTGTCTCAGTCTCTTGTATTGCTTGCATTTCTCTAAAATACACACTAAAATGCACTCAAAAAAACGAAAATGTTTATGACCATGTAAAACTTAATTTCATATACCTAAAAACCATATATCCTAACTTTAATAATTCATTACTTAGTCCTCAATAAATACCTAATATTTTCTAGAAATCGGCAATTTCATATGGCTACTAAATCATGTCCCTGTTACTTCATCAAACATTCAAGTATCTCTTTCCACATGTGGTATAGCATCATATGCAGAGTTTCGAGGTCAGTGTTTAAACAGTACCCCCAAAATGTGGCACTCTTAATGGACTCGTAGTTACCCACAAATGGCCCCAGTTTGTCATATAAGTGGGTCCCATTTTAGGACACAATGTTAGTACATGTCTAGGTGATTCAATGTTCTCATTCTTACAAATGCAACATGTTCTCTGCTCTGTTGAGAGCTTAGTGTGGGCACCTTATAGCGCCAACAGTGGCAACTGGTTTGCACGCAACTTCAGCACAAAGTAGCAGACTGCAGGACTGGGCCATTTCAAGAGATACCGTTGGGGTTTTTAAGATAGCAATGGCCAATACCTAATATGTACTTGAAGGTGAGCTCCAACAATTGACAAGTTGGCAAACCACTCAATTGAATGTACAGGGTGCCCCTTCTTATGTGCACTTGTCTCATGAGGGAGATCGATCGCAGTTCTAATCTTAGATATGCCATAGGCGTGGTAGGAGACAATTTCAGGAGTTCCCTCCAAAAATTGACCCGCCACCACGTTTAACCATGTCAAATCCCTCATGGCAAGTGCTTCTAGACCATAGAGATTAGCTGGCAAAAAACTCTGTATATGCAACTTTAGGATCCCTTCTAGTGAAGTTTGTTTTCTCAAATGTGTTAATTAGACAGGTTTGTTGTCTGGCATTTCTTTTCTTGCAGTCCACAATAGCTCCACAGTCACCGTCGGCTGTAAGCTCAACTCCCAAGTTACAATAACTATCGATATACTCAACCTTATTATAGTCTGTCTGCAGACTGACTATGGCTATCTTACTACCCGAAACAACCATAATTTTTGTCTTCTCATATTTATAACTAGGTTGTTCAACTTTGCATACTCCTTCAGTATTTTGAATTTATTTTTACTTACCCCCCCTTATTGTACGGTTGAGCAAGACATGGACGTCTGCATACAATAGACTGGCTATGTGTTTAGAGCCAATCTTAACTGGTCATCCATCCCCTGACAGTAGCATTAATGGCAAATCAGCCAAATAAAGACAAAACAGTAGAAGTGCCAGTACACCATGACTGGAGTCATCTTAGATCCCAAGTTATTCAGATGCACCTGGACACTATACCCCGTATGTATTGGATAAGTACCTTAAAATGAAAGTGGAGGCACAAGGGCAAATAGAAACCAACCCATCAAGCAGCCACTCAAAAAGGTTGTTGATCTATATACTAGACAAAAATGCTTGTTAGTCTATATCATTTCAAGAGGGTACGGGTCACTAGTCCCAATGGATTTTAATATAACTAAATCCTATGTCCATTGTATGCAAACTTTTAATTTCACAACCAATGACAATCGCAGATTTTATTCATATAAATTCAAGTAAAACATTATAAAAAACACTTCAAAAGACAGTCATGATATTTAAACACATCTATGGTTGATAAAGTGCTACGTGCTTTGCAATATTATGTAAAGATTGACACACATCAGTCATTCATTTGGAACTCATTCTCACCGATTCATATTATTTTCATTACACAAACAAAAACCCAACATGTTTCTTTCCTCTGTGTCGGGTATTATATTGACATTATAGGAAATTCATCAGGGGGTAACTGTCTTTTCTGTGCAATTAGCAGCGATAATTATAGCTTCCTTTCCACTTCTTTTAGTCGTAAACGGGCTCCATTTTCTTCACTGTATTACACGGAGCTCTGATTGCTACCACTGGACCCAAAGTACACTCCGGATTCTGAATCAGTAACACTTGTGGAGCTGTTGTCATCTAGGGCGAAAACAACATTAACACGGTAGCCTAACGGTCATCACGGCTCGAGTCCAATGCCACCATCTGATAGTGACATCTGCTCTATCACCATCTTCATTTAACTTGGCATCTCCACAATCACTGTCTTCTTTTTACTGGTGTATTGAATACCCAAATTCCACTGCGGTATTGTTCCACACGAAACTCAACGCCATTAAAGCAATCATGTTTTGTTCATCGACCTGTGGTGTAGTCCATGTTTATCTAGGCAGGAAGGATAAGTACCGCCAACAACCATTCAGGACAACCCTATGTGAGCAGCTTCTGCCATAGCCAAGCTCGGTTTACTATATGAAATGCTGCACTGAAGTCCACCCATACCGCGTATAGTGCTGGGTTCCCCCTATTTGCAGCGTTGCCTATAAGTATATCCAGAAACCTGATGTTATGTGTTGTAGCAGACCCTGGACGGAAGCTGGTTTGTGTGAAGTCCAAGATATTATTTTCTTCCACCCAGCTCTACAAGGTGTGCAACACAAATGTACTGAACAGTTTACCTGTGACATCTAGCAGTGATAATAATCTCTAGTTCTCAGGGCAAACTCTAGCTCCCTTTTGGTATATTGGCAACAGTGTAGCCCTTAACCAGGTTTCAGGAACTGTTTTTTCTTTGCACACATTTTGAAATGGCTTATTCAACACATGTACTAAAGGAACTTGGACTTTGGCCTTGTTCCTCTATTTGGTCATAGAACTCCTCTCTGACTTGCAATATCCTCCGAATTTATGGTAGGGGCTACGTTATCCCATGCATATTAAAAGATACATTATTACTTCTGGGATTAAACTCAGGAGTTATAATTATACACACTGTACAAAAACTACTTGAAACTATTCCTGTTTAAATAGACCTGAATTGAACCAAATGGATCTTATTCCGTAAAGTTCTAAAAAAAAGAAATTATATAAATTGTCACACTCAATTCAGTATGTGAGAATATCATGTTATTCTGGAAACAGGGATCTTGACATATCAGGAAACCGCTGTGCATCTCTGACAAAATGAAAAGCTGTATGTACTCAACACCCACAAAAGGTGTCAACGCCTTGCAATCTGACTTGTTTTCTATGTAACTAGTCAAGGACAGAATACATCATGGTCTTGTTCATGCATTTACTAAGCTTTCAGTTCTCTGAATAATTAAAGCAAATATCAGCAAAGATCTATTTTCTTTCCTTTTTCAGAATTGTGAAAGCTAAAGAGCCCTATTCTGGTGTACACGTTTCACAAGAGTGAACTTACAAAGAACTTACGGTTAGATTTAAATAATGAAAATTGTTCTCCAATTGTGATAAATGTGTAATTCATTTGCATTAAGTATGTCATGTAAGCTTATGCAAATAGCATAATGCATTCATTTTAACCTGCATTTTTGCTTACACTTCTGCATCATTTCATGTTTTAAGGCCCACCCTTCCTTTGCACATGGTCTGAAGTCAGAGCTGGTGCTGCAATAATGTCATACCAGCCAGCAGAGGGGAGGGTGTGCCATTTTGGCAACAGAAACATCAAATGTGGTCCTGCTGCAAGTTGAGGCCAGGTTATGGGCATTTTCACAGATCACAGTTGTTCTGGCAAAATGGATTTCAAGCGCCAACCTGATGCTCAAACCCTACAAAAACATAATTTATTCTCCTAGGAAACCTCACCAAGGATGCTGAAGTCCAGAATAAGCTGACTGACATGAAGTTTGGCAGATTCATGAATCAACTCGCACACAGTGCAAAGTCCTCAGCATTTTTACACTACCTCTCAATCAAACACGCATCAGGAAGACGACATAAACAGCATGGGTCCAGTTTGTTCTCCTGTGCAATATCAAGTCTTTCATTCCTACCCGGAGCTACAAAACAGTTGTCCATGACCTTATCATCTCCCACTTGGATGGGGGCAATACCCTATTTATCCCAGATGCCCTCTGAAAGCCATTTACCAACCTGCATCATGCAGGACTAAGAAATTCAGCCACATTGCTTCCATCCTCATGGAGCTGCAGAGGTTACTCCTTCAGCTCACATCCTGTTCGAGACCCTCTGCATCACCTAATGTCACGCTGAACCAAAGCACCACTCTTCTTGGCCAAGAAATTCACAATTTGCATAGGCCAGCACACCACCAGAAGCTATGCTGGAAACAAAGAACTGCAGGATTTCAACCATACAGAAAGCAGGCCTTGAACTGCAATGTGCCCTGTCTCTCAAACAAGTTAACAACAAAGATAAGACTGACTGATCCTTTCCATCCTCAACCACAATTGCTGATCACTCCAATCAACCCTATTTCTGCCCTACTGGAGTTTCTATAATCCCCTGCTCCCACTACTCATTCCAGCTCCTATGCTACCCCGGCACCCTATTACAGAACCTGTTGCTTGTAATTCCCATCCATCCATTATAGGGTGGGGATAGCCGCCCTATAGTTAAGGTGAGTTGGAGAAACATAGGAACCCCTTAAAATTCTGCTGTTAATAACCTTTGATCCGAGTAACGAATTTGGCCGAAATGTTGATAGTGATTAAAGTCCACGGACCCGCCTACACTGCAAAGTTTCATAAAGATTCGTTAAAAATCAGAAATGTATTAAGCATCAACAACAGAACATGTGGCCTACTTCATTTTCCCATGGACAAAAAGGGTTAATTGTTGCCAAAGTGAACAGGCCAAACCGCTGGATGGATTTTGACGAGGCCCGAAACAACTTGGACACGATGTGTTGACTTGCGATTCATGCATGTTTTGGGAATATTCTGTGATGTGGTTATTTTAAAATTTGATTGAAAAGGGGGAGCCCCTTTCTCCAAAAATTAAAGTTATAACTCCCATGGTGCATTGAAGGATCATGATTTTCAAAAATGAAACAGCTGCCAACTTGTTTTTCACTTGATGCAAGAGATATTCGAGGCTGCAGCCGAGGTTATGGGAAAATGAAATGCAGTAAAAAGCTATTTGCGGGTAAAAAAAAATACAAATGCATCAGGGTAGAGGTGGGGTTATGGCTAGAAAGCACTGAGTGAAATTTGGGATTTGAAGTGGGTCCAATGACCGAGTTTGCAACATATAGTTTTCTGTAGCCTTGGATATATCCGCGAGTAGCTGACATCTGAAAACAAAATGCCTCACAGAAGCAGTGTGTGCTCTGGGTTGAAAGGGAGAGGGCAGGGGAGCTGAGGAGGCCATCTGGGGAGTGGGGGAGCTGGCACAGATGAGGGGTTGCACATGGTGAGGTGCAGGGGGGAAGCATTTTTTTGTTTTGGTCATTTTGTCGATATTTGAGCCTAAGTCCTAGGCTTCAAAATTCTACAGATAGCCAAGGGTATGTGTAGTACGGTAGTCGCGGCTATATAGTTTGGGGTGTTAGTGTTTTATATTTTTTCAAAACTACTTTGTTTAGGTATATTGACGTTGGGGGTGAAAAATCACTGTCCATGGCTAAAGGCCATGTTCAGTGACCTTGTAGGAATTATAGAATCTTTTTTGCTTTGGGTGTGTGTTTTCAGACTTTTGAGTATGTGAGACTTTGGAGAAAGATAGAAGAAAATAGTTTAACAAAATTGATATAAAAAGGAGAAATTGTAGTCTAGTTTTAGATGCGCCATGTTTTTAGGTTGTGTATTTTCACTTCTGCTATTATGTTGTTTGGGATGTGCAATGTATGCCTATCTAGTTTACTTGACATAAGTACATGAGTAGTGTTGTTATGTATTCATCATTTAAGTTGGATTGCACTATCAATCTTGAAGTCAATCCCCCCTTTAACAGACTTATTGTAGCTGCAGCTATGGTAAAATTCAACTGGAGTCGCTGGTATAATAAAAAAATGGTGGTTATTATTTATCATATTTGTGTATTTATGTATGATGAGTAATCCTTGGATGGACAGTTTTGGGGTACACTGAGTGTAGAACCTTAGCACATCAGGAGTACTGTTTTGATGTTATCAAGGAACACTGCATTTCCTTCATCTGTTAGGTGTACTCTGTCATGTCTATAGAAATTGGGCATGTAGAACTGTATGTTGTTCGCAATCCATAAATGGTTGTGGTCTGTCATGAATGCTGAAACTGCTGAATTAACATTTCTCTGGGATTTCTCAATTTCACCATTAAATCTGGTGGTCCATCTCCATTTTTGCCTCTTATTAAGATTGGAAAAGATAACGATGGTTTGAGGAAATAGTTCCATTTGTTTTTCCATGTCTTGTTTCATCATTAAAGTAAGGGTCAGCCTTCGTACATTCCCCAAATCATTGCCTCCACAATGAATTAGTATGATGACTGAGTGCCCTGTACTTCTCAAACTTAACACTTTTGGGAACACCCCGAGCCAACGCATTCCCGCCAATCCATTTAATAGTAAAATCTCTCAAACCTAGGCCCATGTTAATATTTAGTTTCTCACAAAAAGCCAGCAACCAAAACAGCCAACTGTCTCCAATCAGCCACACCGTTTTCAAACCAGCCCTGATATCTGCAGTATTTCTCTGTTTCCAGGAACATTTTTCATAATTAGAATTTCTAGTAGTTTGTATGAGCATGGTATGCATGATGTGTGTGTCAAAAAAAGGTAGCAGGCGCTCCTCTCCAGAAAGAACATGACATGATAACCTGTTCGTTTGCAGCACACGCTTTTTGCTCACTGTACCTTTCACAGATGGGAAATATCCATTTGCATATCAGTCTTTGTCCCACCCACATGGGCAGTCCAACACCGAAATGCTATGGCAATTCCTCTCTGAACAAGAGTACCACCAGCAACCCCATACACGTGTTTCAGTCTTGTTGGGCATCATCAGTGAGGTGAAGCTGCGTCTCTCTGACCCCAAGTTCCTTACAAATATGTCAAAAAAAAGGTAGCAGGTGCTCCTCTCCAGAAAGAACACGGCATGATAACCTGTTCTGAGATGAGCGTTTGCAGCACACGCTTTGCTGCAAACGCGTGTGCTGCAAACTCTCATCTCAAAACAGGTTATCATGCCATGTTCTTTCTGGAGAGGAGCGCCTGATACCTTCTTTGAAATTATGTTTGTGTCTTGTACATTCTAATTGGTTTATGATGCTACACCTCCCCCATTGTAGCTGTGGCTATATTAGAGCAAGTGACACATTGTGTGTTTGTGGATGGGTAGTAGACGTGATTAACCGGAATTTTGGGTGGGGTGGCATCTTATATGTATTGGGTGTTTAGTGGGATTATAAGTGACCTACGGGAGTGGAGGAGAACTATGAGGAGGGAGGGCTGGTAGGTATGTTGGGGACAGTTTTTGGAGTTTGTTGCAGTGGAAATGCAATTTTGAATCTGAATTTTTTGCGAATAGCTGCAGCTGCCAGAAGGCATGTAGGATGGGCTCTTGTATAGTCACGTCTATAAAAGCACGTGCGTAGGTGTGTCAATACTATCCTGTGATTCATTTGTCGTGGATGGTGATGCAGGTATATTTAAAGCTATGTCTATAAATATACATTTTCTGTGCAATTATCATATGTTGATGTGCATTATACAGTACAGAATTGTATTTGTGTGTGTTATTTTGTGCACTTAGTTGGTCACATATTTGATTCAAAGGTTTAAAAGCCAATTTAGTTTGATTTGGGGCTTGCAGGAAAATTTAGATATAGGAGTGTGTACAAATCAAGATATGTATCCGCGTCAAATAGCCGTAGCTATGAAAGATGCTAGGTGGGTTTGTGTCAGTTCCATTGTTTGTTATTGGTTGTTGTTACTTTTGCATTTGTGTAGGGCTTAGTGTTAGGTTGTGCTGCACTTTTTTCAGCCATCCTAGTAATTTTATTGGTATATAGTGCTCTTTTTTAGGTGTTTTTTTGGAAAGTATAAAAGCAACCATTTTCTGCAGTATTGTCCTTCTGATTCCTGAACTCTGACTGTGCACATGGCAGGGGTGTGGCTGATGTGAAAGTACGTGTTACTCTGTATTTACAGATTTGAAGGTTTATTTGCAGTGTTGTGTGTGTTAGTTGGATTGATCATTTCTATCAGATAGTGTTTTCTGCATTTGTTGTGTTTGAGTGGCAAGTGTGTTCTACTGTATTTTTTAAGTTTGAAACATGTGGACATGTAGCTTTTGTATTTGGTATTAAGGCTGATTGTTTCTTTGATTGCACCTCTTGTACTTCTAATGTACTTTGAGCTATGCATTACTTGCAGGTGTTTCAAGTGTTTAGTGAGGTAATTCAATTGGTGGTGTTGTGCAAGTTAATTTTTGTAATATGCTTATTTTTGTATTTTCTTGTAGCTGCACTAGATGTTATACAGTTAACTCCTGTGAAAGGTCAACCTATATTCAAAAGAAAGTGCTACTGCTGCAGATGGAAGCAACAGATGTATTGCATGCTTTCTTAGTGATCTTTCTAGTATTTCTGATGATTTTATATCGTTTACACATGATTTGCATCATGGACAGATCAGGAGTTGGTAAATGTGGAGTATATGCATTTTATACCGCTGTTGACGTTGTTGCATTAGTGGATGGAGGTGCTGATGTCCATCTATGTAAGGACTGGGACCCATGCATTTTTCTTTTCTGATGGATTAATCATTATTGTTATTCTTAGACTTTGTGATGGAACATTAGAAGGTCCACAGCATAGAGTTCTATTGTAGAAGGTGAAGAGTACCTCGTCTGCCTCTTTTTTTGCGCAATGTTCCTTGACTTTGAAGAAGCACCAACTGTCAGTTGTTTGTTTTCATTCTGCTGTATATGTATAGATTAAGCCCCTTTATTTCACTAAACCTAGAAAAGTTGTAGATAAATTGAGGAATTTGCCATCTCGCAGCCACGCTGTGACAAAATCTAAATGTACATCAAACATGTTACTGTTTACAAATGTCTCTTTATGGAAATATGTACACCTAAGCACCATTAGGTGTCCAACGGGACAAGGGACAGGTTGTCCATCTCAGACTAGTTTTGTGACTAGAAACAAAAGTCTTTGCTTAAAATTACGTTCAAAATTTGGTTTAAAGTTGTGTTATTGCTTCTAAATAGCTACTCATATTAGTATACATCTGATTATTCTTTTGTTCTTTATAGATGCTTGTGAATTTATGTTGAAACCTATGCCCCTTATGAAGAGTATATGAATCTCAAAACGTGTTGGGCCAACCGAAAAAATTAACAAAAAGGAGAAGACCGTTTTCTCTAATGAAAAGGAGTCACTGAATTTCTTGATGCATTTTTGCTTATTTGTATTATGAATATTTAAATCATAAGAGACATTAACTATGTATCAAATATCCATGATAAACTCATTTAGGCTGATTGTCATTTAGAAAGTGTGCAGGGGATGCAGTTTTCCATAATTTGGATTTCTTTGTTTTCTAGTATATTCTGGCCTACATACCAAGGCTGAGTCTCTCTCCCATGCCCCTTGAACTCTGTCATTTCACTTTATGAACTCACATTGTTTACCTTTCATTGAATCATTACTGAAAATTGCTGTGCATGTGTATTTGTGTGTTTTGCCAAATTATGACATTGTCAGTACTTGGGTTTTCATGTTCAGACATGTTGGAATGTTTAGCAGGGAGCAAGATATAAAATAATCACAATGATAACATGAAAAAGACAATGCTGCCAAAAATGAAAACGTTAAAAACAGGTAGTTTGATAAACTATATTTGTTTGTTGACTTGTTCTCCAAGTATATTTATCCTACCCTATTTTCTCTTGTTCTCCAGTTTTTCTTAACCTTCTCATAATTTGTTCTGCATGCTACCAGTATAATGCTCCTTGTTTACTTTCACTCAGTTTATATATCCCTGTTTGTTTTTTTGTAGTGGTGTTTTTCTTATAGTTTTTAATATTGTTGCATGTTTTTATTTTTAATCCAGGTTGGATTTTGTTTCCCAATGACCCAATGATTACTATGTGCAAAGAGAACAACAGTGTACTATGCACTAATGTTGTATCTGTTTTATGGTACATGTGATGCACTGCATATAAAATATGAGGGTCATATAAATGTGTGTATTAAATTGTGTTTATTACACTGTGTGTGTCATTGAACTGCTTATTTTTCCTTTTTATCAGATAGAAGGATATCATATTTTTTTTAAACATAGATGTCGAGCCGCAGCTAGTATCCAGCGCAATGAGCCATCAGTATTTGGAGATGCGGGTAACCGCAGCAACGACCACGGGGTGGTCCAAGCTCGATTTCGATGACGCAGTGTGATTGGATATTTCGGTAGCTGCGGCTAAAGATATATATTTTTTGTTTTGAATAACTTTGGAACATTTCTTATTGAGAGCAGTGTTTGCAAACAGTGTAAAATTTGAAATACATTTTAATCAATAATAATGCATATAGGTGTACATACTTGAAAGGGGCAAATAGATATTCAAATATAGTTTGTTGAAAACAAGTTTTTTGGGAGGGGATGTGGTTGTGGGTTTTCTTTCAGTTTCAGTTATAATACAAGATATATCTTGTTATGTAGCCACATTTTCTGCATTGTTACTCCCTATGATAGGTTTAAAATGTTCAATGTTATTTTTCATTGCTTCCATGTCTTTTTCTATATTCATAATTATTTTGTTTAATTCTATCAAGGAATCCAGAATCAGGTTGATGGGTCCTTGTTGTGGTGCTTCCTTTGTGAATCTTCTAGACACATGAATCACTTCTTCATCTGTTTGAAAATATTTGAAATATTTTTTAAACAATTGAAGATACAATACAATTTCAAAATATGTGGGTTGGTGGTATACACATTTGATAGTATGACAATAGGTAGATAACATATATGTGTTTGGTGACTGATTTTTGTTAATTTAAATGTCATTGTTAGTCACATTTTACATGAATATATAGAATGTACTTACATAATCCTTATTGTGGTGTATCTTCTTCTGGAGCATTGTTTTGAAAGTATTCTTTGCTAATCTATTCTTCTGTGGGGTAATTCTCCTCCAGCCATTCCATGTATTGTTCCATTGTTCTAGCGGTTCAGTTGTCAGTTCAGAGTTAGAATTTGGAATGGAGGAAGATTAATGAAGAGAAAAGGTGACATTTTTTGTTTGCTTTGTGATTGGTTGTTCATTATTTGTGTGGTCGGTGGCTGCAAATAAGATTTCAAGTACCTCAGATGCTGTAGAGCATTTGATAGAATGTATTTTTTTAAGTGATGTTTATAAATGCCAATAACATTGTAGATGGATGAAATTCACCCGTAGCAAACGGTGCTTTTTTTGGGTTATATTTATTGATGTATTTGATATTTGAAACATGGAACCAATTCCAGAACGAGAGGAACTTCTTTGTTCAGAAGATTGTGGAAAATGTTTTGAGAATGGGGTTAATAGTGATGTTGAGGACAAAGGTGCTGAGTTTTCAAAGCATTGGCTTTCAAGTTGTTTTTGATTTTATGATATTATTTTTTACTCTCTGGAAAATGACCATTTATTAACCATCTAAAGGAAGAGCACAGACAAGTTTTTCAAAATGTTTTGAATCATCATAGAGGTGAAGAGTATTTCTCTGATTGAAAGTTTTGGTGATGTGTTAGTAGAAGAAACCAAAGTCTCTTTTAAAAGCCACCCAGAGAACTTTTAAAGTATATTGGAAAATGTAAATGCGTTTGTTGTCCTTTTTTAAATTTAAAATAGATACGACTACAGTAGCAGCCAATTAAATGTCGCGCCCTCTCAAGCGCATTGCAGCTTCTGGTACCAACCAGTACGGGCTACAGCCATGGGTACGAGCAGGTAAATGGCACGTCATGTATTTTTGGCGGGTGCAGCCAAGGCTACAACTGTCTCATCCTAGCCACGGTTATGAGCGCACCAATCACATTTTGTTGCGGTTTTTGATAGCTGTCGGTAGGAGTGGGCAAATGGCACATCATTTATTTTTGACGGGTGCAGCCAAGGCTATAACTGTTGCATTCCAGCTGTGGGTATGAATGCTCCAATCGCATGTTGCAGTCTTTGATAGCCGTGGGTACGAGCAGGCAAATGACACATTGTGTATTTTTGGTGGGTGCAGCTGAGGCTATAACTGTTGCACCCAAGCGGTGGGTATGAACGCATCAATCGGATGTATTGGTCTTTGATAGCCATGGGTATCAACCACAGGATAGCCCTGTATTTTTGGTGGGTGAAGCCGCGACTATCGCTATTGCCTCGCTATACCCGCGACTACAGCCGGTTGTATTTTGGTGCAGTGATCATATTATATTATGGATGTTTACATGTGTTTCTATTTCGATGTTGTTACCTGAAGGCTAATGAGAATTCATTTTGAAATGTTTCTGATATGTGTTTTTGAGCGCATTAGGAAAATGTTTGTGTAGTCACGACTATAGGTGGGATTTTGTCATGTAACGGGGTTAAAGCCGTAGGTATGTTGTTTGGTAAAATTAGGAAGAAAATAAAAGTTTGTTTTCTGTAATGTGTACATATTGTATAAAGTATTCTTTGAAGGTTTGTGTTTGGGTTTATTGATTGATATAGCTTGTGATAGAAATGTGTTTGTCGTTTTACTTGTTTGTTTTCTGCAGTCCTCTTGTGCTATTGAATTGTGAAAGCTATGAAAGTAACATTTGGGTGAACTTTTGACAGTATGATTTCAGAACTCAGAGTGTGCACATGTTCTGTGTTTGACTCTCGTGAAGATCTATTGATTATTTGGAGCATCTGAAGGTGAGTGATAGTGTGTGTTTTATAAACTTTATGTAAAGTTTGAATTATTGTATTTGTAAGATAACTGAAGTATGTTTAGGTGTCTCATTTGGTCAAGTTTATAAGTATTGTTTGCAAAGTAGGGTTTTCTATACTTTACTTCAGTGCTTTTAGGAGAGTGATGAAGCAGTATGACAAGGTATGCTATGCTTCTGTTTGCCAGAACATATATTTGCAAATAAAGGTTATTTCTCAGTGACATTGGAAGATGTTATATGAATGAGGGTGCATACACAATCCTAGTGTAAAAAATGCAGTATAACTCTACAGTTGACAATTATTGTGGCTGTGTGTGTGCTTTTTAGTTGGATAGTAAGCTGTATTTTTGTGAACCTATATTAGTTATTTTCTAGTGTGTTAGAAAAGTGGAGCTGTGAAATTATGAAGTGATGGTGAATTTATAATGGCTAAGTGGTTAGGGTTTCATAGTATATGCAACATTTTTGTATACTGCAGGATTTTCACTGTCATGTAATTGTTGGTAGTAATTTACAAATAATAATGAACAATCATATTTCCAATTTGCTTGCAAATGGTGTGCTTTGGGAGTACAGGAACCTATTTGGGTGTTGTGCTATGTAGTACAAAATGTTGTTATGCAATGTACTGACATGTAAAATGGATAGGGGTGCATAGCGGATTGGGGAAACAGTAACATGGGTTTTGGGTCTCCTTCGGTGACATGACTATTGAAGTTTAGTGCAGTGGGGATGGGCAGTAAAGGGATGACATACATGTTGATATGTTTTGTTGAGTAGTAGTAGTAGTAGTAGTAGTAATAGTAGTGATTAGTCTGTAAGTGAAATGTAGGATAGTGGGTCTGGCTATTGGCCCAATGATAGTTGAATCGATAGAAACAGGTGAGGCATTTGATTATACATGTTATTGGATGAGGATGAATAAGAAGGACTGATTACACAGGTGTTAGGAGGATGTGACAGAGCACAGTTATGTGAGTAGCACTAGAGTGAAAGTTATCTACCTGGAGTTGACCTACAGTCTTTAAGCAGAGGGTTGTTTGGTGTAAAAACTGGAGCTGGGTGGAGTAACTCAATGCTAGTGCATTATTTTTCAGCTTTTTTTCTTTCGATATCTTTGTCATGAATGGTTTATGTATATATTGTGTGTATTATGTGTATGCTTTATTAAGAACGATTATGTTATGTAAGAAATGGGTAGTGTGGTGTATAAGAGTATCTCACTTTTTCTTTAGATTTATCATTGAAAAATGTATGGTTTCAAGCACACATATATTAGAAGTTGGCAAAGTTAATGGCCAGCTGTTTCCGTTCAGAGCAGTCATGCCGACCCAGTTTATTTTGGTGGTTTACTGTTTTATATTTGGCATTGGCGGTAAACCAAATGGTTGATTTTCCAGCCTCTATTGTGTCAGGTTATCTACATCCTGTTTTTTCTAAATCCTGTTTCCTCTGTTAGGGTATGTATTGGATTTTGATATCAGACCTGTTTTTCTGGATGTTGTGTCGGTGTCAAATTATTATGGAATGTGAGAAATGGGTAATGTGGTGTATAATATGTCAAATTAATGGGGTTGCATACTGGGTTGTGGGAAACAGTATTATTGATGAGGTTTGTTAAGAAATTTTTCTGGGGCTGGTAAGGGCATATGGCCATTGACAGTTTAGTACAGTGCGGATGGACAGTGAAAGGAGGACACACCTGCTGATATCTTTTTGTTGATTAGCAGTAGTAGTTACTGGTTTTTAGGGCAAAGGCAGGATAGTGCATTAGGCTACTGTGTTTTTATGCTGAGATGAGTGGAATCAGTTGAGGTAGTTAATTGTGTATGATTTTTGTTTAGGATGGCTAAAGAGGAGTAATTAAATGGTTGCTGGGAGAATTAAGAGTGTGATAGGGCCTAAAATGTTGTACAGACAAACACGTATTTAAACCATATTTGTTAATGTGGAACATGGGTGCATACGATGGGCATAACGGGTTTAACCATAAATGTTATCCTAAAGAGTTTTTGTTTAATGTACACTTGATAAACACAGGCATCTAAGCAGACCATCTTGAAAAATGGATGACTTTCCTTGGCTGTTATTATTGATGGATTGAACTGCTATGATGGCTGCCCTATGGGGTGTCTACTTGAGCCTATGTGGTGTTGTTTTGTTGTTTCTGCTTCTGGTATGAGCATTAGTGGAAGCAATGATTTATTACTGGTTTTCTCAAATGCAATTTTGTTGTGTTTTTACATGCAGTAATTCCTATTACTGCATGTGTGGCGGCAAATCATCCAGTACAACTCTCATTCCCACATATGGTATTAGTTTTTACCAGATACATTTTCAGCAGACATTTTATCACAATCATCTTTGATTAAAGCACTGAGTACATTGTCTTCACCTCTCTTCATGAACAGGTGACAACCTTCCCGAGAATAATAGCAGTGTAGTTGAAAGAGGATAAGCAGTTATTAGTGTCCTTGTACTACCCAGAGCTGCGCTGCCCTGGCCACACTTACCCAGAGCATTTGTGTCCTGTTTTCCCCTCACCTCTACGTAGCACTTCCTCCCTCTTTTTCTGTTTGCACTTTTTGTTCTTGCACTTGTATGATCTGAATGACACAAGGCTGTGTAAGATAATTTGTCTTGTATTCCCTCTGTGTTCCCTCCCTTGCCTTGTTGCGCCTAGAAATACTTGTGTACATGTGCATTATAAATGACTTACAATATCATTTCATTTGGGACGTTTTTGGGGATGATAATAGTGGGTTATATGATAACTGCCCAGCTCAAATCAGACTTGTTCCGTCACCCATCCTTTCACAGGCAGTGTTATTTGAGCCCTCTACCTTAAGTGCCACTCAGTGTTGAACCTCTAAGTCACTCCCTTGTCACACTGTTTCACTTACCAAGGAGACATGCCAGATGTCCCATGTGTGTGGCTATGAATGCATCCAGGGTACTGTTTTACAGTACCATGAAGTCCTGTGTTTAGCTAGAGTTCCTGTTGAAATACGGTGTGCAGGTCATGTCTGTTTTACATGTAATCTGTACATTTAGGGTTTGCTATTGTTTACAGTTCTGGAAGACATGCTTCCTCCCAATTGGTGACACACATGGCATATCGCACATATGTGCAGTTCAGGAAACCATTGGTTTTTGCAAACTGGTCAATGATGTAAAATGATCTTTTACTTTATATGTTACCCCTGGGTTTTCCATTAACCATGTGTGATCTCGTATGGTGTAGTGGAGCTATTACCACCTTTGTCAGTATGTGTGGAAATGTTGGCTGTATCAGGTCATAAACCATGCCAACAGTGTATTGGGAGGAGTGTGTTTAAAACAATGGCGAGTAGCTACCAACTTCAAATGGTGTGACATGGCAGTGTGTATATTCCCTTTGCGTCAAAGTCTCTGTCATTGAGTTGGATTATGTAGATGATGGTGTGCTGGTGCAGCTAATATGGTTCCTTGATTCTTTGACTCTATTTGTCCCAATGGGGACAGTGTGGCCCTGGCTATTTGTGGCAATCATGTGCTTCTCCTTAGTTGCAGGGCCATGTGTTGCATGAATGTTATTATGCCTTTAATCAGTAGGGGCAGCTGTACACAATACAGGAGGCGGGTTCCATCTGGTTGTATGGTACTCTGAGTCTTCTCTGAGGGGCAGGTAGGCTTGTGATGTCCACAGTGGGTGAAGTTGATGCATCTTTGCTTCCTTTTCAGAGCGGGTGGCAGTCATGCCCACCTGCTTAGTGGAGGAGGTTATATTGGTGGTTTAATGTGCAGAATGTGGCATTGCCAGTAGAGAAAGCCGCTGATTTTCCAGCATCTGTTGTGTCAGGTTATCCACATCATGTTTTTTCAAAATCTGGTTTTCTCTGTTATGGCATGTATTGGGTTATGACATATCACACCCTTTTTCTGGATGTGGTGTGGATGTCAAATTATTATGGTATGTAAGAAATGGGTAATGTGGTGTGTAAGATATTTGCAGGAGAGATGGGAGTTTGGCGTAAGATGTCAAATTAATAGGGTTGCCTAGTGGGTTGGGAGAAATAGTATTATTGACGAGGTTTATTAAGAAATTTTTCTGGGGCATGTTAGGGAATATGGCCATTGGAACTTTATTACAGTGAGGATGGACAGTGAAGGGAGGACATACGTGCTGATATATTTTTGTTGATTAGCAGAAGCAGTTATTAGTTTGCAGGGGAAAGGCAGGATAGTGCATAAGGCTATTGTGTTATTATGCTGAAATGGGTGGAATCAGCAGACATAGTTAACTGTGCATGATATTTTTTAGGATGGCAAAGGAGGACTAATTAAATGGGTGCTGGAAGAAGGATGGGTGTGGTAGGGTTTAGTTAAATGAACACTAATATACTTAATGTTGTGTACTTGGAGTTGTCATTTAGCTGTTAAGCAGAGGTTTGTGAGGCATTTTATGGCACTACTGGGGGACTTAGCCATTGAAACTGTGTTGATAGTGGGAATTGAAGGGAGGGTGGATGTGCTTATATTCTTTGTAGAGTAGTAGTCATTTTAATTTAAATGTTCCTTTTTTAATTGTGGTGGCCAATTTGGAACACTTTTTTATGTTTGCGGTCATCTGAAAAGGGAACAAGTGTCTTTTTGATTTAAATCATGGCAGTATATATATTTTTTTTCTGGTTGGTAATGTACTCACTTTAGTATATATCTTGTCAGGAACAAAAACAAAGAAAATTATCTGTAGACAGGAAAATTCCCAGCGTGCAAATAACTATTATACTTGTGCTGACAGGCAGACACAGGCTTTTCTGTTCTGCAGCTTTGAGTGAGTGTCTTGTTTCCATTGGACTTACAATTTCTGGGTTGATGGGCCCTTAAAGTCCATCTCCACAAATTAACCTGGGCTTGAAACTTATATTTTAGATTTAAAATATAAAGAAACACAATGTGCGAACTTAATAATTTCAATTTATTTTTATACATTTTTTGTAAGATACCATCAAGAAAACAACAACAAGCTATAAGAAAGGGTGTCTGCTGGGAAGTACAGTTAACCAGTATATTTTTCTTTTTAAATTAGTGTTTTAAAATCTGTAGATACAAATCAAGCAGATGATGCAACCATTTCTAGTGTTGAGGATAGTTTTAGAAATGTTGAAGTTGAAATAAGAGATATGCCAACACAAAGTTTTGCTGGAACCGATAATGTTTTCATTGAAAGTAAAAAAAGGTTTTTTTTTCAAATGTGTTACCAGCTAGTAAAAAAAGAAAGATTTTTAGAAAAGAAGGTAGCAAATGTGTGATCAATTTGAATTAGAGGAAAAGGGATATGCATAGGAGAATGTATCACTCTCGAGTTTTTAACTATCTTTGGAGAAGCCTGAAACCAAAATCTTGATGTGTGGTAAAATATTTTTTTGTAAAAGAAAAAAGTAAAAGTAATCATTAAGAAAGCTTCTACTATGAAAAGAAAATCGTTCATTTTCATATTAAATAAACTTAGGAAATTGCTTATGGTGACTACACCATTCTATACAAATATACAAACAGTTCATGTGCTTACACGTGACAACTTTTGTAACATCTTTGGTGGAGAGTGGAAACAAACTTCTCATACTGAAAGATTTTTTTAATGAGGAGAGTTACATTCAAGGAAAGAATGTCCCACACGCCATTGATGAGAGTGGATGTAGCTATGTAGTCCGAAATAGTGTGATTTCTAAAAAAGTAGAAATCATACAGTGTAATAATATGGAAATGGAAACTGTAGGTCGGTCAAAAATGAAACGAAAGAAGGATTGTGAGGGATGGACTTGCAGTTTTTGGTGCAATATTGATACATTTTCTTGTAAAGTTTGAAAGAGATTTTTGCAACTATTGCACAAAAATGATAATGTTCGAGGACAAATCAAGTTGCTACAAAGAATATCTGACTGTGAAGTTCATGAACAAATAGGACTGGTGGGTCACTCTAGCTTGTCTTTATAAAAGTAGATTGAAGAGTCAGTTTCATCATATCCGGAACCTGGCTGCACATCATACTAAAACGAGATACCTTCTAGTAACACTGTATAAGTGCAAAACACCAAGTATGTCTCTTGCAGTTTTAAATCAAATACTTTTGACTGTAACTGTAATAAGTTTAGTTTCTACAATGTACATTATTAATATAATGCATTTAAAAGAGTATGTGTATGTGGATGAAACACTTACAGGAAGTGCAAATGATGATCCTATGCTTTCAAAGGATCAGCCTTTTCAAAAGTATAAAAAAAGTATTGCAATATTTTAGTTGTCTTCTACTGAAAGACCTGACATTGTTTGTGTATCTTGTCAACACACTTTTAATAAGTCTCAAGTGCAACTAGTGTATATTGAGAACAAAATTAAACAAAATGTAGAAGATGTTTGGAAATAACTGTATCTGTATTTGTTTGTAGAAGAACGATGTGGCACAAGTGAGGCACTTTATATTTTTTAGATACTGTGTTGGAAGTGTTTAAAACAATATGGTAGTGTCTGATATCTCTCTTGTGCTTCAAAAATGTAACATGTTTGAAGTGATTGCATTGTAAGCTGTTCATCCTTTTCAAGCTATTGTTAGACTGCAAATAAAGATGTCAAATCTGCCTACGAAGTCATTAGTGCAAAGTATGAGAGGCAAAGTTGTGTTTTTTGCAGATTCTTTGTTTGTTTTAGTAAATGGTGTTGCCACTAAAGATAAGACGATTTGGCAACAACTTATCGATACTGGAAAAGTGAAAAACGCATTGGCGTTTCTATTGAAGCACAATGATTTATACAAAGGCAGTCTGACCATACCAGCCTTCTCTTTGCTTGATTTTGAGTCAACAAACAAAAACAGTGAAGGTCAGTTTCAGTGTCTATCTGTTGCAGAAGGGAATAGTTTGTATGAACATTACACTATTCATCCTCTACACTCACGTGAAGTCATGGGTGACAGTTTAGAATTGTATGAAATTAAATCAACGAAAGGTGCACCAGTTAGTATCTGGGAAAAGACATTAGGAGCCCTTTGTTACCCTATGCTTTTCCAAACTGGTACTTTAGTGAGATTCAATGATCGGAAGGTGTGAATCTCTGCTTCAGAATATCGTTGCACAAGAATGTATTCAGAAGATTCACATTTCCGCAACAATGTTGAATATCATTTTCACTTATTGTATGAAAGTGAATTTCCAACATTATGTTATGCTGTTGCTCATACACTTCAGACTGGAAATAGTTTTCAACATTTTTCTGCATGTCTGATGGTGCAACAGGTGAAAGAAAGAAATGAAGTTTTAGAGGGCAAACTTACGAATATTCTTGCTATAATGAGAGGAACAAAAGAATATTGGTATAGGAGACACTCTGAGGTTAGATGCATGATGAGCAATTTGGGATCTCCAACCTGGTTTGTGACTTTAAGCTGCGCTGAGTATGGTTGGGATGATCTTGCAGAGTGGATTTGGGAAAGTAATGCAGACAAAGACAACATAGAACACATGACACCAGGAGAATTGTTCTATTCACCCTGTAAGTGTATAATTGTTTTTTCATCACAGATTTTTAGCCATGTTACACTTTATATATAATAAACACAATTGTCCATTATGCTCTGTAGAAATTTTCTTTTGGAGGAAAGAGTACCAGGCACGTGAGGCTCCATATACATATGGTATTGTGGACTAAAGGTGCTCCTCAGTTTGGTGATGGATGTGTTATGGAGTTCATTGAAAACTATGTTACTTGTTGTATTCCAGTTCAGCATGTGAATGCTGATCTACGGAACAAGGAGGAAATGTTTGAAAAGCATTAATGTGGAAAGTACTGTCAAAGAAAATACAGTGTTTAAAGAAGCAATGTCATATGTAGCTTTGTGAAATGTAGAAGGTTTATTTTTAATAAACTTTGATGAAAGCAAAATGACAACTGACATTTCTTGCATTGAAGAGTATAATAGGTTGCGTGTTCTCTATGCTCCTCATCTGAACCTTATAGCTGTACCTGTAACGCAGTCTTCCAGGAAACATAAGGATTCAATGTATGCATATTCAAATGAAATCAATCCTTATAAGACTAAAAAAAAAAAACAGAATTTAATGGAGTTGTAGAGTCGTTCAAATGTAACATACTTTCATTGCAGCTTTAGTAATGAAACTGGAGTTGAATGCAATTGTGATGCAGCTTTGTGTATGTTGTTTCAAAGGACTCCATTGTTGCAAGAAATAGCTTCAACAGCAGAGAAGCAGCTATGTGTTGAACATTCATTTCTAAAAATGTCTGTAGAAGAAAATCCACATAGTTTACGTTTGCCAATGTCAATCTAAAATGTAGTAGCTGTTGCAAGTGGAAATGAACAATGTTCTCAAAATACACATGAGGATAGTCAAGAATTTTTAATGCATGTCTTTGAGATATTAGTGAAATAAACTGTTAATGTAGATATGTGTGTTACAATTAGTTACGATTGGAAACATATGTGTCCAAAATGTAAGAAAGGGTATTCTACTCCTGTTCTTTGTGAAAGATGTGTGTATCTGCATGTGCCTGATCAGAAAAGTGTAAAATGTTCTGATCTTGTAACTAAAGCATTCCATGTTATACAATGCAGTGACTGTGGTTGCAATTTGCAATTAACACTGCAAAATCGAGTTTTTAATAAGTATGTATTGATTATGTTTCAAAGATACAATGCAGATGGTAGCAACATTAACATGTCAATAATGCATTTTGTAAATAGTCAAGTTTATGTTAGTAAGAAAACTTTTAAAACATGTGTAATTATTTTTTTATGAGGGGGCATCCATTGAATCTGGACATTTCATGACATGGGTGCGTACAGAAGTAGATTGCCTCGTTTATAAAGATTCGTCACACACCATGCTAGATTTCCAAAGGGATTAAAGAATGCTTACTTAATGTTGTTAGAAGCAACATTTTAAAATATATGTGTAATATCCTTTGTGAATAGAAACATGCAAAATAAAAATTTAAAATAGAAAAATAGGCTAAGTGGCTTATGTAAAGTGGGACATGGTTTGCTACTAAGATTTTTTTTTAAAATAGTACTAAATAATTGTAGACATAGTATTGTGAAGATTATATCATTTAGAAGAGAAAATAGAATTCTGCAATCTTCTACATATGTTTTATTGTGTAAAACAATGCATATTTTAATATGTGCATTTGTTTCCTATGAGTGTGAGGTTACATAAATGGTTCCATTTACATTATTTTGGGTGTGAGAGATGTAGAAGCTGATGACTGTTTACATATGAAACAATTAAACAATTGGTTGGAGATACAAAAACATATAGTGCAATTGAAATACAAAATTTAAAAAAACATATATTAAACGGTAACTTTGATAATTGTATAAATATGTTTTATGTGCAGAGTGGAGTTTTTAGAAAAGACAGACAATCTATCCAGTCTTTACACTCTGCATATTCTTTCATTTTCTACGGTAGATTTAAGATAATTGTGATTAGCTTGTAAGGTGTGTAGGTGGCCAGAAAAAGGATGCACACCAAATTATGATAAAAGTTATGAAGTTGCAATATAGATATCATTTATATAATTTAGAATACATTTGATATAGAACAATAGGTATTCCACACTATGTAGCAGTATCACTGGTAACAGAAGTTTAGGTAATAATTTGAAGTTTTACTTTTTTTTTAAATATGATGTGTATGATATGAAATGTCATTATGAACTTCTCATGTGTGTAGGTGGCCAAACAAAGGACACACACAGACACACTCATGGTCAGACATGTTGCAATGTTGCAATGTCCAACCGGGGAGGAAAATATAAAAGAATACAAATTACAAAACAAAAAAGAAAATGCTGCAAAAAAAAGAAAAAAAAAACGATAAACAAAAAATAGACAAACTAAACAAGTCAAAGAAAATTGGATTTTTGGAAAAATTGGTAAAAAGGATGAGGAGATTACGGGGTAAAGTGCCAAAAGTGCTTGCAATTACTCAGAAAACCTTTCACTAGCAAGTACAGAAAGCAAAGATTAATGTAAAGTTATGTTTTTGTGGGTGTGGTGATTATTCACAGCCGCACCGCCTGATTGGACTGCTTTAAATGCATGGATGTCGTCAAACAGCATGGGCGTAGCTGGGTCGATGCAGTGCAACATTTGATTGGATGGATTGTGGACATGCGTGCAAGTCACTTGTAGGTGCTTAGCCACAACACGTATTGTGATTGGCTGATGCATTTTGCGAGAAGAGGTCTATCCGTGTTACAGATGTTCTACGTCTCATTGGCTTATTAGTATGCATGGTTACGTTAAAAAGCATGGTATACTCAAGTCCATACTTCGCAAAGTGTGATTGATTCATTTGTGGGCATGTACAAAAGGCTATTGGCTCATCTTGCCCATGCGGGTTACCCTGGCCCCTCGTTGTTGCTGTGGGTAGCCATGCATGTATCCTTAGTAGACGCGGCTATAAAGAATGCTTTAAAGAAATATATAAATATATCTACATGTAGTCTGGTAAATATTTATTTTAAAATATATTGCCAGTTACTGTAAGATGTTAAGAACTATTAATGAGCAGTACATATACATGTAAATACTTTAAAAAGTTAAGTACATATGCAAACTCTTTTTTTTGTAAAAACAGATTTATTTGGGGGGTACACGGTTCACCAGTTGCTTTTTATTTTACTTTCTACACATAATACAGTGTTTTGATTATCTTAATTGTCTGTAATGTGAATTATGTATGCAAAAACAAAACCCTTGAAATTCAAGGAAAAAAAACTTTAGTTGTAGGGAAGTTAAGGTGAGCAATACATTGTAACAACACCCTTGATGGCATCAGTGATGTGATTTGTGATGTCATCATTGTGATCATAAGCTGAGCAACAGGGGGCGCAAACTTAAGGTGGCTTTAGCTGAAATTCTGGGGTTTTGTTGCATTACGTTTTCGCCTTAATGTGCCTGCAGGTAAAGTGTTTTCCTTGAATATATTGCCTCCCTATAGTAAAGGTGAGTTGGAGACACATAGGAACCCCTCAAAGTTCTATTGTTAATAACTTTTGATTCAAGTAACATATTTGGCCAACATTTTGAAAGTGATTAAAACTCCACCCCCTTAGACTGCAAAGTTTTATAAAGATTTGTTACAGAATCCAAAAGTTAGTAAGCATCCAAAAATATATATTTTGTTTAAATAAAGCATACCTCACAATAATTTTCCCATAGACAAAAAGGTACATTTTTGACAAAGCGCACAGCAAAAACAGCTGGATGGATTTGGATCAGGTCCGAAACAACTTGAGCACAAAACATTGACTTGCACGCCATGCGTGGTTTGGGATTTTTCTGTGCTGTCGTTTTTTAAAGATTTGACGGTGAAGCAGCGACACAATTTAAGGGTAGCCAGGGGGTTGCAACTGCAAACCCTGAGGTCTCCCTTGCTACTCCTGTGGTCTCCCTAGCTACCCCATGAAAAATAAATTAAAAGATGCTTTTTTAAATGTGAAACTTTTTTTAAAATTAAATTGAGCCTCCTGGTCTGTGGCCAGCAGCATGTGGCTCTTTATTTCTGGAGTGGCTGATTTTATGATAGCTATAGTCATTAAGATAGATCATTGGGTTGAGTGCTTGCTGCTGCAATGTGTGTGTGATCTGCAGGTTGCAGGTTCGACTCCGGCAAGGTCAACTCAACCTTTCATCCTGCTGAGGTTTATAAATGAGTACCAACACAGTTTGGGAAATATTGTATTCATTTTTGTTCAATATGAAGCGATTAAACGCACATGCTATATAATAACATATCTTTATCATTTGGCCTTGGACGTCTGCTTGCATTCACAATAATTTGGTAATATGGGCCTATACACGCTGATATTAATGATACATAAGGTGATCCATTCTTCTATAACTGTATATCACTTTCCAGTGATATCGTAAACATATTTTTTGTAATGTACTTAGAAACAATGCTATGTGAAGCCACTTCCTGTTTTGCCAAGGGGTGAAAGGTTGTACTCCATTGCTTAACCCTTGATGTCACTTTGGGTTAGGATTAAATGACATCACTTCCTGTGATGTCATCGGGGGTCAAGGGTCACGTGATGTCACTTCCGCCACCCCAGGCAATTTAGTGAAATGACGTCCCCTACAAAATGTATAGTTATATCTCCCATGGTGCATTGCAGGATCATGGTTTTCAGAAATGAAATGACCGCCATCTTGCTTTTCTCTCAATGCGAGAGATATTTGAGGGTATAGCCAAGGTTATGCGAAAATGAAGAACAGTAAAATGATATTTTCAGGTCAAAAAACATACAAAGGCCATCAGTATAGCTAGAAAGCAATGAGTGAAATTTGGGAGTTGGAGGGAGTCCAGGGACCGAGTTTAATAGAGAAAGCTTTCTGTAGCCTCGGCTATTGCCGTGAATAGCCGACATCTGGAAGCAAACTGTGTCACAGACACAGCATGTGGTCTGGAGTGAAAGGGAGAGGGCATGGGAGGTGAGGAGGCCATCTGGGGAATTGGGTGGAGCTGGCACAGATGAGGGTGGCACTTGGTGATGGCGTGGGGGGGTTGGAAGCATTTTTTTTCGAGCTGCTTTGCCGATATTCGTGGCTATATCCAAGGTTAAAAAAGACTAAAGATAGCAGTGGGTGTTGCATTTTTATTTAAAAGATACTTTTGTAACTACAGTAAGGTTGGGGGTCAATGGCCAGTGACTCAATAGCCTGCCAGGTCTCCCATTCATGCAGTAACCAGGACAGGCTCTGCTTAGCTTCATCTGGAGAAAGGGGCCAGCCTCTTCAGGCCATATTGCCTGACAAATGAGCCAACTTTACAAGACCACTTAGAGGAATGGGCTGGCCCTTTTCTTGCTTTTAAACTGAGCTGGGTCAGCCCCGCTTTAAAGCTAAGCAGGGTCAGTCTCGGTTACTGCATGGATGGGTGACCGAGTGGGCACTTGAATTATTTACTCTTTTTAAAGCGTGCTACGGTCAGTCCTTGAAGGTTGTGCGCTCAGAGGCAATTATTTGCCTTTTACTCAATTGCATTCTAGTATTTGTAGTCTCCCAGTCAATAATTTAAAAAAAACATGTTTTACAGCAACAGTGGGTTTCCCATCCTTGCAGTAAATGGGACAAACCCTGCTTAGTTTCCAAGTGAGAAAGGAGTTAGCCCACTAAGGTGTGTTGCCTAATATGTTGACTCTTCCTTAGAAGAACACTTAGAGAAACTTGGCCTAAAGGGGCTGGTTCCTTCATCCCTTTGAAACTAATCATGGTCGGTCCCATATACAGCATGGATGGCAGACAGTCCATGGTCCTAAATGCTGTGTGTTTTCTTAGTTTTAAATATCTCATATTAGACGGCATCAGCATTTTTATAAAACAGAAAAAAATGAAATACAAAAATCACATTTATGCTGAATACTGCTATAAGAGAACCCTGATCTTCAGGAGATCAAGACACAGCACTTAAACATCATGCTACAATAATGAAATTGTTCCGATTTACACAAGATCATACCTACCCTTTTATCATTGAACATATTAAATGTTGCTAAGTAAGAAATGTAAGCCCATGAAGCACCAAGCCATTGTGGCATAGAGGTTACATGCTTGGTGTCGAACCCTGGCATACAAGGGTTCAAGGCTGTGTGTTTTTTTAATTTAACTAATTTAATAAAATTAAAAGAAAAGCAACACAGGTGGGGGATAGCACGGTTTGTTGCAGTGCAGTCCTGTGATCTTATATAGCATGAGGGCATTCAGACGTGGCTGCAATGTCAGTCATCTCCAAACATCCCTTGCGCCAAAATAATGGTGCCGAAATCGTTCCAAAAAGGACGTGCTGAAATGGAGGCTGCAGCGGAATGCCCATGAAAAATCAGTCCACACCAAAATGATGGCACCGAAAGGGGTGTACCGCTTGCAGAGCACGTCTTAAACAAAGTCTGTCCTCCTTTGCAAATAATTTAATCTCACTCTGCATTGCCTGAAAACATTGTGAGTTCTCAAAGTTTTAAATATCTCATGACACACTGCATCTGCATTTTTTTTAAAACCATCCCACTGTCAATCCTTGAAAGATTTGCACTCCAAGCATATTTTATTTGCCTTTTGCTGAATTGCATTATGTTATTTGTAGTTTCTAAGTCAGGAGGGGGGAATAATGCCACAATAGTACACTTTTGCCTAACGTAGCTCTATAATGATTTATATATTTGAGTGCCACTATGGTATTTGTACTTTTGAAGTTAGAATTGTAAAGCAGGATATTGTTGAAAGCCACATATGAGGGTGAGGAGGGGAAATGATGAGACAGCAAGTAATCATAAGTATTTGCTCACAAGGTGGCAAGAGAGTTTGCAATCCTGGACAGAGGTGCAGTTATTTTCCCTTGATTGTGGCTGCTTTTCAGGACACAAGTAACCCCTTTTTTTGTTTTACGTTGGCAAGCTTGGTCAAGTATTTGGCTACTAGGATTCTACTCAGGTTGTCATGTTCCCAGTGCAGACGCTTACTAACAAGACCACAAGCACTTGTTTTGTGTTGGGATTATCTTCAAATCAGATTGCTGGGTTAAAATGGTGAGCACCTTTTATACTTTTGCTAGCATATATTTGGAACATTTCCTCTCTCAGGTTTTTTTCATGGTGTCCAATGCTTTTTTGTCTTGTGCACTATTGTCTAAGGAGTAGGTTTATATTATTAATGATAATAAATTATGGAATAACAAAACCCTTGAAATTCAAGGAAAGAACTTTATTTGCAGGGATGTTAAGGTGAGCAATACATTGTAACAAAACCTTTGAAATTCAAGGAAAGCACTTTATTTGCAGGGATGTTAACGTGAGCAATACATTGTAACAAAACCTTTGAAATTCAAGGAAAACACTTTAGTTGCAGGGATGTTAAAGTGAGAACTTAATGCAACAAAACCCCTTAAATTCAGCTAAAGCCACCATAACTTCGTGCCCACTGTTGTGCAGCCTATGACCACAATGATGACATCACAGATCACATCACTGATGACATCACTAATTACATGTTGTATGAGAACACTGATGACATTACAAATCCCCTCACTAGTGACCACACTAATTACAACAATACCCGTCCTTAAGCATGGCATTCAGCCATGGTAAGTGTGCAGGGCTAAATATATTTTAACACATGAATGGGTGCTAGTCACAGCTTACAGTTATGGACAGTGGTGACAACCTTCACCCATGTGCACTGAATATTTTAAAAAACGAACAGTCTACCAACCATAGATTTTGGTCTTTACCAGTGGTACAGCTTTTAACCGTGTCCACTGTATATTATATAAACTGGTCAGGCACTAGCCATGGACATTAGCAAAATACAGGCAAGTGGCCACTGCCATTGGCTGTGCCCACTATATATTCTAACATATAAATGGGCCACTAGCCATGGCCTCTGACCTTGAGCAGTATGTACATCGTTTGTCCATGTCCACAGTATATTTTGCAATATAAAATGCAATAAGAGATGGCCTTCAGCCATGCCCACTGTATATTATATACACTAACCAGCCACTAGCCTTGGTCTTCAACACAACACTAGCCGGTGACCATGGTTTTGAGCTATGCGGACGGTATATTCCAACATATTAATAGGCGCTAGCTGTGGCCTTTAGCCATGGCCACTGACTACAAGTTTGAATGTTGCCCACTGTATATTTGAAAACAGTGAAGGGCTACTAGACATGGTTTTTAACCATGCACATTGGTATTTTAGAACAGTACCGACCACTAGCCATGGTCTTGGTACTGGCCAGTAAACCCAGCATTTGTAATGGGCAAGTCCATGGTTTAATTGTTATTAAAGTAATCCAAATGTTCATGAGCTAACTTATAAATGATTTTATGTCTAATTCCATTTTTGATTTAATCAGTTATATTCAATGTAATTAGTGTTGTCACCAGTGATGGCATCAGTGATGTGATCTGTAATGTCATTAGTGTTCTCATGCAACATGTATTTAGTGATGTGATCAGTGATGTCATCGTTTTGGTCATAGGCTGCACGATGGGGGCGCACACATTCCACAGCACCACCTATTAGCCATCGATGGAAGTTCACCTCCAGTTCTGAGCCACAACATCAAGGCATTGTGGATATGCAAATTAGTTCAAATACAAGTGTAGAGGAGCCCCTGCAGGAAGTCCCACCCCCCACTACCTGTATGCTGGAAGCCTGTAATTGTGCCATGTTTGACACCAGCAGTTGTGACTATTCTGCATCGAATCTTCAAGAAAAGTTATCCACTAAGAAAACCCTATCATATGTATTCCCGAAGAGATGACATCTCTTGGAGGAGATCCCCAAAGGCATATGAAAAAGAGAGAAAGAGAAGTTGGTGACATCACATGAAATGAGCATGACACACTGAGAAGACTGGCTGAACAGGAACTTATAGAAACTGATGACGAAGTAAAGGATCAAGTAAACACGGATATGCGAGACAAAGAGTACATGCGTTAAGAGCACTGATGAAAATACAAATCTATCAATTATCAATAACTGTACAGATGCAGTAACGCAAGTAGACTAGGCAATCATACAATCTAGCTATACGCAGTGAATAAACTGCAGGCAGAACCGCCATTATATAGAAGCTGAACATCAGTGTCACTATTTTAGTAAGTTCAAACCCATGAAGAGAAGGGCTGAAAACGACGTCGCAGGAGAGAATTAGCTGGGAGCATGGAAGAATCGAGAAGAGCTGTCTGGCCTGGTGTCAAGATTGAAGGCAGCCACAACTGGTCATCTATTCTTGAAGGCAGAGAGCGTGAGACGCTGAATCATTAAGGTGAATTGTTAAGGTGCAAAGAAAGAACACAATGAGTGCCAAGTTTAATTCAATTGAGACAATCAAATGCTACACAATGGGCTGAATTGAGGTGTCATGTCACGTGAGCCAAGGATGGAAATAGAAGTTGGGCATGCAGTCCAGAACTATGATAACACATGCTCCCACTCCCGTGTATTCTCAGAAGCAAGGATACTTTGCAAAGCCAAGTTCAAAGACAATCTTCATGGTAGAAGGCATGGGTAATGAGAGATTGTGAGCTAATTGGGTGGGGAGGCACAATCAATCCCACCGTCTGAAACCTGGGGTATGAGTTTACGTGCTGCTAGCAAGCCAAATGTTCCAGAAGGGCATGATCATGCCAACCAATTATAGAGGGCCATATAACAAAGGGCCTTATAGTTTGAGAGCCAATGATGTACTTTGTATTTAAAACTGATGAAGATGACTTGCACTAGGGGTGGGCACGAGTTGGCCACCTGATTGTAGAGATCCAATTACAACCCGTTCCCTTATAGAAAGTATACTTAGATGTTGCCCTTGAGCCAACCACAACCCCCGGTAGCTTTTTATTATCTGGCACATAGTATGATGCCACGTATGAAGAGTTCTTTTACTATAAAAGTATTATTTGTTATGAAATGCTTTGAGAGAATGCCTTGCGGCATCTGTTGTTGTCTGTTGTAACTCTCTGTTTTAGACAATTGATAATCAAACAGTAAACAAACTTTGCCATCTTCCTGAGTTGGTTTGATTATTTGGTGTATAGTTACTCTGCATCCCATCTACTCTATGACCCGCTACCCACCAAGGCCCCTAAGTTCACAAACCTTTTTCTCCAGGAAATTATCTTCATCTAAAAGGGCAGTGCTACTTTATACACAGCTTAATCTACCCAAGACAGACACTTGCAAGGCTGCCAGGATAACTACATACAACTGGTTTCACCCTTATAAGGGATCATGGTACAAAAAGAAAATAAAGAAAATAAAGAAAAAACCTACAATGAATTTAAAAGCTGAGTTAAAATTGAAAGCTGATTTAAGGAATTAACTGTAATGGGATGGTTCGTCCTTAAAGAAAATTAGCATGTTTCATGATGGCATTTGTAACTGTGCTAATTGTTTTGATTATGTGGGAGTGTGTTGTTTATGATTGCTACCAGCAAATACAGTGTATTTATGCCATGACCACTGTGAGGGGGCACAAGTTGTGCCAAAAGCAGGCTCCCACCAGAACCCTGAGGGCCTTAAAACCGCTGCAAAAGGGCTCCTTTGGCACCAGGCTCATATGTAGGAAGGAAGGGCTGTTCAAACTAGGTCCCATGTATGTACATGGGCCTTTAAATCCAACATGGAAGCACCCACAAAGTCTAGTTCTAAGAACCAAGCCATGCGGTCTAGTGTTTTGGGTGTGGCAGGCCTGGAACTACTTTACCTGGGCTATATAGACCACACCCTGACTGCAGAACATGCTTCGTGTTATTCTGCAACCAGCAGTGTGACGCTCTCCGTCTCCAGCTCCTTGTCTTCAGCATCTTCCTGTAATCCTGCAAGAACAAGAACAAGGTTATTCTTGTCTTACCTGAGACAACACCATCCAGCACTCAGCATCTCAACTGGGCTGCAATCTGTGGAAACCAAGAGAAGAAGAAACATCACTCACCTGTGAGTAATAGCTTAAGGACTTCCGGCGAACCGCTACCACAGCTGCTGTTCAACATTGTGACCGGCAATAACGAGAAAGGGAAAAACAATATTAGAATGCGTGCTTTCAAAACATCGAATTCCATCAGTCTTACCTGAATTCCATCGCATTACGCCACGCTTCTATCCGGAGCACCACAGCAACATCTGCAAAGGAAAAGAGACATATTCAGGTTCGCTTTCAATATTAAACAACCACACAGCGCTGTACTACCTTAACGGATTCCAGGGGCCTGTTTTTCATCGCGCTCTCATCCACTCGCAGCACCACAGCGGCCTGTGAGGAGAAGAAGAAGAAAACACAGGTTAGCTTCAAAAGACAATAAAGGCGCTGCGATTCGTGTTTTCTCTTACCTAGAAATATGCCTCTCCATCCAGCATGCCAGCATCAAGACCTTCGCACCCGAATAGAAGGAGATAGAGACATTAACAAATTCCTACCATAAAGAGAACAAAGACTTAAAATTAACAAACCTACCAGCCTACCAGCAGATTCAGGGTCACAGCAGGCCTGGCCCAAGGAAGGCATACTGCACCAGTGAAGCAACTCGGGCAGCTCACCAACAAACGTTAAGCGCCCCTGCACAAGAAACGCAGGACGGATAGTTCACCCTACAAATAACTAAGGTGAGAAAAGAATGCAGTGGGAAGGGAATCGGTCAGAGGGAGGTGGGAGATTCACCCATTAGAGACAGTTATCGCAAATCCCCCCTTCTGTAATTACAGATTCATTATTCAGCACTGGGCAACTACGCATCCAGGGTTCCAGATCTCAGAGCCTTCAAGACGCCCCCGGGGATATCAGGTTAGTGTAACAGAACACACATCCTTTAAACCTTATCCACCTGGTCATCATGGAGACATCTGAAACTGATCAGTTAGCCCAGATTTTGGGACAATTATGCGCCGAGGTTCACGCAGCCCGGCAGGAAACCAATGCCTTAAGACGAGAGTTAATAGTCACAAAAGACTGTACTAATGAACTAAGCAAACAGCTACTACAAACACAGGCGGGGCAGGTTCCATTGCTCAGATTCGCCCCATCCGTCACTACACCATCATCAGTCAATCAAGTAATGACAACGTTGCCAGGAGCAGTACCTCTGGCACCACCAGAACAGTTTAATGGAAACCCCAGAAGGTTTGCAACATTCATGAACCAGTGCCGTCTTCATTTTCTTTGTAGCCCTGGGGCTTTGCCAAATGACCAGGCGAGGGTGGCCTTCGTGTTATCATATTTGAGTGGAAGTGCCGCAGACTGGTTGGTGCCTTTAGTGAGCCGGGATGACCCTTTACTGTAGAACTTCAGGGGTTTTCAACATGGAGATGGAAAAGTTATTTACTCTACACGTCCATGGACACGCTTTTGATAACTAACTCACGTTCCTTCCGCCAAGGGACTCAAGATTTGCTGACTTATATTGCCACCTTTAATAGACTGGTTGTAGAAGTGGGGTGGCCAGAAGATTAAAGACCCTGTTGTTTCATCTGGACCTACAAGGGGACCTGAAGGATGTCCTTGCTCAAATGTTAGACCCACCTAAAGACTGTGCAGAGTTTATCAACCTGGTAGTTCAGTTGGACCACAGATTACAGGATCGAAGAACAGACCGAAGTAGACTCGAAAATCGTGCCATGTACATACGTTCAAACGATAATGTTCAATGTCCATCAGAAAATACCACAGAATCCATGCAGATTCGAGGAGTACGACCCCCTTTAACCAGGGTTGAAAGAGACAAGAGGAGACAGCTACAGTTATGCCTATACTGTGGTAAATCGGGTCACTACCTCAAAGAATGCCCAGTGAAACCTCCAAGGAAGGTGGTAGGCGTTACAGAGAAAGAAGATGATGGAAAGGAATCGGAAAACTACCAGGCCCGGTAAGCGTAGAGGTCCACTTGTCGAGCGAGAAGGATGAGTCACAGACCTCACATTTTGCCCTACCAGTAACCTTGATCAATCACCAACGACCGTCACAGATGCATGCCATAGAGGCATATATAGACAGCGGAGCAGTTGGTAATTACATAGATTGAGATCTGGCAACAGAAATGGGACTTCCCTTATGCACAAAACCAACAACTGAAAAGGTAACTACTATTGATGGTACAGAAATTGTTTTGGGATCAGTAACCCAATGCACAACAAAATTAACCCTTCTGTGTCAGGATGGACATGAAGAAGCAATCACTTTTGACCTCATCAAAGCTCCTCAGTTCCGGTTGATCTTAGGGATGCCATGGTTAGTAACTCACAATCTGCATATAGACTAGCATGCAAAGAGACTGACCTTTTCCGATGAATGCGCCAACGCTTGCTAACTGAAATCTATACCACAGCCAAACCTGAAATTTGTTCAAGGAATAGCATCGGGGATCGCTGAACCAACGGACACCTTACGAAAAGAATATCAGGATTATCAAGATGTTTTTCAGAAGGGACAAGCTAACACATTACCGCCACATAGGCCCTATGACTGTCAGATTGGCCTGATACCTGGCGCACAGGTTCCTTGTGGTCGAATTTATGCACTTACGGAAATGGAAAATCTCCACTTGAAGTCCCATCTGGATCAATACCTGGCTAATGGGTTTATCTGCCCGTCAAAGTCACCACCAGCCTCTCCCTTATTCTTCGTACCCAAGAATGAAGGAGATTTGAGGACTTGCATCGATTACAGTGCACTTGTATTTGTATTTTGTATTTTATTTATTTCTATAGCGCACCAGGCCCAGGGGCAACCGGGCGCTTAACTTAGTTACAACAAGATGAAAGCATGACAAGGCAATGTGACAGAGTATTACAGGAGTATTACAGGAAGATTTACAAAATTTACAAAATATACATTCAAGCGAATATCGATAAGGCAGTGATTTACAGGATAGTTAATAAGGGATGCAGAGTAGGTCAAAGTGCAAGTAGGGCAGTAAACTGGTGTTAGCTGTCTTGGGCGGATAGCCAAGCTTTGGTAAGGTGTTTGAATTTCAGGAAGGAAGGTTCTGCTCTAAGGTCATTGGGGAGTGAGTTCCAAAGTTTGGCTGCCAGGATGGGGAAGCTGGTTCCACCTGATCTTTGGAGATTAAAACGCGGGATGACAAGGCAGTTGGCTTGGGCCGCTCTGCGAGGTCTGGTGGAATTGTGGAAAGAAATCTGTTTGCCAGGTAGCGAGGGGCTTGGTTGTGGAGGCATTTGTGTGTGAGAGCCAGGGACTTCAAGGAGATGCGATGTGGGATAGAGAGCCAGTGCAGGTTGCGCCTGGTGTCAGATATATGCTGGCGCCTAGGAATGTTAAGGGCCGCTCTGATCGCATTGTTTTGGACAATTTGTAGCTTGTTTAAGTTGCGGAGATTAGTACCTAGATAGAGGGCATTACAGTAGTCGACCTTGGATAGTACGAGGGTCCTGGCCAAGGTTACGCAGTTGGCTGTGGTTAGGAACGGGCGACAGGCGGTGATGAGCTTGCAAGTATACGCTGCTGCAGATGAGACTGCGTTAGACTGTCTAGTCAAGGATAGGGTTGAGTCGATGTAAATCCCTAGGGTTTTCGTGTCCTTAGCAATAGGGATGGTGTTCCCATCAATGGTGAAAGACTTGAAAGCAGGGTCAAGTTTAGTGAGTTTTTGTGGTGAACCAAGAATGAGGAGCTCTGTCTTTTCATCATTTAGGCAGAGGCCGTGTTGGGCCATCCACGCTTGGATGACCTGGTAGATGGCGTTGATGGCGAGGGAGTCAGTTGTGTAGTCTCCTGTGATGGGGATTAGTATCTGTGTGTCGTCAGCGTAATTGGTATACGTGACGCCCAAATGGTCCAAAATATCAAAAAGGGGTTTGGTAAACACGTTATATAACGTGGGCGAGACACAAGACCCTTGAGGCACACCACAAGAGACCGGAGCGGGTGGTGCAGCCGCAAGTGGGGAAAACATGCGCATTGATCTATTATCCAGGAAGGATCTGATCCAAGTAGAGGCATTTTCTGAGAAATGTGCGGCTGATTTGAGGTGATGGCAGAGAATTTTGTGATTGACAAGATCAAAAGCAGCAGAGAGGTCCAGGAGAAGTAATAACGCCAGTTTGCCTTTGTCTTTGAGATCTTTGATCTGCGTTTTTAAATCGATAAGGGCGGTCTCAGTGCCATGGCGAGGCCGGAACCCTGATTGCCTGAGTCCCAGAAGTTTATTTGATTCAAGGTATTCCTGAATTTGTAGGTAGGCCGCGCGGTCAAGGATTTTTAGTAAAAAAGGTACAGTGGTAATTGGTCTGTAGTTTGTGGGTATGCTGGGATCCAGGGTAGGTTTTTCCAGAAGCGGGATGACCCACGCATCCTTAAGATTGTCCGGTACAATCCCAGAGCTAAAGGAGGAGTTGATGAGCGTAGTGATGAATGGTGCTAGGTCGTGAGCTGCTTCCTTAATAATAGGTGCAGGACAAAGATCACCCTGACAATTGGACGGTTTAAGGCTAGTGATGATCTTTTCCACTTTGAGAATGGAGAGTGGAGAGAAGCTAAAAGGAGTCAGAGAGTCTGTGATAGAGGGGTTTATGGTAGGTATAGGGATCTGTAGAGGGTTGGATTGAAGGCTAGATTGTTTGTTGTTGATTTTAATTTGGAGAGTGGCAATCTTACCTAGGAGAGCTTCTTGGATTTTGGAGCACCAGGTGCTATCTTTGGTACAGGTGTCAGGTGGAGTAACAGGAGTTTCAAGTTCTTTTAGGATTTTAAACAATTCTTTGGTGTTAGATTTGGCTTGTTCGATGCGTTTGTTGTATGTGTCTTTTTTTGCCTGGAATATAGCTTCCTTGTAGTTAAGGGTGGCCAGGAGTACGCGTGATTTGTTAGCTAGAGAGTGATTGCTTCTCCAGTGGGATTCTGCAATTCGTTTTTCTTTGCGTAGAGCTCTGAGATGGGGTGTAAACCAAGAGTTTAGGTGGGCTCGAGGTTTAGATTTTCTCAGTTTCGAGGGTGCAATGGTGTCTAAGGCTATAAGCATGGCCCGGTTGAATGTGTCGACCAGGGCCGTAGGGTCAGAGCATGAGGGATCCCGGTCATTGAGAGCTGGAAGGAGGAGGGGGAGGAGTCTATCGCAGGTAATGTTGCGTTTGTTACGGGTGGCCATAGCCGGGGCAATGTTGTGAGGGAGGCTGATAGGTTTGGACTCAATATTGAATGTAATTAAGTTGTGGTCTGTCCAGGCGCACTGTTGGTTAGAGGTGATGTTGATGGGACAGTTGAGGGCGGCTAGCCAGTCAAGGGTTCTGCCCTTGTTGTGGGTGGGTTGGTTTAGGAACTGAGTGAATCCAGCATTAGTGAGGATGTTGTCAATAGACGAAGCAGCAGTGTCCTTGGGGTCGTGGAGGCCTAAGTTGAAATCCCCCAGTATCATGACCTGGGAGATAGCTTTGGTGTTGTGTGTGAAGATGTTAGAGAGGTCCTCCGCGAAGGTGGATAGTGGGCCGGGTGGCCGGTAGAGTAGATGGAAGGTGATAGAATGGTTAGGTGTGACAGCTAGTTTAGCTGTCAGTGCTTCCAGAGTGGAGGAGTGATGTGTGGCTGAGAGGTGGAAGTTCAGAGCGTTTTTGTGGATGATGGCGATGCCACCTCCTTTAGATTGGATGGAATTACGGTCATGTCTGATAATGTTGTAGGCTGGAGGGATAGCGAGGGAGAGAAGAGGACCTGAAGCTGGGTGGAGCCAGGTTTCAGTGATTGCTATAAAGTCGAGGTCAAGGTTGAGGATCAAGTCAGCTACTTCTAGGGCGTGAGCCGGGAGTGATCTGGCGTTGATTAGCGCGCCTTTGATATTGTTTGAGTTAGGGGAGTTGGAAGATGGTGGTAGATTAGGTGAAAGTGTGGGTGGTGACAAAGGGAGAGGCAGTTTGATGCGGTGAGCTAAATGATGGGAAGCGTGGGTAAGACGCGAGCCAAGTCTAGCATTTCTCAAAGAGATAGAGCAGGGTAGGTTAGGTAAAGGTCTGGTGGCGAAGTGCTGGATCCAGAGGGCTGGGTTGTTAAGATAAGGGTTGGTGTGGTGAGCGTGGGATGGCATAGTTGAGGTGTGATGCAAGTAAGAGTGGCAGATAGGGGTGGTGGTGTGGTATAGTGCAGTGCAGCCAGAGTGCAGTATAAGGAGGAGAAGGGTGGGCAGCAGTCTGGTAAGTAGGGTACTGAAAGAGTACAGAGGAGAGTTTGCAGTAGTTAGACTGTTGGTGGGGGGCATGTTGACCTAGTAGAGTCTAAGCGCGCGTGGTCTGGTAAGGATCGCGAGGGCGACCATATGACACTTACACAATTACAGTAGTCTGTTAGTGACCAAGGCACAACACAATTGCAGTGGTCAGTTAGCGACCATAAGGCACAACACAATTGCAGTGGTCCGTTAGCGACCATAAGGCACAACACAATTGCAGTGGTCCGTTAGCGACCATAAGGCACAACACAATTGCAGTGGTCCGTTAGCGACCATAAGGCACAACACAATTGCAGTGGTCCGTTAGCGACCATACGGCACAACACAATTGCAGTGGTCCGTTAGCGACCATAAGGCACAACACAATTGCAGTGGTCCGTTAGCGACCATAAGGCACAACACAATTGCAGTGGTCCGTTAGCGACCATAAGGCACAACACAATTGCAGTGGTCCGTTAGCGACCATAAGGCACAACACAATTGCAGTGGTCCGTTAGCGACCATAAGGCACAACACAATTGCAGTGGTCAGTTAGCGACCATACGGCACAACACAATTACAGTGGTCCGTAAGCGACCAAAGGGCACAGCCAATAGCAGTCATGAGGCATAAAGCACTAGGGGCTGAAAATGACTGTACTATTAAGAGGTGGCAGCAGTAACGCATAGAGACGGTGGAGTTGGAGGCATAAGCGTATGTAGCAAACAGTTATCGAAGGTGAAAATGACCGAGTTCAAATGTTTGTGATTGCGGTGTAGCAGAAGACATACCAGAAAGCACAATAGTGTAGACTGAGGGTATCCCCTCTACTCACAATGGATTAAAGGTCCGAGTAGACACTGGCTCCAAGGCTCCGGAGGCAAACAGGGGGCAAACAGGGGCCTTAGTGCGGGCCTTTGTAGAGAGGCCGGCGTTCCCGCCTGCCGGCGGAAGGGGATAATTATGAATGGGGAGGTCAACAGCTGATTCGTGCGGCCAGAGCCTCGCTCTGGTGCCGCGATGCGCCCGCCATTGCTGGGCCAGGCGGAAGAATCTGCCGAAGTCAGTCGATTCTCAAGAAGCGTTGCGCTACAGAACTCGACGTGCAGCTGGAAATCAATAAATATGCAGGATGGGCATACCTTAGTGAAATCTACTTAGTGAAATCACAGTAAAATAATGCTACCCTTTGCCCCTTATCCCGGAACTGTTGGACCAAGCCAAGGATGCCCGAATCTACACCAAACTAGACCTCAGAGGAGCATACCAACTGGCACCTGTTAAGAAAGGGGATGAATGGAAAACTGCATTTCGCACCAAGTATTGCCTGTACGAATATCAGGTAATGCCTTTCGGGCTGTGAAATGTTCCCGCAGCGTTTCATTACTTCATGAATGATGTATTACGGGAATTAATCGATGTCTGTGCACTGGTCTATATTGACGACATCCTGGTGTATACCCCCTCTGAAAGAGAGCATGTGGAACATGTCCGCTCAGTCCTTGCAAAATTTCGCCAGCACAAACTGTACGCTAAACTCGAGAAATGCTCCTTCCATGTTACCGAAGTTGAGTTCCTCGGTTTTGTTCTCTCGCCAAAGGGAGTGAAGATGGATTTACACAAAGTAGATAGCATCCTTAATTGGCCGTCACCTTCTTCACTTAAAGGAACCCAAAGCATGCTCGGCTTTGCAAATTTTTATCGCCGATTTATTCCAGATTTCTCACAGATAGTCCACCTAATCACATTGTTACTGGAAAAAAAAATTCCAATGGACTGACGAGGCGGAACAGGCTTTTCAAGAACTCAAGAAAAGATTCACCTCTGTGCCAATTTTACGACCTCTTTGCCCTGATCTCCCCTATGTAGTGGAAACTATGGGAGCATTTCTCTCTCAAAGAGATCCAGAGACAGGCCAATTACACCCTGTGGCCTTTTGGTCTCATAAATTCTCACCACCAGAACTTAACTATGCAATTACAGACAAAGAATTGTTGGCAATAAAATCAGCCTTCAAAGCCTGGCAGCAGTATCTATTAGGTGCCAGACATACCATCACAGTAATCACAGATCACCGAAACCTTCAACACCTAAAGTCAGCAAAATCCCAATCGTCACGACAGTTGCGGTGGGCTCTATTCTTCACAGAATACGATTACGTAATAACATACCGACCGGGAGTTCGGAATGGGAAGGTCAATGCCTTGTATCGTATGGGTGTTGAAGAGAAAAACGACCAGTGCCCTGGACCCTGTTGCCATCATCCCAAGTGATAAACTACTGGGACTCACCACCACATTGACTCTGAGTGAACTTCAAGATAAGATTTGAACCTTAATGAACCCCAAGATCTTGCAGAAATGGAATTCCCAAAATGAACATCACACGGTTCTGGATGGATTACCCTACTTCAGGGAACGACTATATCTACCAGGTAAAGATCTGCAAGAATTGTTCATGTCTGGTTATCACGATTCCCTGATCGAAGGCCATCCCGGAATTGCTAAGAGTCTAGCCAAGGTTAAACAAAATTATTGGTGGCCAACCTGGCGTAAGGACATTGCTCGACTTGTTCTATCCTGTGGGATATGTGCACATAATAAATCACAAAAACAGAAACCAGCTGGCCTCCTACAACCACTGGATATTCCACCGGCTCCCTGGCATACTCTTTCTCTTGATTTTATTACGGACTTACCCCCCTGTCAAGGTTTTAATACCATTCTGGTGTTTGTAGACCTGTTCTCTAAAATGGCACATTTCATTCCATTCAAAGGACTTCCTAATGCTACCGGTCTTTCAAAAGCATTTCTTGAACAGATAATAAAACTGCATGGTTTCCGCTCAGTCCTAATCTCAGATTGTGGAAGCCAATTTGTATCCAAATTCTGGAGGAAATGTTGTTCCATGGCACAAATCGATGTTCGATTATCCACTAGCCATCACCCCCAAACGGATGGACAAACAGAAAGAACAAACCAGACATTAGAACAGTATCTACGTTGCATGCTGCATCAAGTGGAAGAGAATTGGAAAGACTTGTTATAGATAGCGGAATACGCATACAATAACTCCATACACACCAGCACGGGACAAAGCCCATACTACACAATATACGGAAGACATCCACGTACCTCTGAACTAGACTCCCCCACGACCTTGGAAATGCCAGCGGTAAAGACTCTACACACAAGCATAACTCAAGCCTTCAAAAGGACAAATGAACATTTACTACAAGCCAAAAACAAACAAATAAATTCTCGGATCGGCATCAAAAGAAAGCTCCCGATTACCAAGTTAGAGACGAAGTCTGTTTGGCATCAAAACATGTGCCCATAAAAGGTATCCAGACCTTTCGTCCAAGATATCTAGGACCCTATACCATCGAATCAGTGATAAATCCAGTGGCCGTCAAGTTAGCCTTACCACCAAGCATGCAAATTCATCCCGTGTTACATGTGTCACTTGTAAAACCTGTACAACCATCAACCCGAGTCTTAACACCATCAAAACCTGTGCTAGTTGATGGAGAGCTTGAATTTGAAGTTAAAAACATCCTGGATTCGAAATGTACCAGATCTAAGCTATACTATTTAGAGGACTGGAAAGGGTACGGGCCTCAAGACAGAACTTGGGAACCAAGTGAACATATTCACGCACCACGTCTGATTAAGAGGTTTCACCTGGATAACCCCACCAAACCCGGAACGGACAGGAAGGATACCATGAGAGGGGCCTTGGAGGGGAGTGCTGTCATAACCACTGTGAGGGGGCACAAGATGTGCCACAAGCAGGCTCCCACTAGAACCATGAGGGCCTTAAAACCACTGAAAAAGGGCTCCTGGAGCCAGTTTTATTGCCTTTGGCACCAGGCTCATATCTAGGAAGGAAGGGCTGTTCAAACTACGTCCCATTTATGTACATGGGCCTTTAAATCCAACATGGAAGCACCCACACTGTCTAGTTCTAAGAACCAAGCCAAGTGGTCTAGTGTTTTGGGTGTGGCAGGCCTGGAACTACTGGCCTGGATGATAGATAGTCAAATTAAATACATAATTCAGGATACACAATCAGTCCACATTTATGATAATATTACTGTCTCTTCAGGGGCTGTATTATGAATGTCAAACTTTTAAATCTAGTAAAGAAAATTAAACAATATTCTAAATTAGATTGTAAATTTAACTTAGTAAAGTAAAATGGTCGCATCATGTTGGTCAAAATCGAAAAAATGCACCCATAAAAAATGTGTCAATATGTTGCAATATGTACTGACAACTTTGTAGAATATGGATTGAAATTGGTTTGGATAGAACATTTGTCAGTTACAATACACGTGACTACATTGTGAACTCCACATGAGACAGTAATATTATCATGAATGTGGTCTGATTGTGTATCCTGAATGATGCATTAACTTTGAATATCTCTCATCCTGTTTTGAATTCTCTAGCTAAATATTTTAGGTCACACTGTTTATGGTCAAACATGAGGCCATCAGACCAAGGACGGCATTTCCCGAATGTACGTTAAAATGTACCAATTGGGTAAAGAGATTAACCTACACAACAGGGTAAATTAATTATAAACCTAGAGGAAGGTCCAAGCATCAGAATTCTCCTCCCGTAAAAACCTCCATAAGATCCTCAGTTAAAACGGTCTTAAAATATAATGGTCCAACTCTCATTGAAAATGCTACATCATATGCATTTTCGTACGTTTCTCAAAATAAAAAAATATATAAAAATATTTAAAGTTAGAAATCGAATCATTTTGATCTCATCATGAAATTGAGGGCATTTCCCCCCCTTTTTTTCTGCCTCTCGTATCATCTGGAGACTTTAAGCTTGAAGCAATCCTTTACTCGGACTTTGTTTACATTTATGATGTCATGCACGTATGTAACGCGATGACGTCACACATAAACACCATAAATACGGCCATTTTGGATGTATGACAACATCCGGTGTTGTACCAGCACTAGAAGATGAACAGAATAGAGATTAGCACCACAACTAGAAGAGGAATGGAACAGAGACTAGTAAGTACTCCTTGTGACTCTAAATCTGGCTTTATTTTACCTAACCGCTCTGCAGAACTAACACGCTCTAAGCTAGGGTTTTCTTATTCCCAGGTTGTTTGGCATTAGATCATCTACAATACCATTGACTAAATCAGGGATACTTACTTTAATGCGCTTTCGCCAGCAGATGATTCCTGTGCTCCCAGCAGGGCATCGTCAAACCTAATGAACTACCACCACTTAGTAAGTGTTGTCGTTGATTCTTAGGAACCTAATCAACTAACACTGAATAGACTGACACAGGATAAATTAGCAAGGATTTTCCGTTATTGTTTTTTTTTTTTTTAAATAAGTAGGTATTAAACCTATATCATTCTGGAGTACAGAACTATATTTACTAGATTAAACAGTACTATTACCAACATAAGTCATTCAAAATTGGTCATTTGCTTTCATACATGTTAGGCTAATTTTATTAAAATCCTGTAATATATGTCCTAGATACTCCTGGAGAAACCAAGAATAATTTGTTTCAAATCGGATACTTACCGTGGAGGGAAGAACATCCTTCTACTCAATTTTTAAGAAAAAGGGAACAGGGTAAGCACATCTCCTGGCATAATCACCAATAGTCTTCATACCTTATTACTTTGAAGGTCACAAAGGGGGTAGGAGAACAATTGACTATTGAGGTTTTTTTTCAATAGTAAATTACTATAATTTACTGTTTTAACAACCATAAATATTAGATATAAATATATATCAAAACATGTTGTGTTCTGACACCTACTCACTTTGTCACACTTTTGATGATTCTAACATTCTGTCTCTTTTTTTATGTGATGTCAACTTTGGTCAAAATTTGATGATGTCAAATTTATGTTACTTATGCTTTAGCAACAATGTATGGAAATGTTGAAAACAATTAAGTTTGTATTTTCAATCTAATTTAGAATATTGTTTAATTTTCTTTACTAGATTTAAAAGTTTGACTTTCATAATACAGCCCCTGAAGAAGAGAACCTATCTTGAAACGCGTTGGGCAACCTAGTGTGGACCAATAAATCCTGAATAATTCAAAAATCAAGCTACAAGTTGTTTTTTGTACAAAAGTGAAAAATGAAAAAGCTATTTTTACTATACCCGATGATCAGACTATGCCATGTCTAAATTTCACTCAAGAAATAGAATGGATATCTAATTGCTTATCTATAAATACTTGGCTACAAAGCCCTAGATAGTGTGCATGGGACGGGAGTTCCCAAATAGGGAACTTATCTTGTTCTCATATCTTCCTGGTTAATCCACATGAAGACTGCTTCATTCAGGAACTTGAATGGCTATGTCTTATTAGTGTCCGCCCACAGGAAATTCAGCAGGCTTCAACATCCAGAGGATGGCTAATCCTTCAAGGAGTACACCATTCATGACTGGACCCTCTTTCTTGGCATCAGAGATTTTCTTCAAACGTAATGAATGCTGACGTCATACCCAAATGCAAATGCTCACCATCTGAGAGTGCAGGAGGGCATGCCTAGTTCTCATGATGAAATAACCAGTCAAAGTTGCCACGCCTCATCTGGTAACCAATATACAGAGAAGATAAGAGTACCCCACTATTTTTGAGGGACACTGGTGGCTGTCTCCCTTTGCCAAAACATGTCTGAGTGGAAGCACCAATGATCTTCATTATGTTTTGTTGCATTGTGTCTTTAATAGGTCTGGATACCTCTATCAGACATTCATTTGCAAAACCCTCAAACTGCCCTTGACCTACTCTCTTCACATTCCAGACATTCCAGGCATCAGGATCTGCAATCAGTTTATCATCCCGAGAAATAAGAGCCTTGCAGTCTGACAAGGTTGCCTCACACTTCCATGGCACTCACAAAACGGGAGACATCTTTGGCAAGATTGCAGTCTGCACACTTGGTGTCAGGTCATGATGACATGTGCCCAGCTTCCTTCCAGAGTGATGGAGCCCATCATGATTCTCCTATTTGAAACTTAGAGCCTCAGGCCCAGCAATCATCCACTGGCTCAAATCACTAGGGGTGTCAGTGAGGCCCAAAGCCGCTTTATCTACTTTAATGTAAGGCTTGTTCAGCTCATCTCCTTTGTCAATGGGTATGACAGAAAACTGTTGCCAGCACTGAACTCCTTAACTATGTTTGGCTGTCATGTCAGTAGCTCAATCATGTATTTTTAGTGAAAAGAGACCTATATGGTATCATAGGTATGGTCCAGAACCTTGAACCCTAGATATAGTTATGTTAGGGCATCAAGATACTTTGGGAATGATGACTGCCCAAGAGAACACACAGACAGTACCAGCTATAGTTCCAGCCCAGTAGCACGGTAGCTCAGTAACTGGTGAATTGTATCCCCGCTTTGCTGGCACCCTTTCATTGAGGTCAGGTACTTCTCCATCACAGGAAGTTTTCTGACATTCTTCGTCATAATCCCTATGCTGCAAGATGTATAGTACTGCTGCAGTGATCTGATGAACTCTCCTTGTGTGAACAACATGGGCAAATCTGAGGAAGGACTCATCTGTAACTGCTGTTTCAATCTCAGCCTAAACAAGTGCATGCAACCAGCCACTCTCTTGGACCCAGTCTCCAAGGGCTTTCCATGCTGCAATCTTGAAATCTAGTTCCCCAAAAAACACTACTGCTTTGTCCTCACCATACTTGTCTGGCTACATGCATTGAATTTGTTTGGCCAGTGCAGACAAGGGCTAGTGCAAGGTGATCAGTGGTGTCTGTTCTACAATTAAAACTTTAATAAGTGTCTGATTGTTGCCAGTGTATGAGCACTGTCCAGGAACAGAGAAAGCAGGGCTTTGGGAAAAATGGTTCAATCGTCTGGTTTTTGGTGGCTAGTTTGAAAGAATGCACAAGCTATGTTATTTTGTGCCCCCATTTTATTTTTCAAGACCTGTTTTGCATGCATTGACCACTTGTATTCTTATTTTGTCTGTTCTTTGAAGCTGTCTCTGGTGGGTGGCAACAAAGTAGCAGCTGAGTGGAGCACCGTGTTGAAACTTCTGTTAGGCACACCAGGGTAATGGTGTTGCAAGTAGCTAATTGGGGTAGAGCTTGCATCCCCAGATCCTCACACAATGACAGTCCTTCGATCCATTCCTTCACTAGGGTCAGAGGGATGCTGAATGAGGGAGGTGAAAGTACTGTGGGAGGACTGCTATTTTTGTTTCTCTGAGTTAGAGGTCTAGTTGTCTACAGCAGGAGGTTTGAAGCCACTGTCATGCTTCTTTCGGGGGAATCACATGTTCCTGAGGAAACTGCAGGCTCTATTTTCCACCTGAACTGAAAGTCGATGACCATAATCATATGAGATGTTCAAACCTACTTGTGATAGTCTGTCATCAATTCTTGTGTGCATCTGTGAGCATGTTACTTCAAGCCTTTGTGGTTGCTTACTGGTGTCTTCTCAATAATAATGTGTGAAAAAAGGCTTGATGTTATTGTTCCACGAATCTGCTTGTGTTGGACATTATTAAACGCCCACATTTGGGCAACAGCAAGTACTGCAGAGGTTGTATCTGCCATCTGATGTTTGATACTGGGACCATCTAAGATCATTCAGACCAGGGCAAGCAACATTGCTTGTGCAGATTCTTCTTGGTATCCTTCAGGGAAGCCATTGAATGTCTTGGCAACTCAAAACATACTGCAACACAGCATTTTTGCAGCACATGCTGAATGAACTGAGTTGCTGTCTTGGTCCAGCTCACAGGTTTTACTGGGAACAGCACATTTGTACACTTCAAATGATAGTAGGACAGCTCTATCCTCACTCTCTGGCTGTATGTATGGAAACTGGGCAAGGATCTACTCACAGAGTCCTATAGAGTGGAAAAGGCACCTAACTTGATTTTCAGCTCTTCCATCGTGGGCTAAGAGAGCTGGTTGAAATCAGCCGGCCTGCATACTGATGCTGTTTTTCCATCAAACCTGGTCTCCCCAATGTGGAGGACCAGTTCAAGAAAGACGTATGGTGATGCTTCTCTTTCTTGATCAATGTCCTTGGAATTATCAGATTTGACATGTCCTGCTTGATTGTAGAGATAAAGTAAGCACTTAGTGTGATATATGGCTTCAGTGGCTATCATGTCTCCAGCACGAATTCGACCCAGCAGTCTGAGACTCTAAAATAATCTCTACACAGTCCCTTACATGTTTGTCCATTTTGAAGGTTGCTGCTTCATGGAGACCTTGTGCCCCAGAAGGCTGTGATCTTGGACAGCTTTCTCAGTACTTGATGAACGTGAATGAGCCCTGGTGGCTTTGCATAAAGTGAGTTCAGCATCACTTTTACCTTCTATCTTGAGAGCTTACCTTTGTGCTGTATTCAATTTAGTCTGTTTGTACTTTAGGCTGCATGTATAATGGTACACGGCATTGTTTGCAGTCATGGCTGCTTCAATGTCATGGCCTTCACCAAGTCTTTCCAATTAGAAAGTGTGTGGAAGTTGTCCTAGTTCCTCAGCATTGACTATATTCCCTGCCAGGGTATTGTATCCACCTAGCCTGTCTTTCCATGTGGACTGTCAAGTGTGAGCTGGAAGTAGCACAGTGTTCTTGAAATCAACTAGCTTCATGCTCTTGGGCAGTATGATTATGCTACAGGATATCAGTACTGGACACCACTATGTTTAGTATGAAGACATCAGCAACAACCACCAATAGTCTAAAGGCTTGAGATCTAAAGGCTATGATAATTACCAAGCAACTGATAGTAATGCAGTGTAGCATCAGCATCTATAACCAGCAAATTCTGAGTGACCCAGCAATGATTCAAAAACATGAATAAGTTAAAGTTATTTTTCATTTATTTTATTTATAATATACTTAGAGCCGAAATCGACTATGTATATACACATCACATAGTCATTCATCACTCAATACTTTCAAATTCCATAACAAGTTACATAACCAATCAATATTATCATCAAGCATTCATAATGGGATGTTCATCATTCCATCAAAGTAAAATCCCATGGGATAAATCGCCTAAAATGATCATACATACATTCGAAAATGTGACCATATAACACTTAACATTGACATAATTTCCATCCATTAAAACTTCCCTCGAAAGACTAGAATTGAAACAATTCACCCTTTTATTATAGGATATGATAACATCAGATGTAATCATTTCCAGGCTAACACATGTGAACGTAATATGTGCTGTGGTTTCAATGGCAGCCTCCCCACATAACATACAGAGGCGTTCACGTCTTGCTATCCCCATTTTTGCACCCTCTTTCTCCAATAGTGAGGTATTATTGAATTTAATTGATTTTAATACGTACTGCCTAACTACATTACTGTTATGGTACACCTCAATATATTTTGTACATAATCTCCGCTCAAGCCTATATTAAATAAACTGCCCACTGATAACATTTGAAGCCAGTTTCAAAATATCAGAATTATAGCCATGCACCTTTAGCCTATACTTCGCAACTCTCTTTTGGGGCTTGTTTGTAGGACCAATGAGATGTGGTGTGTGAACAAGCAACCATTTCTTGTGAATTCCCCACAGTATCCCTAAGGTACCAAACCACACAGAGTCATCAATACCAAGATAGGCCTGAAAAACAATGACCATGATAGTGCCATTTTCCAAGTTCAAGAACTGTTCACAACACATGTTAGATCTATAGTTTAAATCTAGGACAGCACTCATTATATCAAAATCTAGGTGCATACATTCTAAAGGCACCAATCTAGGCATTCTCAATAGAAGACGTAACCTGTTGCCTTCTAAAAGTACCAATTTTATCAAGTAATTGTGTCCCCACACTTTCACACCCTGCAGCATACATGATACTATTTTAGCTCCATATAGTAGCAAGGCTGTCTTAATGGAGTATCTTCACTGTTTGTCAATAAAATGGCTCAACACACTAGCGTGTCTCATGCAATTGGCATATATATGTATTCCTAGTGCAGAGTTAATTTGAGCTTATCATTAATCATGGCACCTGGATATTTGTAGCAAGTAACTTGCTAATCTTTTCCTGGAATCCAGCCTCCACACACATTTTGAGACTGATTTTCTTGCCTGAGTAAATACCATAATGTTGTTGTTTTCAATGTTAATACCCAGACCATTTAAATTGGCATATTTACCCAGAGTATCAATCATCAGTTGGAGACCTCTTGGGGTGTAAACCCAGGAGTAGCAAATCATATGCATATCCCAGCCACCCCGTTTTTCAGAACCTCAACTTTCACTTTGTTCGTTTTTCGGAAGTTACTGCTCTGTTCCTACTACTGCCACCACAACCACAAAATAATCCAACACATCACTGCAACTGCAGCAACAAACTCTACAACCCGTGCCACCCACCAACCCTGTGTAAGCAATGTTTTCTATATGTATCATGTTACTTCAATTTAAACGAACTACATAGTCTACGTAGTAGAACATTGACTCCAAGGGTGCTTTTGGTGACTAATGTGAAAATAAAACAATGACAGTACACCTGTAAGATGTTTCTGGTGTCTGATGATGTCATGCAGTTGCTGGTGCAACAGTAATATTCTAGAATTCAATTGTTGGTGGCAATAATATTGTAAGTAAATTGATGGGTTAGTCTGTATTAAATAGCAGGGTTGTTTCTCCTGTAACAAATAAATAGGGCTATAAATAGGGCACTAATATCCCCAAGCTCCATGGACATCTATATTAACCAAAATAACCACTATTAACATGCAGTCCTCCTCAGTTCAGCAGGTATGTGAATTCAAAGTATCAGGAGCCATCCATTTAAAACAAATGGCTACCAGAGCTGACTGAGGTGAAATCTGTTAATAGATCAATCTGTATTGTAAGTATCTACATGTGTGCCAAATGTCGTGCTTTTATCGCTGTGCCAATCCATTATACAGAGAAGAAGACCAGGCCAAGCACAAAGATATCAACAACACATTCTTTAATACCTCTCAAATGAAGTATATACTTTTACACATTTATAAGCATAGATGCATAAAGTATCACATTTTAGATAGGTATAGCGCATTGTGGAACTCAGTACGAGCAGCACTTTAACATTATGTAAGTCTTTATTACAAACATGCATGTAATCTATGGACGGGCTGTAACCATGTTTAACACCCTGTTGTACTGTGCAATTAACTAACTACCAATGTTGCTCCCCATTAATGAACTCTCAGGTGTCTTCAAATGATGACTTCATTGGGAGTGGCAAGGAAGCTACAGTGGTGGGGACGGCCTTTTGTTACCAGTTGGTAAAGATGAGAATATTTGCATGCAAATGTAGCCAGCCCCTGACTTTGCCGAAGCCATAAACCTACTTGAGCTTATCTTGCCATAGGAGTCAGGGTGAATAATGTGCAGACTTTTACCAGCCATCATCGGGTCTAATTGTGGGTGCAGTCAGGCGAGCACTGCCAAAATTCCCCAATGCCCCGTTAGTGGTTTGGTTTTGGAAGTGCCCCAGCCAGCCCTATGCGTGGAAGTGGTCAGTACACTACCACCCTTCTTCCCTGTGTGGAATTTCTGCCTGAAACTTTAGTGGAGCACTGGGTGAAAAGCAAGTCTCCGTATGCCATTGCTCGGGCAGAATCCGACCTGTTTCGGCAATCAGCACTTCACCTGGATTCTGTGGCTGGGTGGCTACAAACACTGCTCCCACATGTACTGCGTTGTCTCTGTATTTTCGTGCAATAAGTTATAGAACATACACGTGTTTTGATTTTGAACGATGGTGATGTAGGGGGTACGGCTCCTGCAATAAAGTATTACACCTAAATACTGAATATTAACTGTTTTGGCATCAACCTGAGAGGTCCATTGATCCTAGGCAAACTGCAACCAGCATGCAACAGAAAACCTAAACGATGATGTTTCATTCTGGCATGCTATCCTTATGAAGGGAAAGACCTCACATGACACATTAAGCACAGGGTGTGTATTTGACCGAGATGCTAATGGTCTCCATCTGTTTTAATGAAAATGAACCACATGCCTTGAAATGATTACGAACAATACAAATTGCCTATGTATAATCATGCAAGCCACATTCAATTGACACATATTGGGCTTTGTTTCTGTGCAAAGAGTTGATTAGACAGCAAATTAAAACGGGCAATGGTAATCAAATGAGCAAGAATCGTAAATTGAGTTCTCAAATATAATTGGCATAACTTTTAGTCACTGCAGTTAAACAGATTCACACAAACAAAAGAAAACACAATCTCGACTGAAACCCGTTGGTGCAGGATAGGAGGGCAGCCGTTTTGCATTCTATGAACCCCTAGCCAAACCTCTTAGTGATCTAGAGAAGATGGAATCATGATCACTAGGGATGAACGCCTGTTTCATTAGTTACTTTCACCAAAAAGACTAGGGTCCGATTCATGGAATAAAATTGCACAGAAAAAGAGACGCTTGCTTGAAAAACGCATGCAAGCGCTGGTTTGCCGATTAATGGAACACAATGTGCGGGGCTTACGCAGAATTCTTGCTGGTCCAACACATCACAGCGACACCACGAACGCCTTGCGCAAGACGCCCAGCGAAGGGGCATACCGTCTTGCGCAGTCACCTAAAAAGGAGGCGGAACCCATGGAATGGGGACCAACAAGCGTAAATATGGGTGTTATGTGGGAAGTACCACAGTAAAATACACACAACGCCCACACATGTGCTAACAACACGTATTCATGGAATCGAACAGGACTCACTGAACAGGACTCACTGGCGCACAGAAAAGGACGCGCTAATCTGGAAACATGCCAGCCATGCGAAAGCAGGTGTAAGCGTCTCTGTGCAATAAAAAGAATGCATATAAAGGGTTCGTGAAAAACCAATGTGCATATACAGATAAAATGAATGTACCATGTTTCGCAGCAGTGAACGTGGGAACCCCAGGGAGGAGGGGGATAGCCAGGGCATGTATTTTTTTTACTCAGGACCAGCTCTATGGCAGGTATAGGTTTCCACCTCATATCATATTAGACCTGGTCACGGAATGTGGGAAGATGACCTCA